>NC_134513.1:24070451-24800451 GCF_027942865.1 Odontesthes bonariensis | reverse complement strand
AGATCTTGAGTCTGTATCTGTCAAACTCTTTTAGTACTTGCGCAAGATTTCCACTTTGGAACAACCTACGTACATTCGACGTGGCAATCTTGGTTATACTGAAGAACAAACCAAAAACACTTATAGCTGTGCAATTACATTCCCTGAGCCCCCCTTTCTGGGCCCTGTTTCCTGTTGAAGTCACTGTAGAATTAATTATTTACAGCCTTTTTTAAAACAAGAACAAAATAACAAAAATCTCTCCCTTTTTTCTGGTTTTAAAAGCAAATGAAATAATGTGCACGCAATTATTACTGAAGGACAAACCAAAAACACATCTAGTGTTGATTGATGCTCGTTGAGGGCCTTAACTATCCAAGTGTGCTCTCAATTGACCACCTTGATTGAGGCCAGGTCATGTGACTTTACTTAAGCCTCACCTGTGAACAATAAACTCTCCCTGTTCATTTTCACCTGAACCTATGTTGGTGCCTGTTCATTTTGGTCTTTGTCTCCAGTTAGCAGTTCAGTTTGTAACATGTAGCTCTGCAATTACATTCCCCGAGCCCCCCTTCTGGGCCCTGTTCCCTGTTGAAGTCAGAGGTTTTTATTGAGAAACAACAACATATTTACATTTTTAGCCTTTATGACACTTCTTCTATCGCTCACTAGCTGTCTTGCTGTGGAGAAGATCCTTTCTGATGGAACTGATGTAGCAATGACTCCCAGGTGTTTCCTGGCTAGCTTGATTAGAGAGGGGAATGTTGTCTCATTCTGTTTCCACTAAAGAAGTGGGTCTTGATCCCTGTGCCAGCCGTGCGATGCTGCTGGGAAGCTTGTACTTGGGAATCAAAGTCCATCCATATCCCACCTTTTGCAGCAGCCCCTGCAGGGGAGCATGAGGTGGTCGCAGGAGCCATTGATGAGGCAGAGCTGGTGGCAGAGCTTGAATTTGGATCAGGAGGGGCCGACATTGAAGGGGCTGAGGTCTGGTTGATCAACTGCATTTCAGCGACGAGTCGCGTTTTCAAAGGTTCAACATTTGCCATATCACGGAACCCAAGGCTTTTAAATCTTATGTCCAGGTAGGTGCTGACTGCAAGACCATAACAGGTTTCAATACCTCTGAAACGACGCTGACATTGTGCTGACAGCTAAGCAGCTAGCCTGTTACCCTGGCGTTCATTAGATGCAGTTGATTTCAAAACGAGTGTTACCAGTGGAATCACCCGTGACACTGAAACATGTTTTTCAGATGATATTTCTCTGGTGATTTCCTCAAATGGTCTCAGGGCATCAACAGAGAGACTTATCAATGACCAATGTTCCTCACTTAAGCACAGCGAGCTCTTTCCAAGCAGACGGAGCACAGTAGTCACCACATCCTTCTGCTCATGCAGTCTCTCAAACATGTAGAATATGGAATTATAATAAGGGTGTGAAGGTAGAGGAGACATTTGAATTAAACTATCGAAAAAAAAATAATTAAATTTAACTATCGATACTATTACAATTGTATTGATCAGATACCAATACCAGCTCTGGCATCGATAGTATCAATTATTTATATCGATCCGCCCACCCCTAACAGCAACAAAAATAAGTGCTGTTAAGTGTGTTTCCTGTGGCTAGGAAAACACAGTACACTTACATCACATGCAATAAATACATATGCAACACACACACAGTAAAAGTATGTTCTACAAGGTGTAATGTGTCAAATGGTGTTGATGTGTTGTCTACTGACATGGTTACAGTATGTGTTCTTACTTGTGCTTTGTAAATGTTCAATGTTCTAAAAAAGTTAAAATCAATAAAATTTGATAGTTATAAAAAAACCTTGCTTCTTTTGTAAATTTTTTTTGCACTCTTCTTTTTTTATCACATTTTATTGAAAAAAAGAAAAAAGCTAATAGCACTTTGATACATAAATGTGATCTAACGAAGGTAAGGGGCAATTATTAATCATGTATGCTGTTTATATTGCTTGTAATTGGGATGTAAACATCTGTAAAGTATTTTGGCAAATAATTCATTCAAGCACTTTGAATTGTTTTGTACATGAAATGTGCTATACAAATAAATTTGATTTTGATTTGATTATTTTGACATAAAATTGTTTTGTGTTGAATTAAAAACCCCAAAATGTAGCAGGTCCACCAGACCCACAAACATTGCCCGAGTAACAAAATTATGAACAGAACACAAGGGTTAAAAGCGCTTCACTTAGGTTTACTTTAGTTGAGTGCGTCTGACATCATAACGTAAGCATTTCTTCGAGAATTTTTTATGACTACCACTGATCCTGCAAGTCCGCCTTTTCAACTTCTGAAGATCAGGAACAACTGATCTTCAGAAGCACAATTCATACAACTTTAAAAGAAAACCTATATTATTGATTTTAAAAAGGTATATCGTGAATTTTGTTTGTTTCTAAACTAACAAGATTCACAAAAGGTATTATTTTAAGGTGATGCTGATATTAGCCTCGTTTTGAATTCGCTGATATTTTATGTGCGTTTTGCCAATTTAGATTTTTTTTTTGACCTGTTATAACTTTATGGAAAAGTAACCAATGCGGCTAAAAATATACTATACAATAATATACTTTAGTTGGCGAGCAGCGATAAGAGACTCCCATATTTCATTGTTTTTAAGCTAACTTGTTGGCGCTCAAATGAAGTCCTTGGACGGGGTCCTCGTAGTACCGCTTTGCTGGAAATTGTGTGTGCTGGTGTGGTAGCGGTTAGCTATTACAGTTAACATAGATAATCCTTGTCTGGCATGTTCGCAACACCAAAAAACACAGCGGCAACGGTAATGTAAGAACAATTCTGACAACGTCTAAGTCATTGTTTTTTTTTAAGTGCCAATTTTCTACCCTTTCACTGTAATTTGTAAAGTGTCCGGTGTCGTGCCAAACTAGTTATCGCCACCAGGATTTGTATCCACTGACGCGGGGGCGCGCATTCACTCAGTGCAGCTCTTACAAACGATGAGCAGCTCTTAAAAACGATATGCAGTTCATACTAACTATTTCCCCCGATTCCAGACAAAAATAACAGTATGTTGGTTATTTAATACATGCTTCAAAAATCAGTTTCGTAATATTTTGATGAGGTTTAATACATGTGTGAGATGTTCTGCATGTATCAGATGTTGCCGTGTACAATAATCTTTAGATGTGACACTTGTGATGTAGTCTGTGGTCCACAAAATATATATTGCTGTCTGTCGCAGTTGATCAGAATTAAATGCTCATATGAAATTTCGTAGAAAATGAATACGGGCCATTTTTGACCCACTTATGCAAGCTTGGGGTAGTAATACAAAAATTTGAATTTTGTAAAATGTGTGAGGGCTAAGTAAAATATTTACGGGAAGACCTCCCCCAGAGGACAGTGAGGATAGCTGTCTCAGCGATAGTGCAGGCAGCGAGGAAGAATATGTTCCCAAGCCAGGTGATGAAGAGAGGGTGTTGCTGACCGTGTGGAGGTTAGGGCTGTCAAATGGTTTGACAACAGAGGGGTGATTGTTGCCAGCACTTTAGGTCTAAGAAGTACTACCACCGATTCTTCTTTCACTTCGTGGACATGGTGATTGTCAACGGCTTGTTGCTCTATCGGCGTGATTGTGACAGTATGAATGTTCCACGGAAGGAGCAGAAGGACTTGCTGGCTTTCAGGCTTTCCACTGCACAGGCCCTCTGCATGCAGGGCAAAGATTTATCGGTCAAAAAGAGGGGGCGGCCTTTGTCTGATGTGGAGCTAGAGTTCCAGAAGAAGCAGCGCAGGGGGCTATTCCCACAAAAGATGTCCATGCTGATGCTGTGGGTCGCTGGCCGCAAATCGACAGTGTGCGGCAACGCTGCAAATTCCCTAAGTGCACGGGCCACACGAGCTTCAAGTGCACAAAATGTAACGTTCACCTGTGCCTAAACAAGGACAAAAACTGCTTCTGTGCATTCCACGAGTGAAAAACAAAAACAAAAGTTTTGTGACATTGTTTGTTTACATTGTTGTGCGTGAGTGTGTGTATGAGTGTTTGTTTGTATGTATGCTTGTGTGTGCGTGAGTGTGTATGTATGCATGTGTGTCCACGTGTGCATGAATGCGTGTGTGTTTGTCTGTATGCTTGTGTGTGTATGTGTGCATACGTGGATGTCAGTGAGAGTATGTGTGGTGAGGTTGAACCTGGGGTTACTCAAAAGGTGTTTCATGGCCCCTACTCCTGAAATAATTAGTGGAGAAACAGTGGAGAACTGCTTCTGTACATTCCCTCTCATTCTTTGAGGTTCAGCAACATACATTTGGAAGCTTCGCAATGCTATCCACTTTGAACTGTTTGTACATGAAATGTGCTATACAAATAAATTTGATTTTATTTGATCCATGCAAATGCATGGCAAGGCACCTATTACTATAACGTTGGCAAAAGTCTATGGGATTTAACATTGAAAACGTGTCTCTTTATTTATTTATAGATATTTTTATTCTTCTGTACGGCCCGCACATCCCAACAATATATATATCAAAACGACCGGCTTGATGAGTTTTCGCGGGCTATTACTTTTATTGAAGATTGGAGTTACAATGGCGACGTAATAAGCAAAAAACAGCCCCCCAAAGCCCCGCTGGTGACCCCCCATGACTATATGCTGTCCCTGTACTGGTCCCTGTCCAGTGGGGAGCTGAACGGCAGCCTGGCCAACACCATCACCAGCTTCATGGACAAAGGAACAGGTAACTACCCCTGTTTCACTGGTGGGGTATTAAAGGGACTCTTTAAAGGGACAGTTCGCCAGAAGTCAACACACACAAAAAAAGAGTGAGTACATGAAGGAAAAATATCACAAACAGCCTGATTTATCGGGTCCAACACAATAAAAGATCTGTTGCCAACAGGAAAATCAGGTTGTCAAAGAAAGCGCCTGTCAAAATCCTCCAACTGCAGCATGCTCTGCGAATCAGAAGGAAGTACAGAAGAAATGTGGGCCTCCACCATCAAACTCCACGACCTCTGATGAGCGAAGAAATGAAAGCTGCAATCGCAAACCTTCGGCAGAGAAGTCAACATGGACCCACACGTTTGCACGGTGTGTCACAGAGCTCTTTTCCCCAGTCAGGTGAAGCGCTGTGAAAGAGATAAATATACCAAGAAAATGCACGTAGTGGCTGAGTGTCTAACAGGTACGTATGTTCACATGTGTGATTTTTCATGCTCAGCTCCATGTTCTGTTACCAAACAGCGGTTGCAGGAGTGGATTGGCTACACCTGTGACAGCCACTTATCCAGAGGAGCAGTGCGTCGATCGCTGCTGCCAATAACCTGCACCTCGCTCCCGTTCCCACTGAGCTGGCTGAATTGAATGTTCTTGAAAGGCAATTGATAGCAAAAATTTTACCTTTGGCTAAGATTGTGTCTTTGCCCAAAGAACAGCAAAGAGCAATACATGGTGCAGTTGTTTGTGTACCATCTGAAATGGAGATAGTTGTAAACTGTCTTCCCAGGCCCAGTGAAGAAGCCCAGCTTTTACAGGTGAAGCTTAAAAGGAAAATCAAATACGGTCAAATAAGGTCATCAATACTTTTACATGGTCAGCATGAAAAATGTATTGGCTGCCTTGGAAACACTTAAACGGATGTACATATAAACGAAAGTGCCACATTTGACGATTTTTCAGAGGACCAGCCAGCTGAGGGTTCAGAGATCCAAGCAGAGCCTGAAATTTATGCAGACACAGAGCAGCAACCAGACCACAGAGGTGAAGAGCATCAGGCACTTCGACCTGGTCTGATCTTGGACACCTGCATGCAGCCTCCTGACATAGCGCAGGAAGTGCTCTCCTCTGGAGCAGGAATTTTCAGCATCGCACCAGCCCAGGGAAACAAGCCCATCTCCTTCTACAGTGTTCCGAGACTTGAAGCCAAGGCTCACTGCATGAAAAGTGGGATTTTCGTCCCTATAAACTCCCGAAAATCTCCCTAATTTTCGGCAGTTAACGACAATTTACAGGCTGCGAACGTGGCGTTTGTCGGTGCCACAAATTGTCGGGAACGAACCATGGTCACGGCTCTAATTAGCATATGAATGCAGAAACTGCGCGCCTGGCGCTGAATGTCCTTACTCAGGATTGGATGAAACCACTACTTTTCAAACAAGTAAAATCACTCGTGATTGGTTGGTAGAGCTACCAGTAGGCAGGCTCAAATGTAAACCCCAATAATAAATTATATTTATTATTATAATATATATATTTATTATTTAATTTATATGCTATTATGCTGTATATCATTGTTCTCTTATGTAGGCTACTACACTAGTATTACCATCAAGCACATGATTTAATTTATTGAGGCAAGGAACATTTACCAGAAACACGTTTATGCAAAGAAAGAGCTTTATTTAAAAAACACACACACACACACACACACACACACACACACACACACACACACACACACACACACCATGTATAGGTAGCTGACAAAGAGTAAAAAAAATAGTACCCAAAATCCTGGGTACAACTGTGTGAACTGCCGCTCTGCAGCCTCGGAGCAGTAGGCGGTGTTCTGTGCGAGGGCTGGCTGTGTTGCAGACGCTTATGGTGGGTCGCTCTGTACTTCGGAGTCCACTCCAATCGTGACTGCAATGTAGTACAGAGTTCGGAGAGGTCCTAGCTACGGAAGGAGGGAGAACGAACTATCCATCCAGACACCCCGCCAACAGTGCCGTCTTCCTCGTCGGACATCAGGTCGACTGTAGCGGACTTCCAGAGTTCCTCCTCGGCCGCTTCTAGCACACTTTGTCTCGCGTCCAACAGCTGTAAAAAAACAAATAAATAAAGGCAATCAGCACTGTGCTATGCACTGCGTATGGACACAACACATCTATCAATGCATCTGAAAAATAGTCAACAAAAAAGTCTTACCCTCTTTTTGTCGACCTACTCCGAGCTGAAATCTTCGCAGCTTCCGCCTGCTCTGAAAGTCCTGGCTGGTTATATGGGAAACTCAGGCGTATGCTTTCATAGTACGTCTTACAGGCCGCTGGAAAAAAATTTTAATTAGGGTGCTATTAAAGGATAAGACCGGTTTTTTGACATTGGGCCCTTGATTTCACATTATAGCATGATGTTCTACTCACCCCTGCTTGTTGTTGAACATTTGGAGCTGTTCCGAAGATAATTGAGAGGCGTCTGGCTGCTCTCTTGAGATATTCGGCCATGAAACGGTTTCCTATGGGCAAGCTTATACAGGCACAAACTATGCTGTTTATAATTTATTAATTACTTTACACTAGCACTGATAACGTGGAGGTGCGTCGCTTACTTAAAAAAATCCGGGTTATTGTAATTTTGATTTTTTTGTCGTAAAGTGGGTGTTACTGACGTCCTCGTGGTGCTACTGCCACAGACAGCCCACAGACCTGCTGCCTATTTATTCATTCGGCTAAAATTCAAAATTAGTAACCCGGATTTTTTTAAGTAAGCGACGCACCTCCACGTTATCAGTGCTGGTGTACAGTAATTAATAAATTATAAACAGCATAGTTTGTGCCTGTATAAGCTTGCCCATAGGAAACCGTTTCATGGCCGAATATCTCAAGAGAGCAGCCAGACGCCTCTCGAATATCTTCGGAACAGCTCCAAATGTTCAACAACAAGCAGGGGTGAGTAGAACATCATGTTATAATGTGAAATCAAGGGCCCAATGTCAAAAAAACGGTCTTATCCTTTAATGAAAATCAAACGTAAGTCACAGTAACATCAAGCAAGGAAGGAGAACCAGTAAAAAAAAAAAAAAAAAAAAGAAGTTACACACAATCGTGTAAATCTGGACAAAAAAGAAGTGACGGCCTCGTTGTGAGGAGAGTTTAGCCTGTGAAAACAAATTATACAGTTAAGATCGGTATCTATTAACGTGTCCATTTCCTTATACAGAAGAATGAAAGCATATCATTTCAAGTTACCCTTGCTCCGGATCGCAGCGCCTAGTATTGGTCTCCGAGTTGTGAACTCGGCGTACGGCTTCCTGTAAATTACAAGACTAAAAATACACTTTAATAAAGAAACTTACACTGCTTCTGTTGTTCTTTTGCAAGGCTACTAGGCTACTTTTAGCTTGGGCTACAAACAAAGGCGTGGTTTTATAGTACGTTTAGCTTAGCTAGCAGTCATCAAACATATTCTTACCGCAATCTTAGGATTGTGCACCCGTCTTCTTTTCTTGGAGTTAGCGTGCGGACAGCAACCTGGAGTTAACGGCACTGAACTGCTCGTTCATGCCAGTAGCAACCCGACTCTACTAACGAGACAGTCCGCTGATGGCAACCAACAGTTTCTTGTGGTCGGTCTGCGGACTGGCTGGAAGTTGGTCGCGTTCAACCAGAGGAGTTGAGGCGGGAGAGCTAAATACGAGACGCCGTCCAGCCATTGTAGCAAAAATCCTTACTAGCGTGTAGACAAGGCAGCAAAACCACAGGAACTGGAGATGAAGGTCTGAGAACTAGCTAGGTACGATAATGTTTGTGCAAGTAGCCGTGGCCATGACCTCTCACGTGATGAGGAGTAGAAGGCTCGTCGGGCTCCTCCAATCACATGCGAGGTTATTGTTATATAGAAGGACTCGAGAGACAAGCTCGCCCTGGCTCGCGTCTAAAAGGTGTGCCTGTGAAACTCTTCTTTGTTGAAAGATGGAAGTCCCAAGACGGAAGGAAAGACCTCGGCGCTTCTGTGAACATTGCAACTATGAACTCTCTCATAGTATTATGACCACACAAGGCGCTATTTCAAAAATGGAGTTTGGGAGAGAAAATCCAAAAGCATGCATTAGTATTGTGGATGTTAATACATCCACTGTGCATTTAAATAAGACCAAAGAAAAGGTCACTGTAGTCAACCACTATGCACAGTGGTTGAGCTATAAGATGACAGGGACAACAAGTAAGCAGACATTCCCAGCTGCACTCCCCCTCCAGGCAATTGCATTCCCACCCATAGTGTCTTATTCGTATGTGTAGCCTTAATTCTATTCTTACTGTTCTGTATGTTTTATTCTTTTTTATGTTATTGTTGAGAGTTGTACTTTGAGAGCAAAGATTAACCAGAGTCAAATTCCTTGTTTGTTTACGCCAACCTGGCCAAAAAAGCTAATCCTGATTCTGATTTTGTGTATCTTTTTTTACATAACATTTGCCATTGCTAATGACATACACAGTAGTTAATCTAGCATACTTTCTTTAAATAAATCAATTCAAGCTAAAATGTAAGAGTCTATAAGTAGGCTATACTTAGCCTGATCTATTTGTACCAGAGATTTTACCTTTTAGAAAAATCTCACCTGGGATATAACTCCCCCTGCAACCCTGATTTGCATTTGTATAGCCTCCCCTAGAATTAGGAGCAGGGGGGTCATAGGGGGATGACTGCCAAGCCAGGCCCACGTCAATTTCCGGCAAATTCACGGCAGTTTTCTGCATTGCCTGCAAATTGCCGTAAACAGCCGTAAACCTGAAATTTCACGACAATCTACAGTGCCGCATACTGACGAAAATCCCACTTTTCATGCAGTGGCTTATCCTGTTCATTTTCCCACAGGAACCAACACGTTAGATGAAGCCAGACGTGTCGTGCTGTCGCCAAGTATGTATTTCAATGTCCGGCTTTTCTCTGCAGACCCTCGACTTGCCAAAGACCAGAGTTACCTTTTTTTTTTGCTCAGTTTGTTACAGAAACCCATATAGCCAATAACAGTATGTCCATTCAGGCAAGAAAAGGCAAAACGAGGTCCAAAGATGGACGAAACATCTCCAGCAAGATGCTACAGGACAAAGAAGAGTGGGAAAAGCTCATTCAAAATAAAGAGGCTACCCGTTTCATGCAACCCTTAAGATGAACCCCAGCTTATTGGGAGAAAGCACTACGCGACCTGCACGCCCTCGTGAGGCAAATCGGAAGACCCACATTTTTTTGCACCTTCTCTGCCGCTGAGATGAGATGGCCAGAAGTCATTGAGGCCATCAAAGCTCAGCACGGAGAGGAGGTCAACTTTTCTGAGCTCGACTGGAACGCCAAGTGTGACATCCTGAGGAGCAACCCTGTCACGGTCATGCGCATGTTTGAAAAGCGAGTGGACGCACTGCTTAGAGATCTCCTTCTGTCCTCTGCTCAGCCTATCGGACCGGTCGAGGATTACTTTTATCGTGTGGAATTTCAAGCCAGGGGTTCCCCACACATACCTTTGGTGATTTGGATTAAGGATGCACAAGAGACGGAAGATCCCGCATGTTGTGACGACGTCGTCAAATTGATCGACCGTTATACATGCTGTCAGTTGCCCGACGAAACCAAAGACCCCGAGCTCCACAAGATCGTATCGGGGGTTCAAATGCACAGCAAAAAGCATTTGAAGTCATGCAAGAAAGGAAACGTTCAATGCAGATTTGGATTCCCCAAGCTACCCATGGAACTTACCAGGATCACCGTCCCTCAATTTGACTTTGATTTGGAAAATGAAGATGAAAAGGCGAAGCAAGGTCAGCAAAAAGAGGGGCAGAAAAAGTCCAAAAAATTCAAATCAAGAATGCTCTCCAACCTACAAAGAGAGGCTAAGAGGAAGCTGAAACCGGTAAGGGATTTACTCATGGATGAAAAATCGTCTTTCCGGGATTTGGCAGAGTTACTCCAGGCTTGCAACATGACCAAAGAACAGTACAATTACCACGTTGATGCAAAAGCTGCGATGCTTCACTTGTGAAAGCAAACCTGTCGGGCCTCACCTTGACACTCAGACAACAATTCTGAGTGTCACACTGCCAGACAGGACACGTGTAAATAAAATAACAATGTACATTTTTATAGTTAAAAACACTGTATTAAATGTATTTCACATTGACAGTTTGTAGAGATGGATAGATATAAATATTTTTATTAATCATTACTTCAATATATAGTTTCACCATTTCAAACTCCATTAATTTCTTTGTGTAACTGAACATGGTTACTGATGTGGAAAACTTATCCTAGTTATCCTGTGTTTTTTAAGAAAATATTGAGTTTTTAACACTCATCAGATTTAAAAGATAGGTATACTGGCACAGCAGAATCAGTAGATGTAACTAAAATCTTAAAACAATTAAGCTTTTGTAAAAACTTCATTTTTTGAAGTTTTTTTGTTTCATACAATATACAAGTTTCAAGACTCACTACCATACTGTTGCTGCTTAATTTGGCTAAGGTATCAAGGTTAGACAAAATGGGTATCCTATCTATGCTTCATAATAAAATGGTGTTCAATCAAGCTATTCTCAAAGGATTGTTTTTGCACCGTAAATATGGTTCTGTAAACTTTTATCACAACACTGTAACCACTGCCGTGTCTTTGCTTTTATAATGAACCATGAAATCCTGCAAGGGCTCAAGGTGAAGCATTGAAGCAAGCCGTTTAGGCTTGAATGCTTCTACTTTAGGCCTTGCGAACCATTCCTGAGCAGCCGTGATTGGTTGAGCGATGCGCACACTGTGGCAGGCCCCTTCTAAATTTCTTCAGAAATTTTCTAGTTTACAATTCAAATGCATCTATAATTGAAATTAATGCAATGTTTCCTATAGCCTTAACAGCAACGTTTGTGTATATTGTGTTGGTGACGTGAAAATGGTCACAATTCATATTACTTAATACCTGCTATTGTAGATTTATATAAATAAATATGTTTAAAAAAAGGGTGAATAAAAAAACATTGTTTTTTCACTGTTATATTACTGTGCTGTTGTTATGTTATTATTGACCATTATGCCTGGTGTTGCAAATAAGCAACATACCAAATTGACTCTTGATTCCGTGTTCGAGAGGCTCTCATCAGGTCGTAGGCTGTGCTGCCCACGCTGTAGAACTCAAAGGAGGAGGGCCACCTTTGTCCCCAAAGCAATCCAGCTCATGAACTCTGACCCCCCGCCTATTGACTGAATGCACATAGCACTTGCACTTTCAAAGCACAGGGCACTTTGACTGTGTCAGCCACTGTGTCAGAGGGTACTGACCGGAGTACTGACTGTAGCACTTTAGTTTTTTATGTTGTTAATGATGCTGCTCCTTATGCCTTTTAAATTGCCCCTCGGGGACAAATAAAGTGTTTGAAATTAAATGAAATGACTCCAAATTGACCAGGATGCCTGTTGTCGCAAATTTGCAACATACCAAAATTTCTATTTATTTTTTATGCAAAGGTGAAATTAATAATCTCAGCATTATTTACCATCTACTTATAGGCTAAAACACACACAAAACATTTTTTTATACGCAGCTACATAAATTCAGACGTTAAGGGGTTAAATATGGCCCCACAGTGGGGAAAAACTCCTTAAAAAGTTGAGGAGGAACGTTAACTGTTCACTCTCAATGTCATAAGTCAGCACAAGATCAAGGGTGTGATTAAGACAGTGAGTAGGTCTGTGAACACTTTAAGAATATACAAAAGTCTGGGGCGGTCTGTGGCGTGGTGGGTTGGGCGGCCGCCCATGTGGCCCCGGTTCGAGTCCTGCACCGGACGGCCCTTTGCTGCGTGTCTTCCCCATCTCTCTGCCCCCTGCTTCCTGTCTCTCTCCAACTGTCTGTCCATTAGAGGCATAAAAAGCCCCCCCCCCCCCCCAAAAAAAAAATAAAAAGAAAATACAAAAGTCTAATATAGAATTAAAGTTAATATGTAGGCTGCCATTTTCAACATCTACATGAATATTAAAGTCAGCCACTACAATGACTTTATCTTATTTAGTGGCGGCTGCTGACGTTTAAAACAGGGGAAGCCCATATTACGCATTCAGGGTTGTAGTGGCTCGTGCCATCCCAAAGCAGAAGATGGCAAAGTTAAAAAGAATTAGTTATAACATAGCTGTATCTAGTATGACAAGTATGCCCAGCAAATACACAGAAAGAAGGTATAGACTTTGAAAATTCCCACAGCAAGGCCAAAATCAAGTATGATCGAATCTAAGGCCTGTAAATGGCTGGATCTGTGGCTGGATCTGAATCTGTGGAGCATTTTTCCTTGTCATAATGAATACTTAGAAATTGATGGTGATGGTAAGTATTCTTAAAAAAGGTAACATTTGTGAATGGGCAGCATGAATTCTGGAAAGAAACAACTAAAAGTATGAGTGAAACTCCGACAGCACTTTCACAGACAACCAGTCTCTTTTGTATCCGCTTTGGGACTGAAGTTCCAGCATGCTTCTCCCCACTTAAAAATTTGGCTTCCACAGAATCTCTCATGATGGACAAACACTAACTCCAATCATCACAACACAGCCCCTCATATTGACACGCCCACGTCTAATCTACCCCCAGAAACGCCGGGCAGCCTCGGAAGTGATGGTTTTTGTCGATTTTAGCCAATGATGACCTAGAATTGTAGAAAAAAAACTTGACTCTCCCGCCCCCTCCTGAAGCCGGGCAGCCCTCGGCTCGGAAGCCTGGCTGTTAGTGGCGGCTTCATAACATGATTTCCTCAGTGAACGGCGGCGATTTCAGAACAAATCCCTTCATTAAGCTACAGGACAACATGTTGTAGTTATGAAAGTAAATGCAGTATTGGGCATATCTTGTGTTTTGTGAATAACTGTTTTATCGTCAATTTAACATTGAAGATGTAGCAATTTTGCCAGAGAATGGGAGAGGCTGTCCGGCTTCTCGTGTTGTCTCTGAATAGCCGCGGCTGCTTTATCTGTACTTAGCACTGTCTGGGATAAAAAGTCAGAGAATTCAGACAAACTCAGAATAAGGGCCAGGTGGACAATACACAACACAACACAAGTGTTGAGGTGCAAACAAGATTCATTGACGCTGCTGATAATATTGCAGTAGCTTCTTGTTTTGATTTTGCATGAACATATAAAACTGCATCATCGGCATATAATTGCAAATCAACATTTGGACAAACTGTATGTGAGTCGTTAACATAGAGACTGAACAGAATGTAATTTTTTTTGTAATAATTTGTGTCCTCTAACTGCTTGTTGGCCTCCAAAACATGTTCAAGATTCAAGATTCAAAGGTTTATTATCATATGTGCAGTTAGAAACGTGTTTCCCTGTACAATGAAATTCTTTACTTTGTTGCCCGCACTAGATGTCCAAATATAACTCAGTCAGGAGGTGCGTTTGTACAGGCAGCTGTACGAAACTGCAGTGAAACAGAACAGGGAGCATGTAAACTCCCAAAACTGGTGCACAGCGTCTGCCAAGTGTAATGTAATATAATGTAATAATGTCCTATTTTTCCTTCTTTTTGCTAACACTCTGAGCTGAACTTAGCTGAATAGCTGAAGCACTTAGCACTAGTAACCAGGTGAGCTGAAGTGTTCAGAGCTAGCGCCAACTTCAACTATGAACCACCGCAAGCTGTTTACACAGTGACAAACACACATTCCATTATTAAAATATAGTCCAAAATAAGAAGGTACGTACCTCCAATCTCTGCCTTTTCTCGAGAGCATGAGACCTCCTGCGCTTGATGTCGCCGTTCGCCCCCCGGGCTAACCTCGAGCTTGTCCCTCGAGGAAATATGCTCTGAACCGAATTGGGCAGCAAAACCGTCTTCAGACGAACATTGATGCCAAGCTGCTCCTTCAGAGCGGGGATCGAGTCGTAGCACTCCTCTTCAAAATGCACTGAGCAAAGTACCGACGACGAGCTTGGCTTCCATACTGTTCCTTTCGGACCAGCTCTTGTCCTACAAACTTGCTGCGTCCAGAGTTCACGCAAAGCATGGTCTTTCGGAAACCGATGAAGTGTAAAACCTTTCTCCCTGGTGTTAGAACAATATGCTGCAACACACCGCTCGGGAATGTTCTCAACAAAAATATTTAGAACAAAACTTTCAAGATGCTACAACTGCGAGTCCGACTTTCTGTGACTAGAAATGATCAAGGGTGGCAGCAGGTGCAATCGGAAGGCGTTCCGGAGCATACGTCATTTTTATGTTGGAACGTTGGCGGGACACTGGCCTATGGATTTCAGTGGCGTGCGTTCAAATTTTGAAAATAACAGAGAACCGGGCATATTTATCACAATACTGTATTTCAGACTAAACAAAAAAAGGTCGTCTCCAGGTGTCATGAGGTCTTTAAATGTCGTTGCTCGATGCCCAGGGGGAGCGCACGACTCATTTGTGCTGCAAAATGGTTCAGTTGGCACGCGTCTTGCACAAGGTGCGCATGTGTCATGGGACTATGTTTTAGATCATGTCTTAGTTTAGTTCTTAGTTTTCTCATGTTTTAGGTTCAGGTCTCGTGTTTATTTTTTTTCATGTCATGCCACCCTCTCCTGGCCTGCCATCAGCCTCATGTCCCTCACCTGTGTTTTCCCCATCAGCTGCACTCAATCCCTAATCACCCTCCACAGTATTTTAGTTTCCAGGTCCCCTCATTGCTTTGTGGGATCCTTCCTCGTCAACACCCTCCATGCCACGACCCAGTTAAGTGGGGTTTCCATGTGTTTTGTTATTTATTTTTCCACAGTTTAGGTTTTTGAATCCGGCTCAGCCGCGCTTTCTGTTGGTACTTTGTTTTTTGTGAAATAAATCAAGTTTGCTTTTTTTGAATATCCGTATCCTCTTCACACCACTGAAACTGACAGCATGGAGAAGGCTGTCTTGTTGGTAAGTGACTTGTCTGATTGTTAACATTCACCATGCAAACTTACCTAAATGCATTACTTACCTAAAATCCACTATTTTCTCCAGGTAATCGAGGCTATGCTTTAGCTGTTAACACCCTTAGTCAACCCTGTAACGAGACAGGAACGCTCGTACAACGAGCGTCATACGCACCCGCGCAGTGGTGGAGCGCACTATTGGTGTGTTGAAGGCCAGGTGGATGTGTCTGGATACAGCGGGGGTGGGGGGGGGGGAGAAAGCATGCCAGGCTGCGTTTTGCATAATATTGCCATGAACAAGGGTGTCCCACCACCTGAAACCACTACAGGCAGAAAACATGCCAGAAGACCCCCCCCCCCCCCATGGACTGCCCCATCAAAGTGCCATCATGATGAGGGAACTACTGATTGCACGGCTTTAGGGTAGGCTATAGTAGCCTGGGCGAAAGCCGACTGTTGACTCTGTCAAACAGTCTGGGAAAACCTAAGAGGAATCCGTTTCCATGGAGGGCGGGACCTTACCCAGCAACTTAAATTCATTGGAGTAACGGAGTTCCCTTAACCAATCATAATGTTTAGAAATGACGTTGGTTATGCGCCGAGGTTCATGCTTACTCTCGCGAGGCTCTAGCTCGCGAATCACGCTTCCCACATCCGCTTTCATTATACCGGTACCATTTGATAAATCAAACTTTTCCCAAAGCCAGTTGGAAGGAGAGCTACGACATCCTTGCCACTAACAAAATTGAAGAGGCATTCCTCTTGCTCTCGTTTTAATTGTGTAATGCTCTCCAGAGTTGAGACAACTTCATGGATAGCTTCTAGCGTTCTTCCGTCGCCATGTTTATTTCCGCTGCGGTTGAACTACAATTATATGGACTACAATGGACTCCGCGCGTGAGTTCTGCGTCACCACTCGCAACTGTTTGCTGATTGGCAAAACACTGAGCGAACCAAGGTAGGGTGATTTGGCCAGACTATGTGCGGAGTCAAAATCTTTGGGCGGAAGTACGTAGGATGGCGTCGCCAGGCTAAGGCTATCGTGCTATAATTGAAAATAATCAAGGACTTGGAAAGGTTGGTTTTACATTTTGTTCTGAGAAGTTGTCAACGCATCTGCTATGCATGCAAGACTAGTTGCAATCTTCTCCAACGTCCCAGACATATTCTCCAGACATTTGAGAATGTGCTCTTGATTTTTCAGCACCGCGTCGGATACCACTTGTGTGCGTGGGAGACGGCGGTGAGCTGGAGCATCAGATGGTCCTGGCTGTTGGGCTGCGTCTAATTGGTCTTCCTCTAAATAAAATGATTGAACATGATTGTTTGACTATTCCTTTCACATACATAACATTGGAACAAAGGGGAAAATGAGTAGAATCAGAGGATCTTAAACCTTATTTAAATATATATTTTTTTCCATGGTAGTTCATTATGACACTGAATTTATGAAAACAAGAAATTATTTGAAACATACCATTACAATCAGGTATGTTGGCCGCATCTTCACAGTCGGGTTGCAAGTCGGTGTCCAGGGAACATCCTCCATTGAAATGCCTGACAGTGCATTATCACCTGTAATGGAGCGTATTTTTTTTTTCATCCATCTCGGTGACGCAGGTTTCCCTTTGACCCCCTCCAGTGGCAGTCATTGAACGCCTGGCCATGGCAAGACATTTTTTTTGAAGCCATCTTCATATCAACCACTTTTTCTTCACTTCTGTGGCAATACGCCCCACAGGAGACACAGAATTAACAGCAGTTGTGATTTTGTCCCACTCCTTTGCTTTAGCAGGCCCTGTAATTCCACTGTTGACACTACAAAAAATTACAGCTTTTCTTTTTTGGATCTCTGAAACCAGAACTTCAATTTCAGAGCCAGTGAAGTTGTTCTTTTTGCGCCTCAGTGCCATTCTCATGAATTAACGCATCCTGGCACAGGAAGCGTGGCCTTATATGGTATTATTTTGGGAGCGGAGCATGCAAATTTACTATCCTCGTGCACGTTCACTTAAATACGCACAGGTGGGATTCATCATGTTTACGCATGTCGTTTACACACTTTTTCAAAGTTAAGAGCGTTTGTTGAATCTGACGAGGTGTGTTCGTATGAGACCTTCGGACGAAAAAAGTGAGAAATTTAGAATAAAAATACAAAAATGTTCTTGCATGAGTCCCAATGTTCTTTGCTTAAAATTACAACTGCACTACCCTTGTCTGTAGGTTTAATCACAATGTGTTTGTTGTTCCTTAGCTTCTGGAGAGTCTTAACCTCCCCTTGTGTAAGATTCCATTTCTCTTGATACGGCTTGTAATGTTTTTTGCAATTCTCCAAATCCTCCTCAATCAACCAAGCCACCTGTGGAAGTAATTTTTCCATACCTGGTGTCTAGATGAAACTAACAATAAATCTTTGGATCTTTTGCCTATTTGAATCTTTGAAATACTCTTTGAATACCCTCTTATGTCAGGCCCGGCTTGTGATTGGACAGTGTATTCGAAAGTTTCGTTTTTGTCTTTCCTTCAATGTATGATGAGTAGAATGTGTTTATGTATGGCAAAATTAATTTGTGATCTTGTAACATGATCTGAATTATAATAAATGTATTCTAATTCAGTTTTAAATTCAAATTTAGGATTTTTGAATGTAATGATGTAAATGTTTTTATTCCAATTGTATCTTTCAAATGAACAAATGTAACAAGGGTTAATTTGAGTATAAGACTAGTCCGGTGAAAGTTTTGTTTTCTTTTTCTGTTTCTGTACATTCGTTTATGGGGGGGCAACATCCACTACAAAAGACACGGTCCTGCCTAAACTCTTCCTCTTTTTTCTGATGTTCGGTGAGGAAAGGTGAGCTCCCATTTTGTCTTTTATATTTGGCATTTTATTTTGTCAGGTAGGCTCCATGTTTTACTTATTTGTGCTAATGTTTGCGTCATTGTAATCGCGGCGCTCTTTTTTCTGATGTTTGGTGAGGAAAGGTTGAGGAAAATAAAGACCTTCGAAAGAGCAGCGGTGTGGTCTCCATTCTTTCAAGCCTTAAAGCTGGGCATACACTGTGTGATTTTTTTTTTTTCAATCGCGTGATTCAGCTGCTGCTCATACTGTACGAGTGAATCGCAAGGGTTAAAACGTCACAGCTCACGATTCCTGTTCTCACACTGTACGACCCGATGGTCTGATGCGATCTGGCTGCTCACACTGCAAGACACGACGGACTCGGTCGCCGGTCGCTGCCATGCTGTTCTGTTGTCTTCTTCTGTTGACAATTTTCTCTTCCGTACCTATGTTCGCGCATGCGTAGTGTGACAGGATGAGGTAAATCGGCTCGTGCAACTGCTTCAACTGTGCGAGAGCCTCTCGAGCGGCGACCAGGATTTCAAACAAGTTTGATTTTCGTCCGATCAATCGGGAGGTGGTCGGGAGGGCTTAATCGTTTGTCGTTACCCCATGTATACTACACGATGCGAGACGCACGATTGAGCCAAAACTCGGCCCGATCTCCAAAATAGTCGCACGAGTGAAAATCTTGTCGACATCGGGCCAAAGATCGCGCAGAGATTTGAGACTAAATAAATAAATATAATAAATATTTTGTGTGTCTTCTCTGTGATTATAATACAAAATGGATGTAAATAAATGTATGTGTAAGGTGTAGAATTCCTTAGGGGATAGAAAATGTTTAGGCTTGATAGGGTTAGGGTTATATGTAAAATTAAAAAAACAAGAACCAAAGCAAAAAAAATAATAATTAAGAAACAAATAAATAAAATGGGACAATATATTGTTTTAAAAAAGGAAATTAACCTCCTATAGTAAGAATGTCCAAATAATGGATTATCCATTCCAAATTGTTGCTCTGACCATCTCAAATATATTTTTTTAAATTATTTTGAATATTCAGACCTTGTGGTTCTTTTGTGCCAATACAATTATAATTAACCAATATTAAAAATGGGGATAAATGTTAACCTTTTGTTCAAGAGATCAAACTGTTCTTCAGTTATCGCAAAGTTTTTATCCAAATTAATAACTACGCGGGCTAAGATGTTTGTACTCCCATCCAGAGCTATAGAGTAATACAGAGTTGCGACATACCCATTGACTCCCGTTGTAAAAAATGACATTACCAGGTTATGGAGACGCCAATAGTTCCAATGGGGCAAAGGTGGATGATGGCGGTGGAACAAATATGTTGACTGTGGGAGACAAAATAAATATGCATGTAAACATTATTGAAGAGGTAATGACACATAATTTCATCTGAGGCCTTGATTAGAATTAATATATAATAGTTTTCATAGTTACTTAGAATAGTCTGGAATTGTTGCTTAATAGTGTGAAGACTGGTGAACATGTAATTCACACTAATAATTATTTTATCATCACCTTACTGAAGCAGCAATTTCTGCAGCAGCACACGTTTCTCCGCAACACCATCTATGATGTCCTCGCTATCCAGCATCTTCAGAACATCTTGCTGAGTGGCCATGAGCATAAATGCCTCCAGGTGCTGCTGAGAGAGAGTGCTCCTGAGCCTGTCCTTAATGAATTTAAGTGTTGAAAAGCTGTGCTCACATGTAGGCAAGGCCGATTATGTGTTATGCATCTGTCAGGAGGTTGTACTTCTTCAGCACAATGGGCAGTCCTTGCAAGATGAGCACTTTGTGTTGACTGTCTCCACCTTATCTTCAGCATCCTCTGACCCAACCTCTTTTTCTGTCTTGGTTGTGTATTCCTCAAATATCGAGCTGAGCAGTACCATTGGTAGCAGAACTTATAGACAGTAATAGATTTATTACAACGAGACAGCAGCTACAGAAAGTTGTGAAAAAGAGCTCTTGTTTTTATCTGGACAAAAATACAGCTAGTCAAAAAAACATCAACTTTACCATCATGCCACTGGTGCTGGGCTCTGGCAACTGCTGTGCAGTATTGCCCTCTTCATTGTTATGATATCGTCACTCTAGATAACAGAGTAGTACTATGTTAGTTACCACTTAAACAAAATAGTAGAATTTAATAGTTGTACACAATTATGGTGTTAAGCATCACACACATTTTAATTATTATTTTATTCATTTCTCTAGATGGTTTTTCTTATATGTGTATGTATATGCCTTTACCTCGTCAAGTGTGTATAGGCTGCTTTCCTTCATGACACTTTCACTCTGTTGGGATGGTGACTCTAGCCTGGCGACGCCATCCTACGTACTTCCGCCCAAAGATTTTGGCTCCGCACATAGTCTGGCCAAATCCCCCTACCTCGGTTCGCTCAGTGTTTTGCCAATCAGCAAACAGTTGTGAGTGGTGACGCAGAACTCACGCGCGGAGTCCATTGTAGTCCATATAATTGTAGTTCAACCGCAGCGGAAATAAACATGGCGACGGAAGAATGCTAGAAGCTATCCATGAAGTTGTCTCAACTCTGGAGATCATTACACAATTAAAACGAGAGCAAGAGGAATGCCTCTTCAATTTTGTTAGTGGCAAGGATGTCGTAGCTCTCCTTCCAACTGGCTTTGGGAAAAGTTTGATTTATCAAATGGTACCGGTATAATGAAAACGGATGTGGGAAGCGTGATTCGCGAGCTAGAGACTCGCGAGAGTAAGCATGAACCTTGGCGCATAACCAACGTCATTTCTAAACATTATGATTGGTTAAGGGAACTCCGTTACTCCAATGAATTTAAGTTGCTGGGTAAGGTCCCGCCCTCCATGGAAACGGATTCCTCTTGGGTTTTCCCAGACTGTTTGACAAAGTCAACAGTCGGCTTTCGCCCAGGCTATGGTGACTCAGCCTGGCAGGAGATATGAGTAAAGACATTTGGTTTTGGAGAATTGTCATATAAAAAGCTTCATTAAAATAAACAATATAACTATGGAAATTGTGGTTTAACAGATAAGTAAACATAGGTAAAAATGTATTGTACTATTTGTGGTTGATTCTCAAGTACACAATGGTCTCCTAAACCAGGTTTAGTAAAAGTTAGTTCATCTTAGTCACTAATAAGTTGTAGCTTCACTAACCGTTACAAATAGTAAATGCATTTGAAATGTTAAAATTTACTTAAAGGCATGGTTGGTGATCCTGTTCAGAAACACATTTTGTAATACTGGGTGAAATGGTCCGTCTATCCTGAGAGTATTCTACACATCATGTATTTAGAAAAAGGGTCGAAAATAATAAGACCTCTGTGGCCGCTGCAGGACTGACCAATTCAAACTCCTCGGGCCGAGGACAAAAAACCTGCTGGACAGGTAATTATTTTATTTGCTTCTGGGGGATTTGTTATTTTCATGAAATATGTACAGATGAATGAGACATGAGTCCCACCGTCAGATGCGCGTTAAAGTTTGTGGGGGCGTGGCTTTCAATGGAGCACTGATCCATCCCGCTTAGCGGCGGTGCTACTTTCAAATCTTGCTTGCTCTCTTGCTAGCTCTCCAGGATTACCAACCATGCCTTTAAATCTATTGAACATTCTCCTACATCATGTTGTTTCATATCTATGTTTCACGCCCGGGCCTAGTCCACACACGATAATGACGTTTTTACAGCCTAAATGCGTTGTGCTAAAAGTTAGCAAGCTAGAAAACAATGTCATCACATTACAGCCACCTACCTGACTAGCATCTTCCTCCGGTGACGTTCTCCTCCAGATGTCGACGCAAAAGCTGCAGGTGCTGCTGAAGATGAGAATGATGCACCAGCAGAAAATAAATTTGTAATTTTCTGACACTTGGCCATTTGCTTGTGCGTGCCTTTTCTTTTCTCTCAATTTTTGCGCTCCTCCTTTATGTTTCTTCTCCATTTTTGCACTGCTGATTGATTAATTGACAGATGAAGAGGAGGAGGGGCCTATACCCTTGTAGCCTTGTAGTGGCCTAGATGTTATGGCCTTTGGTGCAGGAGGTTGAACCTTCTTGGCCTTCTTGTTCTGACTCTTGCTGTGACAGTGACAGCCTGCAGGGCATTGTGGAGCTCCACAGGTGTTGGCACGGGGTTCCTCTGACGTATGCATCCAAACTTGTTTTCCAGGCAGTCCTGCGTGAACCGGCTTGTGAGGTAAACATTTGTCACCCTGGCTCAACAGATCTTCCTGGACCTGCAGTATGGTTGTTGTGGCCATAACCAATCCTGTCTGGACCGGCTTCCAGCTGCTCTTTTCCCAAATCTTTAGGCCATGAAAAAGGTGGTACGCTCTCTTGTAGAAAGCTGATGGCCTTTTAGTACTTCCCCATTTTGAATCAAGTGAGGGCAGTCACAACCTGGTAGGACGACATAAGGTCAAAGCAGTGGTCCATCTTCTCCAGGAACCATGATGTGGTGAGGTTTGATTCATTTTAAGGCAGCACTTGTCGACTTACTGAAGATGTGCATGGTTGATCTAACTTTCATCTTTTCGAGGTGGTTAGGCACCAAGACACCCTTGGAGAGGTTGGGAGCCAGCTTTAGTGTCATGCCCTCTTGGTAGGACACCAGGTCCTGTAAGGGACCTTCAGACACTTCACTGGACTGGAAGTGCTCTTTGTTCACCACATCTTGTGGAATGGTGATGGTCTGACCACCGACAAGGGCACTCTCATCCAAGGTTAGCACAGAATCCCTCTCCATTTGGCTCATGCTACCAGCCTTTAGCTTCAGCATGTCAAAAACTTCTCTCAACACTTCCTGACTTCAGTGTTACATGCTGCATTCTTCTTTGGACAGTGTGGATGTCTGGCAGAGTGATCTTCATGTTTTTCAGGGTTTTGTATCCCGTTGTGCCCGCTATAAAATTGAACTTGAATTGCCTTTTTTATGGTCTCATTGCCCCACCGAATCACCCCTTTATTCTTTTGGCTGAGTGCATGAATCTGGTCCCGATTGAAAATTGAAGTAAACTTTTGTTGGAAGTTGCTGTTTCTCCTCCTAAGTGCCAAATTGATTCTTTTTTGTTGTGCTAGAGCCCTCTCTGCTTTTATCCTCATACATCTTTCCTTTCTTAATTCCCTCAGCAGTTCCTCCACACTGGCCCATGGCACACTGGTTTCCTGACGAGTGGCCCCTGACTGACTGGCCCTCGGCACACTGGTTCCTGGACTAGTGGCCCCTGACTGACTGGGCTTGGTAGTCTGCTGACCTCTGCTTCATGTCACCTGATACATCCCTCTCACTCGCCTCTAACTGCACCTCAATTTCTTCCTCAAAATCTGTAGCAACATATTGTTGGTGTTATATGTATTTACTACATCCCTAGAAGAAGTGAAATTGACAAGTATGTTGACAATGGCTTGTTTTTTAAATACATGAAATGGGAAAAACTGTGGAAAGACTGTGTTCACTGGTTTCAAACCAAGGTTTGATTTTATGCAGTAAGAGTGGTCATCAGGTGTTTTAACTTCTGCAGAAGCCATCATCCTCGAAGGTGTCTTCCTCCTCTTGGACTTGGGGAGATGGATAAAGATGGTTGGGACAGCATCTGGTCTCAATTTCCGTGTGCCTCTTTTTGTGTCCACGAACTGGTTGTCCTCAAAGTGTAATGATGGTAATGATGTCATAAGTCATAGGCTAAGTCCAGTTTCCCCTGCATACTTCAAATTTTCTGTTGAACTATAATTGTAATGTTATTCTTTACATTCAGGTGTACAATACCCTTTCAGTAAATTGATCATAAAACCTTTGTGGCCATTACTTAATTCACAAAGTTTTCTGTTGTTGTTGTCACTTTTAACATGAAAGTTTTGCCTGCTGACCATCGTCAACCATCTTTTCCAGCAGTCAATGTCCTTGGGGAAGCCATACATCCGGACTCCTTTCTCTGATCGATTGCTACATCCAAAGGCTGCACAGCCAACCATGGTAAAACCACTGATCTACAAAATGATGTAACCATAGCTGTCTTGAACTTGGACATTATCAAATATCACAGGCTTCTCTCTAAGCACTAATGTCAATCAGGAGGGGGGGGGGGGGCATTTGTCTATCTGGTTATCTAGCAGTCTATCTCCACCCATTGATATGATGCTGGAAATGTCTTATATCAAGTATAGAGTAAGCGCTACCTGCTGTGTTACTTTTGAATAATAGTCAACCCCACAGCTCAAAGGCATAATTGACACTAACATACATTACATACAACATATGATTTACTTATCTTTTATGTATATATACATTTCATTTGATTTAATTTGTTTTCAGACATTATTCTCCTCCCAAATACGGCACGGTGTCCGTGTTATATATTATTATATATAACAATATATTTAAACCCTGACCAAGATAATTTCCTAATCCTAACCAAGAAGTTTGAATTTTTAAGACCTAACCCTGAGTTGTTTGCTATCCAGTAAGTTTCATTTTAACATGTGTTTATATGTGAAAAGGGCCAGCGGCAAAATTGCCTCCATCTGTCTGTGCTTTTGTGTGAGTGCTCTAGATTAGGACAAAACAGGCCTGTTATTTAAAAGTAAAGGCTTAAGATTAATCATATTTAGGAGCAGGGCCGTGCAGAGACCTTTGGAGGGGCAGGTGCTCAAAGTCAAAAGGAGGCACGTGGAACACGAATTGGAAACATAATACAGAAACATACCATACAATATAACTGGTTGCATTGTAGCAACCAATATTCATAAAGAATGTAACGAGGAATCACAACATACCATATCATTGTCCACACCTTATATCTTTGTTCGGGGGCAAAGGTAGTCTATATCTATAGTCTATATTTACCTGATGGCGTACATTGAACAGCTTCTGTTGAGGGGGGTTGGTGGGAGGCTGCTGATGATGATATCGCTGAAGGTGGTCTGTAATAATCTATATATATATATATGTATATATATATGTGTGTGTATATGTATATATATGTGTGTGTATATATATATATATATATATATATATATATATATATATATATATATGTGTGTGTGTATATATATATATATGTGTGTGTGTGTATATATATATATATATATGTGTGTGTGTATATATATATATATATGTGTGTGTGTGTTTGGACACACCTTCTCATTCAAAGAGTTTCCTTTCTTTTCATGACTATTGACATTGTAGATTCACACTGAAGGCATCAAAACTATGAATTAACACATGTGGAATTATATACTTAACAAAAAAGTGTAAAACAACTGAAAATACGCCTTATATTCTAGTTCCTTCAAAGTAGCCACCTTTTGCTGTGATTACTGCTTTGCACACACTCTGCATTCTCTTGATGAGCTTCAAGAGGTAGTCACCTGAAACAGTTTACACTTTACAGGTGTGGCTTGTCAGGTTTAATAAGTGGGATTTCTTGCCTTATAAATGGGGTTGGGACCATCAGTTGTCTTGTGCAGAAGTCAGGTAGATAAACAGCTGATAGTCCAACTGAATAGACTGTTAGAATTTGTATTATGGAAAGAAAAAAGCAGCTAAGTAAAGAAAAACGAGTGGCCATCATTACTTTAAGAAATGAAGGTCAGTCAGTCCAAAAAATTGGGAAAACTTTGAAAGTGCCTCCAAGTGCAGTTGCAAAAACCATCAAGCGCTACAAAGAAACTGGCTCACATGAGGACCACCCCAGGAAAGGAAGACCAAGAGTCACATCTGTTGCGGAGGATAAGTTCATCCGAGTCACCAGCCTCAGAAATCGCAGGTTAACAGGAGGTGTGATGGTGTGGGGGTGCTTTGCTGGTGACACTGTTGGGGATTTATTCAAAATTGAAGATATACTGAATAGAGCCTGGCTCGGGCCGGATTTTTCTGTCCGAGCCCTCTTCGACCAGAATAAACACCCATTAAACTCAATACAGAGAGAGAAAGAAGTTGACTAATAAAACAATAGAAACTCGAGTGACCAGAACAGTAGCCCAACTATGCTAACCAGAGCTAAATGCAAACCAATATGGAGCGAAGATAGGCTACTGTAAAATATCAGCAAGACCAGTAGTCAATTCAATAACATATTACTGAGTTACAAAGTTAGAAATCACTACAGCAGCCCTGTCATAAATTACCACCAGATCAAAAGGTTTGCATACCGTGAAATGTGCGCATTGTCTCTTTCGAAAGCCAGACTAGCCAGAGACATAACTGTAGTGTTACGATAGTAAAAGTGACAACAATAAAACCCTACGCGAAGGACATGACATGATATCAAAATGATGCCACGGCGGACATAATGATTAAATTAAACCTCTATGCTCCTACCTTGTTTTCTTCGTAGTGTCTGTGTGTGCATCATATCTTCTTGGTGCTGCTTTCCTCCAAAGTTTGTTACCATATTGTGCTCTTCTTGCTAGCCCATGCTGCAATGCATTCCTTGGCGAATGCAGTGATTAAACTTCGTAATTTTATATTCTGACTTCAAGAAAGCCTAGAAGGCATACTACAACATACATTAAAAGACCGCGCTTTCACTGGCAACTGATACTTTGGCTATTATTAAGAAAACAAGGTAGGTACTCCACAACTTGGCTCACAGCATCTTCCGTGCTGATTCTGAATCGGCTGGTTCGGAGAGTCGGCGTTCAAACGTTGCCACTGGCAACTCGCTCATGCACACACCACAGATGCACACAGATGCATGCTGCACGGCATGAGGCACGAGTAGCCTACCAACATTTTCATTTATGCATATTCAATTATTTATGTTTATCACAAAAACTGATGTTTGCAATGAACTGAAAACTGTCCTCTGGCTGTTTATAATTTTTACGATGTCTGCTTGCTTTCGAGCCCGACCCGAGTCCGACAAGACATTCTAATTTTTTGTCCGAGTCCGACCCGGCCCGTCGGGTTCCGACCGGGCCCGTCGGGCTTCGGTCGGGTTGCCATACTCTAATACTGAACCAGCATGGCAACCACAGCATCTTGCAGCGGCATGCTATTCCATCTGGTTTGTGTTAAGTTGGACCATAATTTATTTTCCAACAGGACAATGACCCCAAACTCAACCTCCAGGCTGTGTAAGGGCTATTTGACCAAGAAGTAGAGTGATGGGGTGCTGCGTCAGATGACCTGGCTTCCAGTCACCGGACCTGAACCCAATTGAGATGGTTTGAGGTGCACTGGACCGCAGAGTGAAAGCAAAAGGGGCAACAAGTGCTAAGCATCTCTGGGAACTCCTTCAAGACTGTTGGAAGACCATTTCAGGTGACTACCTATTGAAGCTCATCAAGAGAATGCCAAGAGTGTGCGAAGCAGTAATCAAAGCAAAAGGTGGCGACTTTGAAGAACCTATAATATAAGACATATTTTCAGTTGTTTCACACTTTTTTGTTAAGTATATAATTCCACATGTGTTGATTCATAGTTATGATGCCTTCAGTGTGAATCTACAATCTTCATAGTCATGAAAATAAAGAAAACACTTTGAATGGGAAGGTGTGTCCAAACTTTTGGTCTGTACTGTATATATATATATTCTGACTGTTAAGTGTTGAAAGTATGCCAAAGCGTACTTTTAAATCTCTGTTCCATCTTCTGAAGTGAAAATATCCTATTTAAAGATGATGAAAGTGACTTGTGCAGTGAGTCTATTTTTCAGTATAAGTACTGAAGAGAATTTCTAACAAGATCTGAAAAGTTGACTGAGAGCGCTTTCAAGAGCCCTGATGCCAGAGGCGCTGTGCTGTGCTGCTCGGTGAATAGCAAGTAGCACACTACTCGTCAGGTCTTACAGACCTGCCCAAGAACACAATGTTTTAAAATGGGAATTAGTTTATTCTTTTTGAAGGTATGAGACAACAGATTAAAGCACAGCAGCTCTCCACAGCTTGCAGGCAACTAAACGTCTCTTTAGCCCTTTAATGCATAGAGGTCACTACAGTGTAGAACTGTTTAAAAGTGTTTTTTCTCTATATATGCCTGCAATTTTGGGCACTGCTGCATATAGTCCACTCTAGTGGAAGCTATTGCATCATCCCATACAAAAAAATCCCATTGGCTGGTCATTGCAATGGGAAAAAGTAGTCAGTGAAATCAAGATGGCCGACAGACAGGGAGAAAGACAAAACACCTCAGCTATTTCGGCTTCTACCTTCTACAAAAAGATACCAGTGCAGGTAAAAAAAATATAATTACATCAAGTAACATCTAAGGTGACATATTATGTAAATATTTTCCAAGTTTTGATTTTATATTTGGAGGAAATACAGATTAATCATCTGTCCACTCAATTGTCCATCATGCATCACTAGCTATGTTTCAACTTGAATGCAATGTCAATTACTACCAACTTTGTTCTTGAAAATAATTCATATCCTATAATGTTTTGGCTGTAAATGAACTTTATAATGTAATTTGAGGTTTTTCTATACATCCTTATATTTTGTAGAGCTCAAAAAGACAGGCATGCAGGGTAATAGAGGAGTTTCCAGACTCAAGTGAGGAAGGCTGTGCTTCAGGTAGCAGTGATGAGGAATGGCTGCCAGTACAGACAGGTGCAAGCAGAGAAGTAGGATCAAGCAGTGATAGTAAAGGTGAGGAGTCTGGAAATGTTGCTGAGGGAGTTGAGGCTGAGGAAGGAGATGAAGCTGATGAAGGAGATGAGGCTGTTGAACCTGAGGGAGCACCACCTCCCAGAGCTCAGGGGAAAAAAGCAAAAGAAAAGAGTGTCAGAAATGTCTGGAAAGCTAAGGATAACCAGTTTGAGGGAGACCTGCCTCCTTTCTTAGGAGAGAGCAAGATGAATGTTGAGGGAGCAACATAGATAGATTTCTTCATGCATCTTTTCACTCAGGATATGATCGATGACATTGTATACAATACAAACCTGTACGCTGTCCAGAAAGGAAAAGACAAGCTGGCATTGACCTCAGAAGAGTTCAAAACATTTCTTGGAATTAATATGGTAATGTCATATGTCAGATATCCTAGATCCAGAATGTACTGGTCATCAGAGACAGGACTTCGTCTTGAACTGATAGTCAATGCAATGCCAGTGAAGAGATTCGAGCAAATTCTCAGTTACATGCACTTTGTTGACAACTACTCACTGGACCCTGAAAATGCTGACAGGTTTGTCAAAATCAGACCAGTCTTGGATGCACTCAAGGAAACCTTCCGCTCAGCACTTGATCCAGAAGAATTTCAGTCGGTCGATGAGATGATGATTCCCAACAAGGGACGCCTGTCTATCAAACAATATGTCCCCAAAAAACCCAAGCCCTGGGGAATTAAAGTGTGGGTGCGAGCAGGATCCTCTGGGTACATGTACAACTTTGAACCCTATCAAGGTTCAGCTGGGGGACGAGGTGAGATCAGTCAGCTGGGAATGGCTGGAGATGTAGTCATGCACCTTTGTGAAGACATTCAAGACAAGAATCACAAGGTGTTTTTTGACAATTTCTTTTGCACCATTCCCCTCCTTCAGGCACTGGAACACCAAGGGATCTATAGCACTGGTACATGTAGAAGCAACAGGCTCCATGGAGCACAAGAAAAGCTGAAAAGAGAAAAGCAAATCAAGCAAGAAGGGAGAGGATCTGTCTCTGTCGTGAACAATGCGCGAAACATCACTGTCACACGCTGGTTGGATAGTTCAGTGATTCACATGGCCTCTTCCTGCACCGGCCTGTCCCCAACAGATGTGGCACAGAGATGGAGCAAGAAAGAGAAGCAAATGCTCAACATCCAAAGGCCATTTTCCGTGAAGCTGTACAATCAGCATATGGGTGGAGTAGATCTCATGGATCAATGTGTTGCCATGTATCCCCGCCGACGCAGAAACAAACGGTGGTACATCAGTGTTCTTTCACTTCCTTGATGTCACAACTGTGAATGCCTGGCTCCTTTATAGAATGTCTGGAAATGAAGCGAAGGATCTGCTGCACTTCAAGGCGTCAATAGCTCGTGCTCTCATCAATTCAGGATCCGTGAAGATACACACCAGAAGCAGACCCAGTGCCACTCCATCCATCCATCCATCCATCATCTTCCGCTGGTCCGGGGATCGGGTCGCGGGGGCAGCAGCTTGAGCAAAGAGACCCAGACGTCCCTGTCCCCGGCCACTTCCTCCAGCTCTTCTGGGGGGACCCCGAGGCGTTCCCAGGCCAGCCGAGAGACATAGTCTCTCCAACGTGTCCTGGGTCTTCCCCGGGGCCTCCTCCCAGTGGGACGGGCCCGGAACACCTCACCGGGGAGGCGTCCAGGAGGCATTCTCACTAGATGCCCGAGCCACCTCATCTGACTCCTCTCGATGCGGAGGAGCAGCGGTTCTACTCTGAGCCTCTCCCGGATGACCGAGCTTCTCACCCTATCTCTAAGGGAGAGCCCAGCCACCCTGCGGAGGAAACTCATTTCGGCCGCTTGTATTCGCGATCTCGTTCTTTCGGTCACTACCCACAGCTCGTGACCATAGGTGAGGGTAGGAACATAGATTGACCGGTAAATCGAGAGCTTCGCCTTCTGGCTCAGCTCCTTCTTCACCACGACGGGCCGGTGCAGAGCCCGCATCACTGCAGACGCCGCACCGATCCGTCTGTCAATCTCCTGCTCCATTCGTCCCTCACTCGTGAACAAGACCCCGAGATACTTGAACTCCTCCACTTGGGGAAGGATCTCATTCCCGACCCGGAGAGGGCATTCCACCCTTTTCCTGTCTTTTCCTGATCAGTGCCACTCCACCACCGGCAAAACGGAGAGCAGTGTCTAAGGCCCCCCCTGAGATCCGGTATGCCCCTGGAAACCACTGGCCCCAGCTCAAGGAAGCAAAAAACGCCAGCAGATGCCAAGATGCTGCGTGCACACGAAGAACCAAGTACATCTGCATGCAGTGTCTTGTAGCTCTGTGCCCCGGATGCTTTGGCAACTACCATAGAAAATAGTCTCAGAAATGAGCAACAAGCATGATTTGACAGGAAATAGATACTGTGAGAGAATATGCTCAGTTCAGAGACTTAACAGTTCAGAGACTTGACAAGAATACAGTATGATAAACACCAGTTACAGTCAAGATTCTATGAGTTTGTACAGTTCAGAGACTGTTACTTGTGTCACACTATCCTCCTCAGTTCAGAGAGAATATGTCTTTATTTCATAACCTTGTTTTACATCCCTAAAGATAAATAAAAACGCCTAGTGAAAAAAAAGTTTTATGTTTCTGTTAACTTTTACGTTTATCAATAGAGCTCAAATAGAGAGGCCTACAGAGTAGTGAAGTAACCACCATTCCAACAGAATACCATATTACAACTGTATAACTAAATTACAACTATACCTATATAACTACCATGTTATTACATTGATTTTTTTTACAGTACAAAATGCATGAAGTACACTTGAGTGGACAGATAAATATTTCTTTATAGAATAAAGATAGAATTTTTTTTTTTTCAAACCTTGTTTTACATCCCTAAGGATGTATAAAAACACTTAGTGAAAAAATCCTGACTGAGTTTATCATAATTCATGCATGAGAGGGTTAATAAAAACTCACTGCAAGCAGCCAAGGTTGGTAAAAGATGCACGGTGTGCTCCGGGGAAACCTGGCACATTCAGCCAGCTTTTGGAGCGGCTCCCACCAACAAAGGAGGACAATTTTGTCAGTGGGAGCAACTGGCCGATGTGAAAATCCTCCCTTTGTTACTCACATGGAACAGAAGGTTCCTGGAATGAAATAAATGTCAGAGTTGAGAATTTTAGCTGTCAGTGCTCCTCCACTGTGAGTCAGAGGAGAGGGCATGTAATGAACAGAGGAAGGGAAGATGAGACTGGCTGAACAGAGCAAAAATCAAACTCGCCTCTGACAAGATAACCTCTTTGTCCAGCCCTGCATGTTGCTAGGTACAAGAGGAAAGGATATGAAAACACCAAATCTCAGGAAAGAAGGCCAAAACAAATTTCACTGTCTGTTAAACACTTCAAGAAACTATATTGTAGGGGTGCAACGGGTAAAAAAAAAAATCATCGTTTCTTGGATCAGAGTCACGGACCGGATAATTTTTCGGATCAGCAAAAAAAAGGACAAGACAAATAAACGTAAGCATAAACATGTTGTGTTTTCACTGTCATATGGCTTTCTTGTGCCACAGTGCCTACACACCGTCACGGTTTTATCCACTAACCTCTTTCCTTCATCTTTACATTTGACAGGGAAGCCAAAATGCTCCCATACAGGGGATTTAAATGATGCAGGGTGTTCAAGCTCCTTCGTTTCACCGCTCGCCATGACCACGCTGTGTGTGGACTGAACATGCAAACAACTTTTTTGCATCACTAATATATTGCCTTTAAATTCTACATAAAAGTGCCTGTGTAGAAGTTATGTAATCTTACATTTTCTAAACTTCCCAGGTGTCATGCATCTTACTCCAAGTTTCATTTTTGTGACCTTGTTGTTTAGTGGGACAGCCAAATGTGACTTTAACTCAGGCCCCATCCACACGTAGCCGGGTATCTGCTAAAACGAATATATTTTTCTATGTTTGGACCTGTCATCCACATGAAAACTCATAAAAACGCATCGTAAACGAATGTTTTTAAAAACTCCGGGCAAAGTGAAGATTTTTGAAAACTCCGTTTATGCAGCTGCGTGTAGACAGAGATAACCGGAGTTTTGCGTTTTCGAACGTCACAATATGCGCCAAAACAACAACAAATCTGCTCTGACGTCAAACGTGCGACCTTTGTTTACCGAAGAAGCATGGATGTCTTGAGAACTGTGGTGGTTATTATTGCAGGCGCTGTTTACTGCCTTGATTTTACACGCCCAAGTCGTACTCCCAGAGGAATGGCGTGACAATTTCGCATGTCCCGGTGTCCTCACTCCTCTCGCTGTCGGAATTATTACGTCCTCATATCGAGGGGCAGTCCACTGTCATGCGATCACCAGTCAGTGTGCTCAAAACAGTTGCGTGCACACTTTATTATTTAGCTGACGAGGGCAGATTGCGCAAAACAGCATTTGGGTTGTCAAGACAGGTGAAAACGCAGATGTTCGGTTATGTGTGGAAGTAGTTTTTTTCGAAAACGAGGTAATGTTGTGTGAGAAGGATGTCATGACATGCTCATGACTTCTGGCCTAGTTACATCCTGGGCCTTGTTGACTGGTTCATATGAATATGGGTAAAAGGTAGTATGGGCTGTTTACATTTAGGGCAGACGCCCGGCGTCGCAGAAAGAGATTGAGTCCGGATGACGCATGCATGTTATGATTAAACCAGTATAAAGTTGGTTCACAGTACGAAGACGGTGGACATTTTGTACATTTTGTATGCACATTTGCTGTGACGGTTTGTTCAATAAACTCCCCAATGGACGGCTGACCAACGTGGGATTCGACTCTAATTTCTCCACAACATAATGGTGACCCCGAATTCGTGAGATTTTGCATCTGGATCCCGGCGGAGCGTGTCCTCTGTGCCCCGACAACCGACATCAGCTGTAACAAGCCGGCAGGTGGGATTTTGTTCCTACCATTACGCAGTTGATCTCTGTTAGTGGAGCACAGCTGACGGCTTCTTCCGGCTTCCCCAAATTTAAAAGAACACAGGAGAGAGACGGATCCTGCACACGGTAAGCTCTTCCATTGTTTACTTCTGCGCAGGGGGGCTGCTGAAATTGTTTGGGAAATTTTGGGCCAAGAGTGTGTGAATTGGGATAAAAATTGGGTAAACAGCAGCTGATGTGAGTTGTAAAGCAGACAGCTGTGAGCAGTTGGTCTGGCTTGTGTGGTTGTATTGATTTTTTTTGTGGTAATTAAGGAAGACAAGTCGCTAATGCTCGGGCAGGGAATAAATCGATGAGTTTAAACTGGAATAGTAGATACGCTTTTAGAGCGGGCAGAGTGGGAATCACTCGTCCATAGTGATGTCATAGAGCCAACGGCCGACCTTTTATGCATGGGGGGTTCGGGCTACCGTGGGACTATGGTTCGCATTAGTCATTAATATATGTGAAAATTATTTTCACTAGTCAAGGAGTAGACGAATGCTGGTAATTGATTGACTTGCGAACATAAAAGTTCGCAAGTCAATCCGAAACTCCGAAAAAGTCAATTCCAGTTCTATACGGGCACATTTTAAGTATATATGTTTATATCATTTTATATATCTGCTTAGAACTCTTTGGAGTTATCCGAGACCTCAGTATAAAGACATTTTGAGAAGAAAATTCAAATTCGTTTATGAAATTGGCCACAGGAGATTATTATTGAGAGGTCACAGCGAAGCTGGTAAAGTACACGTCAGCATCTGTTGCTTTGGTCAAGAAACCATATCACAAGGCTTGTAGGGAAAACACATTTTGTATTCCATATATTGCGACACACACATCTCCTGAAAAAATTAGCAGTCTAAATGAAAGAAATTGATCATTTAAAAATGTGAAGATTTGAACGGTGACTGACAAAACTTGGTGAGGGTGCGTGGGACCGGTCTCTGTTTGTGTGTCAATGTGTGTGGAGTCCTGCTGGTTTGTGTGAATCAAGAAAGAGAAGAAAAGAAAAAAGGTTCTGACTCATATCATCCCTTGACTTTTGAGTATTCGTAGCATTTTAAGTTAAACTCAGATTTGCTTCATTGTTATAATTTGCCTCATTGTTATAATTTGCTTAATTGTTATAGTTGCCACATTAATAACTTGGGGAGATAAGGAGTTGTTGCAGTAATGTGCTGTGAGTTTTAAACGCTGAGTGTTTATTTCTTTAAGATTCTGGATTTTCGTTGAGTGCATCTTGTTATTATTGAATTATTGAGTACTGCTGTGATTGGTGTTAAGTTTCTAAAGTTCTATTCTCAACAGGCGAGTGAAGGTGTTTTGGCTTTCAGGGGGACAGAGGGTGCTGCGCGTTCACGAGGCTGGTGGGAAGGCGCGGGCTCTGTCCTTGAGAGTTTCCTGCTGCTGCAAATGTTCGTGTGTGATCACATTTTCTTTCCTTGTGTCTTCCAGGGGCAATTTATGGTTGAACTGTAATAATTATTAGTTTTCTTTAGGTAATGTGCTAATTGCGGAGTTGTTATCAGTCGAGTAAATGTTGGTTTCGCAATTCCTAAGGGAGAGTTTCTGTCCTTAGGCCATCGATTCATCACGTCGTTCGACGTGAATGTGACATTCCTGATAAAGAAAGTTTTTCGCTTATGCATTGTTTCCGTATCTTTTGATTTGTATTTTCCCTGTCCACTGTGTGTTAAATTGTCTTTCCTCCTTTTTCTCAACTTGTAACAAAAAGTGTGACAAACGCCATTTTGAGTTGGGGTGTGGTTCAATTGTTATGTCTGGTTCAATTGTTATGCTTGGGAGGAGTTAATAACGGTCTAGGAAGTAGATGTAATGGTGTGTTCATATTTGATTTGTTAGAAATTCACGTGGTACATTGGAGGCAGGCTTAGAGGTGTGTTCATATTTTATTGGTTAGAAGTTACGTGTCTCAGACGTGTTTCATTGGAGATAGATTTAGAGGTGTGTTCAGATTTCATTGACTTTCAAAAAATAAATAAATAAATAAAAAATAATAAATAAAAAAAATAAAAAAATAAATAAATTTATTTCATTGGTCAGAATTGACGTAGCTGTGACGTACATTGGATCATCTGGATTGGTGGTGGACATTGTGTGTGGATTGGATCGGCAACATCCGGATGTGAGCAAAAGTTGGGGCAACGCCTTTAGCCTGAGTCACTTCAAACAGAGTAAGCATTAACAGAGCTTTTGATTAGCAATAAATTAACATTAGGTAGCATTAGCAATACAGCAAGTATTGATTAGCAATAATTAGTATTGATTAGCACCCGTAGTATTGATTAGTGCCCGTGGGGCTCGGTCGGGCACAGCCCGAAGAAACAACACGGGTCCCCCTTCCTACGGGCTCACCACCCGTGGGAGGGGCCATTGGGGTCGGGTGCAGTGTGTGCTGGGCGGCAGCCGAAGGCGGGGACCTTGGCGGTCTGATCCTCGGCTACAGAAGCTGGCTCTTGGGACGTGGAACGTCACCTCTCTGCTGGGGAAGGAGCCTGAGCTGGTGCGCGAGGTTGAGCGGTTCCGGCTAGATATAGTCGGACTCACCTCGACGCATGGCTTGGGCTCCGGAACCAGCCTCCTCGAGAGGGGTTGGACTCTCTTCCACTCTGGAGTTGCCCACGGTGAGAGGCGTAGAGCAGGTGTGGGCATACTTATTGCCCCCCGGCTGTGCGCCTGTACATTGGGGTTCACCCCGGTAGACGAGAGGGTAGCCTCCCTCCGCCTTAGGGTGGAGGGACGGGTCCTGACTGTTGTTTGTGCTTATGCACCGAATGGCAGTTCAGAGTACCCACCCTTTTTGGAGTCCCTGGAGGAGGCACTAGAGAGTGCTCCTCCGGGAGACTCCCTCGTCCTGCTGGGGGACTTCAATGCTCACGTGGGCAATGACAGTGAGACCTGGAGGGCCGTGATTGGGAGGAACGGCCCCCCCGATCTGAATCAGAGTGGTGTTTTGTTGTTGGACTTCTGTGCTCGTCACGGATTGTCCATAACGAACACCATGTTCAGGCATAAGGGTGTCCATATGTGCACTTGGCACCAGGACACCCTAGGCCGCAGCTCGATGATCGACTTTGTAGTCGTATCATCGGACTTGCGGCCGTATGTCCTGGACACTCGGGTGAAGAGAGGGGCGGAGCTGTCAACTCATCACCACCTGGTGGTGAGTTGGCTCCGCTGGTGGGGGAGGAAGCCGGTCAGACCTGGCAGGTCCAAACGTATTGTGAGGGTCTGCTGGGAACGGCTGGCGGAATCCCCTGTAAGGAGGAGTTTCAACTCCCACCTCCGGCAGAGCTTCAACCATGTCCCGGGGGAGGTGGGGGAAATTGAGCCCGAATGGGCCATGTTCCGTGCCTCCATTGTTGAGGCGGCCAACCGGAGCTGTGGCCGCAGGGTGGTCGGTGCCTGTCGTGGCGGCAACCCCCGAACCCGCTGGTGGACCCCAGTGGTGAGGGAGGCCGTCAAGCTGAAGAAGGAGTCCTATCGGGCCTTTTTGGCCAGTGGGACTCTGGAAGCAGCTGATGGGTACCGACAGGCCAAGCGGAACGCAGCCTCGGCGGTTGCTGAGGCAAAAACTTGGGCTTGGGAGGAGTTCGGGGAGGCCATGGAGAACAATTTCCGGACGGCCTCGAGGAGATTCTGGTCCACCATCCGGCGGCTTGGGGGGGGAAGCGGTGCACCGTCAACACCGTGTATGGTGAGGGCGGGCTCTGCTGACTTCAACTAGGGACGTCGTGAGTCGGTGGGGGGAATACTTCGAGGGCCTCCTCAATCCTACCGACACGTCTTCCGATGAGGAAGCAGAGTTGGGGAGCTCGGACGTGGGACCTCCCATTTCTGGGGCTGAGGTTGCCGAGGTGGTCAAAAAACTCCTCGGTGGCAAGGCCCCGGGGGTGGATGAGGTCCGTCCTGAGTTCCTCAAGGCTCTGGATGTTGTGGGGCTGTCTTGGTTGACACGCCTCTGCAGCATCGCGTGGACATCGGGGGCAGTGCCTCTGGACTGGCAGATCGGGGTGGTGGTCCCCCTCTTTAAAAAGGGGGACCGGAGGGTGTGTTACCACTATAGAGGGATCACATTCCTCAGCCTCCCTGGTAAGGTCTTTTCGGGGGTACTGGAGAGGAGGATCCGCCGGATAGTCGAATCTCGGATTCAGGAGGTGCAGTTTGGTTTTCGTCCTGGCCGTGGAACAGTGGACCAGCTCTATACCCTCCGCAGGATCCTGGAGGGAGCATGGGAGTTCGCCCAACCGGTCTACATGTGTTTTGTGGACTTGGAGAAGGCGTTCGACCGTGTCCCTCGGGGACTCTTGTGGGGGGTGCTCCGGGAGTATGGAGTGCCGGACTCCTTGATATGGGCTGTTCGGTCCCTGTATGACCGGTGTCAGAGTTTGGTCCGCATTGCCGGCAGTAAGTCGGACATGTTTCCTGTGAGGGTTGGACTCCGTCAGGGCTGCCCTTTGTCACCGATTCTGTTCATAATTTTTATGGACAGAATTTCTAGGCGCAGCCAGGGCGTCGAGGGGGTCCGGTTTGGCGACCTAAGAATCGGGTCTCTGCTTTTTGCGGACGATTTGGTTCTGTTGGCGTCGTCAGGCCGTGACCTGCAGCTCTCACTGGAGCGGTTCGCAGCCGAGTGTGAAGCGGCTGGGATGACCATCAGCACCTCCAAATCTGAGACCATGGTCTTCGGCCGGAAAAGGGTGGAATGCTCTCTCCGGGTCGGGAATGAGATCCTTCCCCAAGTGGAGGAGTTCAAGTATCTCGGGGTCTTGTTCACGAGTGAGGGACGAATGGAGCAGGAGATTGACAGACGGATCGGTGCGGCGTCTGCAGTGATGCGGGCTCTGCACCGGCCCGTCGTGGTGAAGAAGGAGCTGAGCCAGAAGGCCAAGCTCTCGATTTACCGGTCAATCTATGTTCCTACCCTCACCTATGGTCACAAGCTGTGGGTAGTGACCGAAAGAACGAGATCGCGAATACAAGCGGCCGAAATGAGTTTCCTCCGCAGGGTGTCTGGGCTCTCCCTTAGAGATAGGGTGAGAAGCTTGGTCATCCGGGAGGGGCTCGGAGTAGAACCGCTGCTCCTCTGCATCGAGAGGAGTCAGATGAGGTGGCTCGGGCATCTGGTGAGAATGCCTCCTGGACGCCTCCCCGGTGAGGTGTTCCGGGCCCGTCCCACTGGGAGGAGGCCCCGGGGAAGACCCAGGACACGTTGGAGAGACTATGTCTCTCGGCTGGCCTGGGAACGCCTCGGGGTCCCCCCAGAAGAGCTGGAGGAAGTGGCCGGGGACACTGGGTCTCTTTGCTCAAGCTGCTGCCCCCGCGACCCGATCCCCGGACCAGCGGAAGATAATGGATGGATGGATAGCAATAACTAGCATTGTTTAGCATTGATTAGCAATCACTAGCGTTGAATAGCATTCAATTAGCATTGGTCAACAAGGAAGCTAGTATTGATTAGCAATAAGTAGCATTGGTTAGCATTAGTAGCATTTGTTAGCATTTTGTTAGCCATAATTAGCATTGATCAGAAAGACAATTAGCATTGATTAGCAATAGCAATAAGGCAAATATTGGTTTAAATCTTAATTAGCAAGAGGTTAGCATTTATTAGCAACAGCTAGGAAGCTAACATCAATTGGCATTGGTTGGCAAACATTAACATTAGCAATAATAGTAACCGAACTCCAAACCGGAAGTCAAAAAGCTAAATTAGCCTAACATTGAATTAACATTGGTTTAATTTAAAAAAAAAAACAACCTAGAGCATAAGCTTTCAAAGCTAACGTAGGCTAACCTTAACATTAGCATTGACAACATCCAATCCAATAATTAGCTGCATCTAAGCTAAATTTAGCCGAGCATTAAATTAGCATTGATTAGAGTTAAATAATTAAGTTAATTTAAATTGACTTTCAAAAAAAAAAAAAAGGGGGAATACGAATAATAAATAAGGAAAATTTAGAAAATAGATCAGTAAATAAAAAGGAAAAGTCAAAAGTCAATAGAAGGGAACTAACAAGGTGAAACAATGGATGGAACACCAACAATAATCATCAGCGCCAAACATCCTGAACATTCCAAAGATATTAAAAAGATATCTCTAAAATGGGAAAAACGAACAAAAAATAACTTCTCACCCTGGCCAAAAGGTGGCACTTTCAATGTAACTACCTGTAAGATTATGGAACAAAGGATTAAAGCTTACAAACCAAAGGACAAAAGCAAAAAGAGACAGGAAAAAAGAGAGCTTGAATTAAAAGTTTTACATTTCTTTGAAAATGCAGAGCTATTTCCAACACTGCCAGAAGCAGCAAACATACAAGGAGATTCTGAAATAAAAGATTATAAAATATCTCATGAACGTCCAGAACTACAAATAGCTACATCAAGCAGTCATGGAGCTCCTGAGCCAGACGCCATCTGTAATTCAGATCAGGCAAGGGGACAGCTCCCACAATACCAAAAATCACCAGAACTGGCATCTCCAGTTCAAAAGGCATCTTCTGAAGAACATAAGAGTCCAACAGCGTCAGCACCAAGTTTGATAGAAATGACGCAGGGACAGTATGTGCCGTGGCAGACGCTCGTCCTAGGGGGGCTGGTTGCTCGATTGCCGGACATTCACAGAGGTGCAAGTAGATGGATAAGAGCTTTTGAACAAGAGACTGTGCATAAACTGTTGACTGTGGGACACATTAAGGCAGTGTGGGCACTGTGTTTTGGAACTTCTACCATGGAGGGCATTTTGAGACACAGTGAGAATGACTGGATGTTGAGCCACCGAGCTGATGAAACTATTTTAATGCATATCGAGCTGCACTCTGGAGAGCGTTACGAGCTGAGTTTCCTGTGGGAGTGGACCTCGAAGCATTAAAGGGGGAGCCACTGTCAGGAACAGAGAGTCCAGCTGTGTACATTGCACAACAATTGAAGAAATGGAGACAAGAGGCTGAGGGAGAAATCGAGAAGAGCCCAGCTTGGGTGACATTGTTCAGAGTTTCCATCAAAGAGGCTCTGCCTGCCCCAGTTCAGGGGAGGCTGGAGGATGTGGTGGGGTTGAATTCAATGTCACATGGGCAATTCCGAGACCACGTGGTGCATGTAGTAAACAAATACAGAAAAGAACTGAAACGGAAGGAGCAGGAGAAGGATATGCAAAGGGAACTTGCACGGTTGCAGTTAGAAGAACTGCAAGCGAAGCAAGAAGTACGAGATGAGGCCATGACAGCGGGGGCCGCTGAACTGCCATCACAGGGGCAAGTCCATCGTCGACCCTGTCAAAGGTCAAGAAGAGATGCACCTGGAGGACAAAGGTCCTCGGGGGCATGTTGGGCCTGTGGGGAGAGGGGACACTTTGCTGACAGCTGTCCGAGAGCACCGAGAATCCCGAGTGTTCGGCAGGACCGTGGCCAGTCCCTGCGGGGCGGAGCAAGTGGCCCGGCAGGTCCAAGGCATTCCTCTGGCAGAGGAATCCCAGTATTGGTTTACATTGACATATAGAGGTAAGAAGTACACTTACACCAGACGTACTCAAAAGGGTTTAAAAACCGCCCTCAGGTGTGTCATCATTACAAAACAAAACAAAGTTTTTAAGTTAAATGTATCACAACTACTAAGTTTCTAAAACTTGAATTTAAATAGGTCACTGTTACTAGGACACAACAAAACAAAGTTTCTGAATGTAAAAATTAAATGTGCCACTATTACGAAGTTCTAAAATTTGAACGGAACAAAGTTTCTAATTTAAATTTTAGCATTGATAGTCTGAATTAGAGTATCTATTTAGCCCATAGGGAATTACTGATATCTCTCCATCCCACTTGGAGGGAGTAAGAAAAGCGCCATGTCCAAAATAAATAAATAAATATCTAATGAATAAATAAGTAAGATTAAAATACAACAAGTATGATCTTCTTTTGGGAGGATTATGCTATAAAATGCGCTTCCTCTGGAAGGAATCATGAAAAATCCAAAGATCAAAGGTTGAAAGCACAACTTTGAAAATTTGAAACGAAATTAGCAAAAGTCATCCAAAACGGCCAACACTAGTCTATGAGAAGCCATTTTTCTTATATGTCTCCAATAAAAACCATAAGATTTCAGAACTAATAAATCAGAGTAGGTATGTTGTGACTCGGACAGGATGTTTGCAGGTTGTGCATCTTTTGACACGTCCAGATGTGAGAATACAGAAGTGTACTACATCGGGATCTGCGAATGTCATTCCACGTGAGTTTGAAGGAGAACCACATGAGCGTGTGTCAGAAGCTGTGAGATACATTAAACTGAGACCTGACTTAGGAGCAACTTCACTTGTGCAGGCTGATGTCACTTATGTTGTGCATAAGTGACATCACAACATAAGTGATGTCACTTATGATTCATGTTGTGAGATCATTTGGGTGATCATGAGGTTTTACAGTTGTGAAACAGGAAGGTGGAAAACTTTGTGACCGTGAAAGCTGAGAAGTGTGAACGACCATGTTCGGCACAGTTGGCTGAACTGAAGGCACTAACGGAAGCATGTTGACTGGTGAAAGGTAAGGTTACGAATGTGTACACAGATTCTGCATATGCTCATGATATTTGCTATTTGTTTGAAGCAGTTTGGAAGCAGAGAGGGTTCAGGAGGTCAGACGGAAGTCCAGCGCGACAGGAGGTCCAAATGAAGGAGCGGATTGCAGTCAGGAAAATTGAAAATTGGCAGTGATACAGTGTCAAATAATCGTGAAGGTAACAAAATGGTCGGTAAACAGGAAGGTGGAAAACTTTGTGACCGTGAAAGCTGAGAAGTGTGAACGACCATGTTCGGCACAGTTGGCTGAACTGAAGGCACTAACGGAAGCATGTTGACTGGTGAAAGGTAAGGTTACGAATGTGTACACAGATTCTGCATATGCTCATGATATTTGCTATTTGTTTGAAGCAGTTTGGAAGCAGAGAGGGTTCAGGAGGTCAGACGGAAGTCCAGCGCGACAGGAGGTCCAAATGAAGGAGCGGATTGCAGTCAGGAAAATTGAAAATTGGCAGTGATACAGTGTCAAATAATCGTGAAGGTAACAAAATGGTCGGTAAAGGTAATAACGCGGCTGATGAAGCAGCAAAAGTAGCATCAAAGTGCCAGCTTGTTGTTTTGGCACCAATGGTGTTACTGGAGCCAGAGGTCGCGCCATCACAAGGATATTGGTCATACATATTGGATAAATAGTCGTAAATCAAGCAGCGCTGTGGGGCCGTTTATCATCCACAGAGTCAAGGGATGGTTGAGAGGATCAATGAAACCTGGAAAGTGAAATTGAATTGAATCTGTGCTTCAACTAAACTAACTACATGCTTTGCTGCTTCCACTAATGAGCTTTCGTATGCAGACTCATAGAGTCACGCACTAACACCGCATAAAATGCTAATGGGTCGACCCATGCCGGCACCTCAGTTCCCACTTGAGCAGGTGCAAACAGAGTGGACAGCTTACATGAAGCAACTAACTGCAATCCACAGAACAATCTATCTACAGGAGGAGTTCAGAGACTTGAGTCTCAAACAGCTGGTTGAGAGGCCAGTGGTGCCAGGCGACCAGGTGCACATCGAAGTGTTCCGAAGGAAGTGGCTTGAGCCAAGACGGAAAGGACCGTACACAATGGTGCGAGCAACATCAACAGCAGTTCAAGTGGAAGGTAGCAACACATGGTACCATTTGAATCACTGCACTAAGGTTCAGACTAAAGACACAGACGGAGTCAAGTCCGAGGAAAAGGATGAACAAAAGGAAGAGGTTAAGATTTCTGACACTGTGAGCATCCAGGTGTGGGTGTTGGCCGACAGCATGGGCTCAGGAGAACAAAGCCTGGAGATGTTGGACGGGATCCCGCAGACAGGAGAGGCTGGAAGGGTCCCGTGATGAAGCCACCCCGCAGGGAAGTAGCCAGCCTGGGTCAGATGAGTATGATGCAACAATACACACCCACTCAGACCATGCGACGCCACGAACTTTGCCAGCAATACACACTAGAGCTAGTCGTGAAGAGGTATCTGCTAAGCTTGAATTTAAGTTCATGGAATAAACGATTTGAGGAGGGGTGGATCATGGGTCCGGTGGAGGAGACGACCAAATCACCGCCTCTGGACGCCACGACAAAGGGGCAATCTGGTAAGATCATGTCAGATCGGGTCAGAAGTAGTTGTTCACAATGGTTGTAAGAATAGAAAGATTTTTTGGGGAAGTCTAGGGGGATTGGATACCATTAGCACTACAGGACAGAATAATCATGTTAATCCAAGAACAGACGGAGTGTACATGCACAGGTGGAGTCGGGAAAACAGTGCAACTGTGGAAAATGGGTTAAGGCAGCACAGGATATGTGGTATAGATGGGCATGGTACACTACGAGAGGACTGACAGCGACGGAGTGTCTCGTATGTGCAGACGCTCCAGGAGCATTGCCTGTTGTTGTTCCAGAGCCACACACCTTCAGGGACTGTGCAGTGGTCCAGCAACGGGAATGCAGAGAAGGTAGGTTCACATCGGCAGAGGATAAATGGTTATTGTTTCCTATGTGTGGTATTAAGTGCAGATTGATGTTTGGGCCAAATAAATGACATAGTTATTTTCAAAATAAGGGAGGGCCACAAATTGGAGTCTTCTTGTGCTGAATTTAATCTGGGTACATCACAGGATGGGCCTCCCACTGATTATAGAGTAGATTACGATGGTGAGTTTGAATGCTTTTGGAACTCGCGTAGGTAGTACTAATGTTAAATGAAAACAAGATTTATTGGGATTTATTTATTTGGATCAAAATGTGAAAATATAGAAATGATCATTTTAACTCTATATCTTTCTGGGGATCAGACACACCCAGTAGCTGAGAGTTACTGGATGTGTGGAGATGATGTTTTGTTAAATGTGCTACCCAACAGGTGGATAGGTCTTTGGGCACTGGTGAGGAGGAACACATCAGTTGTGTTAGTGTATGACAAGGTAAACAAGATGCGAGGTTTGGATGTGGAAAAAGGGAGAGTTAAAAGATCTAGTGATGGCTACATCAGGGATAGTCACGTTTACTTGGATGCAATATGGCAGTCGAGAGGGGTTCCCTTTGAGCTCAAAGCACGCAGGGAGATTGCAGCTGGATTTGAGGCTGGTTTGCAGGGAATCATATTTAACAAAATGGGGAATGGACTAATTACATATAATACAACCAACAGGGAATTCTTAGCTACACGAGTGAAGGGTTTGCAGGCTTTGGAGAACAACTACATGAGACGAATATGATGGCTTGGTAGAACAGACAAGTTTTAGAATGGATATTAGAAGGGAAAATTGGTGTGTGCCAGATGGTTGGGGAAAATGTTGTACATTTATACCCGGGAACACTGCAGCTGATAGAACGTTTACAACGTCCGTGAAGGAGTTCAGAGAACGGAGAGAGGAGCGGACGTGTGATGCTGGTGGAAGTGAACGGTGGTGGACTGGTCTGTTTGGGATTTTGGGAGAAGGGGGAGCGATAGCAGTTAAGGCGGGAATAGCAATATTGTTGATAGTGAGGATGGTTTCCCTATTGGTGTGTTGCATTATACCCATTCTGAGAAGGTGTTTGCTGCAAGTGATGTTCAAACAAACAGTGGAAGGAATCAGGAGGCAGATGACCATGCGAGACCAGGTCTGAGGACCAACGCATGGAAGAGCTGGTCAACGAATGAAGGTTACCAACGGACGGTTCACAAGATTCTTTCCTCGGGTGTGGAACCAAGTTTAGTCTGACAGGGAGAAGAGATGCTGAAGATCTCTTTGATTGGGAGTGACGTACAGGCGACCTCTCCTCCCAGAGTTAGCTTAGCAGTTCCAGACCCAGCCGGACGGATGTTCGGACAGAAGCAGATGACACCAGAGCACAGGAGATGGGACGGGACTGGAGGAGCTGCATTACATTGCATTTTATTACTATTGTTGTGTGATAATCCATAATTTTATGTATTGTACTTGATACAAAACGGTGATTAACTGATTTGATGGAGGTGTATTCAGTCTATGTGTATTATCAATCAAAACTGATCACTGATATGTCCATTGCCAATTGTGTCAGTCAACTGTTCGGAGTGCGACCTTGGTAAAGTGGTCGGTCGCCAGTGGGGGGGGCCGTAGGTGAATTTTCCCAAGATAAGAACATGAGTTACGACAGTAGCAGCCGGTGGGTTTTTCGCACCTATGCACTGCAAACAGTGGACAAGTGTGATGGCAATGTAAAACTTGTAGTGTTGTTGAAATCAATATTGTGTAATTTAATTTAATCATTTAATGTGATTCGAGTACACACATATATATATCCCTTTTCATGTATTCAAAATGGTTCCGTTGATTGATATTGTAGAATTATTAGAATAATTTAGTGTTGATTATGTTAATTAATTCTTAATTAACTATGAGGGATGATTTTCTTTCATTTTAGATTATTTCTTTATTAAATCACTGATAAGTGATTTCAGGGGGGACTATGTGGGAGAAGGATGTCATGACATGCTCATGACTTCTGGCCTAGTTACATCCTGGGCCTTGTTGACTGGTTCATATGAATATGGGTAAAAGGTAGTATGGGCTGTTTACATTTAGGGCAGACGCTCGGCGTCGCAGAAAGAGATTGAGTCCAGATGACGCATGCATGTTATGATTAAACCAGTATAAAGTTGGTTCACAGTATGAAGACGGTGGACATTTTGTACACTCTGTATGCACATTTGCTGTGACGGTTTGTTCAATAAACTCCCCAATGGACGGCTGACCAACGCGGGATTCGACTCTAATTTCTCCACAACACAAGTCAGATCCTTACTTAGCTCTTCTAGGCTACAGAGCTGCCCCGCTTGAATGTGGTTTATCCCCAGCAGAACTGTTAATGAATCGCAAAGTACGCACAACCCTTCCCTGTTACACAGACATATAACTAGCATTGTTTAGCATTGATTAGCAATCACTAGCGTTGAATAGCATTCAATTAGCATTGGTCAACAAGGAAGCTAGTATTGATTAGCAATAAGTAGCATTGGTTAGCATTAGTAGCATTTGTTAGCATTTTGTTAGCCATAATTAGCATTGATCAGAAAGACAATTAGCATTGATTAGCAATAGCAATAAGGCAAATATTGGTTTAAATCTTAATTAGCAAGAGGTTAGCATTTATTAGCAACAGCTAGGAAGCTAACATCAATTGGCATTGGTTGGCAAACATTAACATTAGCAATAATAGTAACCGAACTCCAAACCGGAAGTCAAAAAGCTAAATTAGCCTAACATTGAATTAACATTGGTTTAATTTAAAAAAAAAAACAACCTAGAGCATAAGCTTTCAAAGCTAACGTAGGCTAACCTTAACATTAGCATTGACAACATCCAATCCAATAATTAGCTGCATCTAAGCTAAATTTAGCCGAGCATTAAATTAGCATTGATTAGAGTTAAATAATTAAGTTAATTTAAATTGACTTTCAAAAAAAAAAAAAGGGGGAATACGAATAATAAATAAGGAAAATTTAGAAAATAGATCAGTAAATAAAAAGGAAAAGTCAAAAGTCAATAGAAGGGAACTAACAAGGTGAAACAATGGATGGAACACCAACAATAATCATCAGCGCCAAACATCCTGAACATTCCAAAGATATTAAAAAGATATCTCTTAGGAGCAACTTCACTTGTGCAGGCTGATGTCACTTATGTTGTGCATAAGTGACATCACAACATAAGTGATGTCACTTATGATTCATGTTGTGAGATCATTTGGGTGATCATGAGGTTTTACAGTTGTGAAACAGGAAGGTGGAAAACTTTGTGACCGTGAAAGCTGAGAAGTGTGAACGACCATGTTCGGCACAGTTGGCTGAACTGAAGGCACTAACGGAAGCATGTTGACTGGTGAAAGGTAAGGTTACGAATGTGTACACAGATTCTGCATATGCTCATGATATTTGCTATTTGTTTGAAGCAGTTTGGAAGCAGAGAGGGTTCAGGAGGTCAGACGGAAGTCCAGCGCGACAGGAGGTCCAAATGAAGGAGCGGATTGCAGTCAGGAAAATTGAAAATTGGCAGTGATACAGTGTCAAATAATCGTGAAGGTAACAAAATGGTCGGTAAACAGGAAGGTGGAAAACTTTGTGACCGTGAAAGCTGAGAAGTGTGAACGACCATGTTCGGCACAGTTGGCTGAACTGAAGGCACTAACGGAAGCATGTTGACTGGTGAAAGGTAAGGTTACGAATGTGTACACAGATTCTGCATATGCTCATGATATTTGCTATTTGTTTGAAGCAGTTTGGAAGCAGAGAGGGTTCAGGAGGTCAGACGGAAGTCCAGCGCGACAGGAGGTCCAAATGAAGGAGCGGATTGCAGTCAGGAAAATTGAAAATTGGCAGTGATACAGTGTCAAATAATCGTGAAGGTAACAAAATGGTCGGTAAACAGGAAGGTGGAAAACTTTGTGACGGTGAAAGCTGAGAAGTGTGAACGACCATGTTCGGCACAGTTGGCTGAACTGAAGGCACTAACGGAAGCATGTTGACTGGTGAAAGGTAAGGTTACGAATGTGTACACAGATTCTGCATATGCTCATGATATTTGCTATTTGTTTGAAGCAGTTTGGAAGCAGAGAGGGTTCAGGAGGTCAGACGGAAGTCCAGCGCGACAGGAGGTCCAAATGAAGGAGCGGATTGCAGTCAGGAAAATTGAAAATTGGCAGTGATACAGTGTCAAATAATCGTGAAGGTAACAAAATGGTCGGTAAAGGTAATAACGCGGCTGATGAAGCAGCAAAAGTAGCATCAAAGTGCCAGCTTGTTGTTTTGGCACCAATGGTGTTACTGGAGCCAGAGGTCGCGCCATCACAAGGATATTGGTCATACATATTGGATAAATAGTCGTAAATCAAGCAGCGCTGTGGGGCCGTTTATCATCCACAGAGTCAAGGGATGGTTGAGAGGATCAATGAAACCTGGAAAGTGAAATTGAATTGAATCTGTGCTTCAACTAAACTAACTAGATGCTTTGCTGCTTCCACTAATGAGCTTTCGTATGCAGACTCATAGTCACGCACTAACACCGCATAAAATGCTAACGGGTCGACCCATGCCGGCACCTCAGTTCCCACTTGAGCAGGTGCAAACAGAGTGGACAGCTTACATGAAGCAACTAACTGCAATCCACAGAACAATCTATCTACAGGAGGAGTTCAGAGACTACACAGACATCAAGCACAACAAAGGGATACAGACAAAATTGGAGAACATGAAGTGGAAACAGAAACAACGTTTTGACAAGTCAACTAAGCCTCTCAGTCCACTCGCCAAGGATGACGTGGTGCGAATCCAGGATCAAGAAGCATGGAACAGAAAAGCAACTGTTCTCCAGGAGGTCGGACCTAGATCCTATGAAGTGAAGACTGAAGAAGGACATGTGCTCAGAAGGAACCGCCGCAGCCTTCTGAAAACAAAAGAGACTTTCACAGATGCTGAAAATGATTCTGATGATTTCAGTGCAGACGCAGCATCAAGTGCAGACAATGGACATTTGCAGGAGGACACAAGCAATGTTCAGTCGGAATTACCTGTCCTGAGAAGATCTGGGCGCCAGACAAAAAGACCTGATAGACTGAACTTGTAAGAAGAATGGACTGGATATTGGTTCACTGCAAAAAAAAAAAAAAAACTTGTGATGTGTTGATGAATGTTTAAAGTAAGTATCAGTGTGTTAGATCTATTAAGTAAGTAAGTTAAGTATCAGTGTGTTAATGTTTGGATCTACAGAAGGGGGGATGTGTTGATATGCAGTATGCATTAAATAGCCATTCCAAATATGACCACTAGGTGGACCTACCAAGCATAAATAGAAGGTCAACTACATGAATAAGGCAGTAGAACAAGTGATGTTGAACCTGGGCTGTGTTCGAAACCGCCTACTACATACTACATACTTGAAAACGGCATACTCATCTATCTGACAGTATGCAGAGCGTTTACACACAGTGCACTTCACTCCTGCCCGAGCCGAAATCAGCCGGCCTGAAAAGCTGATTTCGCTTAAGCTATAAACTCTGTAAATATATAACTTTAGCAACATTTGACACATTTTCAGGCAAGAAAGTAGTCATTTAGACCCCCAAGGTGTTGAAAATCTGACAAAATACCGGCTATTTACAATTTTGTTCCCACGAATTCGCCGCTAGTAAAGCTAGCCGCAGTGAGCAACGCACTTCCGGTTATGCCGTTTTGACTCCTCTCGTCCCGTTAACGGAATTTGACCGTTCAAATGACGATGGGCGACGTCACGTTACGTTGCATCTTGGGTAGTTTGAGTGTGACAAGTAACCTCATGATGAATACTCAACATTTCGGTGAAACTAGTATGCATCTAGTGTACATCCGGGAACTTAAAAAAGTATGACTAGTAGGAATAGTAGGAGAAGTAGGCGGTTTCGAACACAGCCCTGGAGACATGTTTGAAAATGTTTGTTAAATAAAGTGGAGTACGAGCTCTTTAAGGAAGCTACAAAGTTTATCGACTGAGTTCGTAAACAACACAATAAAGGGCTTGCTTTCCAGGTAAAATGTGGCGGGATTTATGTCCACACTCCTCAGAAATCTTTTAGGTGCTCTTCTGGTGAGAGGCCTTAAACATATCACAGAAAATAATAATGGACTTACCGTGCTTTCTATGTTAAAATTCTCAGAATATTCCTTCCCTATTTTCACTTGTATTTTTCTTCCTTCTAAATTTTTTTTAATCCATTTAAACATACAACCATTTATACCCATTCTTCTAATTTTAACTAATAACCCTTCTCTCCACATCATATCATACGCTCTTTCAATATAAAAAAATACTGCTACAACACTCTCTTTATTTACATGAGCCTTGCTTATTTCATTCTCTAGACATATTACTGGATCCATTGTACTCCTCCCTCTCCTAAATCCACTTTGATACTTTGATATAAGTCCTACTTTCTATATAATATAACAATATTTCATTTACCATTCTCTCCATTATTTTACATATATTGGATGTTAAAGCTCTTGGTCTATAATTTTTTATTTTTGGTTTTGATTCATCTTTTCCTGGCTTTCTAATTGGTATAACCACAGCTTCTTTCCAACTTTTTGGTAATTCTCCCTCCTCCCAAATTCTATTATACAATTCCAATCAAATATTTTTAGAAAATTCACTTAAATGACTTACCATTATATAACAAATCTGATCTTTCCTGGAGCTGATAATTTATATTTTTAAACTGCCCTATTCAATTCCATTATTGTAAATGACATATTCAATAAATCATTCGATTCGACCATTTTCTCCAATAACTCCTTATTTTCCAGAATTGTCTTTTCTCGCCCTACTACACTGATAATTTCAGAACTATGAATTCTAACAAACACTTTTCTCAACATCTCTGCCTTATCTTTATTTTTCACTGCTGTTGTTTCTCCATTATTTAATATTGGATATCCATTCACTCTTTTAATTCCTTTACTTCTTTTAATCACTTTTAACAGTTCTTCTTACCTTTGCTTGCAATTTTTTGTATTCATTCAAATTCTGAGGGCTATGATTTCTTTTTAATACTTTAAAGGCTTTATTTTGTTTCTTCCATAGCTGCAGTACATTCTATTGTCCACCATGGTACCAACTTCCTTTCCTTTTTCCCACCTTTTATTCTTATAGTTTGACTAGCCACTACTACAATAGCATTACATATATAAAGATTAAAATCCTCAATACCACTATTTCAATTCACTTTTTGTATTTTTAATTCACTATTATCGGAATGAGCCCTGAATCTACTAAATCTAATTATACCTGATGAGCAACAGCTGTGTCACCTCCACGAGGAGCTGATTTAAACCTCACAGGTGGGTTGGGATGTTGTTTGCTGACTGGAACAATGGGAGCTGTTGGAGTCCTGCTGATTTCTGTGCTGACGGCTTGGCTGGCCAAAGGTTTTGCATTTTGTCTGCTCTTTTTGGTGTTAAGTCCTAAAACTGGATTGTGTCTGTTGTTCTGTCTCACGATTAGCATTTGTGCAAAAATATGCTCTCTCCATAGGATCATGTTTGCCAATAGTTGGGATGAATCATGGAGCTGCCAATGAGGTTCAGAAAAAGCAAAGCGGTAAGGACAGCTGTAAGAAATGTTTTAAAGCTGTAGGTTTTCATAGTGACTCAATGCCTTTTGTGTCATAGACTTGTCTTCAAGGAAACCCCTTGAACTTGTCCAGCCAATGGATTCCATGTTGGGGAAGAACTCAAAAGAAGGTATGCAAAATGAGTTTGAGTCTTCCTTGGATGGTGAAACTTTATAAACTGCGTTTCAGCATTGACTGGAAAATGATTTTTGGAAGATTTCTGTCTGAACAGTGACCCGTTTCAATCTGCTGCTGTTTACTTGACTTCTGCATAGTTGTATAGTACGTGTCAGGATATGGTAAAGCCCTTTAAAGCTTTGTCACACTGCAAGGAAAGCAACTAAACTGAGTTTAATGCCATATATTGGGGCAGGTCTGAAGTATTTGCATTTTCTGTTTATGGCTAACTTGTCTATATTTCTTAATCCACTTTTGAACTTCTTTGCAGTCTTAATGGAGAGCAAAGAAGTTAAAGCTGCTGCATCCATTGGCAACATGAAATATAAGAAGGCTGAAATCTCACAAGTAAATCTGAAGGCTAAAAGAGAAGTGAATGTTTCTCTGGAAGCCGCCGCCAATCCGACGGAAGCCGCCGCCAATCCGACGGAAGCCGCCGCCAATCCGACGGAAGCCGCCGCCAATCCGACGGAAGCCGCCGCCAATCCGACGGAAGCCGCCGCCAATCCGACGGAAGCCGCCGCCAATCCGACGGAAGCCGCCGCCTGAGGCAGCTGTCATGAAGCTGTCTTACTTGCCAGCCTGAACCTCTTTTTAAATAAAACAGTGGTATTGTACAATGTGTGCTGCTGAAACCAATTCCTTGGCTCTGAATAATTTATTTGTCTCGATGGAAGGGTGGCTGTCCAAGGCCTTCCTGAGGAAGGGAACCAGGGAGAAACATCCTGTGATGTTTGGAAATGGATTTAAGTTGGAGCTGCATATTCTTATAGATGCAGCTACTCAGAATGATGGCTCTGTACAGCCAGTTGCCAGCAGGGTCCTATCCAGTTTTCAGCCAAGTAACACCACCCCCAGCCATAACAAAGTAGTAATGTCCTTAATCAAGGAAGTGAGCTGCATAGGCCGTAAGGTGAACCCCGTTTTCGTTTAGGCTCGCTCCGTGCTCTCCGAACTACATGCCCGTTAGCTGATAAAAATGACCAACTTATTTTGCACATATAAAAAAAGTTTCGCGTCACAGAATCCTGTACTTTTTTTAAACCGAGACGTTTTCTGAAGATATTTTCCGCAGGGCTGAATGACGATTTTTGACGTCACAAGACACCACGTGACCGTGCTGGACCAATCACGTTGCCGATTTACGACAAACTGGAAAAATGAAAACCTGCCTGGTGCTGTCATTATCTAACCTACAGAAAGGTATCTCGCAAAATATCATTTTAAAGTGAACATAAAATAATAATTATCAACGATAATGCTCATTCAAGTTTCTGAATTGAGCCAATTTAGCCATTTACCATTCAGGTATTCATTTACTGATTTATTCACTAATAACTATACAACACATAACAAAATCAAAACAAGTAGGGCATACACATCAACCGGCATAAACTTATATACATAACCATAATAAAAGGAATGATACAAATGGAATAGAATAAAGGTAAAACAAAAACATAAAAAACGCACGCAGACACATACACTATTCCTCACTGTCAGTGTCAGGGCAGCTGTCATCTTCTTTATCCTCTGTTTCCTTTGTGGTGTTTGAACAGCTGGAACACCTGCACAAGTCTACTTTATTAATCCCAATTAGGGAAATTGTTTTGTTGCAGCAGCATACAGTATATGAAAACAATTAAAGTAGTGAAAAACAAGAAAATAGAATAGAATAAAATAAATATAAAATAAAATAAAATAATATAAAATAAATAAAAATAGTGAATAAACATTTGCTATGTACAAATCTACAGTATTTTTTGTTTTTTGTTATTGTTTTTTAGGAGAGACTTGAAGCCTATTGAGGTTGAAGTTCTCTTCCAGCCAGAGGGGAGGTGTTGTATATGGTGATGGCTGCTGGTAGGAAGGATTTCCTGAAACAGTCCTTGTGACAGTGGAGCTGGATGAGCCTGTTGGAAAAGGAGCTCTGCTGTCTAACCAGCAGCTGGTGGAGAGGATGGGTGGGGTTATCCATGATGGATAACAGTTTGTTCAGTGTCCTCCTCTCCACCACCGATTCAAATGAGTCCAATCTTTTGCTTTACACATGACCTTATTATTTTAGCCTGATAATTTGCCCTTTTGCAGTGCTGGTGGAGGGGATCACTTGTTGGGGGGATAGATAATTCTGGCAAGGCTGATGATGCCATACAGAAAGCTTTGTACCTAGCCTCATTGATGTTTTCTGCGGTTGGCTGATCGTACAAATGGCATACATATTTGCAAAGTAATGCAAATGTAGAGTGGTCCAAGTTAAATTCAGTCCCCAGATTTCTGAAAGCCTTCAGGTAGACATCTTTCTCGCATGCCACAGCAAATGTCTTCTTTTTGCCTTGTGGTGTCACACCCAGTGAATGTATGGATCCCAATCAAGGCTGAACACACACTGGCTCCGAGAGCTGATGACACCTTGGTAATGTCCATTATGCGTGTTCTGTTGCCCGTCCCTGTGAAAAAGTACAAGCTGCATGGCAAATCTTTCTGCAGACTCACAGCAATGACTGCTACATCAGTGTCAGGGCTCTTAATAATGACAGTCTCATGTTCCTGTGCAGCATGTTGTGCATGCAAAAACACTAGTGTCACATTCTTCATGGTCACGCTGCAGGTCTTCCACAGCATGAACAGACTGCACACCTTCCAGTACAGTCACACAGTGACATTGGTGTTGATGTGCTATGTACAAGCTGAGGTTTCTTCCCACTGCTGTTAGATCAGCATGTGGCCACGCATCGTTTAAGAACTCAGCAAGTGCTTCTTTATTTGTTCCTTCTGATTCCTTCCATTCCACCTTGTGCAGGTGAAATTCTGTGTTTCCTCATGCTTAACTGAAGATATGTGCATGTAACAAATCTTTCGGTCGAAATTTCGTCTTCTTCGGTACTGCTGGATGATCGCGCTGCTACTGCGGTGCTGTTTTTGTTTACCAGCTCAGCTGACATACCAGCTATCCGATTCGTCCATTCTGATGACGTCTCAACCGTGGCACCTCTCGCGAGCCAAACTGTTATTACGCCTGCCGAATATGTACATACGCCTTGCCAGGCACTAGTTATTCCTTTAAACGTTGCGAACTAAAAAAGTACTGTGTTCTGAGCGACGAAACTTTTTTTTAAACCTCAACATAACTCAAATCTTTTTATGAGCTGAAGCGTGTTTGGTTCGGAGAGCGCGGAACAAGCCTGGTGTTCTGAAGGAGTTTTTGAGGTTCACCTTACGGCCTACTGCTCCGGCTCCCATAGCAGGCTCCACTCACCCCGGAAACTGACCCGCAAAGTTTTGCACAACACGTGCAAAAAATGCGGGCAGTTCAGAATTGCTGCAACAGGACCCAGCCAATATAGAGGGCAAATTTACTGTCCCTCTAGTGAAACTCTAACTAAAGAGCATTGGCTGGAAGAAATTAAAAAGAAGCCATAAGTGTGTACTCATTTATACTTTTTTAGCATTTACAAACTTTTTTTTATTGTATATAGTTACTGCTGTTTCAGACCTCTAAGTCTTTTCATTTATTTCAGAGGGTTATTCATTTTATTTAGTGATGATACTACATGTTTTTTGTTATTGTGATTGTGTACAAAGTCCAACTGTTTAAAATCTGTAAAGTAAATGCTAAGATTGTTCACAGTTTTTAGTTTTTTTAGGTTAAAAAATGGTTTAATTCACTCTTTTTGTTGTTGACAAATAAATATTTGGTTCCTTAAAAACAGATAAGGTCTATGATCTTTCACTGTGAATAAATATGAGCTGCTATTGATTTTGAAATATTAGTAATAATTTTATGCATAAACTAGGAACAATTTATCATTCACTTCACTCCTCACTCACATATACATACTTTATATACTTTATACATACTTTAAAACAATACTATAGTTTGAGCCGTTTCATTAAAACATAATATGCGACTGGTGGGATCGAACTCGCGACTCTGGGATCAGCCGCTTTCTTCTTCCTCTTTCTTTCCCCCTCCCTTATTCCCCCTTCTCTCCTTTGCCCACCTCCCTTAAAAGACTATTGTTCCCCGGCTTTGGCGCAGTAGGCAGCGTGTCAGTCTCATAATCTGAAGGTCGTGAGTTCGACCCTCACACGGGGCAGTTGTTTTGATGTGGTGTTTATAGTACTTCACCTCAGTTACAGCTGGAAACTTGCTGGGCACAGGTGTCTCCGATTATTCTCTGTTGGACCTGCAGAAAGCCCACTCGGAAGCTCACTCGCTACAAAGTGTGGAAAGTGTCAAACGCAACTTATGGGCATTCGAACCATCTCTCTTTTAGAAAAGCAAGTTGCACCCTGGCCAAGACCCATGACAAAGGATAGGAAGTTCATCACGCTAACATAATAGAATACGCTGTGTGACAAAAGCACCTTTGCAGACTCTCCTTCTCTTGACATAGACTGACATGGGACAATTCAGTCAAGTTTATCCCACGTGAAACTACCTCTTTTGCAACTTTCCATAAACTTTCAAAATGAGAATGAAAGCCAGATAAAGAAACTTGTGAGTTGATTGTTTAACCTCTAATCCAGACAACAGGTCTTTTGAACAAGTAGCTACGTGCTCAACAAGCCATGTCATCACATATTTTAGCCAAGTCTGCAGGACCAATGAATGGGTGTGGGCACAAGTGTCTCCGATTATTCTCTGTTGGAGCTGCAGAAAGCCCACTCGGAAGCTCAGTCACTCCAAAGTGTGGAAGGTGTCAAACACAACTTATGGGGTTTCGAACCATCTTTTTTTTTTTTTTAAAGCATTGCAATCAGATCTTTGTCGCCTTGTGTCAAACCCAAGTTATGGGGATTCGAACCATGTCTCTTTCAGAAAAGCAAGTTGCACCCTGGCCAAGACCCATGACAAAGGACAGGAAGTTCATCACGCTAACATAACGCTGTGTGACAAAAGCACCTTTGCAGACTCTCCTTCTCTTGACATTATTTTTTCTTCGGCTTTGCCGTTCTCTCCCCCCATAGGTTAGAAGATCTTATTTCCTACCATCCACTTATTTGATTGCCATGCAATCCATGTGAGCTGGGCAAGTGGGCATCACATACCTTTAGCAAAGTCTGCAGGACCAATGAATGGGTGTGGGAAAGTGAGCCTAGGCTGACAATACATGCACGTTTATGATTTTTAAGCCTCGTTGGCGCTACCTCGCTCACGTTAGTCTAAATCTCACCTCCAATAGGCTTCGCACTTCTCCATTCTCACATTGAACGGTTTAGCCAATGTCGCACCGACTCACAATGAACCGAGCCTATCAACGCCCGAGCTCACAATGGAACTCGGCCAATCAAGGTGAAGCCCTAACTTAGAGTTAACCTCCGCTCCCCCTCCTCCAACAAAACCAACAAAAAAACAAATTAAAGATTTTCTTTTCGTTAGGTTAGAGGATTATAAAAGTTAGCCATTACAGAAGAGGGATTTTTCATCGAGCCGTTGTCTCTGCCGACTTAAAAAAACAATCTTACAGTAAGTATCAAGTTATATTGTTTCTTATATATCCCTCCATTCAAACAAACGTCCTATTACAGTTTTTCTCTATTGGTTTGGCTCATTTCTTGAAACAGAAATTACATTCTCAAAACTCTAAGATCATTTGGCATAACACTCTTATAGTTCAGCACAACACCATAGCTAACCTGCAAAAGCACATATCTCTCCCAAAACTGTTCACCCATGCTTCAGACCTGATTTCTTTCCCATGAAAAGAGTCAGTGCCACCCAAATTGCAAAGATCTTTCTCAGTTGCCTAGGCTCATTTCTTGAAACAGACCGGAAGTTTTCAACACTCTTTAGTACTTTTTGCAAAACTAAACTGAATGGTTCAGCAAAACACCATGGTTCACCAGCAAAAGCTCATATCTCCCCCTAAACAGTTCAGCCATGTGTCAAAATGAAGTTTCTTTCTCATTCAAATAGTCAGTGCCCCAAAATGCATTGTCCTTTTGGCATTGTGTGAGCACTACAAGTCAAAATGTTTAGATGTTTTGTCACTATGGCATAGGACTACCTAACAGAATACAATAGTGTATAAAACTGAAGGAAAAAAGTTTCACAGTAAGAGTAGCCTCAAAGCACACACAATACACTCATACCAACCATTTTTATTCACACAAATACTGTGAAGTACGTAACTTCCATACAGTATAGTATTGTAGAAGGAAAAGAAAAATATACATAGCACACATATACTGTAATATAAACACAAACAAAAAACAAGCTAAATTATGTGGCTATGAATGATGACATGATCTATAATTATGGCCCAAATTTCATCTGGGACAGCACGGTGTCTTCGTGCTCCTCGGCCTCTTCCCCCTATTCCACCACTGCGCATCCTCACTCTCCTTTTCTTCTTCTTCTTCTTCTGCTGGTGAGAGGAGTGTGAGTGGAAGAGCTGAGAGAAAGGCTAAGTGTAAAGGTGGTTTTTCTACCCTTTATTCGCTATCCTTGTTTTCTCTGTTAAATGTTTCATTAGTTGTGTTAGTTCTGTGTACTTTGTGTAGTCTTGTGAGGTTAATTTCGAGGTTTTTTTCGCATTTGTTTGGTGCGCTTCCCGGCCGCAATGGCGTCTGGCGGCTTCTCCATGCTGTCCCGGAAGCACGGCATCAGAGTCGGTGCCGGCTCTCCGTGCAGCGTGGAGGAAGTGGCGCTGGCCGTGGGGCAGGTGATCGGGCACGGTTCGGTAAAGTCCGCTGCCCGCATGAACAGTGCGGTGGTTTTATTTTTAGCGAAGGTGGAGCAGGTGCACAGCCTGGTGGAGGCGGGCATCACCAGGGGCGCCGCCAGGCGGGGAAAGGTGATAACGTTTCTAAGGGCCCAGTGCAGCCTGGGGGGCCCTCGGAGGTAGTGATAATATAATATTAATATTGTTGCCCATTCTTAGAATTTTCTAGTGAATTACAACATTTTTAATGGAAAATAAACTAATTAAACACAGTTTTCGATTTCAATAACTTTTCTTTAGTTCTTTGGCATATTGACATTTACTCGGCCCTCCCCCTCTTGCAAAATGGTGCGGTCCAGTTCTGATCGAATTGTAGTTGAACGCATCCGAAATGCAGGCAGGTGTACGGAGCGGCTGTCTGAAACACATGATGGACGGTGAGCTGACTGAAATAATCTAGAATGAAGTCGGGTTATCAGAAGCGGAAGGAAAGACGGGAGAAAGACGAGAGGGCCAGTAGAGGCAGGCAACTGGTCACTCAGTTTTTCTCAAAGAAAGGTAAGTTCACTCACTGACTTTGAGCTTTCAAACACTAGATGTTAGCGAATGGTAGGCTAACATATTAATATACATCTAACTTGGATGTATAACTGAAACCTGCATGCTTTAACCTTTTCCTGTATTAACTTATCTTGCATTCATCACTGATACAGAGCCAGGCTCCACATCAGGCAATGTTGCAGCGGCCAGTGACACCACCACTGCTGAAGTGCAGGAGGACAGGAGGAGGACCAGCAGTGAAGATGGTGAGAAAGTAGCAAAGAGTACCATGTCACTTTAAAATTGATTCACAATAAGATGTTTCCCTTCTTTTAAGGGTTACACTTTTACAGCTAAGTATGGAGTCAATTTGATTGCATGCATAACTGTAACTTGCATGCATTTAACTTTTCTATGCATTAACGTCCGTGCATCACTAACCTGCATGCTTTAACTAAACTCCATTTGAATCCATGATACAGAACCAAGCCCCTCATCAGGCCATGGTGACGACAACAGGGCCAGTGCCAGCAGTGCAGATGACAGCGCAGCACAGAGTAAGGAGCAAGAGCAGGAGGGGGCAGGGTTAATGGACATTTGCCAGTCTGAAAGTGAGGATCTACTTTTAAATGATCCAGGGCTGTGGCCAGCAAAGCTCATAACTGGTATTGTCAAGAAATTGGCTACTACAGAGTCAAAGCAATTCTGAAGGGAAATCTTTTCCAGAGTACTTGAGGTACACAAAGGCAGCAAATGGCAGGGAAAAGACAAAAAGGGACTGGCTAATTAACAGGGAAAGTGTGAATGCACTGTTCTGCATCCCATGTGTTCTTTTTGCCTCTGATGTAAAAAGGCCCTCTCAAAGCGCACTGGGTGGATGTGGTTTCAAAATGTGTGATGTCTATTTGTTTGATAAATTGAGTTATGGTACATTTATTGATGAAAGGGCCTAGTTGATTTATTTGATTTCATTTTATGTTGAAGTTGCAACGTGTTGAAAAATTACCGATTTTATTCTTGTAAATACATTCATTATTTGAGGAAACAGCTCAGTCACTGTGCTTGAGTAGGATTGGTTTCTTTATCATTTCAAAGATATATTGTTAGTTTTTACAGTGGTTTTAAGAACAGTTTTTGGAGTTCATGATGTTTTTGGTTCAAGGTAAAGTCCCAGTGACAAAAAAATTACAAAACGTTTTACACATAATACATGTAGATATTGTTATAATAAGTTGTTACCTTTTAATATAAGCATTTAATCAAAACCTAATGTTGACATTGACTCTACATCTACCATCACAACATACATTTTCACCTTTAAAGTGCATTTAAATTACATTTCAAGCCTTAGATATGGACAAATCTCCAAAAGGCGGCCATTTTGGACGCCATCTTGAATTTCTCAGAGAGCCCAAGGGGGATTCCTGGGGACTTTTGGTATGTGATTCCTAAAGGTATTCTAAACATATCCTGAAATTTCCAGCTTGTCATGAATTTGTTCCGGGTGAAACCCTAATGCTACTGGACTATCAGGGCAATCCGGCAGACACATTCCGAAACACGGTCTTTTACAGTGCCATGGATCATGTAATTAGTGACTTGGACACAAGGTTTCAAAGCACAGCAAATATCGTTGAGGAATTTGCTTCAATTATCAAAATTGGAAAGTTAAAGCTGCAGTCTGCAACTCTTTTTCAAGCATAATGCCTGGAACTGTCCGGGGATTCTGAAAGTAGTATATTAAATACCCCAATACAAAAAAAAAGAGTTCTCTAGGTCCCCTATATGTCCTGCTAGGTCCCTCCAAAGCCAGCAGGTTTGTTTACAAAATTGCAGACCGGACCGGTAAAAGGTAACCAATCAGGTTTACGAGCTGGGCTCTGCTGCCTGTCAATCACCGAGTGTGCACGCGCGATACAAGGTAGGCTCGTCCCCACGCTTATTTATCTAGACTATTAAACTTCATTACGGCTTGTCTACTTACTGTGTCTTCCATGATCGCAAATGACAGGTGAGTTGATGAATGAGGAGTCGTGTACGCGCATCTGGCGTGCACGTAGACGTGCACGAGTTCTCATGTGTTTTGAAGGGGCGGGACAGGAAGTTGAATAACTTTTTATTTTTCGGTTAAAAAATAAGCATTTCTTGCATTTTGCGACTACGGAGGTCACCGTTTTCAACTTCAAGCGTTCTGATAGATCATGTAAACTCTTAAAATGCCAAAAATTAGGACTTTACGAATGACAACAACAAATCCTGCAGACTGCAGCTTTAAGGGAGAGTGATGTTGCTGCTGTGTGCCGGCCACTGATCCACAAATACACTAAGGACCTCACACCTCAGTTTGAGTGTGAAATCAGACATCTCAACGATGTATATTCTGCCACTTTCCCATCTGATTGTTCTGGTATTGACCTGCTCAATACAATTTATAAAATGCAGCTGCATAGCATTTTTTACAGCTATAATGATTTTTTTGCACACTGCCCGTTACAGTCGCAGGTGGAGAAAGGGCATTCAGCAAACTTAAACTGATCAAGAGTTACCTCAGGGCAAAATTAGAATCTTTAATGGGGCCCAAAATTCCTGGCAGCGCCCCTGGGCATCACTGTTAACGGGAGGTTTGAGCCGGTGATGCCGCTAACGCAGCCGGCTACTAAAGTCACCCTGTCTAACGTGCCTCCCTTCATCACCGATGAGTTCCTGGTTAAAGAGCTGTCCAGGCACGGTAAGGTGGTGTCACCCATAAGGAAGGTGATGTCGGGCTGCAAGTCCCTGCTGCTGAGACACGCAGGCAGCTCTTTATGATTCTTAACAATAAGAACGACGAGTTTGAATACCGCTTCCGTGTCCGTGTGGACGACTTTGAATACATTCTGTTTGCATCGTCGCCCACTGTGAAGTGTTTTGGTTGTGGTGAGGAGGGACACTTAGTTAAAGCCTATCCCGGCTGCGCTGCTCCGGCGGCGGCTGCCGCTAAGCCGGCCGCACCCGCGGAGCGGCGGCCATAGGGCTCGGGCACGTGACGTCACTACGTGAGCGGCGGCCATACTGGAGGCTCAGAACTGTTTTGTTTACATTGTTTTCCACTGCGCGCAGACGTACTCCCGCCTGGTCTCGGAACTTTCTTCGTTGGTTTATCTATTTTACTTATTGTCTTTGCCACTATGGTCGCACGTTGCTGTGTCGTGGGGTGCAATAGCGTAAGCTGTGACAGGAATGGGGGGGAAATCGTAAATGGTTTATCTTTTTACCGGTTTCCTGCTTGGAGGCGCACCCACGGAGACCAAGTGTCCGAGATAACAAAGCGTCGTCGACTAGCATGGATCGCTGCTGTAAGACGACCAAGCATAACTTTCCACTCAATCCCGGTGTCGATGAGAGTGTGTTCTCTGCATTTTCATTCTGGTAAGTTACAGACTTTTGTGTGCTGAGGTAAAGATCCCCGCCTTCACAAGAGGACACTGTCAGTTGGAAGCAAGGGATGTCTCAATGGGTTAAAAGCGGAGGACAAATTTCGTGTGTATGCATGTATACATGACAATAAATCTGATCTTAATCTTAATTTAATGTGGAAAATACAAGGAAAATTGCCCATCTCCAAATTCACATGGAAAGGGCGATTGGAACTGTCAGAAACAATACACCTTTTTGTCAGCAAAAGTACCTATCAACATAGTTTTGCCATGCGAAGGTGAAGACAAAACATTCTTTGACAAGATTGTGTCTGTATGTTGTACTCTGACCACCATGAGCAGGAGTGTTGTGCAAAGTTGAAGTCGTCTAAAATAAATATGCTTTGAGATACAGCCAAGTGTGTGTGTTTCATTATTTATTTACAAGTAGAGTAACATGACAAAAGTGTAAAGTGTCATTATAATTGAAACTGTTGCAAAGTATAAGCACTGACACCACATACTATATACGCAATTATGTCCGAAAGGGTGAACTTAGGCAGTAAATCTTCGTCGACAATCCATTCCTTGCTCGGTATTTCATAAGGGTCCAGTCCGTTTATAACGCCAATCTTCTGTATGTACCGATCTCTGGCTTCCTTCTGTAATGTATCCCGGTATATCCCACATCCTTTCTTCGATTTTAACATGCTTTTCTCTCACTTTTCTCTCACTGTTTGGTCCTTGATCTCCATCTTGCCTCAGGGTTTGTTTACGAGATTGAGCCTCCAATATGGCGACCATATCCCAGAATGCAACGCGTGTGCCCGAGCCCTATTACCGCCACTGAGCCGGCTGCGGGGCCGCGAGTGGCGGCCGCCGCGGGGCCGGTGGCGGCGGTCGCTGCTGGCAGAGCCGGTGCAGCAGAGAAGGGGAGAAACACAGATAACACCTCAGGTCAGTCAGCAGGTAAACTGGTGGAGGATGTGGGTGTACCAGGTGCCAAGGATGTGTCAGGTGAGGGTTCTGGAGAGGTGAGTGGAGCATATAAAGTGGGAGGTAAGTTAGGTGGGGCAGGGGGACCAGGTGAGGTGGTAGAGGAAGGTGAGCCTGCAGGTGTGCTGGATAGAGCAGGTAAGGCGGTGATGGGGCTCTGCAAAGGGTCTCAGGTTGCTGGGGGCCTGTGTGTAGTGGGTGAGGAGGGTGAGGCAAGCGAGGTGACTGGTGAGGCGGGTGTGCTGTGTGAGAGGAGCAGAGCAGCTGAGGAGATGGAGGCCTGTGAGGCTGTGGGTGGCTCTGCTCCGAGCAAACTGTGCAGTAAGAGGAGAAAGGTGACGACTGTGGTGGTTGGTGGCAAAGCTGGATGCCTGGCAGGCAGGCCGGGTGCTGCAGTGGGCAGAGCGGCTGTGTCTGACAGCAGTGACAGTGAGGGGGGGGGGGTGTCTGACAGCAGTATGATGTCCCACAGCAGTGTGCTGTCCCACAGCCAGCAGGCTGCTCCAGTGTATCCTGCTGAAGACTTAAAGTCCTTTCTGCGGCAGACCAAAGGGATGAAGGGTCTGCTGTTGGAGCAGCACTTCCCTGACCTGCAGGGTTTCTACAGTTCTGCCAGCTACACCGTGAAACACAGAGCTGAGTCAGACCTGACAGACCAGGAACTGTTCAGGCTGAAGAAGCACATGAGTAAAGTCAGGAAACAACTCGGCTTTTAATGATGATGTACTCACAGCTTCTTTCTCTGGGTTTCTCATTGTCTGTTCTTGGTCTGTTTTTCCACTTCTCCTTCACCATGGATGGGTTTAAGATGGACAGTCTTAATGTAAATGGTGCCAGAGAGATGACAAAAAGGGCTGTTGTGTTTGACTTGGCCAGGATGAAACACATTGATGTGCTGTTTCTTCAGGAAACTCACAGCGGCCCTGGGAATGAGGCGGAGTGGAGCAGAGAGTGGGGAGGGGAGCTGGTGCTGAGCCACAACACCACCCGCAGTGGTGGAGTAGGTTGGCTGTTCTCCAGAAGCTTCACTCCTACTCATCTGGATGTTCAGCATGTTGTGGCGGGGAGGTGCCTCTGGGTCACAGCTCACTTTGAGGATTTTAAGGTGGTTTTTATTAACATCTACGCTCCGAACAACGGTGCAGAGAGAAAACACTGCTTTGAGAACATGAATGACATTTTAAATGGCTGCAGCCAGGAGGATTTTTTATTCGTGGGGGGGATTTTAATTGTACTGTCAATGAAGTTTTAGACCGAAACCATGCAGAGCCTCATCCAGCATCCCAGCATGCCTTGGGGCAGCTGGTCTCCTCCCATGGCCTGGTGGACGTGTGGAGAAGGATGCACACGAGCTGCCGACAGTACACATGGTCCCACCTCTGTGAGAACAGAATCTGCTCAGCTAGACTCGATCGTTTTTAGATTTTTAATCATAGAGTTGGTGTTTTAAAACAGTGTACGATTTTACCAGTTGGTTTTACTGATCACTCTTTAGTTTTATGTAAGGTTTTTATACAAACTATTTTACCCAAAAGCGCCTATTGGCATTTTAACTCGGTTTTAGCTGTCGACAAATCCTTCAGGGAGGCTTTTAGTTTCTTCTGGAGTGATTTTAGGCAGAGGAAAAACGAGTTTGTCAGCTTGAGGCAGTGGTGGGACCATGGAAAAGTTCAAATCAAACTCTTATGTCAACAGCACACGCTCAATGTCACACGTGACATCACCAGATCTGTCAGGGATCTGGAGACTGATATTGTGGATCTCGAGTGTGCAACTGAGTCCACAGGAAATCGAGGATATATTGAAATCCTCAAGACTAAAAAGATGGCTTTGGCCAACCTGCTGGACACTAAAGTACAGGGTGCGCTGGTCCGGTCCCGGCTCCAGCACATCCCGGAGATGGACGCTCCAACGAGCTATTTCTTCGGGCTGGAGAAGAAAAAAGGGCAGAGCAGACAGATCCACTCCCTGCTCTCTGAGACGGGGCAGGTGCTGACGGAGCCCGGCCCAATCAGAGAGAGGGCTGCTGGGATTTATGCCTCACTGTATCAGAGTGATTTTAACGAAAATGACGTGCTGATGGACGAGGTCTGTGCTGGCCTCCCTCAGCTGTCTGAGGAGCTCACCTCCCTGCTGGACAGGCCTCTGGCTCCTCAGGAGCTGCAGGCAGCTCTGCAGAGCATGCAGGGGAGGAAAGCTCAGGGCATCGACGGGCTCACGGCTGAGTTTTAGAAAGCTTTCTGGGACATCTTTGCCCACGATCTTTTAGATGTCTTTAATGAAAGCCTGGTGTCTGGGTCACTGCCAGTCTCGTGCCGGAGAGCCGTCATCACTCTGTTACCTAAGAAAGGCAACCTGCAGGACGTGAGGAACTGGCGTCCGGTGTCTCTGCTCTGTACTGACTATAAGCTCCTGTCCAAGGTCTTAGCCAATAGGCTGAGAGGGGCCATGGAGCAGGCTCTCCACCGGGACCAGACGTATTGTGTGCCCGGCAGGTCTATGGCAGATAACATCTACCTCATTCGGGACGTTTTGGAGGTCTCCAGTTCATTAGGCTTGAACACGGGATGGATCTCACTGGATCAAGAAAAGGCTTTTGACCGCGTTGAACACGACTTCCTCTGGAAGGTCATGGGGAGGTTTGGGTTCAGTGCTGGTTTCATAGCCAAGATCAAGGTGCTGTACAGTGACATTGAGAGTGTGCTGAAGGTTAACGGTAGCCTGTGTGCTCCTTTTGGGGTGCATAGAGGCGTCCGGCAGGGCTGTGCCCTGTCTGGGATGCTCTATGCGCTCTCCCTGGAACCCCTCTTACACATGATACGTTCGTCTGTCAGAGGCCTGTTTTTACCTGGTTTTAACAGCAGCGTTGTTTTATCGGCTTACGCCGACGATGTCGTTGTTTTTATTAAGGACCAACAGGATGTGTGTATTTTAGACTCCATCATCGCTAAGTTTTCTGTTGTGTCTTCTGCGAGGGTGAACTGGAGGAAGAGCGAGGCCCTGGCTGTTGGCGAGTGGCGCGAAGGCCTCCCTGTTCTCCCCCAAAGCCTGACCTGGACAAGGGACGGCTTCAAGTATCTGGGTGTTTATTTAGGGAGGAACGACATTGTACGAAAGAATTGGGATGCTGTTTTAGACCAGGTTGAGAGCAAGCTAGCTAAGTGGCAGTGGCTCCGCTCGCAAATGTCCTTCAGGGGGAGGGTCCTGGTTTTAAATAACCTGGTGGCCTCCTTATTGTGGGACCGGTTGGCCTGTCTGGACCCTCCACCTGGACTGCTGGCCCAGATTCAGGCCAAGATGGTCACCTTTTTCTGGGATAGGTTTCATTGGGGGCCTCAGTCTGTTTTGTTTTTATCCAGAGACGAGGGGGGCCAGGGCCTGGTCCACCTGGCCAGTAAGACAGCCACCTTCAGACTCCGGTTCTTTCAGCGTTATTTGATTGTACCGGAGGATCTGGTGAGGTGGGACGTGGCCAGCTGCATACTCAGGCGTGTTAATGACCTGGGGCTGGATGCTGCTCTGTTTTTTACTGATTTTAATTCCCTAAAGTTAAGTGGGTTGCCTCCTTTTCATCGTGGTGCTTTTAAGTCCTGGGCGCTGTTCCACACTCTTAGAAGTGAGAAGTGTAACTCTCTGCACTGGCTGTTACAGGAGCCTTTGATCTGTGGTGCCAGGCTGGACGTCTGCTGCAGTGCTGTGCCCGGTCTGCAGGGGGCGCTCTGCAGGTCAAAGGTCGTCTGCCTGCATCAGCTGGAGAGTGTTGCAGGTCCAGCACTCACGGACAGCCGGGCTCTGGGCTCCGCTTTGGGGGTGCGTTCCCTCCGCCTGGTGGAGAGGTGCCTGGAGCTGTGGAGGGCGAGGCTGACGGAGAAGGAGAGAGGCCTTCTCCTCGCATTCGGCAGGGGAGAGGCGGACCCGGACCCCAGGGACCTGTACCCAGACATCCACCTGAGGCCTGGGTTGGCTGAGCTGAGCGGGCCTCTGCTGACGTCCTGCAGTGCGGTGAAGCTGAGCCTGCACTCGGCAGATAAGAAGGCACTGTACATGTCCTGCGTTAAAGGCATCAACCAGAAGGGCCTGTGCGACAGGGCAGAGTGTGTGTGGACCGGGAGGCTGGGTGGGCTGAGCCCACAATGGAGGGTCCTGTACAAACCACCTCTGAAAAAGAGAACAGGGGATCTCAGGTGGCGACTTCTACATGGCGCCATCGCGACATACGCCTTTTTATCTAAGTTTAGTCCCAGTGTTATCAATGTCTGTCCTTTCTGTAACCTGCCCGAAACCCTCTTCCACGTTTTCACTGAGTGCAGCAGATTAACAAGTTTCTTTAGTGTTCTCACTCATGTTTTTGGTTTGTTTGATGTTCTTTTTACTGCACCCATCTTTATTTGATTTACAAGCTGAAGGGTGAGCCGACCCTTGCCCCAGAAACTCTGTGGAAGTTCCATGTGAAGGCCAGGTTAAAACTGGAGTTTTGTTTCCACAGGCTCACCGGGAACCTGGATGTTTTTGTACAGCAGTGGGGTAACAAAGAGCTTTTGTGCCGAGTAGCTCACGGAAAATTATGATTTGCATCCTTTTTTAATTACTTTGTTGCCTTCGCTGTCGTTGACAATGTTATTTGCATCCTTTTTGACCTGATTTATTGACTGAGCTGTCGTTACCGCTGTGGCTTTCAGTAATTAAATGTAAATAAAGTTGTGTTTTTAAAAATAAAAAAAAAACAATCTTCTTGGGTTATTATGGAGGTTGGAAGCTTAAGGAAAAAGGTGCATTACCGCCACCTGCTGGACTGGGGTGTGGATGCAAGAGAGCCTACTCTAATGCTAGACTGGGGCTGCACGCTTTTTGGACTTCACGAAGGCCTACGATCTTTTTTTTTTTTGTCCCGCCCACTTAAAATCAAACCGTGATTGGTCAATTTTCCCATCACTCTCCAAAACAAAACACATAGCTTGGCCTTCCCCGAGATGCGTGAAGTCCTAACCAATTAATGAGCCGGTTAATCTTGCTTCGATAGAGATGGACGATTCTGATTGGATAGTATGTTTCAGGACAGTAACCCTTTCATTGCCGATGTGAATTTGACATTAAACTTAACTTTGGAACATAGATTAGCGAGAATGTAGTATTAAATGTATTAAATTAATTGAGAGTGATTGAGTTTTTTTTATGTATACATACATTATTATTTAATACTAATATGTTTTTGTTCCAAATTTTTTAAGGCCTTCTCTGAAGGCGTAGAAGGCCCTGAGGGTTCCCCTCTGATAATACGCATCTTAAGCCTGGTTACATGCATTCATACAGGATTCATGAAAAGCATATGGGCTTTGCTCCCTTCGATAGCTCAGTTGGTAGAGCGGAGGACTGTAGGTCCCCATCAACAGTTATCCTTAGGTTGCTGGTTCAATTCCGGCTCGAAGGATGTGCAAAGCTTTTGTATACAGAGGCTCTTTTGGCCAACTCCGTCAATCCTTTCAAAGCGTTTGGAATACGCAGTTTTACGAAAGACTGTTCCACTCTCTATCGAGCTTGCTAAGGGCTAGTGGCGCAATGGATAACGCGTCTGACTACGGATCAGAAGATTCTAGGTTCAACTCCTGGCTAGCTCGGCACGCTGGTTTTAGTCTCTCACTTCTCCCACTGCTATAGAACAGGATCGCTTTAAACCTTCTACTCCCTGGGTATCCCAGCTCACTTACGCCCCAAAGATACCTCACAGTGTGTCTTCTTGCAACACATGTGGCTGACCCCACACCGTAAGGAAAGCTCGTCTACCTCTTTATCTCTGCTGTCAATGATTTTGCTACAAACACAAAAAAACAATATTCCTGCCAGCCACATGCCGCAGAGCTACATATGCTATCCTTGGGATACGAAGGTGTTTTGGATCACATCAAAGCCACACACGACAACAACCCACAACCGGCCGTGATCGTATAGTGGTTAGTACTCTGCGTTGTGGTCGCAGCAACCCCGGTTCGAATCCGGGTCACGGCAACCCCCCGACCGAATTTGTTTGCATCGCTGAAAAAAGATCCCACTTTCAACTTAGATTTCTTAAACTTTAAAAAAAATAATTTTGTCTACAGGCCTCTGTCCCGTATCAAAGGTCTGAAAGAATCAAACACCACAAATGCCCAAGGTCTGCCCATTTAAAGAGCATAAAGGGGTCAAAGTATCAAACAGGCCCCAATGAGAAATAGTGCCTTTTTAATGAGTCACCAAGGCCGCATATGTTCTGTGTTTTTTAGCTCTTCTAAAGGGAGGGTTTTCACACACCGCCACACCCAAAGTATAAACATCCTAACAACAGAAGATGAAAATCGTGTGCCAAATGAATGGATGGATAGACCTGACAAAAAAAGAACCCAAACAAAAAGGCTGGACTTTTGCGCTGGACAATGTGAGGGTATATTGCACTGCATGAAAAGAGGGATTTGTGGATGTATGTGGCCCCTTACATGTCCGCATACGTTGAGCCCCTGCATTTGCGGTGGTAAAAGTGAAAACTTGGCCCAAATTGTCGCAAATTGACCTGGCAACTGCTCCCCCATGCCCCCCTCCCCTCCCCTACTTAGGAGAGCCTTTAATATGTAAATGCCAGTGATCAGGTCAGGAGCTGCCACAGTCATTTTCAAGTGGGGTTGGGGTGAGGTGAGGTGGGGGGTGGGCAGGCCTGTTTCTACACGTTCATCACCATCACCTCCAACTCCAGCCAAGTTTGTTGCTGTGTTGTCTTGAAAAAGAAGAGGTGCACGCTGTCTGCTGGTGACAGGTGATGCATATCTGTTTTTTTTTCTCCCAAACACCTCTTTTGTAATACCGCTTTTTGTGGGCAAAATTCAAGGATTCAAGGATTCAAAGGTTTATTGTCATATGTGAAGTTAGAAACATGTTTCCCTGAACAATGAAATTATTTTCTTTGTTGCCCGCACTGGATGTCCAAATGTATAATAATAAAGATAAGATAAAGATAAAATAAGCATGCAACAGCAATATTCTAAAAGGTTTCTTAAATAAAATAGAAATATAGAAATAAAAATATAGAAATCTGGCCTGTATACATAATGTGCAGTAGTGCGCTCAGTGTTTTATTGTGTATGGCTTAATTCGGTGTCACAATGGTCACAATATCGCCGAGGTCTTTTCTTTGTCCTTGCAGAGTCCATTTTTGTGTCAAAACAGTGCAAATTGCCAGCTGTGGTCAGACAACATTAAATAGCAAAAGGACGGGAGGTTGTCTCGCGAGTATTCCGTGTAATGACGTATACGCATATGATTGGTGGAGCTTAACGGCTCGCATAAGCTCTCGTTCAATCACGTATGAGAAACATTGTGTCGTGCAGTGTAAACAAAAAGTCTAAGGAGCAGATCTGGCGGCAGAAAGGCAGACAGAAATCGCTGAGGTCCCGTGCTGTGAAAACTGCCCTGGTTTGCAGAATACAATGGCTGGAAGACGACTTGCTTTCAACTCCCCAGCAACTCTCTGCGGGTCTACAGGTTTGTGTGTTTTTTTCTACTTGCACATGACCATTTGATTGTTTAATTTTAGTCTTGTTGACACTGTACAGCACTTGGGACAGTTCTCGCTGATTTTAAATGTGCTGTATATTAAACTTACTTACTCACTTGCTTACAGGCAGATAAAATGAAAGTCCTGTTGAATGCTATGACCGGGATGTCTCGTATGGTGGCCAGCACTGTGGATACGGTCGTGGAGAGGGTTCTGGAGGGAATCGACCAGAGATTCGCTAGGTTGGAGGCAAGATGGCCGTCGAGAACGGACTGAAGTTACATTCCAGAGAAGTTAAAGAGCGCACCCCCAAGAGAAGGCGGATACAGAATCCGAAAATCGCGGTAAGAGTAGGTTATTGACTGTGGCTTTAGGCTAAACTCAACTTAATTGTGTCCATCACGTGAAAACCAGTGTGAGTTGCTTTATTTAAAAAAATGAATTTTGTGTTTTCAATTTATAGGAAGCAGTTCGCCGCCTGCATAACTCACCGTGGCATTATAATCCAGGTCAAGGGTAAGAATAAGTGAATGTTCTCCCGATATCTAGTTGAGTTGGACCCGATGTTACGTTACGTCAATGCAGGTTTTTTTTATTAACCATAGGCCTGTTGTTTTTACAGGCTACTGTCACCTCACAATATGGATGTAACGAGTCGCTTGAAGGAGGCGGTGCCAAACAGTCCGAACTTCAGAGAGGTAGACGGGGACACTATCGAGGGTGAGCGGCGCTGACTTTTACCACGGCTGGCACTGACACTTTTAAGCACTGGTCATTTTATTCATTCCTCTTGTTTGTTTGTTTTTAGCTGCGTGACGGACCTGTGTGCTGTGCTACAGGCGCGTCTTGAAGCCAACCCGAAATACTCACAGTCTCACCACAGAAGAGTAAAAGAGAGTAAGAACATATACGCTGTCAATATGACTTTTGTTACTTTATAGACAAGTTGTCAATATGCTGTGCATGGATAGATTATGTTTTGATTATTTATTGGTTATTCCAACAGCTCCCAGAAGCCAGCTTCTGATCCAGGATGAGGACGTCTGACAACTCCCGCAGACCCTGCAGGGACCGGAGGAATGCGAAGAATGCGGATTCCAAACGGCGGCGTTTAGACTTATTGTGTATATCGTAGGCTACAGCAGTGTGCGTGTATATAGTTTTCAATTCTTTATTATCAACATGGTTCTTATTACAATGTAAGCTATGTACATTGTGTGGTGTGGCAATAAAAGCGCTTTAAAAAAAAAGTTTCCTTTTTCATTCTCAATAGATTCACGTCATTCATGCCTGCATTAGCCTAGTCATAGTGCAGCTTATAAGAATGACGTGAATATATGAAGTACACAAACATCCCAGGAATATTAGTAATCATAATCACAATTATTAATCATAATTGCTGAGTGATATGCCCATATAAAGTATGTATATATTAACCTTATTGGCCAATGGGCGGACAGCTTTACAGGAGCTTTTTCATGTAATCACGTGCCTTTTTCGTCCAATACCAGCGAGGTCAGTGAGAGGTCCAGGCACTCTCACAGCGGGGTGCTAATCGCTGGGCCATTAGCACCCCGCTGTGAGAGCCCGCCGCGAGTCGGGTTCGTTTCCGATGATTTTCTCGCTCAACAAACTTAAAGTTTGTCTGCCTGCAAGCGCCAAGGTGCATCCGAAAATTAGGCAAATTCGCGGATGTTCACTGCCGTCCACAGTGACACAAATCCCTCTTTTCGTGCAGTGTTAAAGCCTTAATGCAATGAATCCTAAGAAAATCATCCCAGTGGAGATGTAATGTTGGGGATTCCCAAAACCTGCCCAGTGCCTCTCGGCGCTCGGCCATTCTGACCGCTTAAAGGGAAATTTAGTGATACTGTCGGCGGGCCCAGGCATCATTCTTGCGAATAGAATAGAATAATACTTTATTTATCCCCCAATGGGGGAAATTCAAATTCGTCAAGTAGCTCAAAATTCTTTTTAAATATTTACAATGATTGAATTAACAACAATAAAACAACAATAATAATTCTACTACGAACTAAATAATAATAAATGCCTAAATGGCAAAATAAACAAATAAATAAAAATCAATCAATCAATTTGAGAAGAACTTAGCAGTCACTGTTATAAAGCCTTATGGCTGTGGGAACAAAGGACCTTCTGAACCTCTCAGTCCTGCAGCGCAGAGAGATGAGCCTCTCACTGCAGCAGCTAATCCATGATGTCAGGGAGGGGGCCACACCCATACCGAGCAGCTTGTCTTTCAGTATGGGAGGCTGTATGGTGTTGAAGGCACTGGAGAAGTCAAAGAACATGACTCTCACATATGAACCAGGCACATCCAGATAAGCATATGCCCGATGCAACATGTACAGAATCGTGTCTTCCACTCCCATGTGTTTCTGGTAGGCAAACTGGAGGGGGTCAAGAGCCTCAGCAACCTGCAATCTCATGCGACAAACAAGAAGTCTCTCCAAGGTCTTCATGATATGAGATGTCAGAGCCACCGGTCTGTAGTCATTCAGCTCCACCGGTTGCCCTAATTTGGGCACTGGTATGAGACAAGAAGTTTTCCACAGCACCGGGACTTTTTCCATCTGAATGCTCATATTGAAGAGCCTCTGAAGAGGGACTGCTAGTTGACCAGCACAGTCCCTCAGAAGCCTTGGACAGAACCAGACTCAGGAAGGGTGGCCATCCGCCTCGACCAGCTGGGGTTTGAGAAGACAAGAAGGGGGGGAGGGGGGTAGGGGGCCGCGGCAGCGGCACTGTAACACCATTCAAAGGATATCTGTTGGAACAGGGAAACACGAGTTAATGACCACAATAATATTACATATACATAAAGAGAGTAAAGTGAGAAAAGGTGTGACAGATGAGGCCCCCCAGCAGTCTGGGCCTATAGCAGCTTAACTATGGGATGTTTCAGGATCACCTGAGCCATCCCTAACTATAAGCTTTATCAAAAAGGAAAGTTTTAAGCCTGGTCTTAAAAGTGGAAAGGGTGTCTGCTTCCCGGACATTTACTGGCAGCTTATTCCACAATAGAGGGGCCTGATAACTGAAGGCTCTGCCTCCCATTCTACTTTTAGAAACTCTGGGAACCTCAAGTAAACCTGCAGTTTGGGAACGAAGTGCTCTGTTAGGAAAATATCTTACAATGGGATCTTTAAGATATGATGGAGCTCGGTCATTAAGAGCTTTATATGTGAGGAGAAGAATCTGAAATTCTATTCTGAATTTAACAGGGAGCCAATGAAGAGAAGCTAAAACTGGAGAAATATGATCTCTCCTGTTAGTTCTCATCAGAACTCTGGCTGCAGCATTTTGGATCAGCGAATATGTGGGACAGCCCATAAATAAAGAATTAAAGTAGTCCAATCTTGAAGTAACAAATGCATGAACTAGTTTTTCTGCATCACTCTGAGACAAGATGTTCCTGATTTTAACAATATTACGAAGATGAAAGAAAGCAGTCCTAGAAACCTGTTTTATATGAGTCAAATGATAAGTTCTGGTCAAAAATAACTCCAAGGTTCCTCACTGTAGAACTAGAAGCCAAGGAAATACCATCTAGAGTAACTATATAGCTAGACAATTTCTCCCTGAAACGCTCAGGTCCAAAGATAACGACTTCAGTTTTGTCTGAATTTAGAAGCAGACAGTTCTGAGTCATCCAGGTCTTTATGTCTTTAAGACATGCTTGTAGTCTAACCAACCTATTGGGTTCATCTGGTTTTATAGATAAGTACAGCTGAGTATCATCAGCATAGCAATGGAAATTTATGCCATGCTGTCTAATAATGTTACCTAATGGAAGCATATATAAAGTGAAAAGAATCGGTCCAAGCACAGAACCCTGAGGAACTCCATGACTTACTCTGGTGTGTGAGGAGGATTCTTCATTTACAAGAACAAACTGAAATCTATCAGATAAATATGACTTAAACCAGCCTAATGCAGTTCCTTTAATCCCAATAACATGTTCAAGTCTCTGTAATAAGATACTGTGATCGACCGTATCAAATGCAGCACTGAGATCCAACAGGACAAGCACAGACACAAGTCCGCTATCAGAGGCTAAGAGGAGATCATTGGTAACTTTCAGCAGTGCAGTTTCTGTGCTATGATGCACTCTGAATCCTGACTGAAACTCTTCAAACAGATTATTTCTGTGTAAATGATCACAAAGCTGAGCTGCAACTATTTTTTCAAGAACTTTAGACATAAAAGGGAGATTGGATATAGGTCTATAATGAGCCAACACCTCTGAATCAAGAGTAGTTTTTTTAAGTAAAGGTTTAATTACAGCAACCTTAAAAGTCTGAGGTACATATCCTGTCAACAAAGACAGATTGATCAAATCCAATATGGAAGTGTCAATTAATGGGAAAACCTCCTTGAACAGTCTGGTTGGGATTGGGTCTAAAACACAAGTTGATGGTTTAGAAGAGACTATTGCTGTTGTTAGCTCAGAGAGATCAACTGGGCAGAAGCCGTCTAAATACAAATCAGGTTCTAAAGATACTTCTAAAGCTGCTGTACTTGATGATACATCACTGATAATAGTGGGAAGGACTCCGTCAATCTTCTCTCCAATAGAAACAATTTTATTAATAAAGAAGCATCACTGCTGAGAGTTAAAGGAATAACTGGCTCAACAGAGCTCGGACTCTTTGTCAGACTGGCTACAGTGCTGAAAAGAAACCTGGGATTGTTCTTATTCTCTTCTATCAATGATGAATAATAAGCAGTTCTAGCTTTACGAAGGGCTTTCTTATACGTTATTAAACTATCTTTCCAGACTAACTGAGACTCTTCTAAATTAGAGGAACGCCACTGTCTCTCCAGCTTTCTTGCAGTCTGCTTTAAAGCACGCAGCTGTGAATTATACCAAGGAGCCAACCTCTACTGACTGATTACCTTCCTTTTCAGAGGGGCAACATTGTCCAGTGCTGTACGCATTGAAACTATAGTGCTGTCAACAAGAGAGTCAAGTGCTGCTGGAGTAAAGTTTAGGTAGTCGTCCTCTGTCATATCTGCACATGGCAGTGAAGAAAAGGATGATGGAATTAATTCTTTAAATCTGATTACAGCATCCTCTGATAGACACCTTCTATATGTAAATTTCTTCTCAGAAACTGTATAGTCAAGTAATGTAAACTCAAAGGTTATCAGAAAATGGTCAGATAAGACAGGGTTATGAGGGAACACTGTTAACTGTTCACTCTCAATGCCATAAGTCAGCACAAGATCAAGGGTGTGATTAAGGCAGTGAGTTGGTCTGTGAACACTCTGAGAAAATCCAATAGAGTCTAATATAGAATTAAAGTTCATATTCAGGCTGTCATTTTCAACATCTACATGAATATTAAAGTCACCCACTACAATGACTTTATCTGTACTCAGCACTAACTGGGATAAAAATTCTGAGAATTCAGACAGAAACTCAAAATAAGGGCCAGGTGGACGATACACAACAACAAACACAAGAGGTTTCTGGGATTTCCACTTTGCGTGGGAAAAACTGAGAATCAGAGATTCAAAAGAGCTCAAACTAATCTTGGGTCTGGGACTGATTAGTAACCCTGATCTGAAGATAGCTGCCACTCCTCCTCCTCTGCCTGTGGTTCCAGGAACGTGAACATTTAAACAGTCAGAGGGAGTTGCTTCATTAATGCTAACATGATCCTCCTGCTGCAGCCAGGTTTCTGTAAGACAAAATGTATCAATATGATGATCACAAATCAACTCCTTCACTAACAGAGACTTCGAAAGGAGAGATCTGATATTCAGCAAACCACATTTAATAGTTTGATGTTTTTGTTCAGTTAAAGTTTTTGTTTTAATAATTTCTTTTTGCACAAGAGGATTTGCTCCTTTTGTGTTAATCGATTGGGTGGGTAGCAGCAGGTGGGAAGCTGCAGAGAAGTGTGTAAGACTACAACTCTGCATCCTGGTCTGAGCCCTGGGTTGTCATGTTTTAGGGTGGCAAATGAATTTGTCCATATTTCTAGAAATGAGAGCTGCTCCTTCCAAAGTGGGATGGATGCCGTCTCTCCTCATCAGACCAGGTTTTCTCCAGAAAGATTGCCAATTATCTCTGTAGCCCACAGAAATAGAATGTAATAGAAATGTAAGACAGGATTTTATCATCTTAAAAATATTGCCAGAGTTCACCCATTTCTCTCTCTTGCCAGCACGGAGGTGCTGATGCATGCTTTTATTTCTAGTAGAATAGATTATTGCAATGCCCTGCTCTCTGGTCTTCCCAAAAAAAAGTATTTCTTACCTACAATTACTACAGAATCAGCTACACATGCTGACGAAGACCAGAGGGCGGGAACACATGACACCAGGTTTAAAACCGCTGCATTGGCTCCCCGTCCGTTTGATTTTAAGGTTCTTTCAGTTGTTCATAAATGTCTTAATGGTCTTGTTTTTCTGATCTGCTTTTAAATTATTGGCCCTCGCGGACCCTGAAGTCCTCTGGTACTGGCCTTTTAGTTGTTCCTAAAGTTGGAACAAAAACTTATGGTGAGACATCGTGCCATTATTATGGACCTGCCACAGAACCTCAGGGCTGCAGAGACTGATGTTTTTAAAAAGAGGCTCAATACCTACCTTTTTAGTTTTGCTTTCAGCTGTATTTTATTTCATTCATTTGGGTTTAGTTTACTTTCATCCATTATTTTAAACCGGGCTAGGCGAGTCAACTTGTTATTATCGCATTAACTCATTCATTAGACACCGAGAGGTGGAGGTGTCGATCACATTGTACCTCAAATAAAATTATATCCAAGACTTGTGGAAAGAAGTAGAATGATTTAAAAGTGAATGAAGCTGTAAGCAGCAGGAGGAAGCAGAGACGTCTGCACTCTTCAGGAGGAAGTAAAAACCATTGTAGGCACCTACATCTTCATCACCATTTAAAAAGGAGTTCTGGCATAATATTTTACTTTCAGATGACGCCACAAGCCAAACTAAAAATACAGAGACAGCTGTACACAGTTTTAGCTTCAACAGTCACTGCTCCTCCATTTACAAACATCACAAGAGGTTTCTCCCTGGTTCCCTTCCTTAGGAAGGCCTTGGACAGCCACCCTTCCATCAAGACAAATAAATAACTTCTTCAGAGCCAAGGAATTGGTTTCAGCAGCACACATTGTACAATACCACTGTTTTATTTAAAAAGAGGTTCAGGCTGGCAAGTTAGACAGCTTCATGACAGCCGCCTTAGACGACAGCTTCCGTCAGACTGGCGGCAACCGCCACGGCAGCTTCTTCTGTGGGATTGGCGGCGGCAACCGCCACTGCAGCTTCTTCTGTGGGATTGGCGGCGGCAACCGCCACTGCAGCTTCTTCTGTGGGATTGGCGGCGGCAACTGCCACTGCAGCGGCAGCTTCTGTCGGATTGGCGGCGGCAACTGCCACTGCTGCGGCAGCTTCTGTCGGATTGGCGGCGGCAACTGCCACTGCAGCTTCTTCCGTGGGATTGGCGGCGGCAACTGCCACTGCAGCTTCTTCCGTGGGATTGGCGGCGGCAACCGCCACTGCAGCTTCTTCCGTGGGATTGGCGGCGGCAACCGCCACTGCTGCGGCAGCTTCTTCCGTGGGATTGGCGGCGGCAACCGCCACTGCAGCTTCTTCCGTGGGATTGGCGGCGGCAACCGCCACTGCTGCGGCAGCTTCTGTCGGATTGGCGGCGGCAACTGCCACTGCTGCGGCAGCTTCTTCCGTGGGATTGGCGGCGGCAACCGCCACTGCAGCTTCTTCCGTGGGATTGGCGGCGGCAACCGCCACTGCTGCGGCAGCTTCTGTCGGATTGGCGGCGGCAACTGCCACTGCTGCGGCAGCTTCTGTCGGATTGGCGGCGGCAACTGCCACTGCAGCTTCTTCCGTGGGATTGGCGGCGGCGGCAACTGCCACTGCAGCTTCTTCCGTGGGATTGGCGGCGGCGACCGCCACTGCTGCGGCAGCTTCTTCCGTGGGATTGGCGGCGGCGACCGCCACTGCTGCGGCAGCTTCTTCCGTGGGATTGGCGGCGGCGACCGCCACTGCTGCGGCAGCTTCTTCCGTGGGATTGGCGGCGGCGACCGCCACTGCTGCGGCAGCTTCTTCCGTGGGATTGGCGGCGGCAACCGCCACTGCAGCTTCTTCCGTGGGATTGGCGGCGGCAACCGCCACTGCAGCTTCTTCCGTGGGATTGGCGGCGGCAACCGCCACTGCTGCGGCAGCTTCTGTCGGATTGGCGGCGGCAACCGCCACTGCTGCGGCAGCTTCTTCCGTGGGATTGGCGGCGGCAACCGCCACTGCAGCTTCTTCCGTGGGATTGGCGGCGGCAACCGCCACTGCTGCGGCAGCTTCTTCCGTGGGATTGGCGGCGGCAACCGCCACTGCTGCGGCAGCTTCTTCCGTGGGATTGGCGGCGGCAACCGCCACTGCTGCGGCAGCTTCTGTCGGATTGGCGGCGGCAACCGCCACTGCTGCGGCAGCTTCTTCCGTGGGATTGGCGGCGGCAACCGCCACTGCAGCTTCTTCCGTGGGATTGGCGGCGGCAACCGCCACTGCTGCGGCAGCTTCTTCCGTGGGATTGGCGGCGGCAACCGCCACTGCTGCGGCAGCTTCTTCCGTGGGATTGGCGGCGGCAACCGCCACTGCTGCGGCAGCTTCTGTCGGATTGGCGGCGGCAACCGCCACTGCTGTGGCAGCTTCTTCCGTGGGATTGGCGGCGGCAACCGCCACTGCTGTGGCAGCTTCTTCCGTGGGATTGGCGGCGGCAACCGCCACTGCTGTGGCAGCTTCTTCCGTGGGATTGGCGGCGGCAACCGCCACTGCAGCTTCTTCCGTGGGATTGGCGGCGGCAACCGCCACTGCTGCGGCAGCTTCTGTCGGATTGGCGGCGGCAACCTCCACTGCTGCGGCAGCTTCTTCCGTGTGATTGGCGGCGGCAACTGCCACTGCAGCTTCTTCCGTCGGATTGGCGGCGGCGACCGCCACTGCTGCGGCAGCTTCTTCCGTGGGATTGGCGGCGGCAACCGCCACTGCTGCGGCAGCTTCTTCCGTGGGATTGGCGGCGGCAACCGCCACTGCTGCGGCAGCTTCTTCCGTGGGATTGGCGGCGGCAACCGCCACTGCAGCTTCTTCCGTGGGATTGGCGGCGGCAACCGCCACTGCAGCTTCTTCCGTGGGATTGGCGGCGGCAACCGCCACTGCTGCGGCAGCTTCTTCCGTGGGATTGGCGGCGGCAACCGCCACTGCAGCTTCTTCCGTGGGATTGGCGGCGGCAACCGCCACTGCTGCGGCAGCTTCTTCCGTGGGATTGGCGGCGGCAACCGCCACTGCTGCGGCAGCTTCTGTCGGATTGGCGGCGGCAACCGCCACTGCTGCGGCAGCTTCTTCCGTGGGATTGGCGGCGGCAACCGCCACTGCTGTGGCAGCTTCTTCCGTGGGATTGGCGGCGGCAACCGCCACTGCAGCTTCTTCCGTGTGATTGGCGGCGGCAACTGCCACTGCAGCTTCTTCCGTCGGATTGGCGGCGGCGACCGCCACTGCTGCGGCAGCTTCTTCCGTGGGATTGGCGGCGGCAACCGCCACTGCTGCGGCAGCTTCTTCCGTGGGATTGGCGGCGGCAACCGCCACTGCAGCTTCTTCCGTGGGATTGGCGGCGGCAACCGCCACTGCTGCGGCAGCTTCTTCCGTGGGATTGGCGGCGGCAACCGCCACTGCTGCGGCAGCTTCTTCCGTGGGATTGGCGGCGGCAACCGCCACTGCTGCGGCAGCTTCTTCCGTGGGATTGGCGGCGGCAACCGCCACTGCTGCGGCAGCTTCTTCCGTGGGATTGGCGGCGGCAACCGCCACTGCTGCGGCAGCTTCTGTCGGATTGGCGGCGGCAACCGCCACTGCTGTGGCAGCTTCTTCCGTGGGATTGGCGGCGGCAACCGCCACTGCTGTGGCAGCTTCTTCCGTGGGATTGGCGGCGGCAACCGCCACTGCTGCGGCAGCTTCTGTCGGATTGGCGGCGGCAACCTCCACTGCTGCGGCAGCTTCTTCCGTGTGATTGGCGGCGGCAACTGCCACTGCAGCTTCTTCCGTCGGATTGGCGGCGGCGACCGCCACTGCTGCGGCAGCTTCTTCCGTGGGATTGGCGGCGGCAACCGCCACTGCTGCGGCAGCTTCTTCCGTGGGATTGGCGGCGGCGACCGCCACTGCTGCGGCAGCTTCTTCCGTGGGATTGGCGGCGGCAACCGCCACTGCTGCGGCAGCTTCTTCCGTGGGATTGGCGGCAGCAACCGCCACTGCAGCTTCTTCCGTGGGATTGGCGGCGGCAACCGCCACTGCAGCTTCTTCCGTGGGATTGGCGGCGGCAACCGCCACTGCAGCTTCTTCCGTGGGATTGGCGGCGGCAACCGCCACTGCAGCTTCTTCCGTGGGATTGGCAGCGGCAACCGCCACTGCAGCTTCTGTCGGATTGGCAGCGGCAACCGCCACTGCTGCGGCAGCTTCTTCCGTGGGATTGGCAGCGGCAACCGCCACTGCTGCGGCAGCTTCTTCCGTCGGATGGGCGGCGGCAACCGCCACTGCTGCGGCAGCTTCTTCCGTCGGATGGGCGGCGGCAACCGCCACTGCTGCGGCAGCTTCTTCCGTCGGATGGGCGGCGGCGACCGCCACTGCAGCGGCAGCTTCTTCCGTCGGATTTGCGGCGACAGCCAGAGAAACATTCACTTCTGTTTTAGCCTTCAGATTTACTTGTGAGATGTCAGCTTGCTTATATTTCATGTCGCCAATGGATGCAGCAGCTTTAACTTCTTTGCTTTCCATTAAGACTGCAAAGAAGTTCAAAAGTGGATTAAGAAATATAGACAAGTTAGTCAAACAAAAAATGCAAATACTTCAGACCTGCCCCAATATATGGCATTAAACTCAGTTTAGTTACTTTTCTTGCAGTGTGACAAAGCTTTAAAGGGCTTTACCATATCATGACATATACTATACAACTATGCAGAAGTCAAGTAGACAGCAGCAGATTGAAACGGGTCACTGTTCAAACAGAAGTCTTCTGAAAACCATTTTCCAGTCAATGCTCAACTAACGCAGTTTATAAAGTTTCACCATCCAAGGAACACTCAAACTCTTTATGCATACGTTCTTTTGAGTTCTTCCCCAACATGGAATCCATTGGCTGGACAAGTTCAAGGGGTTTCCTTGAAGACAGGTCTATGACACAAAAGGCATTGTGTTACTATGAAAACCTACAGCTTTAAAACATTTCTTACAGCTGTCCTTACCGCTTTGCTTTTTCTGAACCTCACTGGCAGCTCCATGATTCATCCCAACTATTGGCAAACATGATCCTATGGAGAGAGCATATTTTTGCACAAATGCTAATCGTGAGACAGAACAACAGACACAATCCAGTTTTAGTACTTAACACCAAAAAGAGCAGACAAAATGCAAAACCTTTGGCCAGCCAAGCCGTCAGCACAGAAATCAGCAGCACTCCAACAGCTCCCATTGTTCCAGTCAGCAAACAACATCCCAACCCACCTGTGAGGTTTAAATCAGCTCCTCGTGGAGGTGACACAGCTGTTGCTCATCAGGTATAATTAGATTTAGAAGATTCAGGGCTCATTCAGATAATAGTGAATTAAAAATACCAAAAGTGGATTTAAATAGTAGTTTTCAGGATTTTAATCTTTATATATGTAATGCTATTGTAGAAGTGGCTAGTCAAACTATAAGGATAAAAGGTGGGAAAAAGGAAAGGAAGTTGGTACCATGGTGGACAATAGAATGTACTGCAGCTATTGAAGAAACAAAATAAAGCCTTTAAAGTATTAAAAAGAAATCATAGCCCTCAGAATTTGAATGAATACAAAAAATTGCAAGCAAAGGTAAGAAGAACTGTTAAAAATGATTAAAAGAATGAAAGGAATTAAAAGAGTGAATGGATATCCAATATTAAATAATGGAGAAACAACAGCAGTGAAAAATAAAGATAAGGCAGAGATGTTGAGAAAAGTGTTTGTTAGAATTCATAGTTCTGAAAATATCAGCGTAGTAGGGCGAGAAAAGACAATTCTGGAAAATAAGGAGTTATTGGAGAAAATGGTCGAATCAAATGATTTATTGAATATGTCATTTACAATAATGGAATTGAATAGGGCAGTTTAAAAACATAAATGATCAACTCCAGGAAAGATCAGATTTGTTATGTAATGGTAAGTCATTTAAGTGAATTTTCTAAAAAATATTTGATTGGAATTGTATAATAGAATTTGGGAGGAGGGAGAATTACCAACAAGTTGGAAAGAAGCTGTGGTTATACCAATTAGAAAGCCAGGAAAAGATAAATAAAAACCAAAAATCAAAAATTATAGACCAAGAGCTTTAACATCCAATATATGTAAAATAATGGAGAGAATGATAAATGAAAGATTGTTATATTATATAGAAAGTAAAGGACTTATATCAAAGTATCAAAGTGGATTTAGGAGAGGGAGGAGTACAATGGATCCATTAATATGTCTAGAGAATGAAATAAGAAAGGCTCAAGTAAATAAAGAGAGTGTTGTAGCAGTATTTTTTTATATTGAAAGAGCGTATGATATGATGTGGAGAGAAGGGTTATTAGTTCAAATTAGAAGAATGGGTATAAATGGTTGTATGTTTAAATGGATTAAAAAAAAATTTAGAAGGAAGAAAAATACAAGTGAGAATAGGGAACGAATATTCTGAGAATTTTAACATAGAAAGCACAGTAAGTCCATTATTATTTTCTGTGATATGTTTAAGGCCTCTCACCAGAAGAGCACCTAAAAGATTTCTGAGGAGTGTGGACATAAATCCCACCACATTTTACCTGGAAAGCAAGCCCTTTATAATTTGACCTCATTTTTCTTCCACATTTGGGTATATACTGAAGAGATTGTAATAACCCCAACCCTAAATTTGACTTGTCCTAAGTGCAATTGCTTTTGTTTCGCCTAATTTTAAATCAAACAACCTCAAACATCCCTACATGAAACCACATTTAGATAATAATGATTCTATTTTTGTGAAAGGGGGATGAATTCATACCCTCTGTACACATAGCCTAGCTTTACATTAACCTGTTTTATTAATGTTTGCAGATGACTAAGACCTGAAAACCTGATGCTTACTGGAGGGACAATACCACTTCTCTACTGGCAAACGTCCAGGGGCCAAGAAGTGGAAAAGGGCCCTGGAGAAAATTGATGCTTGTCCCCTGCAGAACCACACAAAGGATCTGTTCGGGGGATGCCTTCTGTGCTCCTGTGGGTTCCAAAAGGTAGGTGAAATGATTTACTAAGTCCTGATAAGCCACTGCAGCATGTGGATTTATTTATTGAACAATATATATCTTCACTATTCTGGAGAAAACTGTGAGTGTAGGATTCTGAGTTGCATGTAGTACAGCCTTGTCAGCCAAGGAGGAGGAAATAGTCCACCGCTACACAGCCCTCCATGCCATGGACAAGAAGCCTTCAAGGTACAAAATAGTAATTATTTTGTGCACCAGAATTAAACATACATTCCATGGGCTGAATGAAGAATATGGATGTCTCTTTCACCATTTAGCTACACCCATAAGGCTAGGAAGAAAGCGCGGGCATCAGGAGGACCGTGGAGAGCACCGAGGAAGCCGAGTGGCTCTGCTCCTGGACAGCAGGCGGCAGAGAGGTGCTTTCTATCATTTTGGGTCAATACAAATCATTGATTAAGAGAAACACATGTAATTAAGTGTAAATTACTTTATTGCAATCCCTACTGACATTGTCACTTGGTTCTTCGTGGCTTTACAACCTTGTTCACGGTCCAGATCATATCACACTTCTCTCCCACAGACTGTACATGACTCACGGCCAAGCAGCCCGGGACCCCGAAGTCCACAGGGTCAGTGAGTGTGTCTGCCTCAGACTAGTGATGTGTCGGTCGCGAACGATCCGGCTCTAAGAGCCGGCTCTTTGAAGTGAACGACAGGAACTGGCTCCACAATGGGAGCCGTTTTGGGATCCTATTTGGGAGCCGTTTTTTTTTTCTTTCAGTATCTCGCTGTCTCGCTTGTGCTCTGCAAGTGCCACAGAGCCGACAGTTTTGTCCCCACGTCGGTTTTTTTGTCCTTCATACCTCGCTGTCTCTCCCCCCCCCCCTCACTCTGCTCTGCTTCTGCCAGTGCTAGACGGAGAGTTTTTTTTCCTCGGTCTCCACTGCCCTCATGGAAGCGTGTGCTCCACACATCTGACTAATCACACGCAGCTTTCAATTAATAAGGTGACGGGGCTGCTTTTATACTTTTTCGTACTGTGGTGGGTATTTGTATTTAATACAATGAGTTCTTCATCTCTAGTGGTTCAAAACTTGTGTTGTTCACATGTTTTTTATCCTTCATAGTTTTATACTTTAATTTAATAGCACTGAAAGTGATACTTGTATTATGGTGCCTTTTTGTTATGAAGCTGCTTTAATACTTTTTCGTACTGTGGTGAGTATTTGTAATACAGTGAGTTCTCCATCTCTAGGCCTAGTAGTTCAAAACTGGTGTTGTTCACATGGTCTTTTTTTATCCTTCATAGTTTTATACTTTAATTGAATAGCACTGTATTTGATATTTGTATTGTGGCACCTTTTTTGTTATGAAGCTGCTTTGATACGTTTTGGTATTGTGGTGGGTGTTTGTATTTATAACTGTTTAATTTATTTTAAGTTATTTTTGTGGAAGTGGTGCTATTTTGTGGTAATTTAATTGGTTATAATAAAAAATGTATTTATAAAGCACTGTTATGCAGCATTTTTACTCATCATAAGTGCTTAACAATGTCAATAATGAAACAAAATGTTATAAAATTAGGTTTAAGCTATTAATTAATTAATAATGTAAAAATATATATATGGGGAGCCGTTTGGGAGCCGAAAGAGCCGGCTCTCCACAGTAAGAAGAGCCATTAGAGCCGCATCTCGAAAAAGAGCCGAAAATCCCATCAGAGGTGTGTAGCAGAGTGGCGCAGCGGAAGCGTGCTGGCCCATAACCCAGAGGTCAATAGACCAAAACCATCCTCTGCTATGTATACCTTTTCAAATCAAACTCGACATCTCTCATTAAAAAACCTGGAAAAGATGATGTAACATTCATAGCATCACAGTTGACACTTGACCAACTCTGAAAACCTTTCTACACACTCTTAATTAAAACTAGTTTGGTGTGCTCACGAGTGTTCTCCAAAGTCCACTTTTCTGATATAAGTAAAAAATAAGAATTATTGTTGTCAAAAGACTGAAATCTTTCACTTTTGTTAAATGGATTAGAGGATCGTTTACCCGATCTCTTTAAGTTGTGTTTTTTATTTTGAATAGTCACGTGGATAAGGCACTGGCCTCCTAAAGCTGGGCATGCACTGTGCTATTTTTGGCCCGATGTAGACAAGACTTTCACTCGTGCGACTATTTTGGAGATCGGACCAAGTTTTGGCTCAATCGTGCGTCTCGTATCGTGTAGTATACATGGGGTAATGACAAACGATTAAGCCCTCCCGACCACCTCCCGATCGTTCGGATGAAAATCAAACTTGTTTGAAATCCTGGTCGCCGCTCGTGAGGCTCTCGCACAGTTGAAGCAGTTGCATGCGGCGATTGACCCCATCCTGTCACACTACGCATGCACGAACATAGATGCGGAAGAGAAAATTGTCAACAGAAGAAGAAGAAGAAGACAACAGAACAGCATGGCAGCACAACGTGTCAACTGGACGCCGGCAGTGGAGGGTCGGCTTGTTGAGCTATGGCAGGCACAGCCGTGCTTGTTTGATGTGGCCTCACAGTCCTACCATGACCGCAACAACAGGGATTGGACGGCAATTGCAGCTGACTTGTAAGTTTTTTTCCGGACTAGCTATTTAACGATGTGGATAACAACTGTTATCAACAGCTGTTGTTGTTGTTGTTAGTGTGTGTGTGTTGAATTCAAGATATATAGTTTGACGGTTGGAGTGGAGGAATGTTAACATGTCAACATGATCCGGCGTCAGACTTGCCCTTTTTTTGGTTACAATATGTCCAGCATCTGAAAAGAGATGTTCTGATGGAGTGGAGGTTGCAGGCACAGACAAGTAGGATTTGGCTAGAACTGCCAGGTTGGGGAACCTTCCTGCATTTTCCTTCCACCATTGAAGTGGGCTAGTATCCCTTGGAATGCAATTCTCCCCAAAATACAAAAGAACCTCATTTCTCACAGATTCACCCTCACCACTGTCCTCCTGGCCAATATCCTCAGTGCTGCCCTCCCCCTCAGAGTCCGAGCCAAGCAGAATGTCCAGCAAAGAGGTGTTCTTTTGCTGGGGACTGGCCGAGTGCTCCTGCTCAATCGTTTCCAGTTGTTGCTTGGCTCTTTTGATATAAATTATCAGAGCCTGAATCTGTACTTGTACCTTCAAAGCATCCTCGGGTGACAGGAACTTCATCCTACGAAAGCGGGGGTCAAGGGCAGCAGCAATGATGGCCACATTTTGTCCATTCTCTTTGAAAGCAGACTCAGACTCCCACCTTGCCTTCATCTCTTGGTCTGCAGCAATCTGAAAAGAGTTCACAGAAGCAGACTTGTATGTGGTTTTCTTTGTAGACTTATGGAGACCCTTCAGCAGTGGAGGTAAAACAGATATTGTGACATAGGACTCTCCACTGAGAAAAACAGTGGCCTGTTCGAAAGGCTTGAGGACCTGCTCCAGTTCCTCTAGTAAGATCCACTGATCATTCCTCAAATCCATGGATTGCTTCCCACGCTGTGTAACGTCTGGGTCAGAAAGTGTTGCGACCACCGGCCACCGTTGTTCCAAAAGGCGACTTACCATGTAGTATGAGCTGTTCCATCTTACAGACACATCCTGGAGCAGGGTATGCTCAGCTGTACCCCACTGTTTTTGTTTCTGTTTCAGCTTGCTGCTAGCCGGCTCACTTTTCTTGAAATGCTTCACAAGAGACCATGCAGCCCCGAGTGTCCTGTCGATCATGGGGTTGTTCTTCAAGGCATGATTTACCACCAACTGAAGCGAATGGCAGGCACAACGATGTGATGCTACCCCATGTTTCTCCTCTAGGATGCGAAGAGCTGCAACAACATTTGCTGCGTTATCATGTACAATCGCCAGTACATCATCTCGAAGGGAGAAATCAAATTTATCTGCCACCATCTCAACCCAAGAGGCAATATTTTCAGCAGTTTGGAGCTCCTCAAGCGGCATTGTAGTTAAGCTAAACGAGGTCAGCTCCCAATTTTCATTAATGAAATGACAGGTGACACCTAAATATGCCTCAGTGGCCAGAATGATCCAAGCATCAGTTGTTAGGGTTAGTTTGGAAATGCTTTTTTTCTAGTTCACTTTTCACTTTGTCCATGGTAACCATATACTTCTTCTCCATTAAAGACATGGTTGGTAATCCTGTTCAGAAACACATTTTGTAATACTGGGTGAAATGGTCCATCTATCCTGAGAGAAATCTACACAAGATGTATTTAGAAAAAGGGACGAAAATAATCAGACCTCTGTGGCAGCTGCAGGACTGAGAAAAAGCTGACCAATCAGATGCCTCTGCTTTCTGCCTACGCCCCCCTCTGCCGGCTCCCTGCTCCATGTGCGCATGCGGTTCTACCGGCTTTGGATGAAGCACTGACGGAATGGGGAGGGGGGGGTGGAGCTTAGAGGAGGGGACACTTTCGAATCTTGCTAGCTCTCTTGCTAGCTCTCTAGGATTACCTACCATAGCTTTAAGTCAGTGAAGTGGCGCCTGGATGGAAGGGTGTATCCTGAGTGGAAAGTGTTTATCATTTCACGGAAGCCTTCACCTTCAACAATCGCAAGGGGCCTCATGTCCTTCACAATCATAGAGACGATCCTGTTTGTGTACACACTAGCCTCCTGGGGTGTGCAAGGTGCCTGGTTCTTTTTATGAAAAAAGTCCGCCACACTGCTTTGCTTACTCCTGTAAAGGCAAAAAACATAAAGTACATGAATATTCACAGCAGCAAATCAAAAATATAGCATCGTCCACATCATTGCTGTTATTATGATACATTTAGCTAACAGTAGGCTATACTACAGCCATCTCAGAGGCTCAACTTAAAAAATGATTTATGTAATTTAAATTGTCAACTCGTAATGCGTGTTTACTACTTGGATCTGGTTGCTACTAGATCATGGAATTTCGACAGTCAACAGGTAGACTAGAACTACATAATGGCAGAGTATAAAATCCACCGTCCGGTGTTAGCAAATAGATAACACAGAAGAAACATGTCGGGACTGGTAGCGCTAACAGCTTTAAACTAGGCAAACATGGGACCTGTTCTAGTCATAATTAAAAGACGTAAATTTTACGTCGAGAATATAACTAGACAACAACTCAACAGTCTAAAGTAGCGTTTATTCAGAGATGATCTTGAATGAACAGAACCTACGGTGTTTTGCTGCCATCCTAACGAGCTCCAGGGTGCTTTCGTTTTAAGTGTTTGTGCATCGCTGATGTACTGCTGTGGTACGCCAAATTAAATTTGCATAGTCTGCAAACAACCACATTGTTAGCAGCATTAAGGGTGAAAAATTCCCAGACTTTGGAAGACCGTGTGCGTGATTCTTTAGCTATATGCTCTTCAGTGCTCCAACTACTGCTTGCCGCCGCCATCGTTATGAATTCTTCTTCTTCCGTTTTAAACTAAGGCATCTACACCGATTGGCGACTCTGGTGCATATTTACTGCCACCACTAGACTGGAGTGAGAGTTCATCTAGTAGGTCGTTTGGAACGGGGACTTCAACCAAAAAAAAATAAAAATTAGCGAAGTATAAAACGTAAATTATTCATGTCGACGAATTTATGACGTCGAATAAGTCGAATACGTCGACTATTTGACCCAGCTCTAGTGCCAAAGCATGCTGAGCTGTTTGATGAGAGATATTACAATTGTATTGTATCTGGTAATCTTGCTGTATAGCACCACCTACTTTTCAGTTCAAGTTTGACATAGATTTAGTCAGCAGTCAAATGTTCACTCAAGTCTCATCACGCAAAAATACAGAACTCTTGCATCTACCGCCATGAGGGGGCAGTCAAGCTCGAAGCCACGCCCACTGCTAACAAAGCTAACAAAAAGGCTGAGAGACCAAATGAGGGCAGTTGGGAAAAATTTTGACATTAAATCTCTTTCTTTAAAGCTGCAGTCGGCAGGTTTTCAAAATTACGAGTCTAAAAATTCGAACTGATACAACTTTCAGGTCCCTCCCCCAACCTCTAAAAAGCTCCGAATCGCCCCCCAAACCCCTCCCCCTCTGTGGACGAGGTTGAGCACGTAAGTTCACACCAGTGTGAGCGCACACAAGCTGTGTGCAGACTCACGCTCAGCAGCGTGTGCACAAGCTGTGATTGACAGGTAGGATTCCTCCACCCTAACTTGATTGGTTAAAAACAGTCGGGAGCGCTCGGTTTTTGCAAGCATAATTACAGGCTTCAGAGGGAGGTACAGATTTCGTTATTTTTCCTAAACAGACTATTTAATATTCTACTTCCAGAATCCCATGACAGTTCAAGCTAATATGACTAAAAAAAAGTTGCAGACCGCAGCTTTCTTTAATAAGTCGCACCAGGAAGTTATTGACTACTTGTTGTGTGCTACTTTACTTGTTACCTACACAGCAGATATCAACCTTATGACAAACATTAATAAATCGAACACATACTCTAATGAAGGGATGAGAGGTGGTAATGAAAAGCCAGGCAGAGTCTCTATGGCACAACTGTAACAGCGATCGGCTGTTAACCGAAAGGTTGGTCGTTCAAGCCCACCCAGGGACGTTCTGACTTATGCGTATTACGTGAGTTAAAGTAATAATTCTGCTGCCAAAACGCTCTCCTTACATATTATACACGCTCCTTGGCAAAATATTTCTCCAAGGGTGACCTGTTAAGTGCAGTGTAATGCATTACTCAACCTTGAGGCTCCTCTGTCTTTTGTCAAAATTGCACAAGCAAAGTGAAAAAACAACCTTTTTGTCATATTGCTATGAAAGTCACACACAAACAAGAAAAATTCAAAAAGGCTGAGAGACCAAATGAGGGCACTTGGGAAAAAATTTGACATTAAATCTCTTTCTTTAATAAGTCGCACCAGGAAGTTATTGACTACTTGTTTTGTGCTACTTTACTTGTTACCTACACAGCAGATATCAATCTTATGACAAACATAAATAAATCGAACACATACTCTAATGAAGGGATGATAGGTGGTAATGATCGAGGCCACGCCCACGGACAACTACAGAAAGTCTTTGTGGCGCAATCGGCCAGTGCGTTCGGCTGTTAACCGAATGGTTGGTGGTTCGAGCCAACCCAGGGACGAGTGTGTGTACCAACAAATCTACCGGTCAGCAACCAGTTGTAGGTTTGGTAGCAAAGCGATAGCTGTAATGGGTAACTTGTCCCACTGAACACACAAGTTATCCTTTAAGTCATTTGGTTGACAAGAGTTAAGGTGCCAAAGCATGCTGAGCTGTTTGATGAGAGATATTACAATTGTATTGTAACTGGTAATCTTGCTGTATAGCACCTCCTACTTTTCGGTTCAAGTTTGACATAGATCAGCAGCAGTTCACTCGAGTCTCATCACATAAAAATACACAACGCTTGCATCTACCGCCATGAGGGGGCAGTCATGCTCGAAGCCACGCCCACTGCCAACAAAAGCCAGGCAGAGTCTCTGTGGCGGAATCGGCCAGCGTGTTCGGCTGTTAACCGAAAGGTTGGTGTTTCAAGCCCACCTAGGGATGTTCTGACTTATGCGTATTACGTGAGTTCAAGTAAACATTCTGCCGCCAAAACGCTCTCCTTACGCATTATACACGCTCCTTGGCAAAATATTTCTCCAAGGGTGACCTGTTAAGTACAGTGTAATGCATGACTCAACCTGAAGGCTCCTCTGTCTTTTGTCAAAATGGCACAAGCAAAGTGAAAAAACAACCTTTTTGTCATATTGCTATGAAAGTCACACACAAACAAAAAAAATTCAAAAAGGCTGAGAGACCAAATGAGGGCACTTGGGAAAAACTTTGACATTAAATCTCTTTCTTTAATAAGTCGCACCAGGAAGTTATTGACTACTTGTTGTGTGCTACTTTACTTGTTACCTACACAGCAGATATCAACCTTATGACAAACATAAATAAATCGAACACACACTCTAATGAAGGGATGAGAGGTGGTAATGATCGAGGCCACGCCCACAGACAGCTGCAACAAGTCACTGTGGCGCAATCGGCCAGCGCGTTCGGCTGTTAACCGAAAGGTTGGTGGTTCGAGCCCACCCAGGGACGAGTGTGTGTACAAACAAATCTACCGGTCAGCAACCAGTTGTAGGTTTGGTAGCAAAGCGATAGCTGTAATGGGTAACTTGTCCCACTGAACACACAAGTTATCCTTTAAGTCATTTGGTTGACAAGAGTTAAGGTGCCAAAGCATGCTGAGCTATTTGATGAGAGATATTACAATTGTATTGTAACTGGTAATCTTGCTGTATAGCACCTCCTACTTTTCAGTTCAAGTTTGACATAGATCAGCAGCAGTTCACTCGAGTCTCATCACATAAAAATACAGAACGCTTGCATCTACCGCCATGAGGGGGCAGTCATGCTCGAAGCCACGCTCACTGCCAACAAAAGCCAGGCAGAGTCTCTGTGGCGGAATCGGCCAGCGTGTTCGGCTGTTAACCGAAAGGTTGGTGGTTCAAGCCCACCTAGGAATGTTCTGACTTATGCGTATTCCGTGAGTTCAAGTAAACATTCTGCCGCCAAAACGCTCTCCTTACGTATTATACATGCTCCTTGGCAAAATATTTCTCCAAGGATGACCTGTTAAGTGCAGTGTAATGCATGACTCAACCTGAAGGCTCCTCTGTCTTTTGTCAAAATTGCACATGCAAAGTGAAAAAACAACCTTTTTGTCATATTGCTATGAAAGTCACACACAAACAAGAAAAATTCAAAAAGGCTGAGAGACCAAATGAGGGCACTTGGGAAAAAATTTGACATTAAATCTCTTTCTTTAATAAGTCGCACCAGGAAGTTATTGACTACTTGTTTTGTGCTACTTTACTTGTTACCTACACAGCAGATATCAACCTTATGACAAACATTAATAAATCGAACACATACTCTAATGAAGGGATGAGAGGTGGTAATGATCGAGGCCACGCCCACAGACAGCTACAGCAAGTCTCTGTGGCGCAATAGGCCAGCGCGTTCGGCTGTTAACCGAAAGGTTGGTGGTTCGAGCCCACCCAAGGACGAGTGTGTGTACCAGCAAATCTACCGGTCTGCAACCAGTTGTAGGTTTGGTAGCAAATCGATAGCTGTAATGGGTGACTTGTCCCACTGAACACACAAGTTGTCCTTTAAGTCATTTGGTTGACAAGAGTTAAGGTGCCAAAGCATGCTGAGCTGTTTGATGAGAGATATTACAATTGTATTGTAACTGGTAATCTTGCTGTATAGCACCTCCTACTTTTCAGTTCAAGTTTGACATAGATCAGCAGCAGTTCACTCGAGTCTCATCACATAAAAATACAGAACGCTTGCATCTACCGCCATAAGCTCAAAGCCACGCTCACTACCAACACAAGCCAGGCAGAGTCTCTGTAGCGCAATCGGTTAGCGCGTTGGGCTGTTAACCGAAAGGTTGGTGGTTCAAGCCCACCCAGGGACGTTCTGACTTATGCGTATTACTTGAGTTAAAGCAAACAGTCTGCCGCCAAAACGCTCTCCTTACGTATTATACACGCTTCTTGGCAAAATATTTCTCCAAGGGTGACCTGTTAAGTGCAGTGTAATGCATTACTCAACCTTGAGGCTCCTCTGTCTTTTGTCAAAATTGCACAAGCAAAGTGAAAAAACAACCTTTTTGTCATATTGCTATGAAAGTCACACACAAACAAGAAAAATTCAAAAAGGCTGAGAGACCAAATGAGGGCACTTGGGAAAAAATTCGACATTAAATCTCTTTCTTTAATAAGTCGCACCAGGAAGTTATTGACTACTTGTTTTGTGCTACTTTACTTGTTACCTACACAGCAGATATCAATCTTATGACAAACATAAATAAATGGAACACACACTCTAATGAAGGGGTGAGAGGTGGTAATGATTGAGGCCACGCCCACAGACAGCTACAGCAAGTCACTGTGGCGCAATTGGCCAGCGCGTTCGGCTGTTAACCGAAAGGTTGGTGGTTCAAGCCCACCCAGGGACGGTGTGACTTATGGATTTTACGTGAGTTAAAGCAAACATTCTGCTGCCAAAACGCTCTCATTACGCATTATACACGCTCCTTGGCAAAATATTTCTCCAAGGGTGACCTGTTAAGTGCAGTGTAATTCATGACTCAACCTGGAGGCTCCTCTGTCTTTCTTCAAAATTGCACAAGCAAAGTGAAAAAACAACCTTTTTATCATATTGCTATGAAAGTCACACAAACAAGAAAAAATTCAAAAAGGCTGAGAGACCAAATGAAGGCACTTGGGAAACAATTTGACATTAAATGTCTTTCTTTAACAAGTCCGACCAGGAAGTCATTGACTACTTGTTGTGTGCTACTTTACTTGTTACCTACACAGCAGATATCAACCTTATGAAAAACATAAATAAATCGAACACATACTCTAATGAAGGGATGAGAGGTGGTAATGATCGAGGCCACGCCCACAGACAACTACAGCAAGTCTTTGTGGCGCAATCAGCCAGCGTGTTCGGCTGTTAACCGAAAGGTTTGTGGTTCAAGCCCACCCAGGGACGAGTGTGTATACCAACAAATCCACTGGTCAGCAACCAGGGGTAGCAAAAGATAGCCTGGCTATAGCCAGAAATCGTCACTTGAACTAGCACCATCTCCCAATTAAGCCTCAAGTTGCTCCACGAAGACATTTCAGCTGCATCTCGGTGAGGCTAATCCAAGCGAGGCTTACACAGCCTGGATAAGTGCAAGTGCACGAGGAACGTAAGAAGCCCCGACGAGTGGATGGTGGAAAAATGGAGATGGCAGAAAAGGAGAGCAAGACAACAGCTCTAATTTTTTCGGCAGCTGAATAAATAATGCTGATAGAGCTGTATGAGGATTTTAAAAGTGTCATCACCAGAAATGGTAATACATCTGCGATCAATAAAGCGAAGAATACGGCATGACTAACAACTGCAGACAGACTAAATGCGTAAGTTATGAAAGTTTCATACCATTGTCAATTGTTAGACATTTATTTTACTGTCCTCATGTATTTATGCTCTCCTCTTTGTGTTATAATGTGTTTACATAAAGCATGCTGAATTGTCTCTGTATGTGATGTAAAGCACAAATATACTGGCCCTGCTCAGTTTATTAATAACTCAATAATCGACACGCATCATCATACTTTGTGACTATATTATCATGAGTGTGTGACCCACATATTATTTTTTCACTGTTACATCTCAACAGGAGCTATCTTAACAGCCAAAAGCATACCTGGCAGCAGGTGAAGGTAAAGTACAGCTACATATTTCAGAGTGGTAAGTAGCCTTTGAAGAAATGTGTTTGTCCAATAAAGAGAGCAGCAAACTAGATATGGAACACAAGAAACTGAAAATAAAAAAGATCAAGCTAGAGATTATGAAACTGGAGAGGGATGTTAGTATAAATTCAGATAAAGGAGAATTTCGTGTTGTGAACTGTATTTAATTCTGTTTTCTCTCCACAGCTTGAGAAACATGTAATAATAATTAAACAGTTCAACACAACTTGAACTCAAACTTGTCATTATTGTACGATTCATGCAAAGTATTAGAAATGTGTTTTTTACATTTATATTCACAGTGGGGTGCAATGACCTAAACGTGTGGAAAGTTATAAATCATCTCTGTCCATTTAGTCTTCTTACACTTGCTCTGACTTAAACTGCTACTGTGTCAATGCTAACTTATGAAAAGAAGTTCTAACTCAAAGGTCACAACAATAAGGATCAAAGGAAATATGTGTCCCTGTAGGTCCCTCACTGTGTCAGGAGAAACTGAGTCCTTTCAGGCACTAGAACTCAACGAAGAAAAGACTTGAGCCTGAAAAGTTGTCCACAAGACAAAATGTATAAAATATGAAGTATACTATAAAATTTAAGATGGCTCTGTCAGAAGTCAGCCATGGTGCTTGAGAATTTTAAGCAATGAACCTGTATTTAATTTGGCCAAAGGTCATTTCTATCCGTGCCCTTGTTTTAGCATGTGCATGTGCATGTGCATGTGCATGTGCATGTGCATGTGCATGTGCATGTGCATGTGCATGTGCATGTGCATGTGCATGTGCATGTGCATGTGCATGCCCTTGTTCCTGGATCAGGATATGGCGTGAGGAGGTACGGCCAGCATGCATAGCCTCTGTCCCCAAGCAGGACACCATTGAACTCTCCTGCAGAATAAGAGAAATGTTGGATGGATATACATGTGTTAAGACTTGGCAATTTGATGCAATATGTGCCTTTTAATGGCTATCTATAATAAAGTATGACGAGCACTTTAAATTCCTTAAGATGACCTCTACACCTGACCTCTCATTACATTACCAAAATTCTGCCTATGCTACACCTTACTTCAAAAGTACACTCCTTCGGGTAAGTAAAATTCTCGCGCCTTGTGCAAACCTCTGTGCCAGTGAGGATGCTCGGAAGATCCTAGAATCATGAACTGATCCCGGCCATTTAGCCTCAATGTTGGAAATGAAATGAGCTCCATCACAGATCATCTGTATGCACGGAGGATAGGAGTCAATGATGAGCTTTCACAGGGCATAAATGTAACATTGCTTAGCATTACTCAAAGGGGTTGATGTGGTATTTTTCAAAATGAGAAATCCAGTTCAGAGTCTATGGACAATTATCCCCAAGTGTACCTGTACATTTAGGATATGGAAAAATGTTCGGTTTACATAGTCAGCCTCCACGGGTCCAGCAGGGGCCTGGACAATGTGACAATGTTTAAATCCAGACTGAAAACAGTTCTATTTAGATGTGCATATGACACCTGAAAGTATCTTATCTGCACTCTTCACTTTTAAATTAATTAATTAATGATTTCTTTGTTTTTTGGAATAATTTTATTGCCTTCTTGTGATTTTATGTAGCTGTAAAGCGCTTTGAATTGCCTTGTGTACGAATTGTGATCTACACATTGCCTTGCCTTGGATGCGTACATGGGCACAGTGTAGTGCACCGATAACATTAGGGAAGCCTGAGGGAGATGATGAACTTAATGCAAATACTTCAGCCAGTAGGTTGTTTTACATTATCGGCTACTGTAAATGTGGAGCAGCAGCCTGAAAGGACAGAGCCCCCCCCCCCGACATTCGCAATACTGACACTCTTCCTCTGTTCAGGTCTTAACTCAAAACCCATCCGTTTAACTTTGCTTACCTCCATTGATTGCTCCGTTCTGTGTATGTTTAATATGGTATGATGTTTTAATTCCTGTGTTTTATCTAATATCTTGTTTGTACAGTGTCCTTGACTGTTTTGAAAGGAGCTTTCAATAATTTGTATCATTAACATTATTACCTGTCCCCCATTTTTCTGAGTCTGGTTCTACGTGGGTGTAGATCGGATGTTTGTTAGGTATTGATTAGTTTTAATGAATACCATGTTCTCTCTCATTTAATTTCATGCTCAATACGTGTGTATAGTTGCGTTTCTTTAGTTGCACTGGCACCGACTGATTGATTTTTCGAGACAGTGAAAGTGGTGATATGATTACCACAGTTTTTGTTTCATTTTTTAGACAAGACATGAGTTGCGGGAGCGCAGAATTCTAGGTGAACATTTCTTTCCGGAGTCTGTTTCAGCCAGTCGGACATTTTTTGAGTTGCAGCTAAGCTAAGCTTCAACTTTAGCCTGCCCGGGACCAGGCTAGTTCAGCAGTATAAATTACCATGGTTACTCAGCGGGCGTTCAAATAAGCCACCTTTATAGAACGGAACTCTCGCTAAATTTAGCCAGAAGTAGCGAAATAAGCCAGGCTTTCCGCTAAGCCAGCTTCTAGGAATACCCCCCAACTCTGAAACCCTTTCTACACACTCTTAATTCAAACTAGTTTGGTGTGCTCACGAGTGTCCTCCAAAGTCCACTTTTCTGATATAAGTGAGAAAAATAATTATTTTGTCAAAAGACTGAAATCTGTCACTTTTGGTAAATAGATCAGAGGATCGTTTACCCGATTTCTTTAAGTTGTGTTTGTTATTTTGAATAGTGTAGTAAATATGAGAGAAGGTCACCGAGCCAATGTAGAAATGAATGATGAAGAAGTCTGCTGACACGGACTTAGTCGAACAAAGAAATCTTTATTTCTGTCGTCAGGTCCGTCTCCAATTTACAGAAAAGATGCATCTTTCCGGAGAGAATGTGTCAATTCGCCAGATGGAAAACCCTCTCCCCCCTGGAGAGAAAGTCCCTTACTTTTAAAAGCTGTTCAAGGCCAATGTCTAGGTATTTAGCCAAGAGATATGGTCTGACTTTAAGGATGTCTCCTACCAAATCTATCCTTATTTGGTCATGTTAAGTGTTTATTTAAGTCTGTCTCCATGCCTTGCATGGAGGCGCGCAGAGGCGCGCAGAGGCGCGCAGAGGCGCGCGCAACAATTATGCACTTGATGAAACTATCCAGCTGCGAACCCAAATGAACCTGATTCGGCCCTCTTCATCTGCCTGGGTCTCCATTTTGCCTGTGGGTCCATACACTTCAATAGTCACGTGGATAAGGCACTGGCCTCCTAAGCCAGGGATTGTGGGTTCGAGTCCCATCAGAGGTGTGTAGCAGAGTGGCGCAGCGGAAGCGTGCTGGGCCCATAACCCAGAGGTCAATGGACCGAAACCATCCTCTGCTATGTATAAATTTTCAAATCAAACTCGACATCTCTCACTAAAAAAAACCTGGAAAAGATGATTTAACATTCATAGCATCACAATTGACACTTGACCAACTCTGAAAGCCTTTCTACACACTCTTAATTCAAACTCGTTTGGTGTGCTCATGAGTGTCCTCTAATGTCCACTTTTCTGATATAAGGAAGAAAAAATAATTATTGTGTCAAAAGACTGAAATCTTTCACTTTTGTTAAATGGATTAGAGGATCGTTTACCCGATTTGTCTTATCAAGGGAGGCAAAAATAGCGCCAAGCGATGTGAGGTCTAACTTTTTCATTGAGAACGATTTTGTGATGCAAATGTATTACTCTTTTGAACGCATATTGTTTTGAGAAGAAAGACGCTTTATTTTTCTAGCCCCAGCCAACTAGCCGGACTACCTTCGTGGACGCCAAAACTCAGCTGGAACTCGGCTCACAGGATGCAGCGGGGGGTAAGTCAATGTTCATAAATGATATTGCTAATATGGGATGTCATACAACTTCATGTCAAAAGAGGCGAACTATCCCTTTAAGTTTGCAGTTCCGTGAGAGGATTCTTAGCTTTCTGGCCACAGCCCAGAGGAATTCCATGATCGCCATGGTTCCCTCCTCAGAAGCATCATCGCAGCATCATTTAAAAACAAACATAAACACCATCAGTCTACACAACTTTTTTTCTTCACATTTCACTCCACCAGTTGTGGAAGATTGTAACTTCTGCTGAGGACTTGTTGCATCCCAACATGAAGAAAACACTCTCAGAAACCCAGAAAAGTGGAACAACATACTTCCAACAGGAAAAAATATCAGGTTAGAGAAATGTCAAAGTCTGCTCTCTTTTCTAAAGTTTCCACTGAGAAGATTTTTAAAAAGTTCATAGTCACTCATATTCAAATGACCAAAAACCTCTGAAATAAACACTTCCCACCTTCAGCTTAAAGGCAAAGTATGCTGAAGTCAGGTTTAAACTCATTTCAAAAGAAAAAACAGCATCCAAACATTAGCTCTTCTCAAATTGGTCTAAGTGTAGAACAGGGTCATTTTTTTTATAAATCAATATTTTTATAATTACACATAGAAATTGGTATGAAGAGTTGAACATTAAATCATATATATTTATTTATATAGCTGATAAAAGTATTCACAGGACAGAAGTCCTCAGCTTCCTGCTGGGACACATAGTCACATGTAAAGGTAATATGTAAATTGTGGAAAAGCAATCACTGTAATGTTATCTTTTTCAATTTGGGATGAGAAAGGCATTCTTTCTTATTTGAATTGAATTCAAAATTCAATTCAATTCAAATTCAATTCAAAAATACTTTATTTATCCCAGAGGGAAATTAAATGTTGATGTAGCTCAATTAAATCAAGGAGTTATTATAGATGCTGATGGCTGTGGGCAGGAAAGATTTCCTGTAGCGGTCCGTTTTGCATCCAAACTGAAGAAGCCTTTGACTGAAGAGACTCTGTTTTCTGATAACAGTCTCATGGAGAGAATGTTCAGGGTTGTCCATAATTCTCTTGATTTTATGCAAAATCCTTCTTTGCATTATTGTCTCCGGAGGTTCCACAGTCGTCCCCAGAACAGAACCAGCCTTCTTTATCAGGTTGTTGAGTCTTTTTAGGTCCCTGGTTCTGATGCTGCTGCCCCAACAGATGACGCAAGAGGAAATGACGCTCTCAACAACAGACTTGTAGAAGATCTGCAACATCTTGTTGCAAACCTTGAAGGACCTTAGCTTCCTCAAGAAGTACAGTCTGCTCTGTCCTTTCTTGTAGATGGCTTCACTGTTGTGTCTCCAGTCCAGTCTGTTGTCCACATGAACACCAAGTATTTATATTCCTCAACCACCTCCACTTCTTCTCCCATGATGGAAACAGGGTTTGATCTGACCCTGTTTCTCCTGAAATCTACAATCATCTCCTTTGTTTTCTTAACATTCAAGATGAGATGATTGTTCCCACACCATGCCACAAAGCGGTCCACCAGCTCTCTGTACTCAGCTTCTTGTCTATCTCTGATACACCCGACAACTGCAGAGTCATCTGAATATTTCTGTAGATGACAGGAGTCTGACTAAACTGAATTGAATCCTAACTCAAAGACTGTCCTTTATCCAAATAAGGTACCAACTCCCTGTCAAAAGATTACATTTGATCCCTAACCATGATCATTTCCTAACCCTCGCTAAGAAGTCTGGATTTTTAAAGTCCCAACCCTGCGTTATTGGCTAAACCTAAACAGGAAGGGACAAAGTTCCATCCTAATGTGTTGTGTTTACATGTGAACAAGACCACAAGTAACATGAACACTACTTGTATGTACTTCTGTAAGTGATTATGGTACAGAGAGGCCAGTTATTTCAAAGTAAAAGCTTAAGATCTGTCATATTTAGGAGCACTTTCACATGTGACTGTGTGTGGGTTTTTCCTTTGATCAGCTATCACAGTCTTGAAAAGCAGGGGTCCTGCCCAACAACGGGGTCAGCCCCACTTCCTCATAAGATGAGTTTTTTTAATCTTTCTTTACTCAGAGGTGCTGTGATATTCAGGCTCAATAATTACTCTTAAACTATGATTCTGAGCTGCAGGACTTTCAGGTTAACTTTGCAGTTCTGTGAGAGGATTCTTAGCTTTCTGGCCACAGCCCAGAGGAATTCCATGATCGCCATGGTTCCCTCCTCAGAAGCATCATCGCAGCATCATTTAACCCTTTAGGCGCCAAGATTGTTTTTTGAAAATACTGGATTTTGACATTAATATTTCCAAAGCTGGTGGCTGAAAGGGGGTTAAAGATAGATGCCTACTGTACATTAGAAAAATGTTGCCCATGATCCATAGTTTATGTGGGGTATGAAATTATTGATCTAATTTGCATATTATGACGTCATCAGGTGGCAGCCATTTTGAATCTCATTATGTTCAGGAAATATTGGAATTGAGTGATTTTGAACTTGTTTTTTTAAAACTTTTTTTTTCTTTTTGTCTTTTTATCATCATCTATAATGATCAGGGAATAAGGAAAGCAACAATAAAACAGAATAATGTAGTAAAATATTACTATATCATCATTACCATATAGTTGGAAAACACATGCGAAAAGTTACCTATATTTTTTCAGGAAATGGTGGATATTGACTTGATGTTTGAACTTATTTTCATTTTTCTGTCTTTTACCATCATTCATAAGGAGGAAACCAACATTAAAACAGGAGAAAGTGGTAAAATACTGTCATCATACAGTATGAACTGATAGTTCTAGAATGCGCTGCTGAGGGTGGCAGCATGTTGGAGTAGCTCTGTACCTCACATTGAGATTTTTCTTTTTCTCTAAATTTCATTCCTGTTATTTCTTGGAAGAAATTGCATTTTTTGGACAACTGTTCCTTCCTGCCTTGGATGCTGTGCAGCTGGATTAATTTTTCCCAATACTTTTGTATATTTTACTCTTTTGTCATGATGCATCACCATAGCAACAAGGTGGTTTACAACAGGGAGCAGCTGAATAACATTGGAAAAGCAGAAATAATTCGACAACTGAAGCCAGAAATCCCACTGGAATTGAAAAGGAGGCGTCGTGGATGCAGAGCAGGAGCAAAGAGGAGAGAAAGAAAGAAGAAGTTCAAACCATCTCTGCCATCCTGCATCATGGGAAATGTAAGATCGTTAGCTAACAAGTTGGATGAACTTTTAGCCTTGATAAGGACTCAGCAAGAATATCGGGAATGTAGCATTATGTGTTTTACTGAGACATGGCTGCAGGATCATATACCCGACTCCAGCGTCTCTCTGCCGGGCTTCCTGACTGTACGAGCAGATCGAGATATAAAGACTAGCAGGAAAAGGAAAGGGGGTGGATTGGCAGTGCTTGTCAACAACAGATGGTGTCACCCAGGACATGTTACTGTGAAGAGTCGTCTCTGCAGTCCTGACATTGAACTATTGGCAGTAAGTTTTCGTCCATATTATTTGCCAAGAGAGTTCACCAGTGTTGTTTTGGTGGCTGTTTATATTCCACCCTTAGCTGTTGCCGACACTGCATGTGATGTCATCAGTTCCGTTGTTGCTAAGATACAGACTCAACACCCCAATTCTTTTGTGGCAATATCTGGTGATTTTAATCATGCCTCACTCTCTGCTACACTGCCAACTTTTCAACAGTTTGTCAGCTGCTCTACCAGAGAAAACAAGACATTGGATTTGTTTTACACAAATGTCAAGGATTCATACATTTCCAAATCAAGACCTCCCCTGGGAAAATCAGATCACAACCTTGTTTTTCTCTGTTCAGCATATAAACCCCTTGTCCAGAGACTACCTGTCACAAAAAGGACTGTTAGAAAATGGTCAGAGGAAGCTGAAGAAGCCTTACAGGGTTGTTTTGATGCAACCGATTGGATTTCTCTTTGTAAGCCACATGGAGAGGACATTAATGCCATGACTGAGTGTGTGACTGACTATATTAACTTCTGTGTGGACAACACCATCCCCACCAGAACAGTGAGATGCTTCCCTAATAACAAACCCTGGATCACCAGTGAGCTAAAGGAACTATTGAACAAGAAAAAAAGAGCCTTTAGGGAGCGAGACAGGGAGTTACTGAGGAGTATACAGAAGCAGCTCAAAGTCAAGATCAGAGAGAGCAAGGAGGTGTATAGAAAGAAACTTGAGAGTAAACTGCAGAGGAACAATATCAGAGATGTGTGGTCAGGAATGAAGAAGATCACAGGCCTCAAGCAGAGGGAGGATCGGATGGATGGAAGTCTGGACACAGCAAATGAGCTGAACACATTCTTCAACAGGTTCAGTTCAGGAACAAGCTCACCATCCTCCCCTCCTGTTCCCAGCCAAAGAGACATCCCACCCTCCTCTGACCCACAGCTTTCCTGTAACATCTCCACCTCCACCTCAGTCATGGATTCTTCTGCTTCCACTAGTTTGTCTTCAACCCAATCAGGAGATGCTGCTGTCCCCTTTGCCTCCCCCTCCCACTTTTCTGTTTCTAGAAGTCAGGTGAAGAGGCAGTTGGAAAGACTGAACCGGAACAAGGCTGCAGGTCCAGATGGTGTCAGCCCCCGAGTCCTGAAGGCCTGTGCAGAGCAGCTCTGTGGGATTCTGCAACACCTTTTCAACCTTAGCTTGACCCAAGAGAAGGTACCACTGTTGTGGAAGACATCCTGTCTGGTTCCGGTACCAAAGAAAACTCACCCCTCAGACATCAATGATTACAGACCTGTTGCCCTGACATCCCACATCATGAAGGTCCTGGAGAGACTCCTGTTGACCCACCTGTGTAAGCAAACCAGCACATATCAGGACCCCCTGCAGTTTGCTTATCGCCATGGAGTTGGAGTTGAAGACGCTATCATACACCTGCTTCAACAAACCCACTGTCATCTGGACAAAGCAGGCAGCACTGTGAGGATCATGTTCTTTGATTTCTCCAGTGCATTTAACACAATCCAGCCTGATCTGCTTAGTCTGAAACTCCAGAAGACTCAGGTGGAGGCCTCAACAATCACCTGGATTAATGACTACCTGACAAACAGACCACAGTTTGTCAGACTGAAGAAATGTGTGTCTAACCAGGTGATCAGCAGCACAGGAGCACCACAGGGGACTGTACTCTCACCATTCCTTTTCACTCTGTACACTTCAGACTTCCAGTACAAGTCAGACTCCTGTCATCTACAGAAATATTCAGATGACTCTGCAGTTGTCGGGTGTATCAGAGATGGACAAGAAGCTGAGTACAGAGAGCTGGTGGACCGCTTTGTGGCATGGTGTGGGAACAATCATCTCATCTTGAATGTTAACAAAACAAAGGAGATGATTGTAGATTTCAGGAGAAACAGGGTCAGATCAAACCCTGTTAACATCATGGGAGAAGAAGTGGAGGTGGTTGAGGAATATAAATACCTTGGTGTTCATGTGGACAACAGACTGGACTGGAGACACAACAGTGAAGCCATCTACAAGAAAGGACAGAGCAGACTGTACTTCTTGAGGAAGCTAAGGTCCTTCAAGGTTTGCAACAAGATGTTGCAGATCTTCTACAAGTCTGTTGTTGAGAGCGTCATTTCCTCTTGCGTCATCTGTTGGGGCAGCAGCATCAGAACCAGGGACCTAAAAAGACTCAACAACCTGATAAGGAAGGCTGGTTCTGTTCTGGGGACGACTGTGGAACCTCTGGAGACAATAATGCAAAGAAGGATTTTGCATAAAATCAAGAGAATTATGGACAACTCTGAACATCCTCTCCATGAGACTGTTATTGGAAAACAGAGTCTCTTCAGTCAAAGGCTTCTTCAGTTTGGATGCAAAACGGACCGCTACAGGAAATCTTTCCTGCCCACAGCCATCAGCATCTATAATAACTCTTTGATTTAATTGAGCTACATCAACATTTAATTTCCCTCTGGGATAAATAAAGTATTTTTGAATTGAATTTGAATTGAATTTGAATTGAATTGAATTGAATTGAATCATTAGGCTACCATAGGGTAGGAAAACATGCAAGAAGTGGAAGACATTGAATTGATTTTTTTTTTAACCTGTTCAACCTTATTCATAATGATCAGGAATGAGGAATACAATAATAAAACAAGTGGTAAAATGTCATCATATAGCAGAAACACACACTAAAACAGGTGACAACACATTGTGAAACGTGAAAACGGTGGTGAAAACGGTGGTGAAAACGATGGTCAAAACGGTAGTAAAAACTTATCTGTCCAGGTGACACTGTTTATAATTTTTTAGAGTATGGTACCTCTCAAAACATGGCACAGCACAGACACATACACCACACTGACGGCACCTGGACTTAGTCTGCCGACGACCTTTAGGCCGGGTACGGTCAGAGCAGACAGCACAGTCTGGTCTGTCATCAGCCTCACTGAGCCAGTGACGCTCAGTGAGTCTCTGTGGCATCTCTCCCCCCTCCACTGAAAGCCTTCCTGCTTTTTTGCCCTCCCTCTTTGGATGGCCCTCAAGTAGATCCGTGATGATGCTTTGGATGAAGTCCTTCAGTGGCTTGTGTGGACCAGGCGCACACTTGGTGTACATGATATGGGCATTTACCACGCTGATGCTAATGATGTTGTTGAAAATCCGATTATACCATTTCCTCAAACGGTGAGGAAAGATATAGGTCTTCATTCTCTGGTCAGCGGTATCTACGCCACCCATGTACGAATTGTACCTGTCCACACACACAGGCCTGTTTATGTCACGGAAACCAGTGTCGCTCTGCTTAGTTCTTATACGCTTGTGCACACATGTATTTCCGTGAACAGATGACAGCATAGTCAGGCGCTTCGTGTCATGCCAAGCACAAGCCAGGAGTTTGCCCTTCCTCATAAAGACTGGGTCATCCCCCTTTCTCAGAGACAACTCTGTCCTTCTGAGGCACCTGGGCATGCCCCGCCTTGCACAGTTCACTGTGCCACACAAACCAGTGTCTGCCCCTGCCAGCTCATTAGCAACGGCAGGGGAGGTATAATACGAGTCCATGTATACCTCGTGACCCTTATTTATGTATGGTGCCATGAGCTGGCGAACAATCAGATGTGTGGCACCTAAGTCTGTGTCAGTGTCATGGGCTGCGTTTGCTCCAGTGTACATATTCCACTGGAGAACATATCCTGCCTCACTCAAAACAAAGACTTTATAGCCATACTTGTCTGGCTTGTTGGGATTATACATTTTGAGGGTGGACTTGCCTTTGAAGGCTATGGTCATTTCATCCAAAGACAGCTCCTTGAAGGGACCATAGAGGGCTGAAAACCGAGGCAAAATTATGTCCAGTACAGGGCGTACTTTGAACAGGACCTGGCTGACCCCTACCCACATACTCAGAGTTGTTGGCAAAGTGGAGGAAAGAGAGAATTATTTCGAATCTGTTCCTGGCCATCACTTTTCCAAAGCCAGGGGTGTGTGTTGGCCAAAACTCTGCCCAGTAGTCCTCAATTTCAGGCTTGTCCACTTGCCCCATGCACAAATGCAGGGCTAGAAAAGCCTTCATTTCGGACACTGTTACATCACACCACTGATGGAAACGAGATTGGGCTTTAGTTCATGAGAGGACAGATACTGGCGCGCATAACGATTTGTCTCCGTTGTAAGGAGGTTCCAAAAGTCATCAGTGAGAAAGAGGGAGAGAAAACCTAAGGGGGAAGCATTTGCCAAGTCATCCTCACCCAAAAAACCAACAGGCTCACTAAATGACTTTATCCAGTCCTCATATTCTTCCTCTCTCGGCAAATGCACCCAGCCACTATCATCGGTGACATCTCTGCCAACATGTCGTCTCCCCCTCCCACGCACACGAGGAGTGCAGCGGCTACTCGCCGCGGTGGCACCTACTGGACGGCTAATGCTATGGGCTCTCACGCCCCTGCTGCCACGACCAACACCTCTCCTACGGACACTACGGCCACGCTCGCCACTGCCACCCACCCCGTAAAAGCCAGATAAAGGGACAGAAGGAGTGTGTGTTTGTGCTTGAACATTTTGTGATCCGATGTCAGGATCATTGCGCTGGCGGACAGGTGCGCCGCGGCTAGCCGCACCACCGGGGGCTGGGTGGAGAGCGCGCATGCTAGCGACAGCAGACCCACTTCTCCCACCCCTGATTCCTCGACCAACACCTCTACGGACACTGCGACCGCGTTCCCCACTACCACCCACTCCATTGAGGTTGGATAACGGCACAGAATGAGTTGGAGTGTGTTCTTGGAGAACAGCCTCGCTTCGCATGCCGGCACCATTGCCTGGGGAAGTTTCACCGTGGGAAGCATGAGTGCTCGTCCGATCCTCATCCTCAAGAGGTAAAAACTCTCCTTCGGAGTCGGAATCGGCAAATAGCATGCTCAATACTTCCACACGGTTCAACTTCTTACAAGCCATGGTGTAAAAACTCAGTAATAGTTCGCTGACAATAAAAATTCGACTCGCACGTCTGCTCTGAATCACTGCGTCTGTGTCTGAGCCAGCGCGGCTTTTTTGCACTGTCTTATAAAGACAATGTGAACTACAAAATGACTACAAAATGACTACAAAATGACGTGAGCTTGGTCTTGTTTGAAAGGGTAACATGTTTGCCAACTAGTGGTAGGAAGACTGAACACCTTAAAGCCCGTTTATTTTATCTACAGACTGTTTTGTTTATGCTGACGTCATGTCGCAATTCTGCGACTTTGGCGGTTAGAGGGTTAACTAAGGGTATGGTTACACAGGTCAAGTTTTTGAGCTGGATCTGGATTCCACTGAGGATTCGTGGACTGCATTAGATGGCGAGCCAACCACCCATTCGAGTGTGATCCTGTTGTATGTCATTGCACATGGCATATCTGGTAGGATTGTGGCCTGCTTGTGTCACATCACTGACTATGACTGACTTGACTTATTGACTTGAATTAACACTTTGCGAACTGAACCAAGGATTAACGTCTTGAACTGAACTGCTTGAAAGGAACTCTTTTCTTTTTTGGAACAACAACTTAAAGGAACTTTACTTTTCCATTTGGAGGATTTAAAGGACTATTACTCAACTTTTGAAGGACAATTCATTTTTATTTTATTTTAAAAGGGTCAAATCTTTTATTTTGGTAATTGTAAATACCTCTAACTTTTCAATTCATTACTAAAGAAAGAAAAACTTATATCCTTGTGTGGTGTTCTTTTAATTGCACTGTCTTTTCCTACTCTCCCCAGAGCCTAGTGTCTCTTATTCTCTAGTCTATTGAACTGAGCCTATCATTGACGTGTACATACTCAGTAGTGGGTTACACGGTGTTGCACAGCGCTTGTTCCGAGGTGCTTTAAATCCTCAAATGTATCTCCCAACACAATTTCCTGTCTTACGTCTACAGACTGAAATGCAAAAGCAGAGTGGCGCAGCGGAAGCGTGCTGGGCCCATAACCCAGAGGTCGATGGATCGAAACCATCCTCTGCTAGTCGATCATCTTGTTGAGTTCCACCAGTTTATACTCTTCTCTTGCTATGCTCTCTTCTGTAAAGATTTCATGGCGTTAGATGAAGAGCACAAGAAATATCTATGGGTGTTGCACAGTGGCAAGACTACAACTGGTACTCATCAGTTGTTATTCTGAGTTAGAAAAGATTCATCTTACAGGGTCGACTGACAACTATTGATTACAATCCTTCAGTTCAGTCCGTCTTTTAAAGGTGATGTTCCCTTGTAGTTGGCTCAAAGGAATCTTTGGTAGTGTGGCCGAGTGGTCTAAGGAGTTGGATTTAGGCTCCAGACTCTGTGGAGGCGTAGGTTCAAATACTGCCAATGTGGCTGCTTTCTTGGTGCCAGTTTCACAATCAAAAGTACAAATCAGTTTTAAAAAAAACATCGCCATGAAGAAGATGGAACTCACAGGAAATCAGACACATGTGCTGGTCCTTTGGGGATGTAACCCATATATAAAGTCCACTTCCATCCTCTGAAGACGCCATTGAAAGTACTGCGGTGATTGCTAATGTTGTGATGGTAACTTGGAGGTTCCTAGATTTCCAAAACCTTAACATGGAAGCTGAGTTGCACGGCGCTTGTTCCGAGGTGCTTTAAATCCTCAAATGTATCTCCCAACACAATTTCCTGTCTTACGCCTACAGACTGAAATGCAAAAGCAGAGTGGCGCAGCGGAAGCGTGCTGGGCCCATAACCCAGAGGTCGATGGATCGAAACCATCCTCTGCTAGTTGATCATCTTGTTGAGTTCCACCAGTTTATACTATTCTCCTGCTATGCTCTCTTCTGTAAAGATTTCATGGCGTTAGATGAAGAGCACAAGAAATATCTATGGGTGTTGCACAGTGGCAAGACTACAACTGGTACTCATCAGTTGTTATTCTGAGTAAGAAAAGTTTCATCTTACAGGGTCTACTGAAAACTGTTGATTACAATCCTTCAGTTCAGTCCGTCTTTTAAAGGTGACGCACCCTTGTAGTTGGCTCAAAGGTATCTTTGGTAGTGTGGCCGAGTGGTCTAAGGCGCTGGATTTAGGCTCCAGTCTCTGTGGAGGCGTGGGTTCAAATCCCACCACTGCCAATGTGGCTGCTTTCTTGGTGGCAGTTTCACAATCAAAAGTACATTTCAGTTAAAAAAATACATCGCTTTGAAGAAGATGGAACTCACAGGAAATCATACACATGTGCTGGTCCTTTGGGGAGGTAACCCATATGTCAAGTCCACTTCCACTTTCATCCTCTGATAAGGTTCAAACATGAATCCCAAATCTTTTTAGGTGCCCCTTTCAGTCTTAATGTGTGACAAGAGAAAGAGAGCTCATTTTACCCAGTCTAACCTGTTACTGACATTTTTAAGAACTTCAGTTTCTTCTACTGCCAGAGATAAAGGGGACCTTGGTCGGAAATCATTTTTATATGTGGAACTACAGAGAGTCCTTAATAAAGCTTATACATTAATGTCACACACAACTAAAGAGTCCCTTCAGGGTCACAGAATAAACAGTGAAACTGCACATGCAAAAAAAATGGATGTTACCACTGTGACATCGGCATCTGGCTGGCAAGCTATCTTTTCCAAGGCTCATGTTTGTTTTTGGCCGTTACTCTTTGGGGTTTTGTAAATGCAGGTCATGGATATGGCTGAGGACAGCGAGATACTATGCGTGGTCAGTCAGTAGGTCTAACATTTGTACACTATGACTCAGAGGGCAAACCATTAATACTGCACTGTTTAAAGCCTTAATGCAATGAATCCTAAGAAAATCATCCCAGTGGAGATGTAATGTTGGGGATTCCCAAAACCTGCCCAGTGCCTCTCGGCCACTCGGCCATTCTGACCGCTTAAAGGGAAATTTAGTGATACTGTCGGCGGGCCCAGGCATCATTCTTGCGAATAGAATAGAATAGAATAGAATAGAATAGAATAATACTTTATTTATCCCCCAATGGGGGAAATTCAAATTCGTCAAGTAGCTCAATTTTTTTTTAAATATTTACAATGATTGAATTAACAACAATAAAACAACAATAATAATTCTACTACGAACTAAATAATAATAAATGCCTAAATGTCAAAATAAACAAATAAATAAAAATCAATCAATCAATTTGAGAAGAACTTAGCAGTCACTGTTATAAAGCCTTATGGCTGTGGGAACGAAGGACCTTCTGAACCTCTCAGTCCTGCAGCGCAGAGAGATGAGCCTCTCACTGCAGCTGCTAATCCATGATGTCAGGGAGGGGGCCACACCTACACCGAGCAGCTTGTCTTTCAGTATGGGAGGCTGTATGGTGTTGAAGGCACTGGAGAAGTCAAAGAACATGACTCTCACATATGAACCAGGCACATCCAGATAAGCATATGCCCGATGCAACATGTACATAATCGCGTCTTCCACTCCTATGTGTTTCTGGTAGGCAAACTGGAGGGGATCAAGAGCCTCAGCAACCTGCAATCTCATGCGACAAACAAGAAGTCTCTCCAAGGTCTTCATGATATGAGATGTCAGAGCCACCGGTCTGTAGTCATTCAGCTCCACCGGTTGCCCTATGAGACAAGTTTTCCACAGCACCGGGACTTTTTCCATCTGAATGCTCATATTGAAGAGCCTCTGAAGAGGGACTGCTAGTTTACCAGCACAGTCCCTCAGAAGCCTTGGACAGACTCCATCTGGGCCTGAAGCCCTCCCTGACTTAAGTCTCCTAAACTCAGCTCCAACCTCCTCTATAGTTAGACACAGAGGTTGTAGCGGAGGGATGGCGACAGGAGTGATGGTGCTATCAACCATAGAGATGGGGGGGGGGGGGGGGGGGGGGGTGCAGCTGGAAAGAGGAGGGCTAGTGGTGGGAGTTGCTGCAGAGGTGGAGGAGCAGCTGGACCGAGGAGGCCAGGCGGTGGAAGCTGCCGCAGAGGTGGATGTGCAGCTGGGCTCTGGATGCCTGGTGGTGGAGGTGCAGCTGGGCTGATGAGGCCAGGCGGTGGGAGCTGCCGCACAGATGGAGGTGTGGCTGGGTTCAGAAGGCCTGGCAGTGGAAGCTGCCGTAGAGGTGGAAGTGCAGCTGGGCTCAGGGTGCCTGGTGGTGGAAGCTGCCACACAGGTGGAGGTGTAGCTTGGCTCAGGAGACCAGGCGGTGGAAGTTGCTGCAGAGGTGGAGGTACAGCTGGACAGAAGAAGCTTGTTGGTGACAGCAGAGGTAGAGGTGCAGTCAGGCGGAGGAGGAGGCTTGGCGATGCAGGTTGCCATTGAGGTGGAAGTACAGCAGGGCAGTGGAAGCAGTATAGAGGAAGCAGCTGTAGTGGTGGGGGTGGAGGGAGCAGCAGCAGAGGAGGGAAAAGCCACACTGTCAAACCTGTTGTAATATTGGTTGAAAGTGCTGGCTCTGTCCACATCACCTTCTACAGACAGAGTTCTTCAGTCTGTATCCAGTGATGGTCCTCATGCCCCTCCACACCTCCTTGGTATTATTGTTCTCCAGCTGTCTCTCCACCTTGTTCTTGTACTCCACCTTAGCTCAACGTAATGTCTTTTTAAGCTCCTGTTGTACACTACTCCGCCTTTCTCTATCCCCATTCTGGAACGCTCTCTTTTTCTGGTTCAGGAGGTCTTTGATGTCACTGGTGATCCATGGTTTGTTATTTGGATAGCACCTTACAGTCCTGACTGGAATCACAGTGTCCCTACAGAAGTTAATGTAGTCTGTGATGGTGCTGAGTCTCCTGTCCATGTCAATGTCCATTTCATCTTCCTCCAGCAGTACAGCCCAGTCTGTGACATCAAATCAGTCTCTCAATGCATCACTCGCCTCTGGTGACCACTTCCTGAAAGATCTGGTAGTAACAGGAAGTCTTTGTACACACGGTCTGTATGTGGGTTGTAGATAGACCATGCTGTGATCAGATCTATTCAGTGGTGGAAGAGACACTGTCCTGTAAGCCTCCTTCACGTTAGCATAGAACAGATCTAATGTTTTTTCTCCACGTGTTGGACAGTCCACATACTGTACAAAGCCAGTAAGGCAGGAGGATAGAGAGACGTGGTTGAAATCCCCTGTGATTGCAATGAATGCCTCAGGATGATGGGTCTGTATCCTAGCAACGGCGTCATGGATGACGTTACACGCCGTTACAGGTGCCGCCCTCGGTGGAATGTAAACAACGATGACGACTGTGTATGGGAATTCTCTGGGCGCATAGAATGCACGGAAACCAACTGACAGCAATTCGATGTCTGGACAACAAACCCTCTGCTTAACGGTCACATTGCGGGGGTTTACCCATCTCTGATTAAAGAACAGTATAACACCCCCGCCTTTCCGCTTACCGCCGCTCGTACTCAGGTCTCAATCCGCTCGTACGGCTGTGAAGCCGGGTATGTCCACACATGAGTCTGGTGTGTTGTCGTTCAGCCAGGACTCAGACAGACAGATCAAACTGCTCTCTTTATACAGCCGCTGGTTCCGCAGAAGCGCCTCTAACTCATCACACTTGTTTGTTAGCGAGTTAGCGTTTCCCATAATCACCGAGGGCAGAAAAGGTTTGTACCTCCACCTCCTGTTGTGCCTCTTTGCCTTTAGTTTCGCTCCAGCTCTGCATCCACGGTACAGCTTTTTAAGCTCGGTCGGAATTGGATGTTTAATTCCGCGTCCAATCCTTGACAGTGCCAACAGTTCTTCTCTTGTGTACACTGCTTTAGTAGTAGTGCACATTGTCAAAAAAATTAATTAAAACAAAAAAGCAGATCAATAAAAACTAACTAAAAATGTTTAGATAGAAACTAAAAATGAAATTTTTTTTATCCACGTGACTATTCAAAATAACAAACACAACTTCAAGAAATCGGGTAAACGATCCTCTCATCCATTTAACAAAGGTGAAAGATTTCAGTCTTTTGACAATAATTCTTTTTTTTACTTATATCAGAAAAGTGGACTTTGGAGAACACTCGTGAGCACACCAAACTAGTTGGAATTAAGAGTGTGTAGAAAGGGTTTCAGAGTTGGTCAAGTGTCAATTGTGATGCTATGAATGTTACATTATCTTTTCCAGTTTTTTTTAATGAGAGATGTTGAGTTTGATTTGAAAATGTATACATAGCAGAGGATGGTTTCGGTCCATCGACCTCTGGGTTATGGGCCCAGCACGGTTCTGCTGCGCCACTCTGCTACACACCTCAGATGGGACTCGAACACACAATCCCTGGCTTAGGAGGCCAGTGCCTTATCCACGTGACTATTCAAAATAACAAACACAACTTCAAGAAATCGGGTAAACGATCCTCTAATCTATTTAACAAAACTGAAAGATTTCAGTCTTTTGACACAATAATTCTTTTTTCCTACTTATATCAGAAAAGTGGACTTTGGAGGACACTCATGTGCACACCAAACTAGTTTGAATTAAGAGTGTGTAGAAAGGGTTTCAGAGTTGGTCAAGTGTCATTTGTGATGCTATTAATGTTACATTATCTTTTCCAGTTTTTTTTAATGAGAGATGTTGAGTTTGATTTGAAAATTTATACATAGCAGAGGATGGTTTCGGTCCATCGACCTCTGGGTTATGGGCCCAGCACTCTTCTGCTGCGCCACTCTGCTATACACCTCAGATGGGACTCGAACCCACAATCCCTGGCTTAGGAGGCCATTGCCTTATCCAAGTGACTATTCAAAATAAAAAACACAACTTTAATGGTACATGTAACAAATGTAGTCTTTTTGTAGTTTTGGAGGCGAGGTTATCTGAATTGGAAGCTCGGCTCTGCAGTTGAAAATCAACCGAAAGCAAACAACGTGGGCTACATAGATAATTGGCAATCTTTCTGGAGAAAACCTGGTCTGATGAGGAGAGACGGCATCCATCCCACTTTGGAAGGAGCTGCTCTCATTTCTAGAAATATGGATGAATTTATTTGTCACCCTAAAACATGACAACCCAGGGCTCAGACCAGGATGCAGAGTTGTAGTCTTACACACTTCTCTGCAGCTTCCCACCTGCTGCTACCCACCCAATCAATTAACACAAAAGGAGCAAATCCTCTTGTGCAAAAAAAAATTAAACTTTAACTGAACAAAAACATCAAACTATTAAATGTGGTTTGCTGAATATCAGATCTCTCCTTTCGAAGTCTCTGTTTGTGAATGAGTTTATTTGTGATCATCATTTTGATATATTTTCTCCCTCGCACGTCTCCAGTTGGTCCAAAATGCTGCCGCTCGCCTCCTAACTGGAACACGTAAGAGGGAGCACATCACTCCCATTTTAGCCTCCCTCCACTGGCTGCCTGTGCATTTTAAGATTCTTTTATTTGTTTTTAAATCTTTAAATGGACTCGCCCCGCCTTACCTCTCTGAGCTGCTCCATCCGTATGCTCCTGCCCGGTGCCTCAGGTCAGCTGCTCCTGGAGGTACTGAGGGCCAAACGGAAGCTCAGAGGAGACAGAGCCTTTTCCGCTGCCGGTCCGAAACTTTGGAACGACCTCCCATTTTATATCAGACAAGCCCCTTCACTGCCCATTTTCAAAACTCATCTTAAAACGCATCTTCATTCCCTGGCTTTTAACCCAGCATGAGACTCTGTTTCTGTTATTGTTTTTATTATTTTAATATTGTTGTTCTTGTGTTTTATTTTGTGTTGTACAGCACTTTGTTTCAGCCAAGGCTGTGTTAAAAGGCTATGTAATAAAGTTGATGGTTGTGGAATTTGGGCTTCTCCTGATAATCTGGTCAGCCCTTGGTTGAGGTTTGGGTTACATTCATCATCACACATTCTATTTTCAGTCAACGGATCGCATCTATTGTGCAATGGAACTTCAGGTGGCGGAGTGAGTGCTGGAGGTTTAGGTTTGGTGCTGGATTTACCTCTGCGACGGACAACATGAGACCAGATCCTGGCTGGGGTTGATGACTTTGGTTTGGCACCAACACTGATCCAGTGGGAGATGTCAGTCGGACCGTCCGGTTTGGGAGCTTCATATATTCCAGTGTCATTTGGACACATCCAGGGAAGAGTGTCAGCCAGGTCTGCAGTGAGATTCCACATCAGCTGTGATTCCGTGTACAAATATCTGAGTTAGTCCTTTGGCACATGAAGGCTCCACAGAAGCTATAATAGTCAATAAATTCCTCGTTACAAATGTCTTGTTCTATTAGGTTCTTTTTGTAAACAGGAGGGCTAGTACCGTTTACAAATATACAATTTAAAGAAAAGAATACAATTATATCCAAGACAGAGTAGAATGATTTAAAAGTGAATAAAGCTGTAAGCAGCAGGAGGAAGCAGAGATGTCTGCACTCTTCAGAAGCAGGAAGTAAAAACCATTGCAGGCACCTACATCTTCATCACCATTTAAAAAGGAGTTCTGGCATAATATTTTACTTTCAGATGACTCTACAAGACAAACTAAACATACAGAGACGCTGTACACAGTTTTAGCTTCAAATGTCACTGCTCCTCCCCATGTGGAGAAAAGGCATTGCAGCACACTTCCTTGATTAAGGACATTACTACTTTGTTGTTATGGCTGGGGGTGGTGTTACTTGGCTGAAAACTGGATAGGACCCTGCTGGCAACTGGCTGTACAGAGCCATCATTTTGAGTAGCTGCATCTATAAGAACATGCAGCTCCAAATAGTTCCCTCCAACTTAAATCCATTTCCAAACATCACAGAATGTTTCTCCCTGGTTCCCTTTCTTAGGCCTTCGACAGCCACCCTTCCATTGAGACAAATAAATTATTCAGAGCCAAGGAATTTGTTTCAGCAGCACACATTGTACAATACCACTGTTTTATTTCAAAAGAGGTTCAGCCTGGCAAATTAGACAGCTTCATGACAGCCGCCTCAGACGACAGCTTCTTCTGTCGGATTTGCGGCGGCGACCGCCACTGCTGCGGAAGCTTCCTCCGTCGGATTGGCGGCGGCCACCGCCACTGCTGCGGAAGCTTCTTCCGTCGGATTGGCGGCGGCCACCGCAGCGGCAGCTTCTTCCGTCGGATTGGCGGCGGCCACCGCCACTGCTGCGGCAGCTTCTTCCGTCGGATTGGCGGCGGCAACCGCCACTGCTGCGGCAGCTTCTTCCGTCGGATTGGCGGCGGCAACCGCCACTGCTGCGGCAGCTTCTTCCGTCGGATTGGCGGCGGCAACCGCCACTGCTGCGGCAGCTTCTTCCGTCGGATTGGCGGCGGCCACCGCCGCTTCTTCCGTCGGATTGGCGGCGGCCACCGCCACTGCTGCGGCAGCTTCTTCCGTCGGATTGGCGGCGGCAACCGCCACTGCTGCGGCAGCTTCTTCCGTCGGATTGGCGGCGGCAACCGCCACTGCTGCGGCAGCTTCTTCCGTCGGATTGGTGGCGGCCACCGCCACTGCAGCGGCAGCTTCTTCCGTCGGATTGGCGGCGGCCACCGCCACTGCTGCGGCAGCTTCTTCCGTCGGATTGGCGGCGGCAACCGCCACTGCTGCGGCAGCTTCTTCCGTCGGATTGGCGGCGGCAACCGCCACTGCTGCGGCAGCTTCTTCCGTCGGATTGGCGGCGGCAACCGCCACTGCTGCGGCAGCTTCTTCCGTCGGATTGGCGGCGGCAACCGCCACTGCTGCGGCAGCTTCTTCCGTCGGATTGGCGGCGGCAACCGCCACTGCAGCTTCTTCCGTCGGATTGGCGGCGGCAACCGCCACTGCTGCGGCAGCTTCTTCCGTCGGATTGGCGGCGGCAACTGCCACTGCAGCTTCTTCCGTCGGATTGGCGGCGGCAACCGCCGCTTCTTCCGTCGGATTGGCGGCGGCCACCGCCGCTTCTTCCGTCGGATTGGCGGCGGCCACCGCCACTGCTGCGGCAGCTTCTTCCGTCGGATTGGCGGCGGCAACCGCCACTGCTGCGGCAGCTTCTTCCGTCGGATTGGCGGCGGCCACCGCCACTGCTGCGGAAGCTTCCTCCGTCGGATTGGCGGCGGCAACCGCCACTGCTGCGGCAGCTTCTTCCGTCGGATTGGCGGCGGCAACCGCCACTGCTGCGGCAGCTTCTTCCGTCGGATTGGCGGCGGCAACCGCCACTGCTGCGGCAGCTTCTTCCGTCGGATTGGCGGCGGCAACCGCCACTGCTGCGGCCGCTTCTTCCGTCGGATTGGCGGCGGCCACCGCCGCTTCTTCCGTCGGATTGGCGGCGGCCACCGCCGCTTCTTCCGTCGGATTGGCGGCGGCCACCGCCGCTTCTTCCGTCGGATTGGCGGCGGCCACCGCCACTGCAGCAGCAGCTTCTTCTGTCGGATTAGCGGCGGCCACCGCCACTGCAGCAGCACCTTCTTCCGTCGGATTGGCGGCGACCGCCAGAGAATCATTCACTTCTCTTTTAGCCTTCAGATTTACTTGGGAGATTTCAGCTTGCTTATATTTCATGTCGCCAATGGATGCAGCAGCTTTAACTGCTTTGCTTTCCATTAAGACTGCAAAGAATTTCAAAAGTTGATTAAGAAATATAGAGAAGTTAGCCATAAACAGAAAATGCAAATACTTCAGACCTGCCCCAATATATGGCATTAAACTAAGTTTAGTTGCTTTCCTTGCAGTGTGACAAAGCTTTAAAGGGCTTTACCATATCCTGGCACATACTATACAACTATGCAGAAGTCAAGTAGACAGCAGCAGATTGAAACGGGTCACTGTTCAGACAGAAGTCTTCTGAAAACCATTTTCCAGTTGATGCTCAAACGCAGTTTATAAAGTTTCACCATCCAAGGAAGACTCAAACTCAATATGCATACCTTCTTTTGAGTTCTTCCCCAACATGGAATCCATTGGCTGGACAAGTTCAAGGGGTTTCCTTGAAGACAAGTCTATGACACAAAAGGCATTGAGTTACTATGAAAACCTACAGCTTTAAAACTTTTCTTACAGCTGTCCTTACCGCTTTGCTTTTTCTGAACCTCACTGGCAGCTCCATGATTCATCCCAACTATTGGCAAACATGATCCTATGGAGAGAGCATATTTTTGCACAAATGCTAATCGTGAGTTAGAACAACAGACACAATCCAGTTTTAGGACTTAACACCAAAAAGAGCAGACAAAATGCAAAACCTTTGGCCAGCCAAGCCGTCAGCACAGAAATCAGCAGCACTCCAACAGCTCCCATTGTTCCAGTCAGCAAACAACATCCCAACCCACCTGTGAGGTTTAAATCAGATCCTCGTGGAGGTGACACAGCTGTTGCTCATCAGGTATAATTAGATTTAGAAGATTCAGGGCTCATTCAGATAATAGTGAATTAAAAATACCAAAAGTGGATTTAAATAGTAGTATTGAGGATTTTACTCTTTATATATGTAATGCTATTGTAGAAGTGGCTAGTCAAACTATAAGGATAAAAGGTGGGAAAAAGGAAAGGAAGTTGGTACCATGGTGGACAATAGAATGTACTGCAGCTATTGAAGAAACAAAATAAAGCCTTTAAAATATTAAAAAGAAATCATAGCCCTCAGAATTTGAATGAATACAAAAAATTGCAAGCAAAGGTAAGAAGAACTGTTAAAAGTGATTAAAAGAATGAAAGGAATTAAAAGAGTGAATGGATATCCAATATTAAATAATGAAGAAACAACAGCAGTGAAAAATAAAGATAAGGCAGAGATGTTGAGAAAAGTGTTTGTTAGAATTCATAGTTCTGAAAATATCAGTGTAGTAGGGCGAGAAAAAACAATTCTGGAAAATAAGGAGTTATTGGAGAAAATGGTCGAATCGAATGATTTATTGAATATGTCATTTACAATAATGGAATTGAATAGGGCAGTTTAAAAATATAAATTATCAGCTCCAGGAAAGATCAGATTTGTTATGTAATGGTAAGTCATTTAAGTGAATTTTCTAAAAATATTTGATTGGAATTGTGTAATAGAATTTGGGAGGAGCGAGAATTACCAAAAAGTTGGAAAGAAGCTGTGGTTATACCAATTAGAAAGCCAGGAAAAGATGAATCAAAACCAAAAATAAAAAATTATAGACCAAGAGCTTTAACATCCAATATATGTAAAATAATGGAGAGAATGATAAATGAAAGATTGTTATATTATATAGAAAGTAAAGGACTTATATCGAAGTATCAAAGTGGATTTAGGAGAGGGAGGAGTACAATGGATCCAGTAATATGTCTAGAGAATGAAATAATAATAATAATAAAAAATCTAATTTGTAACGCACTTTTCATTAGAGAGTTCCAGAGACGGCGGGCAGCCACAGAGAATGCCTGATCTCCCATGGTCCTTAATCTGGATCGAGGAAGGTGGAGGAGGTTGCAGTCTTGTGATCGCAGAGATCTGGTGGATGAATGTGGAATGAGAAGGTCCTTCCGATAATCTGGTGAGGTTCAGTTTAAGCATTGATGGGTGATGAGAGCAATTTTGTACTGAATTCTGTAAGTGACAGGAAGCCAGTGCAGATCATGGAGAATAGGTGTAATATGGTCAGATTTACGAGCTCTCAATAGAACCCTGGCTGCACTGTTTTGAATGTATTGAAGCTTCTGAAGGTGTTTTCTGTGGATTCCAACAAACAGAGACAGAAATTAGGAAGGCTCAAGTAAATAAAGAGAGTGTTGTAGCAGTATTTCTTTTTATTGAAAGAGCGTATTATATGATGTGGAGAGAAGGGTTATTAGTTAAAATTAGAAGAATGGGTATAAATGGTTGTATGTTTAAATGGATTAAAAAAAATTTTAGAAGGAAGAAAAATACAAGTGAGAATAGGGAAGGTATATTCTGAGAATTTTAACATAGAAAATGGGACACCACAAGGAAGCATAGTAAGTCCATTATTATTATTTTCTGTGAATGTCAATGATATGTTTAAGGAAACAGAAGGTGGAATGGGCATTTCACTTTTTGCTGATGATGGAGCAATGTGGAAAAGAGGACAGAATTTAAAAAATTTTGTCAAGAAGCTCCAGGAAGCAATTTCAATTGCGGAAAATTGGTCATATAAATGGGGATTTAAGTTTTCTGTGGAAAAAACTAAAATATTGTTTTTTACAAGGAAAAAAGTTGATGGAGAAATAAAGTTGAAATGATATGGTTAGGAATGGGAAAGAGTTAACTAATTTAAATTTTTTGGGTTATGGTTGGATGAAAGAATGACTTGGGGTGTACACATTAAGAAAAGAATAGATAAATGTAGGAAGGTATTGAATATAATGAGATGTTTAGTTGGTACTGAGTGGGGGGCTGATAGAAGGGCATTGAAATCTATTTGTACAGGGTTAATTCAGTCAATTTTGGATTATGGGTGCATAGTGTATAATTCAGCTGCAGATACAAATCTACAAAAGTTCAATTATATTAAATATCAGGCTTTAGGAATATTTACAGGTGCCTTTAAAACATTTCCTATAGCAGCATTACAGATTAAAATGGGTGAAATGCCTCTTAAAATTAGTAGGGAACAGTGATCCTTGAACTATTGGTCAAATTTACAAGGACAGAGAAAAGATCATCCAATTTTAAAAGTATTAGAAACAGGTTGGGAAAAAGAAAAAAATTAAAAGTTATGGAACGATAGTAAACACTAAAATTAGTGAAATATATTTAGATAAAATAGACATAAGTAGGGATGGGAATTGATAAGATTTTTACAATTCCAATTCCATTTTCGATTCTGCTTAGCGATTCGGTTCTTTATCGATTCTCATTTGGAAACAAACCGGTCGATTAGCATCAGCTTTGTTTAGTTCAGAAGTAATAAGAGTCGTGACCTCACAAACCCAACAACGGTGAGGTCCACATTGGTCTATCATGGCCTGGGTAATTTAACTCCTCCCTGCTCTGGTGAAAGGAGAAGCTGGAGGTAGAAGTGAACTGGAGGTAGTACCACCAGCCTCTGGCTCTGAGCCAATCAGACTCTGCCTCTCGGGATGGTCATTTAAATGTAATGCATGAGAAGGCCTTTATTTTACATTAACCGTTACTAATAGCAGGTTTTACAATTAGGCAAATGGTGCCAACATGATAGGCAGTGTTTGTTAGTTTGTTAGTTACCTGCAGTGTTAGCCGAGGACATGCTAACGTTGCTAACGTTGCTGCTGCTGCTGCTGGGTTAAGATTCACCAACGTTAGTCCGGAACGGATCGAAAACGCGACATTCATTCATAATTATTGCATGTTGGTAGTATTTCCTCCCTTTGATGAAATATCCACTTTTTGCCCTGTTGTCGTCTTTTTTAGGGAAGTGTAACCAAACTTTCGAGCGTTTGTACCGCGCCATGTTTCTGCACAAGTTGAAGGCGACTGAGAGAAGACTGGGAGACGCCAACATAAAGTGCATTGCAATAGTCTAACCTAGAACTTATAAGGGCATGGATGGCTTTCTCAAGGTCATGACTATTTAAAAACATTTTAACTTTGGCCAGGAGACACAACTGGAAAAAACTAGTCCTAACAACATTGTTAATTTGTTTGTCCAACCTCTGATGAGCACACAAGCAAAGCACACAAAGAGAAGGGGTTGATATTGGGCTTTTGTGCCGATCTCCCACCACAACATTGTTAGTAATTCTTTTGTTAATGATGACTGATCAGAAATGTAAGCCTACATGTTTCTGTGAGCTTATGTGACTAAATGTTTTGCTCTTTAAGCTCCAATGAAAGTCTGGGGATGCATTTTCTTCCAGTAAATGCAAATCAAATCCACATTTCATGTACAAAACAATTCAAAGTGCTTCACATAAAATAAAAGCATTGCAGCAGGGAGTGGAAGAAGCATTAAAAATACATAAAAGAATATAAAGAGAAACAAATAAAATAATTTAAATTAATTTAAAAACAAGCAAGAAATTAAAAGATATCGTGCAGATTTCATGCATGAGAAAAGAAATGTTTTTAACCTGGATTTAAAAATGTCTACATTTGGTGAAAGTTAAATCTCCACTGGCAGTTTGTTCCACTTGTTTGCAGCATAACAGCTAAATGCTGCTTCTCCATGTTTAGTCTGGACTCTGGACTGGACCAGCTGACCTGAGTCCTTGGATCTAAGAGCTCTGCTAGGTTTATATTCTCTGAACATATCACAGATGTATTTTGGGCCTAAACCGTTCTGGGATTTGTAAACCATCAGCAGGCTTTTAAAATCTATTCTGTGACTGACTGGAAGCCAGAGTAATCCAGGTGTTTACTTCCTCCAGACACTGACACAGTACGTCTGCTGGGCTGCAGTCGTCCGGTGACAGAGACACATAAAGTTGTGTATCGTCTGCATAACTGTGATAATTGATGTTAAAATTCTGCAATATCTGACCCAAAGGGAACATATACAAGTTAAACAGAAGAGGTCCAAGAATTGACCCCTGGGGGACTCCACAAGTCATGGCCACTCGCTCAGATTCATAGCTGCCAATTGTAACAAAATAACTCCGGCCTTCTAAGTAGGACCTGAACCAGTTAAGGACCAGAAAGTTGTAACAGGATTCTGTGATCTACAGTATCAAACGCAGCGCTGAGGTCCAACAGAATCAGGACTGAAACATTACCAGAATCAGTATTTAACCTAATGTCGTTTAACACTTTGACCAGAGCTGTTTTAGTGCTGTGATGACGTCTGAAGCCTGATTGAAAGTTATCAAGACTTCCACTTTCATTCAGAAAGTCGTTGAGCTGGTTAAATGCAACTTTATCAATAATCTTGGATATAAAAGAGAGGTTAGAGACAGGTCTGTAGTTGTTCATCATAGAGGCGTCTAGAGTTATCAGCTCACTGATGCCAGTGAGCTGATAACTATTTGTAGGAGATCACTTTCTACTGAGGTAAAAACAGTTTTTAAAAAGTCAGATGGTGTTATGTCCAGAGTGCAAGTTGTTGATTTCAGATCCTAAACTCTAGGATTTTTAAATAAACAAAATTAAATTGTGACATAACATCAGAGTTATTTCTAGGTTTTAGACACATTAGTTTAATGTTTTGTCTAATTGTTTTGATTTTTTGGCTAAAAAAGTTGGCAAATTCGTTGCATTTCTCAGTGGAGAGGAGGTCTGGGTTTGATTGTTTAGGAGGATTTGTGAGTTTTTCAACCATAGCAAACAGAGTTGGAAAATTGTTGACATTCTTATTAATCATTTCAGATAAATGCAGCTGTCTGGCCTTGCATAGCTCATTTTTATAACTACGCAGGCTTTCTTTGTACAACTCATAGTGAATCTGAAGCTTTGCTTTCCTCCACTTACGTTCAGCTTTCCTGCATTCTCTTTTCAGGTTTTTGACCATAGTGGTGTTTCTCCATGGTGTTTTCTGGTTGCTCAAGGTGCTCTAGATTTTAATTGGTGCAACAGCTTCCATTACATTCAAATTTTTCAAGTTGAAATGATCCAGCAGCCCTTCAACCGACTCTGCGCTCATTGTTGGTAACATAGCTATGGCCTCCCTAAACTGACCACTTGTTTTCTCATTGATGTACCTCTTCTTAACTGAGAAGCTGGTTGTTTGAACATACTGAGTGATCAATAAATCAAATAAAATACAAAAATGGTCAGACAAGGCCAAATCAATAACCACAACAGAAGAAATATCAACACCTTTAGAAATGAGCAGGTCCAGAATGTGACCTCGAAGGTGGGTAGGTTCTGTTACATGGTGCCACAAACCAAACATGTCCAGCACAGAAGAAAATTTTTTGGCATTATCATCCGTCATATTATCTATGTGAATGTTAAAATCCCCGGTCAAGATGAAATGGTTCAAATCAGTCGAGGTAACAGACAATAATTCAGAAAATTCATCAATAAAACTTGCAAAGTATCCTGGAGATCTGTAAATGATTAAGAACAGGATTTTAGGAACACCCTTTAAAATAAAACTCAGATATTCAAAAGAAATGAATTCACCAAATGAGATCTCTTTACACTGGAATGTATCTTTAAAATAAGGCAGCCCCCCCCCCACCTTTCCTCCCATTTCGGCATTTATCCATAAAACTAAAGTTTGGGGGGGCTGCTTAATTAAGAACAGTAGCACTTGTGCTCTCTGTTAACCATGTTTCTGTCAGAAAAAGAAAATCTAAATTGTGTGAAATTATGAAGTCATTAACTAACAGTGACTTATTAGACAGAGATCTAATATTAAGTATGGCTAGCTTTGTGGAGTTTACACTGGTCTCTGATGTATTCTGAGTTGTACGTGGTACCGTTAACAGATTAGATAGATTCACCCAGCTGGCTGACTGTTTTCTATTCCTTCTTTTACTAACTAATACAGGAATCCTATTGGGTCCCAGCTTGTTCTCAGAATAGCTGTCAGTAGTAGGACTACTATAGCAGGGACCCTGAACACACCATGGCATGCTATCTTTGTTCTGAACAGTGCTATCTTTGTTTTGAACTCTGGGTGTTTTGCTGCTCCTTGAACATCCTGCACATCCCCTTGTGTCCTGCTCTGCCAGGACAGATGATGTAAGAGGAGGAGGAGGAGGGGGTGCCCTGCGTTTCTCGGTTGATGGTGGTCGCTGGAGTCCTGGCTGGGATAGAGACATCCTCGCTGCTGTGTCCTTCAGTCTAATCTGTACAGTCATGTTTGGGTTCGCCGTCCCAACAGCATGACGTAAGTGTGCACCAAGTAATCTGCATCCAGTTCGATTTGGATGCATGCCATCAGGTCTGAAACGCTCCTTACAGTTCCAAAAGATATTAAAGTTATCAATTAACTTAATCCCATGGGCAATGCATGCATTTGACAACCATGTGTTCAGGCCAAGAAGTCTGCTGAAAACTTCAATTCCATTACCCACAGTAGGAATGGGGCCAGAAATGGAGACCCGGTGTGCTCCATAGTGACACAGTCTCTCCAACAGCAGAGAAAAATCCTTCTTCAGGATCTCAGAGCCAGTCTTCCTTCTCAGAACATCAAAAGACCCTGTGTGGACCATGATCCTCATGCCATCTGGATGAGTAGACAGAATGGTCGGCAAAATATCTATCAGTTCCCTGACTGATGGATCAGAAAAAGTTATATTTTCCATCTTTGCCATTCTGACATGCTGTGTTATAGAATCCCCGATTAGAATGGTGTCTATTGCTTTTTGTGTGGAGGTGTCGATCGCTTCTGTAGTCCTCACCTTGGTTGTGGGATTTGGGCTTCTCCTGATAATCTGGTTAGCCCTAGGCTGAGTTTTGGGGCCATTTGTTTTCATTCACACATTCTATTTGGAATCAACGGATCATGCTGGGTTTGCTCACTGATACTGCAGGGTGAGGAGACATTGTTCTGTTTGATTATTTTTGTAAACAGGAGGGGTAATACCGTTTACAAATATACAATTTAAAGAAAAGGAATACAATTATATCCAAGACAGAGTAGAATGATTTAAAAGTGAATAAAGCTGTAAGCAGCAGGAGGAAGCAGAGATGTCTGCACTCTTCAGAAGCAGGAAGTAAAAGCCATTGCAGGCGCCTACATCTTCATCACCATTTAAAAAGGAGTTCTGGCATAATATTTTACTTTCAGATGACTCCGAGACAAACTAAAAATACAGAGACAGCTGTACACAGTTTTAGCTTCAACAGTCACTGCTCCTCCCCATGTGGAGAAAAGGCATTGCAGCTCACTTCCTTGATTAAGGACATTACTTTGTTATGGCTGGGTGTGGTGTTACTTGGCTGAAAACTGGATAGGACCCTGCTGGCAACTGGCTGTACAGAGCCATCATTTTGAGTAGCTGCATCTATGAATATGCAGCTCCAAATAGTTCCCTCCAAATTAAATCCATTTCCAAACATCACAAGATGTTTCTCCCTGGTTCCCTTCCTTAGGAAGGCCTTCGACAGCCACCCTTCCATCGAGACGAATAAATAAATTATTCGGAGCCAAAGAATTGGTTTCAGCAGCACACATTGTACAATACCACTGTTTTATTTAAAAAGAGGTTCAGGCTGGCAAGTTAGACAGCTTCATGACAGCCGCCTCAGACGACAGCTTCTTCTGTCGGATTGGCGGCGGCCACCGCCACTGCTGCGGCAGCTTCCTCCGTCGGATTGGCGGCGGCCACCGCAGCTTCTTCCGTCGGATTGGCGGCGGCCACCGCCACTGCAGCTTCTTCCGTCGGATTGGTGGCGGCCACCGCCACTGCTGCGGCAGCTTCCTCCGTCGGGGCGGCGGCCGCAACCGCCACTGCTGCGGCAGGTTCTGTCGGGGCGGCAGCGCCGGCGCCACGGGGGGGCACTCGCGGGCATTGCCCCCCCATCCACGCCGGTGTGCCCCCCCTGGGTTCACTTTGACGTTTGACCGGAGATTGCCTCAAACACTGCAGTGCATGAGGGAGACACGATCTAACATAGCCTACCCAGAGAGAATCTGTGAGCCGTACGTCCTCAACCAGGGTCGGACTGGGGAAAAAAAAAAAAAAAAAAATCGGCCCTGGCAATTTTCCGCGGGACCAGCCCCCCTCAGTATTAATTAGTATCTCCAATCTATTTAAATAAAAATAAAAAACGAGCACAGACCGCTCAGTCAATGGCATGTACCCATAGAAAAAATACACACACATCACACAACCTGACTATCGGCTGCTAACAACCTACAACCATGATCAGTAACCTACACAAACCCAGACACATAATGGCTCGGCGGCCAGCAATCGGATAAACCAATGAAGTGAATCCATCCTGTGAAAGAATGAAAACAAGTGAATGAAACCTGCACTCACCCATTATGAAGTTAATTCTGAAAGCCCCTCCTAGCTGCTCGCCAACTCCTTGACGTCGGGTATGGTTGGTAACGTTACGGCGGCTAGCATTAGCAACGAGGCTGCTAGGCATGCTAAATCGGTAAGCATTAGGCTACTGAAGAAAGCTAGTCTTTTTAGCTACGTTATATTATCATCTTTCTTCTCGGCTATAAGTTAACCTTTGTTTACGGCCACTGGCCCTAACCTGACGCGCTAGCTGTCAAATCACCGGAAGTTTTCACCGGAAGTACTGGCGCACACACAAAAGCTCTCTCCAGACATATCTTTCTTTCATTCCGCCCAGATGAAATTTAATGCCAGTCTTCGAAAATCGGCGAAATTTAAGACATTTTAAGACCTTAAAAAACGTATTTTTTATTTAAGACTTTTTAATACTTTTTAAGGATCCGCGGAGATCCTGTAATGGCGGTATGGACAGATCCACTGCACTACTTCCAACCCTGCCATATTCACAAGTGGCCAGTTGATGGCGTCAATGTACTATAAATGACCAAAGAAACAATAATTTTACACAAAAAAAAATGCATGGTCAGTAGGACCAACACAGGACACAGCTATTGTTTTGTTTTGCTTTGTTTTTTTTTTTTTGTGTTTAAATTATAAAATGATGTAAATTTAAGTAATCATTAACAAATGTATTTGTAACATAGATCAATACTTGCATTCTTTACCAAGTGTGATTATATGAATAAAATTGCATCTCTGATCAATACATTTTTATCATTGTGCTTTACACCAAAAACACCACATTCCTTCAAACCGGGAGACATTGCCAATTTACTTTAATCTGAGTAAAAAATAGTGAACAAACCTTAGGACAGCCACACTTGAGGCAAGCGAAAAAATAGTGCATGCTGCCTGCCGGCTTAAAATATTAAAACATATTCAATTTTCCAAAGTGCTTAATAATCTCAATACATTGTATACATTTGAATCTTTGCCATTGACAACAACTGGAAGTGGTACATTATCCTCCTGGAACTTATATGTATTAATTAACATTTCATGAAGCTGAGCTGTGCTGCATGTTTAGATAACAGTTCAGAATAGAGTGGTTACTGACACACACACACACACACTTCCTCTCTCAGTCAGTTTCTTCTGAGATGTGGTGGCGGGTGGGGGATGCAGCAGCAGTGAGGACCTTATCCAGACATCTTTCCTGTGTGAAGTGGTGACATGCAGAGGCTACCTAATCCAGTGTGAGAGGGTTACAAAGACACACAGAGAGAATCAAGAGAGATACATATGTGAAATGGGCCTTTAGTTAATTTTTCTATCTCAATTTTTTAAACCAAGGATTACATGTAGTTATAGTTTGTGATTGATGACTTACCATTAGCTCTAGAAGAGTTGCAAACGACGAGTGCTGGCGTTGAACCTCCGAAGTACTTTATGCTTCTCATTGGTAGTGAATCGGCAAGTGAGATCCCTCTCAAAGGCAAGCTGCACCAACTGGGCCTTCCTTTCATGCAGCATGGAACGTCTGTGCTCTGAAAAAATGTTCCTCAAGGTCGAAAAGGAGTTTTCGCAAGTTGATGTGGAGGCACCAAAAGTTAGGGCATGCTTGAAGGCTGTCAGCACGCTGGGCATTGCAACCAAATGCCCATGGTACATGGAGAGGATGCGTTTCACAGTCCACGGTCCCTCTGTGGCTTCCGTCTGTGCAGTTAAGAACTGCTTTGCAACCTGGAATTCTGCGTCCTTTAAGCAGGTCTGTGAGAGGTCTAGGATAGGCTTCACGACAGTTGCATCAAGGAAGTGGAGGCTGTTTGGATTGAGTGCGTCAAGAGCTCTGGCTAACTGAGAATTACGCTCGCTGAATCTTTGATCCAACTCACCGAGCGCAGAATCAACAGTGCTGTAGTAGATCCTCTTCAGTTCGGGTTTGATGTCAGAATCCCGGTGTCCTGTGCTTTCCATCACGACGTAACTGTCCATCCTTGAACTCTGTCGAGGTGCGCGCTTGGGTCTTGGCGTACAGGTAGCCGTGGCCATGTCCCACACCCGACTGAACTCCTCCTCACAACGAAGTTTTCGAACACACTCTGTCGCACTAGTGACCACACTTAAGCCCGTCATCAAATCTGTTTCCTCTCCCTGTAGAATTTTGTTGGCAGGAGCCAACAACGACAGTATGGTGTGGACAAATTTGGCAATGAAAAGGAAGTTAGGCTCACCAATTTCACGCAGCAGTCCTGATGCCTCCACTCTGATCTCGGCGCTGTAAACACGATTATCCAACTCAACCAGAAACGACGTTAAATCCTCAAACGACTGAAGGATCGCTGACACAGTAGCAAGATGTCCACCTCTGTTCAAGCAAGCGTTTGAGATGCACACCCTTGTATTGTGCCGAAATTGTGGGTCTCTTGCAGAACTTGTAGAGAGCATTACATACCTCGAAAAAATCAGAGACAGCCGGCTCTGCAGACATGGCATGCACAACAACGAGATGGAGCTGGTGGTTGAAGCAATGCACATACGGCACTTCTCTCCCCAGCTTGTTTTGAAGAAGCCTCTGGACGCCACCGTGTTTTCCGGACATCAGAGCAGCCTCGTCATACACTTGGCTTAGGATCATGGCAGTGTCCAGCCCAGCCTTGCCTAGCTCTGATAGGATGATGGTGGCTAGGCTCTCGGCATCGCCCTTGTCTGCCGAAGCAATACACAACAGTCGTTCTGTGGCTTCGTGCACGTTGTTCACATACCATAATACGATGGAAATATTCTCTGTGCCCGTCGGGTCCCGTGTGCCGTCTGCTTTGATTGTATAGAATGAATCGCCGACCTCCTCCACTATAGCATCTGTTACAACGTTGCTGATCGTACTGATTAACTCATTCTGGATGTCGTGGGACGTGTATGTTGCATTTCGTGGAATTGATTTCACAACTGCAGCCAGTTCGGCGTCTTTCTTGATAGTGTAATTGAGAAGTGAGAGAAACAGCCCAGAGCCCCCTTTGTCCATGTCTTCAAATGCGTCCATGGTGCCTCGCAATGGTAACTGGTTCTCCACCAGGAACCCGATGACATCGATTACACTGGAGATGTAGTACCTGTTTCGCTGTAGCTGGTCCGCGTTGATTAACGTTGATACTTCCTTCCCTGCCTGCACACGCCTCTCTCTCTCCTTCCAACTCATGCATGCTGCCAGGTGCTCCTTGGACTGTTCGTGCTTGTGGAATCCTCTGTCCTTCTCCGTGGCATTTTTCCAATTGCGATAGCCCACACTCCCAAACACATCTGTGGCCGATCTTTTGGACGAGCTAGAACTAGCTGCCTGGTGGCAATAGAAGCAAAACGCAGCGTCAGCGCTCACACTGTACTCCAGCCACTCTCGGGAGGTAAACCAAGTTGAAACAAACGAGCGCTTCTTTCCTCCAAACATGCTGCCAGGATACTGTCGTAGTGTAAGCTGTTTAGGTTTGTCAACTCCAAGGTCACCTGGTGGCGATCTGGCGATTCCCTCACTGCTGCTAGGGTTGTAGCTGCTAGCCGCTCCGGTGTTGTCTCTGCTGCTGCTGACACAGGCTGAATTTTGACCATTTTTGGCACTTCCCTCGCTGTTGAAGCTGCTTGCGGCTACGGGGTTTTCGTTGCTGCTCTTTTGTGGGCCTCCATGCCCCCCTCCGCCACAAAGCCAAGCTCGTATATCCATTTGCTGAACTATATGTGTACTGTGATGACATCCAGAAATGACTGTGCGGTTGAAAATTCCATATCAATATTCTTTAATAAAATTCAAATGTGGCATCCAGGCTAACCTATCAGATCAGCACAAGCTTACAGACAGCCAATTAGCGTGTAGTGTAACCAGTGTGTATTGTACGTCATATCAGGGGGAGGAGTTGAGGACAGGCTCGAACTGGCAATCTGTGCCACCGGTGGGCTGGTCCACATCTGGGCCGGTGGCCTCCGATTTTTTATTTTATTTTTTTTAAACGATTTTTAAATTTATTTATCTAGTCTACATTTGCTAGCAGCCCGGTTAATGGCCATGTGGCTCGTAATCTATTGTATACATTTTTTGGGGGGGGGGGATGCACAGACCTTGCCAGCTTGCCTCTTCAGGACAAGTTCAGAAGCAGGTGCGTGTTACGATTGCGCCCCCTGCCCCCATCCCTCAAGTGGATTTGTCCATACCACCATTACAGGATCTCCGCGGATCCTTAAAAAGTATTAAAAAGTCTTAAATAAAAAATACGTTTTTTAAGGTCTTAAAATGTCTTAAATTTCGCTGATTTTCGAAGAGTGGCATTAAATTTCATCTGGGCGGAATGAAAGAAAGATATGTCTGGAGAGAGCTTTTGTGTGTGCGCCAGTACTTCCGGTGATTTGACAGCTAGAACGTCAGGTTAGGGCCAGTGGCCGTAAACAAAGGTTATAGCCGAGAAGAAAGATGATAATATAACGTAGCTAAAAAGACTAGCTTTCTTCAGTAGCCTAATGCTTACCGATTTAGCATGCCTAGCAGCCTCGTTGCTAATGCTAGCCGCCGTAACGTTACCAACCATACCCGACGTCAAGGAGTTGGCGAGCAGCTAGGAGTGGCTGGCAGAGTTAACATCATAATGGGTGAGTGAAGGTTTCATTCACTTGATTTCATTCTTTCACAGGATGGATTCACTTCATTGATTTATCCGATTGCTGGCCGCCGAGCCATTATGTGTCTGGGTTTGTGTGGGTTACTGATCATGGTTGTTAGCAGTTGATAGTCAGGTTGTGTGATGTGTGTGTATTTTTTCTATGGGTTTTTCTGACGAGGTGCGCGCTTGGGTCTTGGCGTACAGGTAGCCGTGGCCATGTCCCACACCCGACTGAACTCAAGCCATTGACTGAGCGGTCTGTGCTCGTTTTTTATTTTTATTTAATTAGATTGGAGATACTAATTTCCCAGTCCGACCCTGAACTACATGTTCAAATGCGTTCTGATGTCGGCTCAACGCCAGTCTGAATTCACTGTGGCCGTGCGTGGGCGTTGCTGTTGTTGTTGCGCTCCTGTTTGCTCGTTGTGTGTATTATTATTAATGGCGACTAGAAAGGGGCAAACGTGATCTGGGCTTTGCGTTCAATTTATGCACCGATGATTATACAGAGTGGATGAAACACTATTTTCATCCACTCTAGGCTATTCGAGATGTCTCCGAATGCCTACTTTAAAGGAAGCGTGATGTGTTTGCCAGGGCTGCCTAAACGAGTTGCCAACCGTCCCTTGAAATAATGGAATCGTCACGTATTTAGTAACAAAAGGACAGTTCCTTATTGGGCTGAAACGGGGCCCACAATACGGTTAAAATGCAGGAAATTGCATCTAAGAAATACCAAATTTTCTGGGGGAGGACCCCCAGACCCCCCGCTAGGGGGGCCCCCCCTACTCATTTAAATGCCCGTCCAATAGCTTGTCTCTGCTGCCGGATCTGGGAGAAGTACAACGTAACCCACCATTCTATCATCTACTTTTCAGGAAATAAGTTGGACATGGCAGCATTCATTTAGTGAATCTTTATTTTCTAGGAGCTTAGGGATCCTCCAACAGGGAAAGGGGTGGAGGCGGGAGGGGTGACAGCTGCCACCTGGCCGTGGTACGGTCAGATGGACGCCGCACTCCAGGGGCAGCACTCCATCAGTCCGCCCCTGGTAGTTGCGGCAAATCTGACCCCCACTACAGGTGGCGTTGTCACCCAGCCGTCCTCTGCCCCTCCCAGAGAAGGGGCAAACCCACCAGCTCCCAAGAAGGCCAGGGCCAGTGGGCAGCTACTGAACTTTTTAAGAGAGCAGGCTGAGAAAAAGGAAACGAGGGAAGAGGCGAGAGAGAGAGAAGCAGCCCAGAGATCTGAACGTTTTTTGTCTCTGTTTGAAAAACTTATTAATTGTTTCTTTTATTTCTGTGATTGAATATTGATGATGATTAAATATTGTATGTATTGAGTGTCAGTCTGTATGGTATTCAAACATATATATCTTTATTTACAGACTCCAGGTCAACAGGTAACTAACAAACAAACAATATAGACAGATGGATAAATCGGCTAATATAATGATTATAATAATGATTGTCATTGGACAGTTAACTATATACACAATAATTTAGAATAAATCAACAAAACAATATTTAAAACATTTAAACAGATAACAATTCAACTACTATAATGATCGAGTATAAGAATGATTGTAATTATAACTTAAATTTCTAACTTTCTAATTTATAACTTAATAGTCATGCTCCCTCAAACATGCTGGGAGCTCTCCAGGGGCAGACACTTCTGCAGCAAGTCTGGCATGGAGATTATTCCTAGACAGCTCCTGGTCCTGGGCAACATTCCCCTCATCTTCATCCTCCACTTGATCCTCCTCCACTTCCTCCTCTCCCTGGAAGTCACCTGCCAGCAGGCAGATTGTGGAGGATGCAGCATGCTGCAATGACTTTAGGGGCGAACAGAGCCCGGATCTCCAGAGCCCTGAGGAATATCGCTCTCCAGCGCGTTTTAAGCAGCCCGAAAGGTGCGCTCTATAATGTTTCTGGCCTTGGCGTGATGCCTGTTGAACCGCGCTTCAACTTGGCCTGTTGATCAAAATACAGGTAATGTAAAATACATCCGGAAATGCAAAGTAACAACTGTAATAAACAATTTATTCTCTTACCTGCTACAGGTTGACGGTAGGGAGTCATGAGGGCCACAGGATGCTGCAGGCAAGGGTACCCCCCGTCTCCAAGGAGGAAGAAGCCAGCTGGTGGGTAGAGGGACTCCTTGTACATTGGAGACTTCCGGAGCACAAGGGCATCGTGGACTGACCCTGTGTTTCTAATATATACATCAATGAATGCCCCTCTGCTGTCACACACGCCTTGGAGAACAACAGAGGGGAAGAGCTTGCGGTTGAAGGAACACTTCTTCTGCTCCGCAGGTGGGACAAGCCGAATGTGGCATCCGTCAATTGCTCCAACTGCACGCCGGAAACCATCATGCCCAGCCAGCCGAGCAAAACCTGCTCCCACCTCCTCCATCTCCACAGGCTTGGGTAACTGAATGGCCTTGTGGATGATGCCCATCATGGCCTCCACTACAGTGTGGACAACCCTGGCAACTGTGGCTCTCGGCATGGCAAATATGTCCGCCATGACCCGGTATGATGTGCCACATGCCAGCCAATAGAGGCAGACAGCCACCTCAATTTCATGGCCCCAGCCGTGTGGCTTTAGCCGGGGCAACATCTGGACCAACAAAATGACGGTCTCCCTGGACAGCCTGAAGGCTGGTTTTAGGTCAGCCTCCGAGAAGAAGGTGCAGAGGATGGGCACGGTGCTTCTAATTTGGTCATACCTCCGAGGAGAATGATCCTGTAATAAAGAAAAAAATATATTTTTAATTAGTACAACCATGAAATAATATCTATTTATTTATTTATTTAAACTGAACTCATCATGGCAATTTGACTTGACTGATGCATTTAAACACATGCAGTGTAAAATGTATTTATACAGGCCTATTTTTTTCATTAAACTATTTATTTTTTGTGTTCTATACAAATGAGCTTCACTTGTTTGATTGATTGATTGATTGATTGATTAATTGTATCAAATATTATTTTGAATTTATTGAAATAAATGCTCCTCTGTTGGGTCCCCCACGATTTCACCACTAGGTGGTGGTACTAGGTATAACAACATTAATAATAATAATAATAATAATAATAATAATAATAATGATAATAATAATATTAATAATATTATAATGATAGTAATAATAGTCAGTATTATAATAATAATAGCCGTGTCCTGGTGTGTGTCTGCTCTGTAGAGGGATACATGTGAGTCTGATGTAACTGTAACTCTATTATAACAACATTAATAATTATAATAATAGTAATAACAATAATAATAATCAGTGTAATAATAGCCATGTCCCGGTGTGTGTAGCCCGGCTGTCAGCTATATATAACATATCAAATGTCAGATGTCAATTTGTGTGAGCAGTAGCAATAGTAGTAGTAATTTGTGAATGAAAAGTTTTGGGTCTATAGCGTTACCATTACAGGCGGAAAATGTTAATCCTGTTTCATACATTAACATTTCTAAACCGTAGGCTATCGTACTAATTTTGTTAACTTTAATATGAAGTGCTGCCAAAGGAAAAATAACTTACAAAATCAGCGAGCGCTAGGATTGCGCGATATCTGTCCAGTCTCCTCCTCCTCACCATGGCTGTTCTACGCTGAATACGTCCCCTCAGCTCGGCAGCTTCCTCTTCTGCCTCTCGGCAAAGTAAGCCGACTGCTAATACTATCTGGTCCATATTTAAATATAACACGACGTAACTTTCTAAACTAATCCACAATGACGATCCTTAAACAATGGCCTTTTCCCGGGTTTTTTTTCCCGCTGTTGTCTCGTGCTGTGCAGGAATTTCTTGGCTCGTGACTCTTTCGGCCTCCATATGCAAGTTACCACAATAATAATAGTAATAATAGTCAGTATAATAATAATAAAAGCCGTGTCCCGGTGTGTGTCTGTTCTGTAGAGGAACACTTGTGAGTCTGATGTATCTGTTAGGCTACTGTTTATTATAACAACATTAATAATAATAATGATATTAATAATAATTATAATAATAGTAATAACAGTAATAATAGTCAGTATTATAATAATAATAGCCGTGTCCTGGTGTGTGTCTGCTCTGTAGAGGGATACATGTGAATAAGACACTTAAAGAAGCGCTTAAAAATAAAATATAGCATACATGTACAACGAACGGGGGCTGTTGCTGCTTTATTTAAACACGTGTATATTTATTTATCTAAGTAAATAAATTTATTTTATGTATGTTCATTTATGTATGTATTTTATTTATGTATGTTTACACACACACACACGCACACACGCACACACACACACACACACATTAGAGCGAGAGAGAGCACTTGGATGAAAAAGCCCAGCTGTTTAATCAGAGCAGGCTGCCTCGGGCACGAAGAACGCATCGTCTCAAAACTGAAAACGGAGCATGTGTACTCGTGATCTCCCGAGTTCATTCTTCCGAGGTTGACTAGCAAGAACATTCTCCTCAAGAACACAAGTCTGTTCTTTGCATTCTTGGTATTGAGAAACGGCCATACAGCTTTGACCGCTGCGCTCTGCGTGTGCATGATAAACTTCTGTCATGTTTAATTTGCGTTTAATGGACAATTGTAATGGATGCTTACTTTGGATGTACTACTACTGGATACACTTCAACACTGCGGTGAGCCACAATAAATTACGCAAAGAAAGAAGACGTCAAGTTGTTTATTCGTGCATACAAGTGATTTTTAGACCAATTCTTCTCCTGTCCCAACCATGCGCAAATAACAGTAGGCCTACATTTTTAAATTTATGTTATTTCTACAGAACGTAGGCCTAAGCTAGGCCTACTTGAAATGCATAACCCTCTAGACCCCAACAGAATTTTACAACAATGCTCCAGATTCCTGAGAATTCCGAAAGAAATGGGCAATTTGAGAAACATTTCAAATAACCAAGAATAACTTGAAAACTAATGACAAGTGTTCATTGTAAGTTTCTTTCTATTTAAAGATTGGAAATGGCTCTTTCAAATGATATGTGATCAATTAGGAATTATTCATTCATGTATTCCATAGACGACCATTGAACTGTATCAAAAAGGATATTTTGAGACTGAACAAAAATTCACTCCTCTTTTTAACTTGAAATGGATAGTTATAGTACTGTAGGCATATTTAAGTATTATTTTGCATAACATATCAACATCTCAGGTGATTGAGGTATTTGTTTTGGATTCAAATTTGTTCAGTTAGCAACGCACGGCATATGATAGGCCTTCAAAAGTTAGACACTTTGACTTGCGCCATCAGTCATTCAATCGCAGCGATGCGGACAATTTCTCCCCTCACCCCCTGCCATACACACACACATTTACACACATGCCTATGTAGCAGTCACAGTGCCGTGTGGATTAAGAGGCTTTGAAGCCTCTGACGATACCAACATTCCTATCGGGGGATGTTTACGTATGTGGATAAAAACCAGATCTTCATTTTCTTTCCACAAAGGAAAGAGAGACAGAAAACTGCCTAATTTACAACAACCTTCGGCCCTTTGAAAGCTTTTTGGGGAGTCGAACTCGCAACAGACGCTCGCCATAAATTGGAATAAGCTCAAACTAACAACGAACCCTTCTTTTGGAAAAGTGTCTTATCTGGACCATAAATCGAATTTGACACTTTAACCCCTTTCCACCAGAGAAGAGACCAGATGGCTGAGAAGACTGTCCTAATACCTTACTAAGACTCACTTTTAGTCGAATCTTAAAACCGTATTAAATGTGTTTGATAACTTCACACAATTTCTTTCAGGTTTCCAGCTTGATCACAAGACGCATATAGAGATAATTTGTACGATTCTGGCTTAAATATTGACGAAGAAACAAACTTGGTGGAAAATGCCCAACCTGCCTGATGGAACCACATTGCCCCCTAGTGGTCTGCAGTGTTGAATAAGTTGAACATTTAAATCCCAGAGGACTCAGTAAAATGGACAAGATATATGCAACAATTTAACTTTTAACGATGTCCCTTCGGTATCTATTTGTTATTTGTTTGGTATCCCCATTGTTAACACAGAAAATTAACATTGTGTGGTTTGCTATTCATATGTCACGACTTCATAGATATCCATCTGAATTTTGAAACTCAAAATCGTCTCTATTATGTTGTGTGTTATTTGATGTCTTTATATTGCAAGTCTATGTTATACCTTTAATCTGCATATCTTAACAAGATGTGGTGTTTTCAGAATCACCGAGACAAATGTTCTATGAGACGGAGGAATGGAGAAATAAGAGTTTCTTTGTCTCATCCAGAAATCCCCATATAAATGCTGATCGCCTTACACAGACATCCAGGCAGAACACCACAGTTCAGGCATATCATTGGCTGAAAGAGTAGTGTAAGCTTACGTCATGCCCCGCCTTCGAGAGTCAAACCCCGGAGCCAGCGAAACCAGACAAAGACTTGAGGAGAGTTCAGAACGCAGATCACAGTTGCTCAGAGAGATTTGTTTTGACTTTCAGTTGTTCAGGTTTTCAGAGATTTGGAAATGATTTGAGAAGAGAAGAAGAGCTCACCAGAGTTTGGGAGTTTCCCAGAGTCTCAGGAGAGAGCGGAAAGACGAGAGGATGAGCGATGCAGAGGACGACAGGAGGAAGCCCTCCATAACCAAGGGAGGCCCCGGAGACGAGGAAGAAAGACCCGAACAAAGATAAGAACAGAATGAAGTTTTCCTACCAAGAAAGCCAACTCAAGCAAACTTTTATTAATCTTCTGTGAACTTAAGTTCACTTCATCAGAGAAGCAACGGACCCACTGACACTCAGACGAGTTTAATCATGCACAGTGAAGTCAACACCAGCGTTCCCATCCAGGCAGCTGCTGAGAAGTCCGCTAGAGTCAGCCACCACAACCAGGAAGGCCCAGAGAGCGGAAGAGAAATCCCCTCGGAACCCGCGTGGCCGCTGCCATGCTCCGAGCTGACTCCACAGAACTTCAGTACAGTAAGACCGACCCGTTTTCACCTTAAAGTGGGTTTGATGGATGTTTCGAGGCTTTCACAGAATGATAAATGAATCCAAAATGTCAGTATTTAGCGTCAAATAGTCAGCCAACCCAAACTATTTGAATACATCCAGTATCTCTCCATTCCCCATATTTTATTTTCCATTCACTAAGTGTTTTATATAATCACCCATATTCAATGCATCTCCTGTTTGTTTAAGGTTCATGTCTTTGGTCATATCATTTTAATAAATAGTTCATATATCTATATATATGATATAATCACAGATTGTGTCGTATGCTTTCTTTACGTAATGTCTGTCCAACCAAACGAGAACTTTCACGAAAGTAGCGAGATATGAGACTGATTATTAATTTAACATACCAGGATCGTAAGATTTTAACAGTTTCCCTCCCTAGACTGTAACTTAAAACAAGTTAAAACAACAGGAAGGTGGTGCCCTATATTCGAGGTTTAAGGTTTATTGAGACTGTGAGAACGTCTTATAAATAATACATATATAAATGCCCAATAACGCTACACTTGGCACATCCTTCGAGCTGGAATTGAACCAGTGACCTAAGGATAACTGTTGTTGGGCACCTACAGTCCTCCCCTCTACCAACTGAGCTATCAAAGGGAGCAAAGCCAACATCCTTTTCATGAATCCTGTATGAATGCATGTAACCAGGCTTAAGATGCGTATCATGGGACACCTGCAGTTCTCTGCTGTACCAAATGAGTTATGGAAGGGAGCCAGGGGCTTGGGCCTGTTTATCAGTTAAATAAACACAAAAAGTGATGACAAACCATCAGTTTCAGATGCATTTCAGATCAAATCAGCCCCAGTTTCTATCATGCATTTAGTCCTTACAAAAACATATCTGGCATCTATCTGGGAAAGTCTCCACATCGTCCAACACAGATGTTGATCCTCAATATACCCTCACATTGTCCAGCGCAAAAGTCCAGCCATTTTGTTTGGTTCTTTTTTTGTCAGGTCTATCCATCCATTCATTTGGCACACGATTTTCATCTTCTGTTGTTAGGATGTTTATACTTTGGGTGTGGCGGTGTGTGAAAACCCTCCCTTTAGAAGAGCTAAAAAACACAGAACATATGCAGCCTTGGCGACTCATTAAAAAGGCACTATTTCTCATTGGGGCCTGTTTGATACTTTGACCCCTTTTATGCTCTTTAAATGGGCAGACCTTCTGCATTTGTGCTGTTTAATTCTTTCAGACCTTTGATACGGGACATGGATGTTACTTTGACACTTGCAACCTGCTGAAACATTCTTGCAGAGGCAGTCAGACCCCCCACATGGCAACAGCACTCTCCCTCAGTGTCTCCCCCCCCAAAAGTCAGCAGAAATTAGAAATTAGAGTCGAATCCCGCGTTGGTCAGCCGTCCATTGGGGAGTTTATTGAACAAACCGTCACAGCAAATGTGCATACAGAATGTACAAAATGTCCGACGAGCTCATCTTGTGACACCCTTTTATACCGTTTTATCATAACAAGTGTACGTGGCCCTCTCTGGAGGCGCCTAGCTTTCGCAGTTTATCATAAACACGCTCATTCTAACTATCAACAATATTCATATGAACCAGTCAACAAGGCCCAGGATGTAACTAGGCCAGAAGTCATGAGCATGTCATGACATCCTTCTCCCACATAGTCCCCCCTGAAATCACTTATCAGTGATTTAATAAAGAAATAATCTAAAATGAAAGAAAATCATCCCACATAGTTAATTAAGAATTAATTAACATAATCAACACTAAATTATCCTAATAATTCTACAATATCAATCAACAGGACCATTTTGAATAAATGAAAAGGAATATATATATGTGTACTCGAATCACATTAAATGATTAAATTAAATTAAACGATATTGAATTCACCAACACTACAAGTTTTACATTGCCATCACACTTGTCCACCGTTCGCAGTGCATAGGTGCGAAAAACCCACCGGCTGCTACTTTCGTAACTCATGTTCTTATCTTGGGAAAACTCACCTACGGCCCCACCCCACTTGGCGACCGACCACTTTACCAAGGTCGCACTCCGAACAGTTGACTTACACAACTGGCAATGCACATATTAGTGATCAGTTCTGATTGATAATACACATAGACTGAATACATCACCTTCAAATCAGTTAATCACCGTTTTGTATCCAGTACAATACATAAAATTATGGATTATCACACAACAATAGTAATAAAATGCAATGTAATGCCGCTCCTCCAGTCCCGTCCCATCTCCTGTACTCTGGTGTCGTCTGCTTCTGGCCGAACATCCGTCCGGCTGGGTCTGGAACTGCTAAGCTAACTCTGGGAGGAGAGGTCGCCAGTACGTCACTCCCAATCAAAGAGATCTTCAGCATCTCTTCTCCCTATTAGACTAACCTTGGTTCCACCCTCGAGGAAAGAAACTTGTGAACCGTCCGTTGATAACCTTCATTCGTTGACCCGCTCTCCCATGCGTTGGTCCTCAGACCTGGTCTCGCATGGTCATCTGCCTCCAGATTCCTTCCCCTGTTTGTTTGAACATCACTTGCAGCAAACACCTTCTCAGAATGGGTATAATGCAACACCCCAATAGGGAAACCATCCTCACTATCAACAATATTGCTATTCCCGCCTTAACTGTCATCGCTCCCCCTTCTCCCAAAATCCCAAACAGACCAGTCCACCACCGTTCACCTCCACCAGCATCACACGTCAGCTCCTCTCTCCGTTCCCTGAACTCCTTCACGGCCGTTGTAAACGCTCCATGAGCTGCAGTGTTCCCGGGTATAAATGTACAACATTTTCCCCAACCATCTGGCAAACACCAATTTCCCCTTCTAATATACATTCTAAAACTTGTCTGTTCTACCAAGCCATCATACTCGTCTCATGTAGTTGTTCTCCAAAGCCTGCAAACCCTTCACTCGTGTAGCTAAGAATTCCCTGTTGGTTGTATTATATGTAATTAGTCCATTCCCCATTTTGTTAAATATGATCCACGGCAAATCCAGCTGCAACCTCCCTGCGTGCTTTGAGCTCAAAAGGAATCCCTCTCGGCTGTCCTATTGCATCCAAGTAAACGTGCTTATCCAGGATGTAGTTACCACTATATGTTTTAACTCTCCCTTTTTCCACATCCAACCCTCGCATCTCGTTTACCTTGTTATACACTAACACAACTGATGTGTTCCTCCTCACCCGTGCACAAAGACCTATCCACCTGTTGGGTAACACATTTAACAAAACATCATCTCCACACATCCAGTAACTCTCAGCCACTGGGTGTGTCTGATCCCCAAAAAGATATAGAGTTAAACTGATCATTTCTATATTTTCACATTATTGATCCAAATAAATAAATCCCAATAAATATTGGTTCCATTTAACAGTAGTACTACTTACGTGACTTCCAAAAGCATTCAAACTCACCATCGTAATCTACTCTATAATCAGTGGGAGGCCCATCCTGTGATGTACTAAGATTAAATTCAGCACAAGAAGACTCCAATTTGTGGCCCTTCCTTATTTTGAAAACAATTATGTAATTTATCTGGCCCAAACATCAATCTGCACTTAATACCCCACCTAGGAAACAATAACCATTTATCCTCTTCCGATGTGAACCTACCTGCTCTGCATTCCCGTTGCTGGACCACTGCACAGTCTCTGAAGGTGTGTGGCTCTGGAACAACAACAGGCAATGCCCCTGGAGCGTCTGCGCATATGAGACACTCCATCGCTGTCAGTTCTCTCGTAGTGTATCATGCCCATCTATACCACATATTCTGTGCTGCCTTAAACCCTCTTCCACAGTTACACTGTTTTCCTGACTTTACCTGTGCATGTACACTCCGTCTGTTCTTGGGTTAACATGATTATTCTGTCCTGTAGTGCTAATGGTATCAAATCCCCCTAGCCTTCCACGAGAAATCTTACTGTTCTTACAACTATTGTGAACAACTTCTTCTGCGTTGTGGCGTCCGGAGGCGGTGATTTGGTCGTCTCCTCCACCGGACCCATGATCCACCCCTCCTCAAATCGTTTATTCCATGAACTTAAATTCAAGCTTAGCAGATACCTCTTCACGACTAGCTCTAGTGTGTACTGCTGGCAAAGTTTGTGGCGTGGCATGGTCTGAGTGGGTGTGTATTGTTGCATCATACTCATCTGACCCAGGCTGGCTACTTCCCTGCGGGGTGGCTTCATCACGGGACCCTTCCAGCCTCTCCTGGATGCGGGATCCCGTCCAACATCTCCAGGCTTCGTTCTCCTGAGCCCATGCTGTCGGCCAACACCCACACCTGGATGCTCACAGTGTCAGAAATCTTAACCTCTTCCTTTCGTCCATCCTTTTCCTCGGACTTAACTCCGTCTGTGCCTTTAGTCCAAACCTTAGTGCAGTGATTCAAATGGTACCATGTGTTGCTACCTTCCACTTGAACTGCTGTTGATGTTGCTCGCACCATTGTGTACGGTCCTTTCCGTCTTGGCTCGTGCCACTTCCTCCGGAACACTTCGATGTGCACCTGGTCGCCTGGCACCACTGGCCTCTCAACCAGCTGTTCGAGACTCAAGTCTCTGAACTCCTCCTGTAGATAGATTGTTCTGTGGATTGCAGTTAGTTGCTTCATGTAAGCTGTCCACTCTGTTTGCATCTGCTCGAGTGGGAACTGAGGTGCCGGCATGGGTCGACCCGTTAGCATTTTATGCGGTGTTAGTGCGTGACTCTATGAGTCTGCATACGATAGCTCATTAGTGCAAGCAGCAAAGCATCTAGTTAGTTTAGCTGAAGCACAGATTCAATTCAATTCCCCTTTCCAGGTTCTATTGATCCTCTCAACCATCCCTTGAATTTGTGGATGATAAACGGCCCCACAGCACTGCTTGATTCGCAGCTGCTGCAGAATGCCTCTTGCACTTTTATACACAAACACTTAACCATTATTTGAGCTAATCTCTGATGGAATGACAAACAGATGAATCAATTCTCTTACCAAAAAAAATTTACGACTATTTATCCAATATGTATGACCAATATCCTTGTGATGGCGCGACCTCTGGCTCCAGTAACACCATTGGTGCCAAAACAGCAAGCTGGCACTTTGATGCTACTTTCGCTGCTTCATCAGCCGCGATATTACCTTTACTGACCACTTTGTTACCTTTACGATTATTTGACACTGTATCACTGCCAATTTTCAATTTTCATGACTGCAATCCGCTCCTTCATTTGGACCTCATGTCGCACTGGACTTCCGTCTGACCTCCTGAACCCTCCCTGCTTCAAAACTGCTTCAAACAAATAGCAAATATCATGAGCATATGCAGAATCTGTGTACACATTCGTAACCTTACCTTTCACCAGTCAACATGCTTCCGTTAGTGCCTTCAATTCAGCCAACTCTGCCGAACATGGCCGTTCACACTTCTCAGCTTTCACCGTCACAAAGTTTTCCACCTTCCTGTTTCACAACTGCAAAACCTCATGATCACCCAAATGATCTCACAACATGAACCATGCACAACATAAGTGACATCAGCCTGCACAAGTGAAGTTGCTCCTAAGTCAGGTCTCAGTTTAATGTATCTCACAGCTTCTGACACACGCTCATGTGGTTCTCCTTCAAACTCACGTGGAATGACATCCGCAGATCCCGATGTAGTACACTTCTGTATTCACATCTGGACGTGTCAAAAGATGCACAACCTGCAAACATCCTGTCCGAGTCACAACATACCTACTCTGATTTATTAGTTCTGAAATCTTATGGTGTCTATTGGAGACATATAAGAAAAATGGCTTCTCATAGACTAATGTTGCCCGTTTCAGATGACTCTTGCTAATTCTGTTTCAAATTTCCAAAGGCTAGCTTAGCCTCGATTGTCCTATCCAGTTGTGCTTTCAACCTTTGATCTTTGGATTTTTCATGATTCCTTCCAGAGGAAGCGCATTTTATTGCATAATCCTCCCAAAAGAAGATCATACTTGTTTTATTTTAATTTTACTTATTTATTCATTAGTTATTTATTTATTTATTTTGGACATGGCGCTTTTCTTACTCCCTCCAAGTGGGATGGAGAGATATCAGTAATTCCCTATGGGCTAAATAGATACTCTAATTTCGGCTAACAATGCTAAAATTTAAATTCGAAACTTGGTTTTGTTTAGATTTCACAAATATTTTAAGTTTTAAATTTAGAAAATTTGTTTTGTTTTGTAATAGTAATAGCGACATATTTAAATTTAAGTTCTAGAAACTTAGTAATCGTGACACATTTAACTTAAAAACTTTGTTTTGTTTTGTAATGATGACACACCTGAGGGCGGTTTTTAAACCCTTTTGAGTATGTCCGATGTAAGTGTACTTCTTACCTCTATATGTCAATGTAAACCAATACTGGGATTCCTCTGCCAGAGGAACGCCTTGGACCTGCCGGGCCACTTGCTCCGCCCCGCAGGGACTGGCCATGGTCCTGCCGAACACTCGGGTTTCTCGGTGCTCTTGGACAGCTGTAAACAAAGTGTCCCCTCTCGCCACAGGCCCAACATGCCCCCGAGGACCTTCGTCCTCCAGGTGCACCTCTTCTTGACCTTTGACAGGGTCGATGATGGACTTGCCCCTGTAATGGCTGTTCAGCGGCCCCCGCTGTTATGGCCTCATTTCGTACTTCTTGCTTCGCTTGCAGTTCTTCTAACTGCAACCGTGCAAGTTCCCTTTGCATAACCTTCTCCTGCTCCTTCCGTTTCAGTTCTTTTCTGTATTTGTTTACTGCCTGCACCACGTGGTCTCGGAATTGTCCATGTGACATTGAATTCAACCCCACCACATCCTCCAGCCTCCCCTGAACTGGGGCAGGCAGAGCCTCTTTGATGGAAACTCTGAACAATGTCACCCAAGCTGGGCTCTTCTCGATTTCTCCCTCAGACTCTTGTCTCCATTTCTTCAATTGTTGTGCAATGTACACAGCCGGACTCTCTGTTTCTGACAGTGGTTCCCCCTTTAATGCTTCGAGGTCCACTCCTACAGGAAACTCAGCTCGTAACGCTCTCCAGAGTGCAGCTCGATATGCATTAAAGTCAGTTCCATCAGCTCGGTGGCTCAACATCCAGTCATTCTCACTGTGTCTCAAAATGCCCTCCATGGTAGAAGTTCCAAAACACAGTGCCCACACTGCCTTAATGTGTCCCACAGACAACAGCTTATGCACAGTCTCTTGTTCAAAAGCTCTTATCCATTTGCTTGCACCTGTGTGAATGTCCGGCAGTCTGGCAACCAGCCCCCCTAGGACGAGCGTCTGCCACGGCACATACTGTCCCTGCGTCATTTCCATCAAACTCGGTGCTGACGCTGTTGGACTCTTATGTTCTTCAGAAGATGCCTTTTGAACTGGAGATGCCAGTTCTGGTGATCTTTGGTATTGTGGGAGCTGTCCCCTTGCCTGATCTGAATTACAGACGGCGTCTGGCTCAGGAGCTCCATGACTGCTTTATGTAGCTATTTGTGGTTCTGGACGTTCATGAGATATTTTGTGATCTTTTATTTCAGAATCTCCTTGTATGTTTACTGCTCCTGGCAGTGTTGGATATAGCTCTGCATTTTCAAAGAAATGTAAAACTTTTAATTCAAGCTCTCTCTTTTCCTGTCTCTTTTTGCTTTTGTCCTTTGGTTTGTAAGCTTTAATCCTTTGTTCCATAATCTTACAGGCAGCCCCATTAAAAGTGCCCCCTTTTGGCCAGGGTGAGACGTTATTTTTTGTTCGTTTTTCCCATTTTTGAGATATCTTCTTAATGACTTTGGAATGTTCAGGATACTTGGTGCTGATGGTTATTGTTGGTGTTACATCCATTGTTTCACCTAGTTAATTCCCTTCTTTTGACTTTCGATTTACTTATTTATTTTCCCTAATTTTATTTTATTCTTATTATCCCCCTTTTTCTTTTTCAGACAATTTTTGAAAGTCAATTTGAATTCACTAATTATTTCACTCTAATCAATGCTAATTTAATGCTCGGCTCAATTTAGCTTAGATGCAGCTAATTATTGGATTGGATATTGTCAATGCTACTGTTAAGGTTAGCCTATGTTAGCTTTGAAAGCTTATGCTCTAGGTTGTTTTTTTTTTTTTAAATTAAACCAATGTTAATTCAATGTTAGGCTGATTTAGCTTTTTGACTTCTAGTTTGGAGTTAGGTTACTATTATTGCTAATGTTAATGTTTGCTAACCAATGCCAATTGATGTTAGCTTCCTAGCTGTTGCTAATCAATGCTAACCTATTGCTAATTAAGATTTAAACCAATATTTGCCTTATTGCTATTGCTAATCAATGCTAATTGTATTTCTGATCAATGCTAATTATGGCTAACGAAATGCTAACAACTGCTAATAATGCTAACCAATGCTAACTATTGCTAATCAATGCTACTTATTGCTAATCAATACTAGCTTCCTTGTTGACCAATGCTAATTGAATGCTAATTATGCTATTCAATGCTAGTGATTGCTAATCAATGCTCGTTATTAATAATCAATACTATTGATTGCTAATCAATACTTGCTGTATTACTAATGCTACCCAATGTTAATTTATTGCTAATCAAAAGCTCAGTTAATGCTTACTCTGTTTGAAGTGACTCAGGCTAAAGGCGTTGCCCCAACCTTTGCTCACATCCGGATGTTACAGATCCAATCCACACACAATGTCTCCCACCAATCCAGATGATCCAATGCACGTCACCGCTACGTCAATTCTGACCAATGAAATAAAAATATTGTTTGACCAATGAAATCTGAACACACCTCTAAATCTATCTCCAATGAAACACGTCTGAGACACGTAACTTCTAACCAATAAAATATGAACACACCTCTAAGCCCACCTCCAATGGATCACGTTAATTCTAACCAATCAAATATGAACACATCACCACGTCTACTTCCCAGGCTGTTATTAACTCCTCCCAAACATAACAATTGAACCAGACATAACACTTGAACCACACCCCAACTCAAAATGGCGTTTGTCACACTTTTTGTGACAAGTTAAGAAAGAGGAAGAAATACAAACTTTCCAGCTGGACAGAGAAAAAATACAAACCAAACAACACAGAAATAACAGTTGCACTATTCTTTACCTCAAAATGGCATTTGTTAAGAAAGGGAAAGAAATACAATTTAACACGCTGTGGACAGGGACAATACAAATCAAAAGATACAGAAACAATGCATAAGCGAAAAACTTTCTTTATCAGGAATGTCACATTCACGTCGAACGACGTGATGAATCAATGGCCTAAGGACAGAAACTCTCCCTTAGGAATTGCGAAACCAACATTTACTCGACTGATAACAACTCTGCAATTAGCACATTACCTAAAGAAAACTAATAATTATTACAGTTCAACCATAAAGTGCCCCTGGAAGACACAAGGAAAGAAAATGCGGTCACACGCGAACATTTGCAGCAGCAGAAAACTGTCAAGGACAAACCACGCACCTTCACACCAGCCGCGTGAACGCGCAGCACTCTCTGTCCCCCTGAAAGCCAAAACACCTTCACTCGCCTGTTGAGAATAGAACTTTAGAAACTTAACACCAATCACAGCAGTATTCAATAATTCAATAATAACAAGATGCACTCAACGAAAATACAGAATCTTAAAGAAATAAACACACAGCGTTTAAAAATCACAGCACTTCACTGTAACAACTCCTTATCTCCCCAAGTTATTAATGTGGCAACTATAACAATTAAGCAAATTATAACAATGAAGCAAATTATAACTATAATTAAGAAGCAAATCTGAGTGTAACTTAAAATACTACAACTACTCAAAAGTCAAGGGATGATATGAGTCAGAACCTTTTTTCTTTTCTTCTTTTTAGATTCAAATAAAACAGCAGGATTTCACACACATTGACAGACAAACAGAGACCGGTCCCACACACTCACACCAAGTCAGTCGATCAAAGTTTTGTGTCAGTCACCGTTCAAATCTTCACAGTTTTAAATTATCAATTTCTTTCATTTAGACTTTTAATTTTCAGGAGATGTTGGTGTAGGCAATATATGGAATACAAAATGTGTTTTCCCTACAAGCCTTGTGATATGGTTCCTTGACCAATGCAACAAATGCTGACGTGTATCATTTGTTATATGCTCCAATGACTCGACGTGATAGAACTTACTCATTCAAGTCTCTCTTCTTTTTGTATAGCTTGAGTATAGGCAGTAGGGGAGGCCAAGATCACTGCGCAACATCAGCTTAACTTTGGATATTTTTACCAGTAACAGACTGGTAAAATCCTCTGACTTTAATGGCATCCCATTCAGAGGATTTCTGACATGGAGTACAACTAGCAAAGTACTTAGCAGCTTTCACCATGTGTTTATTTGGTTAGTACTTAGTACAGTGCTCTTGATTTCTGTACAGTAATGACAGCATACAACTAAACAACACAACCACGAAGGGACTCGAACCCTCAATCTTCTGATCCCAAGTCAGACGCCTTGTCCGTTAGGCCACATGGTCTCACCTGAGTCAACCGGCCGGTACAGGGGTGGTCTGCTGCCAAGTGTGACACAGCCAGGAATAAAATTGTGCCTCCAAGTCTGAGGCTCTGATCCCCTGTTGGAAAAAGGTCGAGGGCCCTCTTCTTGCTTAGAACCAGTTGCTGCCTCAAGTGGAAGAGTTTAGGGATCAGACCATTTTGACCACGACTGGAGGATTTCATTCTACCAGTCGATCTTCCTTCCAACGCTCACCTCTGGTCACTCCTTATGAGTGGTGACTAAATGAATGAGATTGCGAATGCATAAGGGCTGAAATCATCTTCCACTCTGTGGTGATTAGGCTCACCCTCTTGGATCAGGGTGATAAACGTAGTCATCTGGAATACGCTGAGAATACAGTCTCTGCCACTCTTCTTTGAATGAAGCAGGATCAGGCGGTATGGGCATCTGGTCAGAGTATCTTGTAGATTCCCCCCAGGGGAGATATTTTGGATCAGTTGCACGGTGAGGAGGCCTGAGGGAAGGTCCAGGACTCACAAGAAATAAACCATGCTGGTCTTGCATTGGTATTTCTGTGTGTCCACCCGAGAAGAGGTGTAGATTATGTCCTGTGAGAAGCAGGGCTAGGGATGTCTGCTCACACCGCTTCCCCGGCATCAAATATATTGATATATCTTTAAAAGTCATGTGTTATAGAAGGGCGCCTGCACATGTGCTGTTGTTGCTGATATTCGTGGCCAGTATGGGGATTTGAACCCATGACCTTGGCGTTATTAGCACCACGCTCTGACCAGCTGAGCTAACCGGCCAATTTTTGGCTTTCCCTATGAGCAATTTTGTGCCAGAATAAGTGCTCTCAGTGTTTTCTCTGTTACCTATTTAAGTCACACAAACATTCTATACAGCTTGCCTTTGATTTTGCGGATTTGGATATTATCAGCAGGTGAGTTGAAAGACTTTTAGTTCTTCAAAAAATCCTTTCAATGCAATTATTTTATCATTTGTTATATGCTCCAATGACTCGACGTGATAGAACTTACTCATTCAAGTCTCTCTTCTTTTTGTATAGCTTGAGTATAGGCAGTAGGGGAAGCCAAGATCACTGCGCAACATCAGCTTAAGTTTGGATTTTTTTACCAGTAACAGACTGGTAAAATAGTCCGACTTTAATTGGAATCCTAATTCAAAGGATTTCTGACATGGAGTACAACTAGTAAAGTTCATAGCAGCTTTCACCATGTGTTTATTTGGTTAGTACTTAGTACAGTGGTCTTGATTTCTGTACATATATGACAGCATACAACTAAACAAGACAGTCATGAAGGGACTCGAACCCTCAATCTTCTGATCCGAAGTCAGACGCCTTGTCCGTTAGGCCACATGGTCTCACCTGAGTCATCCGGCCGGTACAGGGGTGGTCTGCTGCCAAGTGTGAAACAGCCAGGAATAAAATTGTGCCTCCAAGTCTGAGGCTCTGCTCCTCTGTTGGAAAAAGGTTGAGGGCCCTCTTCTTGCTTAGAACCAGTTGCTGCCTCAAGTGGAAGAGTTTAGGGATCAGACCATTTTGACCACGACTGGAGGATCTCGTTCTATCAGTCGATCTTCCTTCCAACGCTCACCTCTGGTCACTCCTTATGAGTGGTGACTAAATGAATGAGATTGCGAATACATTAGGGCTGAAATCATCTTCCACTCTGTGGTGATTAGGCTCACCCTCTTGGATCAGGGTGATAAACGTAGTCATCTGGAATACGCTGAGAATACAGTCTCTGCCACTCTTCTTTGAATGAAGCCAGATCAGGCGGTATGGGCATCTGGTCAGAATATCATGTAGATTCCCCCCAGGGGAGATATTTTGGATCAGTTGCACGGTGAGGAGGCCTGAGGGAAGGTCCAGGACTCACAAGAAATAAACCATGCTGGTTTTGCATTGGTATTTCTGTGTGTCCACCCGAGAAGAGGTGTAGATTATGTCCTGTGAGAAGCGGGGCAAGGGATGTCTGCTCACACCGCTTCCCCTGTGATCCGTTCCAGGACAAGCAGCATCAAATATATTGATATATCTTTAAAAGTCATGTGTTATGGAAGGGCGCCTACACATGTGCTGTTGTTACTGATGTTTGTAGCCAGTATGGGGATTAAACCCATGAACTTACATTTGAAAGCTGATTATACAAGGAGCAGAGAATGCATTGGCCGGGAATCGAACCCAGGTCAATTGCTTGGCAAGCAGCTATTCTCTCGCTATGACACACTCAGTCTTACTCAGGAATCTTTCTATTTCTCCCTTAAATAAGAGAGAAGTTTAAAGCGTGAAACTTGTGCTTGCTTGGATTCATTCTCCAGATGCGCACAATTGCTTTCATTTAAGGCTAAAATGTTCACAACTTCAGTACAATGCACTATGCCAATTAATTTGCCAGTTAGGAAGAGTTTACCACAGTCTTGCAACCTGTACCGTGTGCACTGCTTTCAGTTCCCTGATGGTCTAGTGCAGGGATGGGCAACTTCCATGATAAAGAGGGCCAACATTTTTTCAGCACTATCATTGGAGGGCCACATGACAACGCACTTCGAATAATTGGATATGAAAGACGCTACAAATGATTCTCAATAAGAACACATTTAATATGAATTTATATCTGTATGTTTATTGCACCAACATACGATTATTTTCTGCATATAAATGCATTTCAACACATCCTTAATAAGCAACAAAGACAAAACATTTGCTTAAAAAGTGCAAAAAGGAATTTGAACTCCTTCATAACAAAGAACAAAACTGATTGCAAATAGCTCAGATTCAATAATGGCAGAAAACCACAGAGGCCCAGCATTATTTGAACCTAATGAGAGAGCTGTGGTTTGGCCTGCTTGCTCACAATGGATTGGATGTCAATGTCAATTTTTGTGGTCCCGATGCGCATCAAATGAAACAGAGTATCACCAGTGAGTCTGTGTCTCTCTTTGGATTTTATGTGAAATCCATTTTGGCTGAAAAATGCGATTTTCTGGGTCAAGTTTTCTCTTTTTGCCACTGCTAGTGGTCATGGCTCTCGACTTTCCTATTCGCTGTTGCGGAAAGCGGCCCGGCCCGCGCTATTGTTTGCGTATGGCGCGCCCTCTATCGGTCAACAGTATAATTATTATTTTTTTTTTTTTATTTTTTTTATTATTTTTTTATTATTGATCTATTTGCAGGCCGTACTAAGTGAGGACGAGGGCCGTCAGTTGCCCATCCCTGGTCTGTATGGAGGACGCGAGCCGGCTGTGGTGACTGCTGACCGCCTGGTCACCTGGGGCCTCATGTACAAAGGGTGTGTGCGCACTTTTTCACGTCAACGATCAGATGTATCAAGAGCGACATGATCGTGGAAATGTGCGGGGCCTCATGCCAACTTCAGGGCTGGCGTACGCACTTTTCTACAGCTGTTGATTCTTTGGCGACACTTAGAGGGGATGTTGGGAAACTGTTATAATAAATCAATGTGAAAACATTTAGTCCTCAGACAGTGATGTGCACATTTGAGACACATGAACAATTAATACTGATAAACAATTAACACATCCATGTGTCTGGAATAACACGAGTGGATATAGAACCATGCGCAAAGTGGTGCAATACATTCAATTAAAAACAATGGCTGCTTTAGTGGTATTAGCAGACTTTGCAAATGGTGCAATTCGAATAGAGCATGTGTTCAGAGACAGAGAGTGTTGGAGCGCAACGCTCCAACCCTGAGCCGAGCCATGCCAATTATACGCATCTCAGCCAGGAATATCAAATTCCCATACAATGCAGGCCAACATTAAAGCGCAATTTGAAGTGAGAGACGGTTTTCCTCATGTAATCGGAGCTATCGACTGCACAACCATTGCTATAAAAGCTCCATCACATGATGAATTTGTAAATGCCTCACAGGAAACATTTTCATCCAATCGATGTAAGATCATATGTGATGCGTAAATGCAATTAACCAACATTGTGGCGAGGTGGCCTGGTTCAATGCACGATTCATACATTCTGAGTAACAGCATTGTTGGGAACAGACTACAAGCTGGCACTGTGCGCGATCCCCGTGCATAAAGAGTGAAATGTCTTAATCAGCCTCACCTTTTCCCCGGCGCACTTCTGCACGTTACTGTATGAACACGTTGTTGTGAGTTGCACAAATACATAAATATTTATCTATGCAATCAGCTTCACCCACATATGCTCCCACGACCACTGAGAGAGCAGTGTCACCCATAGTTGCGCCGACTCGCTGTTAAAACTGGATGGGCCCCTCTTCTCCTGCCTTCAATTCGGCCTGTTTTGGTCACACTTTGGCGGCAGTGTTGCCAATTTAGCGACTTTGTCGCTAGATTTAGCGACTTTTGGCCATCTGTGGCGACAAAAAAACAATCTAGCGACTTAGCGACTTACCGACTTTCGGGCTCAATCTGGCTGAATCTAGCGACAATTTAACTTGTTTTGTGAGTGACGAATCAGTTGCCCCGCGACACCATACAAGCCGAGACAGAAGCACTGCAGGACTGCGGCAACCCGGCATACCGTCATTTCCCGCCAAAACGGCAGTTTCAAGCTAGCTACAACGAGGGTAGGTTCACTTCCTGTTTTCAAAACAAAACCACCTTTTTATCGTAATGGCTTTCCCTATGATAAAAGGCAACAGGTATTTTATTTTGTCAAAATAACCGGAAGTGCGTTGCTCACTGCGGCTAGCTTTAGTAGCGCCGAATTCGTCGGAACAAAATTGTAAATAGCCGGTATTTTGGCAGGTTTTTAACACGTTGGGGATCTAAACGACTACTTTCTGGCCGGAAAAGTTTCAAATGTTGCTAAAGTTTACAGAGTTAAGGTTTAGGCTCGGGTAGGAGCGAAAATATATAATATGGGCGTGGTTACGTCACTTATGACGTCATGACGCAATCTAGCGACTTCTAGCGACTTTTCAGAGAGCCAATAGCAACTTCTTGTGATTTTTTTTTGGCAACACTGTTTGGCGGTGGGCAGCCGGTCTCTGCTTCACATCCACCTTAATGTGGGACCACTTCTTCTTCACCTTTGCTTGTGTGAGCTTCTCAGATACCACAGCATTGACAGCCACGTGCACGCTCTCCCACCCACTCCTCTTACATATTTGCTGCTTATGCCGGAGGAGAGCGTGCCAAAGTGCACATTTTTGCGGGCCTCAACTTCAGAAAGTAGCACCTCCATCTCGCTTTCCGTGAAGTTCTTTTTTTCCCCGTCTTACTCGTTCTTTTTTCTTTATTTTCTGATCGTACACAGAGGGGAATCGCAGGTGCAGGGCTCATTTAAATATGATTTGCATATTTAGGTAGGGGCGTGGAGAAGGAAGAGTCAGGTACTCCAACATGTGCGCTCAATTCCACGTTGATGGGATGTACAAAGCAAAAGTGCTTGGATTCATGCGTACGCACAGATTCATACATCCGGATATTTTTGTGCATAGGAAGGCATTTGGGTTTGAGCCCCTGGTCTACTCCAGCGACCTCGTCTTGGCTAATAGTTACATCACTGTAACATCATTCAAAGGATATCTGTTGGAACAGGGAAACACGAGTTAATGACCACAATAATGTCACACATACATAAAGAGAGTAAAGTGAGGAAAGGTGTGACAGATGAGGCCCCCCAGCAGTCTAGGCCTATAGCAGCTTAACTATGGGATGTTTCAGGATCACCTGAGCCATCCCTAACTATAAGCTTTATCAAAAAGGAAAGTTTTAAGCCTGGTCTTAAAAGTGGAAAGGGTGTCTGCTTCCCGGACATTTACTGGCAGCTTATTCTACAAGAGAGGGGCCTGATAACTGAAGGCTCTGCCTCCCATTCTACTTTTAGAAACTCTGGGAACCTCAAGTAAACCTGCAGTTTTGGAACGAAGTGCTCTGTTAGGAAAATATCTTATAATGAGATCTTTAAGATATGATGGAGCTCGGTCATTAAGAGCTTTATATGTAAGAGAAGAATCTTAAATTAATTAATATTCCATCTAATATGACCTTTCTTTGAGCCAAGCTTGATTTAGAGAAGATAATTATGAGGAGATGCCCACTTTAAATGGAAGTGTCAGCACTCACCTTTGGGATTATAGGAATGTCTCACACACACACACACACACACACATTCATAAAATGATTATTTGATAAAAGAGATTAAAAAAATGTGTAAGACCTGGGAATAACTAGATTTTTTATTTGGGTCAAAGAATCTGATGGGTCAGAGAATGTGCTTTTACAGTAGAAGGGCTGTAGAGCGTATCTTGCAGAGGTTGGAACAAATTTGTGATTTAGCACAATACCTATTCCAACTCTTGGCCCTACCACTTATTCCTACCCCTACATTTTGGATGTATAAGGTGTCCTTTTTTTGGGAGGGTAATGGAGTATTTGTTTTCTATCCCTTTAATTTGAAATTACGGGCCAACTGGATGGCAAATTGATCATTACTGCTTGATCCCTAAAAGAAAAGGGCACCTTATCCTTTCCAGTCAAAGGGATAAAACCAAACGATAGGTTAAACAGGGTGTTTGGGAATGGGCCTTTATATAAGGGAAGATTTTGTAACTACATAGCTTCCCTCTAACCTCATAAGTGATCAGAAACAGAGGATTTTGGTGGCCAGTTAAAGTGAAATAAGCATAAATTAGACCACTCACATTCAAACATAATTGACTCAAAGCATAGTCTTTTAATCATATTTTTTAATCACTTGATTTAAAGGTAAATTTAGATAAATGTATTTATTGTGAAAAGGCCTTGTGTGTTACTTTCAAGTCACACAGTCTCATGAGAACTTTCAAGACAGATCCTAACCCTTCTTCCTAATGTAAGTCTTGAACTTGCACATTCATGTGTTTAATGGAGCAACCTATATGCAGCTCCTTTACTATATTAGAGTCTATATCTCTATAGAAATCCATGCATATTAAAATGTATTTACAGATGAAATCAAACATTACGGATATCTGCATTGATTGGTATAATGCACAACTCCTAAACATGACATCACCAAGATATTTTCTACACCATTTTGGGCAGGCTAGAGGGTGGAGAGCTTTTAAAACGACCTAAAAACAGAAGTGAGAGACTAAAACAAGAAATGCAGAGCTAGCCAGGAGTTGAACCTAGAATCTTCTGATCCGTAGTCAGACGCGTTATCCATTGCGCCACTAGCCCTTAGCAAATCCGATAGAGAGTGGTACAGTCTTTCGTAAAACAGCATATTCCAAAAGCTTTGAAAGGATTGACGGAGTTGGCCAAAAGAGCCTCTGAGCACAGAAGCTTGGCACATCCTTCGAGCCAGAATTGAACCAGAGACCTAAGGATAACTGTTGTTGGGCACCTACAGTCCTCCGCTCTACCAACTGAGCTATCGAAGGGAGCAAAGCAAACATCCTTTTCATGAATCCTGTATGAATGCATGTAACCAGGCTTAAGATGCGTATCATGGGACACCTGCAGTTCTCTAATGTACCAAATGAGTTATGGAAGGGAGCTAGGGGCTTTGGCCTGTTTATCAGTTAAATAAACACAAAAAAGTGATGAGAAACCATCAGTTTCAGATGCGTTTCAGATCAAATCAGCCCCAGTTTCTATCATGCATTTAGTCGTTACAACAACATATCTTGCATCTATCTGGGAAAGTCTCCACATCGTCCAACACAGATGTTGATCCTCAATATACCCTCACATTGTCCAGCGCAAAAGTCCAGCCTTTTTGTTTGGTTCTTTTTTGTCAGGTCTATCCATCCATTCATTTGGCACACGATTTTCATCTTCTGTTGTTAGGATGTTTATACTTTGGGTGTGGCGGTGTGTGAAAACCCTCCCTTTAGAAGAGCTAAAAAACACGGAACATATGCGGCCTTGGCGACTCATTAAAAAGGCACTATTTGTCATTGGGGCCTGTTTCAACTTTGACCCCTTTTATGCTCTTTAAATGGGCATACCTTCTGCATTTGTGCTGTTTGATTCTTTCAGACCTTTGATACGGGACAGAGGCCTGTACACAAATATTGTTTTTTTTAAAGTTTAAAAAATGTAAGTTGAAAGTGGGATCTTATTTCAGCGATGGTTGCCGTGACCCCGATTCGAAACGGGGTTGCTGCGACTACAACGCAGAGTACTAACCACTATACGATCGATCGATCGTTTGATCGTTCGATCTATCTATCTATCTATCTATCTATCTATCTATCTATCTATTGACTTTTAAATTAAAAGCTTACTACTATACTATAAAGTTAAATTATAGTTTGATCACAGAACGTGACATCATAATAACACTATTTTATTTAATCTATGGTATATTATTTTTAGCTGTTTAGCTATATTAATACAACGTTTGTTCTAATGGAAGGATATATAAGAAACAATATAACTTGATACTTACTGTAAGTCGGCAGAGACAACGGCTCGATGAAAAATCCCTCTTCTGTAACGGCTAACTTTTATAATCCTCTAACCTAACGAAAACAAAATCATTAATTTGTTTTTTTGTTGGCTTTGTTGGAGGAGGGGGAGCGGGAGGGGAGGGGAGGTTAATTCAGAGTTAGGGATTCACCTTTATTGGCCAATTTCCGTTGTGAGCTCGGGCGTTGCTAGGCTCGGTTCATTGTGAGTCGTTGCGACATTGGCTAAACCATTCAATGTGAGAATGGAGAAGGGTGAAGCCTATTGGAGGGGAGATGCAGACTAACGTGAGCGAGGTAGCGCCAACGAGGCCTATAAATCATAAACATGCATGTATTGTCAGCCTAGGCTCACTTTCACACACCCATTCATTGGTCCTGCAGACTTTGCTAAAGGTATGTGATGCCCACTTGCCCAGCTCACATGGACTTTATGGCAATCAAATAAGTGGATGGTAGGAAATAAGATCTTCTAATCTGTAGCCCCCCTGTGACACCTATGGGAGGCGAGAACGGAAAAACCGAAGAAAAGTGTGTCTGACTTGACAAGTTTAAGTAGATAATAAAGGAAGCAGAAACTGAAAGGCGACAATTATCTGATTGCAAGGCATCTCTAAAAGAGCGATGGTTCGAATCCCCATAACTTGGGTTTGACACAAGGCGACAACGGCGACAAAGATCTGATTGCAATGCTTTTCAAAAAGAGAGATGGTTCGAAGACCCATAACTTGTGTTTGACACTTTCCACACTTTGTAGTGACTGAGCTTCCGAGTGGGCTTTCTGCAGCTCCAACAGAGAGCAATCGGAGCCACCTGTGCCCAGCAAGTTTCCAGCTGTAACTGAGGTGAAGTGCTATAAAAATCACATCAAAACAACTGCCCCGTGTGAGGGTCCCTTGTAGTTGGATCATAGATAGGGTTGGTAGTGTGGCCGAGTGGTCTAAGGCGCTGGATTTAGCCTCCAGTCTCTGTGGATCTGTGGGTTCAAATCCCACCACTGCCAATTTTGCTGCTTTCTTGGTGGCAGTTTCACAATCAAAAGTACAAATCAGTTTAAAAAAAACATCGCCATGAAGAAGATGGAACTCACAGGAAATCATACACATCTGCTGGTTCTTTGGGGAGGTAACCCATATGTCAAGTCCACTTCCACTTTCATCCTCTGATAAGGTTCAAACATGAATCCCAAATCTTTTTAGGTGCCCCTTTCAGTCTTAATGTGTGACAACAGAAAGAAAGCTCATTTTACCCAGTCTAACTTGTTACTGACATTTTGAAGAACTTCAGTTTCTTCTACTGCCAGAGATAAAGGGGACCTTGGTCGGAAATCATTTTTATATGTGGAACTACAGAGAGTCCTTAATAAAGCTTATACATTAATGTCACACACAACTAAAGAGTCCCTTCAGGGTCACAGAAGAAACAGTGAAACAGCACATGCCAAAAAATGGATGTTACCACTGTGACATTGGCAGCTGACTGGCAAGCTATCTTTTCCAAGGCTGATGTTTGTTTTTGGCCGTTACTCTTTGGGGTTTTGTAAATGCAGGTCATGGATATGGCTGAGGACAGCGAGATGCTATGCGTGGTCAGTCAGTAGGTCTAACATTTGTACACTATGACTCAGAGGGCAAACCATTAATACTGCACTGTTTAAAGCCTTAATGCAATGAATCCTAAGAAAATCATCCCAGTGGAGATACAATGTTTGGGATACTAGCCATAGAGACCAAAGTCATTTGAAGTAGCAGATTTTAAACTTCTGTATATCTACTAATGAGGGTGGCCTGTTAACATAGTGGTGTAAAGGGATTGAACTGAAAACGGCCTGAAGACGCCATTGAAAGTACTGCGGTGACTGCTAATGTTGTGATGGTAACTTGGAGGTTCCTAGATTTCCAAAACCTTAACCAAGACACATGGAAGCTGAGTTGCACATTGCTTGTTCCGAGGTGCTTTAAATCCTCAAATGTATCTCCCAACACAATTTGCTGTCTTACGCCTACAGACTAAAATGCAAAAGCAGAGTGGTGCAGCGAAAGTGTGCTAGGCCCATAACCCAGAGGTCGATGGATTGAAACCATCCTCTGCTAGTTGATCATATTGTTGAGTTCCACCAGTTTATACTATTCTCTTGCTATGCTCTCTTCTGTAAAGATTTCATGGCGTTAGATGACGAGCACAAGAAATATCTATGTTGTTGCATAGTGGCAAGACTACAACTGGTACTTATCAGTTGTTATTCTGAGTTAGAAAAGTTTCATCTTACAGGGTCGACTGACAACTGTTGATGACAATCCTTCAGTTCAGTCTGTCTTTTAAAGGTGACACTCCCTTGTAGTTGGCTCAAATATATATTTGGTAGTGTGGCCGAGTTGTCTAAGGCAGTGGATTTAGGCTCCAGTCTCTGTGGAGGTGTGGGTTCAAATCCCACCACTGCCAATGTGGCTGCTTTCTTGGTGGCAGTTTCACAATCAAAAGTACAAATCGCCATGAAGAAGATGGAACTCACAGGAAATCATACACATCTGCTGGTCCTTTGGGGAGGTAATCCATATGTCAAGTCCACTTCCACTTTCATCCTCTGAAGACGCCATTGAAAGAACTGCGGTGACTGCTAATGTTGTGATGGTAACTTGGAGGTTCCTAGATTTCCAAAACTTGCCCCTCTCCAAGGGGCCTATAGTTGATTGTTGGCGAAGGCACCGTTTACGGCTCCCTCTCCCAGCATTCATCTATGAGTACAGGATTTTCTTTTGTATGAAAATCTATAAGTAAAGAATTTTCTTTTGAAAAAAAAAAAAAACCTTCACTTGCCCCTCTCCAAGGGGCCTATAGTTGATTGTTGGCGAAGGCACCGTTTACGGCTCCCTCTCCCAGCATTCATCTATGAGTACAGGATTTTCTTTTGTATGAAAATCTATAAGTAAAGAATTTTCTTTGAAAAAAAAATAAAAAATCATAACTTGCCCCTCTCCACGGGGCCTATAGTTGTTTGTTGGCGAAGGCACCATTTACGGCTCCCTCTCCCAGCATTCATCTATAACTAAGAAGAAGACATATATGAATAAGAATTCATAAATACGTACTATCGTCAAATACACTGTGTGTGTGTATATATATATATAGAGCTAGAGGTGGTCCCGACATGGATCACAACCACTCCTGCTCGGCCTGTATGGCTCCTCTACAGCTTGAGGATGGCCATGATCTGTGTCCTTCGTGCCTCGGCCTCGGACATCTGAGGCAGGGTCTCTCAGACGAGTCCTGCATGAATTGTGGCATTTTGCCTCATGCTGTCAGGGCTGCAAGGCTGGCCGAGGTAGAGCGCCTGTTGGGCCCTCCCTTGTCTCCTCAGTTGACCCCTGACCAGCGGCTGGCCCCGTCTCGGTCTACCCGACCACGGCGTCGGCCTGCTGAGACTGCAGGCCCCACCTCCGGGAAGAGGGCCAAGGGGTCCGGGCTTACTTCTAGAGTGGATCAGCTGACAGCGGAGCTTGACAGCATGAAGTCCCTCCTCCTGGCTCTCCAGCCTGGGGCTGGAGCAACCCTGCCAGGTGCCCTTGTTCCTCCAGCGGCCTCCTTCGGGCCGGAGGAGGATGCGTTTTCCATAGCAGCTTCGGCTACTATGTTTCAGGACTACGCTCCGGACGTGCTCCTGGGAGACGAAGCCTCCCGTCCTTCTGCAGCGGGCTCCCTTTCTTCAGCCCGTGGCTCTGCGGGTGGTAGTGAGGACGGCTCTGTGGGAGCCGCCATCCGTACGGCTCTAGCCAGGCTACAGCTGGACGTGCCGCAGGCTCAGCCAGCTTCGGCCAGTGCCTTTTTCAGGCGCTCCTCAACCCCCGCTGAACTAACTGTACCTCCATCAGAAGAGTATCTGAGGGAATTACAGAAGTTCTGGAGGGACCCTAGGGCCCCTGCCCGTCCGACAGCTGATGCTCGGACCCTGGCAGCCATGCAGGACGCCTCCAAGTTCGGCCTGGACCGCATGCCAGCGGTTGAGCCCACTATAGCCGCCCTGATCGTCTCACCCAATGAGGCTCTGAGACAGGAGGCGAGGTGTCCTCGCCCCCAGTGCCGGGTTACGGATGAATTGCTGTCGAAGGCCTATGAGGCGGCGGCACGTATGGCTCGCATGGGTAATTCCATGTCCCACCTGCTGCTCGCCCTGTCGTCATCCCTGCAGGAGACTGAGCTGGACACTTCTGTCCACGGTATTACTGACGCCTCTCTACAGGCCTTTGCACTGATGTCCAGGGAGTTGGGACGAGTAATGGCTACTCTCGTACAGGCTCGCCGCCAGGTTTGGTTGGCGCAGTCCCCTCTCTCGGAGGCCTGCAGGAGAACCCTCCGCAGCGTTCCGGTGGAACCGGGGGAGCTGTTTGGTTCCGCGGCTCTGGAAGCCCTCGAGCGCATGGTCCAAGCTGGGAAGACCCGACAGCAGCTGTCTGAGCTTCACAGAAGCGCGCCGCCGCCTAGCAACCCTAGGGGTTGTCCAGCTGCCCCGCAGCGCGGCACCCACTCACGGGCCAGGGGCCTCCTTCGGCCCCAGTACTCACGCCCACAGCCTGCTCAGCAGCAGGCGCAGCCCTTTCGGGCACCTGAGCGACTGCCCCCTGGGCGTCCTCAGGTCTCACATACCGACCGTCGTGCCCCTGGAGCCTCTAGAGGTCGGGGGGCCCGACGCTGAGGCCACGGGGCCGACCATCGGCGTTTTTTCCCAGCAGCAGCTCAGCTACTGGGCTGCTTCCACCAGGGACCCGTGGGTTCTTTCCACCTTGACCCACGGGTACGAACTTCAGTTCCGACGTCGGCCCCCGATCCATGGCCGAGTCAGGATGACTGTCATCCGCGACCCGGTGAAAGCCCGAGCCCTCGCCCAGGGGCTGTACGCCCTCCTGGGCAAGGGTGCCATCGAACCGGTAGACCCCCAGGTGCACCCCGGGGGGTTCTACTCGACTTACTTTCTGGTAGCAAAGAAAGATGGCGGATTCCGACCTATCCTCGACCTCAGGAACCTCAACAGGTTCCTGAAGGTCTTGAGGTTCCATATGTTGACCACTGCAGAGGTTCTGCGTACGGTCTCCAGAGGGGAGTGGTTTACCTCCATAGACCTGGAGGATGCCTACTTTCACGTTCCTGTGGCGCCACACCATCGGCAGTTTCTGCAATTCGCCTTTCAGGGGCGTCATTTCCAGTTCAGGGTGCTCACGTTTGGTCTCTCCCTCTCCCCACGGGTGTTCACCAGGTGTGTGACGGCAGCCCTCTCGCGCCTACAGTCGCGGGGCATGAAGATCTTGCCGTATCTGGACGACTGGCTCGTTTGTGCGCCGTCCCAGTCTCAGGCGGCCCTCGACACGACGTGTCTTCTTTCCCATGTGGCCCGTTTGGGCCTCAGGGTGAATTTTACAAAGAGTGGCCTTGTCCCATCACAGAGCACAGTTTTTCGGACGACATCCTCCGCCACCTCCTCCCGTTTCGGGAAGGCAGGCGGTTCCACTACGTGGAGTTCCTACGCGTCCTGGGGAAACTGACAGCTGCGGCTGCTGTGGTCCCCTTAGGATTGCTGTCGCTGCGTCCCCTCCAGAGGTGGTTGCACAGCTTTCACCTGGACGCCAAGAGACACCGGCACAGGAGGCTCGCGGTGTCCCACCGTTGCCTTCTTGCCCTGGCCCCGTGGAAGAAGCGCTCGTTTCTCCTCCAGGGCATGCCCATGGGCTCCATTGCATCCCGTCGCGAGGCAGTCACAACGGACGCCTCCCTCTCGGGGTGGGGCGCCGTGTGGCAGAACCGGACAGCTCAGGGGCTGTGGCCGGCGCGGGACCGCTCACAGCACATCAACGCACTAGAGCTGCGGGCTGTACACAGAGCGTTGCAGGCTTTCCTCCCTTTCTTGAGGGGCCGACATGTACTAGTGCGGTCGGACAATGTTTCGGCCGTCTCCCACATAAACCACCAAGGTGGCACCAGGTCTGCACTGCTACTGCAGGCATCCTGGGACCTTCTGCTGTGGGCAGCACCACGCTTAGCCAGCCCAAGGGCAATGTATTTGCCCGGGGAACGCAACCAGACGGCGGACTTGCTCTCCCGTGGCAAGCCTCCGCCGGGGGATTGGCAGCTCCATCCGGAGGTGGTGCTCAATATCTGGGCCACCTTCGGCAGAGCAAACGTGGACCTCTTTGCCTCAGAAGAGTCGACCCATTGCCCCCTCTGGTTCTCTCTGACAGAGGAGAGCAGTCCCCTGGGACAGGATGCTCTGGCCCACGACTGGCCAGAGGTTCTCCTCTATGCTTTCCCGCCGATCCCTCTGATAGTCCCTACGCTACAGAGGGTCCTCCAGCAGGGCCACAGGCTGCTGTTGGTAGCCCCCTTTTGGCCAGGGAGGACGTGGTTTCCACTGCTGCACAGGCTCTGCAGCGGTTCCCCGTGGCGCCTCCCCGACAGGAGGGATCTCCTGTCTCAGTGGCAGGGTCAGATCTGGCATCCCGACCCGTCCCGCCTGCAGCTGTGGGTCTGGCCACTGCAGGGCCCGACCCGATGCTGATTGAGTGCTCTGGCGAGGTCTGCCATACCATCCTAAACGCGAGGGCGCCTTCTACCCGGGCGCTTTATGAACAGAGGTGGCGGCTGTTCACTACATGGTGCTTGGACAGGGGTGAGGACCCTGTGCACTGTCCTGTCCCTAGGATTCTGGAGTTCCTCCAGTCACTCCTGGATGACGGCCGGTCCCCCGCTACCCTGAGGGTGTATGTGGCGGCCATTTCCTCTCGGCATGCTCGAGTGGATAACGGCACGGTGGGAAGCCACAGGTTGGTGTCCCTTTTCCTGAAAGGTGCGCGGCGGCTGTGCCCCCCACGAGTGCGGCGCACCCCACCATGGGATCTGCACCTGGTGCTCGGCGCCCTGTGCGCGCCTCCCTTTGAACCCCTTGCTCAGGCAGGGCTGAGGTGGGTCTCCGCTAAGACCGCCTTTCTACTCGCTATCGCGTCAGCGAAGCACGTCGGGGAGCTGCATGCTCTGTCGGTGAGCGACTCCTGCATGAGGTGGAACTCGGATGGCTCAGGGGTTTCCCTATGGCCGAACCCCGCTTTTCTCCCGAAGGTGCTGTCTTCATCTAACCTCAACAGACCTATCCACCTGGCACAGTTTGTTCCCCCGGAGGGGGAGGACAGGTTACGCCTACTGTGCCCTGTGCGGGCTCTGAGAGCCTACGTGACCGCGACTGCCGGTATCAGGTAGTCGGACCAGCTCTTCCTCTGCTACGGTGGCCCTCGGAGAGGCTGTGCGCTCTCTAAACAGCGACTGTCTCACTGGGTGGTGGACGCCATCACCCAGGCATATGAGGGAAGTGGGCTCCCCCAGCCAGCTGGGGTGAGCTGCCACTCCACCAGAGCTGTCTCGACCTCATGGGCAGCCCTACGGGGCGTTCCCCTGGAAGACATCTGTGAGGCAGCGTCATGGGCGTCACCGAGTACCTTCTCCAGGTTCTTTCGGGTGAATGTTGCCACTCCCAACCCGTTGGCTGTGGTCCTGCTGCCCGACTCTGCTGCTTCCTCTCAATAAAGTGAGTAGGTGCTGGATTCCTCGTGACTTTTCTGGTATTAGTCATCCAGTGCTTGAAAGCACCGCCTCTGGCGGTCAGTAAGGATGAAATAGAACGAAAGTTACGCATGTAACTACGGTACTATGAATCCTGGATGACCGCCAGAGCGTTCTGTCACTCAGAATCCTCGTATACTCGCGAGAAGATTCTGTAAGGACTGACCTGCTGATATTGCCGGAAGTATATAGGCTCTCCGGGGTCAGCAGGGGGTCACGAGTGATGTTGTTGGTATAAACACTCGACCTGCGCATGCGCAAGATGTATCATCCAGTGCTTGAAAGCACCGCCTCTGGCGGTCATCCAGGATTCATAGAACCGTAGTTACATACGTAACTTTCGCTTTCAGTATCTAGTCATTGACTGGAGGTTTAACATTGATAATGTTAATAGATCCATCTAATATGACCTTTCTTTGAGCCAAGCTTGATTTAGAGAAGATAACTATGAGGAGATGCCCACTTTAAATGGAAGTGTCAGCACTCACCTTTGGGATTATAGGAATGTCACACACACACACACACACACACACACACACACACTCATAAAATGATTATTTGATAAAAGAGATTAAAAAATGTATAAGACCTGGGAATAACTAGATTTTTTATATGGGTCAAAGAATCTGATGGGTCAGAGAATGTGCTTTTACAGTAGAAGGGCTGTAGAGCGTATCTTGCAGAGGTTGGAACAAATTTGTGATTTAGCACAATACCTATTCCAACTCTTGGCCCTACCACTTATTCCTACCCCTACATTTTGAATGTATAAGGTGTCCTTTTTTGGGGAGGGTAATGGAGTATTTGTTTTCTATCCCTTTAATTTGAAATTACGGGCCAACTGGATGGCAAGTTGATCATTACTGCTTGATCCCTAAAAGAAAAGGGGACCTTATCCTTTCCAGTCGAAGGATTAAGACCAAACGATAGGTTAAACAGGATGTTTGGGAATGGGCCTTTATATAAGGGAAGATTTTGTAACTACATAGCTTCCCTCTAACCTCATAAGTGATCAGAAACAGAGGATTTTGGTGGCCAGTTAAAGTGAAATAAGCATAAATTAGACCACTCACACTCAAACATAATTGACTCAAAGCATAGTCTTTTAATCATATTTTTTAATCACTTGATTTAAAGGTAATTTTAGAAAAATGTATTTATTGTGAAAAGGCCTTGTGTGTTACTTTCAAGTCACACAGTCTCATGAGAACTTTCAAGACAGATCCTAACCCTTCTTCCTAATGTAAGTCTTGAACTTGCACATTCATGTGTTTAATGGAGCAACCTATGTGCAGCTCCTTTACTATATTAGAGTCTATATCTCTATAGAAATCCATGCATATTAAAATGTATTTACAGATGAAATCGAACATTACGGATATCTGCATGGATTGGTAAAATAACCCTTTAGATGCCAATTTGAACTTTTTAGCCCAAATTTAAGCCTTAAGGTGTCAGTATTTTCAAAATATGGAATGCAAAGTGGAACTATCTAGTAGGGATAATTATGGTCTGGGATATATCAATAATTAGCAACAACATTGATTTTTAGATTTTAAGAAATCTAAGTTGAGAGTGGGATCTTTTTTTAGCGATGCAAACAATTTCGGTCAGGGGGGTTGCCATGACCCAGATTTGAACCGGGGTTGCTGCAACCACAACGCAGAGTACTAACCACTATACGATCACCTTCGTATCCCAAGGATAGCATATGTAGCTCTGCGGCATGTGGCTGGCAGGCTTGGTTTTTTTTTGTGTTTGGAGCAAAATCATTGACAGCAGAGATAAAGAGGAAGACGAGCTTTCCTTACGGTGTGGGGTCAGCGACATGTGTTGCAAGACGAAACACTGTGAGGTATCTTTGGGGCATAAGTGAGCTGGGACACCCAGGGAGTAGAAGGTTTAACACGATCCTGTTCTATAGCAGTGGGAGAAGTGAGAGAGTAAAACCAGCGTGCCGAGCTAGCCAGGAGTTGAACCTAGAATCTTCTGATCCGTAGTCAGACGCGTTATCCATTGCGCCACTAGCCCTTAGCATATAAAGTAGCGAGTGGTACAGTCTTTCGTAAAACAGCATATTCCAAAAGCTTTGAAAGGATTACTGTTGTTGGGCACCTACAGTCCTCCGCTCTACCAACTGAGCTATCGAAGGGAGCAAAGCCAACATCCTTTTCATGAATCCTGTATGAATGCATGTAACCAGGTGTGTGATCATTCAAAGTGGCACCACTGAGGACGCTGTGATGGTGGTAACAGAGCTGAACTTTGACTTTAAGTGCTGGATCAAACATCTGTTGATTATTAAAACTGCTACGCCCAACTTGGGGCTCTAACCCACGACCCTAAGATTAAGAGTCTCATGCTCTACCGACTGAGCTAGCCGGGCTATTCACATGATATAAAACATGCCTTCCGAAAAAAAAGAAGAGATAAAAAAAGCCATGGAATTGAAGGTGTAGAAGGGAATGGAGAGGCCACAATTTCAGAGGCTAGAGAATGTGAGCTGAATCTTCATGCAGAGGAATTTGCCCTGGACCTGACTCCAGTGATTCAGGAGGAGGAGATGGATGGATCCCAAGTGAGCATGGAGCCAGTTGTATCTAGAGTTGGTAAGAGAAAACGTAAACGTTCCTCGGGCCAAGATGGTGACACCTATGAGCTGCTTCTGCAACGGGAAACGGAAAGAGCGGAAATGTAGATTCAACTGGCAAAAGAGAAACTCTTGCTTACCCAACTGAAGCAGACAAAAGTTAAAATGGAGATACAACTCCTAAAGGCAGAGATGGAAAGAGCTGGTCTCTGTCCTGTAAACAATCCTAATATTTTTTGAATATTGGACAGTGCTGTTTTTTTGTTTACTTATCATAAGAAAATAAGCAATGTAAATGTTTCAGTTTATTATAATTGTTCTGTTTCTTCACATTAAAACAAACAATGGCTTTTTGTGGCCACCTGTATTTTAGGTGTACCTTTTGTTCTTTGCAAAGCCAGTAGGCTACACTATTGAGTCTATTTTAAACTTCTGCTAACCAAGATTTGGTAATTCTGAAATTCGGTATTTGGATCGGATCACAGTGATCCAAAGTTTCTTTAAAAAACTGGTATAAAAGTAATCTGGATCAGGTGATCCTAGATAGCAAAACATGGGATTTCCAAATCCGGATCATTTTGATCCAGATTAAAATTTTTGAACAACTGGGCCCTGATGATTATTAAAACTGCTACGCCCAACGTGGGGCTCGAACCACCACCCTGAGATTAAGAGTCTCATGCTCTACCGACTGAGCTAGCCGGGCTATTTACATGTTATAAAACATGCCTTCCGAAAAAAAAAGAAGAGATTAAACAAGCCAAAGTCAACTTTCAGAGATTACGAATGACATGGGAACACATTCCTCCCTTTTCAACCTCTACCTACTCCACTCGACTGGATCCCACTCAGCTGTTAGGGTTTTCCAAGAGGTAATACTACCTGGCACAAGGTGGTACATTTTTAGCACCTACTCGGTCGGGGTCAAGTTGAGTCCAGCCGAAAATGTGACATTTACACACTGCAGTCAACTGATTGGCCAGGGAGTGATGTCACTGGATGAGTCATGAAAGCCACTCCTTAACAAGAACCCGGCAACAGCAACAGTTGGATTTGATGTATTCTGTGATCATCAACGAGGTGGATTACTAGACGCAAAGACACAGACCAAGTAGCATGTATACCTTCACCTTGATGTCCTAAATTGTTTTGTCATGTTTTGTCCAATAAAAGTGACATCACAGGACTTTTGGACCTCCTTGCTATAACGACCCCACCCACATTGAGGTGGTTGTGAGTAAGTACGAGTGGAAAAGAGCTTAATGTAGCAGGAGAACTGCCTCATCGCACATCAGAATTGTGTATGTTAATGGGAGGAATTGAAGGCCCGTCTTGAGAGATAAATGCCTTTTTTCACCATGGCCTGACATGGCTTTCTTCACGGTCTTCTAATAAGAAAGTAAGATTTAAGCAATAAATTAGTGTCAGGAGTGGGATTTGAACACTCGCCTCCTTTTGGAGACCAGAAGTCCCTGTGCTAAGAAAGGAATGAAGCCTTGAGTCTGGCGCCTTAGACCGCTCGGCCATCCTGACACCATTACTTCCCTGACTGTGTAAAATATGACAAACGTGAACCAAAATGCAAAACGCTACTCCACTTGACTATATTCGACTCAGGTTTTAGGGTTTTTCATGAGGTAGTAACAGCTGGTAGCAGCTACATTTTTAGCACCTACACGGCAGGGATTCGAGTTGAGTCCAGCCGAAAATGTGACGTCTACAGACTGCAGGCCACTGATTGGCCAGGGAGTGATGTCACTGGATGAGTAATGAAAGCAAGAGAGGGCCAGAGGCCATGGGTTGTTATTCAGATTTTCCTTCTTTTGTTTTAAAGTGAATGATCATACTTGAGCAAAAAGGGAATACAGTAATGACATGAGCCCAAAGAAAGGTAAACGTAATGCTCTTGCGCAAGTTTGAATGTTTTTGATTCATATTGTGCATTTCAGGACGTTTGTGATCATTCAAAGTGGCACCACTGAGGACGCTGTGATGGTGGTAACAGAGCTGAACTTTGACTTTAAGTGCTTGAACAAACATTTGTTGATTATTAAAACTGCTACGCCCAACGTGGGGCTCGAACCCACGACCCTGAGATTAAGAGTCTCATGCTCTACCAACTGAGCTAGCCGGGCTATTCACATGTTATAAAACATGCCATCCGAAAAAAAAAGAAGAGATAAAAAAAAGCCAAAGTCAACTTTCAGAGATTTCGAATGACATCGGAACACATTCCTCCCTTTTCAACCTCTACCTACTCCACTCGACTGGATCCCACTCAGCTGTTAGGGTTTTCCAAGAGGTAATACCACCTGGCACAAGGTGGTACATTTTTAGCACCTACTCGGTCTGGGTCGAGTTGAGTCCAGCCGAAAATGTGATATTTACACACTGCAGGCAACTGATTGGCCAGGGAGTGATGTCACTGGATGAGTCATGAAAGCCACTCCTTAACAAGAACCCGGCAACAGCAACAGTTGGATTTGATGTATTCTGTGATCATCAACGAGGTGGATTACTAGACGCAAAGACACAGACCAAGTAGCAGGTATACCTTTGCCTTGATGTCCTAAATTGTTGTGTCATGTTTTGTCCAATAAAAGTGACATCACAGGACTTTTGGACCTCCTTGCTATAACGACCCCGCCCACATTGAGGTGGTTGTGAGTAAGTACGAGTGGAAAAGAGCTTAATGTAGCAGGAGAACTGCCTCATGGCACATCAGAATTGTGTTTGTTCATGGGAGGAACTGAAGGCCCGTCTTCAGAGATAAATGCCTTTTTTCACCATGGCCTGACATGGCTTTCTTCATGGTCTTCTAATAAGCAAGTAAGATTTAAGCAAGAAGTTATTGTCAGGAGTGGGATTTGAACACTCGCCTCCTTTTGGAGACCAGAAGTCCCTGTGCTAAGGAAGGAATGAAGCCTTGAGTCTGGCGCCTTAGACCGCTCGGCCATCCTGACACCATTACTTCCCTGCCTGTGTAAAATATGACAAACGTGAACCAAAATGCAAAACGCTACTCCACTTGACTATATTCGACTCAGGTTTTAGGGTTTTCCATGAGGTAGTAACAGCTGGTAGCAGCTACATTTTTAGCACCTACACGGCAGGGATTCGAGTTGAGTCCAGTCGAAAATGTGACGTCTACAGACTACAGGCCACTGATTGGCCAGGGAGTGATGTCACTGGATGAGTAATGAAAGCAAGAGAGGGCCAGAGGCCATGGGTTGTTATTCAGATTTTCCTTCTTTTGTTTTAAAGTGAATGATCATACTTGAGCAAAAAGGGAATACAGTAATGACATGAGCCAAAAGAAAGGTAAACGTAATGCTCTTGCGCAAGTTTGAATGTTTTTGATTCATATTGTGCATTTCAGGATGTTTGTGATCATTCAAAGAGGCACCACTGAGGACGCTGTGATGGTGGTAACAGAGCTGAACTTTGATTTTAAGTGCTGGATCAAACATCTGTTGATTATTAAAACTGCTACGCCCAACGTGGGGCTCGAACCCACGACCCTGAGATTAAGAGTCTCATGCTCTACCAACTGAGCTAGCCGGGCTATTCACATGTTATAAAACATGCCATCCGAAAAAAAAAGAAGAGATAAAAAAAGCCAAAGTCAACTTTCAGAGATTTCAAATGACATCGGAACACATTCCTCCCTTTTCAACCTCTACCTACTCCACTCGACTGGATCCCACTCAGCTGTTAGGGTTTTCCTTGAGGTAATACCACCTGGCACAAGGTGGAACATTTTTAGCACCTACTCGGTCGGGGTCGAGTTGAGTCCAGCCGAAAATGTGACATTTACACACTGCAGGCAACTGATTGGCCAGGGATTGATGTCACTGGATGAGTCATGAAAGCCCCTCCTTAACAAGAACCCGGCAACAGCAACAGTTGGATTTGATGTATTCTGTGATCATCAACGAGGTGGATTACTAGACGCAAAGACACAGACCAAGTAGCAGGTATACCTTTGCCTTGATGTCCTAAATTGTTGTGTCATGTTTTGTCCAATAAAAGTGACATCACAGGACTTTTGGACCTCCTTGCTATAACGACCCCACCCACATTGAGGTGGTTGTGAGTAAGTACGAGTGGAAAAGAGCTTAATGTAGCAGGAGAACTGCCTCATGGCACATCATAATTGTGTATGTTAATGGGAGGAACTTAAGGCCCGTCTTCAGAGATAAATGCCTTTTTTCACCATGGCCTGACATGGCTTTCTTCATGGTCTTCTAATAAGAAAGTAAGATTTAAGCAATAAATTAGTGTCAGGAGTGGGATTTGAACCCACGCCTCCTTTTGGAGACCAGAAGTCCCTGTGCTAAGGAAGGAATGAAGCCTTGAGTCTGGCGCCTAAAGGCTGAGTTATACTTCTTTTTACTGCCCTTGCGCTTTCTTCTTGCGTTTATGTTAATGGCTCGAGACGTTTATACTTCATTTAGCTTTGCCGGCGCTTGCGTGTGCTGTGTGGCGATTCACTGCCAGGAGAGCAGGTGGAGTAGCGTGTTTTTTCAATGACAAGCCTACTATGATGAAAGGAAATTCACCGCCAGGACCTCTTCGATTGGATTCATGCTTCTTCTTGTAAATAGCCGGTATTTTGTCAGATTTTCAACACCTTGGGGGTCTAAACGACTACTTTCTCGCCTGAAAATGTTTCAAATGTTGCTAAATTTATATATTTACAGAGTTTATAGCTTAAGGGAAATCAGCTTTTCATGCTGGCTGATTTGGGCTCGGACAGGAGTGAAGTGCACTGTGTGTAAACGCTCTGCATACTGTCTGATCGATGAGTATGACGTTTTCAAGTAGTAGGCTTGCGTCTTTTCTTGCGTGAAGTTTAGAAAATTGAGGTGACACACGCAAGCACGCAAGGGCTTGCGTTTCTTCTTGCGTCTGGCTTTGCGTCTTGCGTTACCGACTATAAACCAGGCTTTAGACCGCTCGGCCATCCTGACACCATTACTTCCCTGTAAAATATGACAAACGTGAACCAAAATGCAAAACGCTACTCCACTTGACTATATTCGACTCAGGTTTTAGGGTTTTTCATGAGGTAGTAACAGCTGGTAGCAGCTACATTTTTAGCACCTACACGGCAGGGATTCGAGTTGAGTCCAGCCGAAAATGTGACGTCTACAGACTGCAGGCCACTGATTGGCCAGGGAGTGATGTCACTGGATGAGTAATGAAAGCAAGAGAGGGCCAGAGGCCATGGGTTGTTATTCAGATTTTCCTTCTTTTGTTTTAAAGTGAATGATCATACTTGAGCAAACGGGGAATACAGAAATGACATGAGCCCAAAGAAAGGTCAAAGTAATGCTCTTGCACAAGTTTGAATGTTTTTTACTCATATTGTGCATTTCAGGAGGTTTGTGATCATTCATAGCTTTGTTACACATACACAAACTATTTTCACAACTTCAAAACTTTGTTACACATGCACAAAATGTTTTTACAACTTCAAAACTTTGTTACACATACACAAACTATTTTTACAACTTCAAAACTTTGTTACACATACACAAAATGTTTTTACAACTTCAAAACTTTGTTACACATACACAAACTATTTTCACAACTTCAAAACTTTGTTACACATACACAAAATGTTTTTACAACTTCAAAACTTTGTTACACATACACAAAATGTTTTTACAACTTCAAAACTTTGTTACACATACACAAAATGTTTTTACAACTTCAAAACTTTGTTACACATACACAAACTATTTTCACAACTTCAAAACTTTGTTACACATACACAAAATGTTTTTACAACTTCAAAACTTTGTTACACATACACAAACTATTTTCACAACTTCAAAACTTCGTTACACATACACAAACTATTTTCACAACTTCAAAACTTCGTTACACATACACAAACTATTTTTACAACTTCAAAACTTTGTTACACATGTGAACATCATAGTACAAGTACAAAATCTTTCTGACCCTTAGCTGATCCCATACAGGTGGCTCCGATTGTTCTCTGTTGGAGCTGCAGAAAGCCCACTCGGAAGCTCAGTCATTCCAAAGTGTGGAAGGTGTCAAACACAAGTTATGGGACTTCGAACCATCTCTCTTTTTTAAAAGCATTGCAATCAGATCTTTGTCGCCTTTCAGTTTCTTAAACTTGTCATGTCAGACACATTTTTCTTCGGTTTTGCCTTTGTCGCCCCCCATAGGTGTCACAGGGGGCTGCAGATTAGAAGATCTTATTTCCTACCATCCACTTATTTGATTGCCATGAAACCAATGTGAGCTGGGCAAGTGGGCATCACATACCTTTAGCAAAGTCTGCAGGACCAATGAATGGGTGTGGGAAAGTGAGCCTAGGCTGACAATACATGCATGTTTATGATTTGTAGGCCTCGTTGGCGCAGTAGGCAGCACGTCAGTCTCATAATCTGAAGGTCGTGAGTTTGACCCTCACACGGGGCAGGTGTTTTGATGTGGTGTTTATAGCACTTCACCTCAGTTACAGCTGGAAACTTGCTGGGCACAGGTGGCTCCGATTGCTCTCTGTTGGGGCTGCAGAAAGCCCACTCGGAAGCTCAGTCACTCCAAAGTGTGGAAGGTGTCAAACACAAGTTATGGGCCTTCGAACCATGTCTCTTTTAGAAAAGCAAGTTGCACCCTGGCCAAGACACATGACAAAGGATAAGAAGTTCATCACGCTAACATAATAGAATACGCTGTGTGACAAAAGCACCTTTGCAGACTCTCCTTCTCTTGACATAGACTGACATGGGACAATTCAGTCAAGTTTATCCCACGTGAAACTACCTCTTTTGTAACTTTCCATAAACTTTCAAAATGAGGATGAAAGCCAGATAAAGAAACTTGTGAGTTGATTGTTTTACCTCTAGTCTAGACAACAGGTCTTTTGAACAAGTAGCTCCATGCTCAACAGGCCATGTCATCACATATTTTAGCAAAGTTTGCAGGACCAATGAGTGGGTGTGTGAAAGTGAGCCTAGGCCAGTGCTTCTCAAAGTGTGGGGCGCGCCCCACTGGTAGGGAACGGAGACATGGCAAGTGTACGAAAAGTGCCTTTTCCCCTAGTCATAATGAATACTTAGAATTTGATGGAGGTGGTAAGTGTTCATGGAAAAGGTACCATTTGTGAATGGGCGCATGGATTCTGGAAAGGAACTGCTAAAACCTTAACAGTGCACCTTTTATTACGGCTATGGCTTGAAATTGAACTGTAACATTGCATGTGGTCGCCATGGATTTGATTTAATTATGTCCTGTTTTCTGTTCTGTTGCATAGCATTGACCCCTTCCAGGTAGGGGAGGATGGGGAGGATGTAGAGGCGGTGATGCTCTCGTCACCAGCAAGGAGTCCTGGCTCAAACGTAAGCATTTTTAAAACCCATCCCTTTTTCTTCTTGGTTGAACCGATTTTTATTCTATTTATGTCATTCGGTGTACTGCAGTCATCAATTTTCCTGTCTGGAATAGGACGAAAGGGATCTGAAACATTTGCTGGAGGACTTTAAAAGTTCTTTCATCGACACTGAGAACAAAGTGACAGTAGTGGCACGACGGCGGCGAGTTCTTCAGAGTGCCTGCCTGGCACTAAGCCGAACATATTTTGAGTGGCATAAAGAGCCAAGAGTAGAGTTCATCAATGAAATGGGGGACGACTACGGAGGTCCCAGAAGAGAGTTTTTCCGGTAAGACACTGATATGAGCTGGATGTAGGCTGTGATGTAGTCAACTTTTTTATAGTAGGTATACTGTATATTTGGGCAGCCATAGACAGTTCCCAAACTAGGAGTCGGGCCGCGAAGGAAGCGGTTTCCAAGGTGGGTGGAGCCATTGTGAACATTTGGGGTGGGGTGGGGGGGGGGGTATTCTTAGATTAAGTTTCCTGCGTTCTACTGTATTTCAGGGTGAATCTTAATCTCAGGACTAGACTATAGAGCACTAGATGTCAGCCTTTTAGCATGGCCACCCTTGCGTGCCACCATCTTGGTATGGGGTGTTTCTCACACTATCAGCGTATTGCCAGTTGATGTTAATGCAATAGCCTTACCCCTTTATAAGGTCTCTAATGATTTTGAGACGTTGAGGGGTGGTCAATGAAACATCTGCAATTTTATATCTCTCCCCTGTGACTATTAAGTCCAAAATGGGATTTTTAGGATCCTGCAGCGACTTTAGAATATGTTTTAAAAAATATTTAAGAAATATAACATGGGCTATAGGCCAGGGGTGGGTGGGGAACCTTTTTCACTCGAGGGGTCACTTCAAATTTCTCCAAGCACTGTAAAAGTCCTCCGAGCACCGTACTATGAATAGTGGTGGACAAAGTAAAAGAAAAACTGTTTCTTTCCAACACAGGTAACTTATCTGAGTAAAAAGTAGCCCAATGTACTTGTCTTATGATAAGCTGATTCTGCACAGGTTAGATTGAGTTTGGGGTGGGTCCAGTTAGCTTTTTATGGTTTTTCATTAACACAGTCTATCTCAATAGGTAGGTACAATGGAGTAAATGGCATAACAGCTATGTAATATCACATGCTACTGTTGTAATTACACCACTTGTACCTTAACTTTCTCAACCACTGACAATGAACACAAACCAGGATTCCCCCCTGCAGTGTAGGCCTTTATTGAAATTAGCCACCTTTACAACAGACCCCCACCATCTCTAGGTTCCCTGAATATAACTTAATTGTATTGCAAATGTAATTTCTAAGATTCCTTTCCAAAATATTTCAATTTTAATGTTATGCAGCTTAACATGACATATATGTCGGGGGCCGGATAAAATGTCCTCAAGGGCCGTAAATGGCCCTCGAGACATAGGTTCCCCACCCCTGCATAGGCCCAGTGCTATAAGGAATGCATTGCACCGCAAAAAGATAGGCCTAGCAAGTAGCCTATATTTACTTGTTCCTGGAAGATGATCGTATTATTTGAATTATGAAAAAGACATAATTTAGTGATATTTCTGCACCAAAAATGGTGCTTGTGCTGTCACTCACTCTGCTCTGGCCTGCTTTCATTACGCTATACATGCATGCTCCATAGAGGAAAAAATAATGTATAAATACTGAAATAAATACTGCACAATAAATTTGAAGTGGGTGTACGGATCAATTAGAAAATGTTGGTGGGTATACTGAATTCCTCTATCTTCTCTTCTGGTCTGCGTTTAAAGTAGACTACACCACTGGATGTAGGCAAAGTAGTCAAAGTAACTCGTACAGTGACTGAACTCAATGCCTGAAGTCATGAGCGCAATTGTTAATCTTCAGAATGTTTGTTTCGAGGATTCCAGGCAGGCAGTGCTCAAAAACATATGGTGTTTCTGTATTTATCTTCACAGCCTTCTAATGAGAGAAGTCCAAAATATGGACATATTCGAAGGAAATCCAGAAAGTCTTTTCTTTTTAAAGTATTTTTGGGGGCTTTTTATGCCTTTAATGATAGGACAGTGTGAGAGAGACAGGAAGCAGGGGGCAGAGAGAGGGGGAAGAAACACAGCAAAGGGCTGCTCGGTGCGGGGCCAGCTGCATCGAGGACTGTAGCCTCTGTACATGGGGCGGCTGCTTAACCCACTACGCCACCGACCGCCCCAAGTCTTTTCTTTTCATACAACCTGGGGGCACTCATGGCAAACAAGTATTATACAGCCGGGAAGTTGACCGCCTGGTCCCTGGCTCACAATGGGCCAGGACCAAGGTCCCTTAATCGGGACCTATTCCTTCTGATGTGTGGCGAGACCCCGGACCTGACCAGCACAGACATCTCCCCAATTCTTGTTGAACACGGGGAGAAATTTGCTGAGGTATTTGTTTGTGGCTGACTACATGAGTATGTTATTCATCCGCACATGTATTTGCAGGTTGATTAATATTTCCTTTTCTTTTTCCAATTCAAACAGGTGAAAAGGTGCACCGTGGCAAAGGATGTAGAGCGGGTGAAGGAGGTTCTGTCAGATTGGGTGGCTGATTGTGGTGTCCCGACCGTTTATTCAGCCACCGCTGAGGATCTGACAATGGTGCTCAACCAGGTCACTGCACACTTTTCCTTTCACCGGTAAGATTGAATTTTAACCCTGTTGTATGACCTCCACCTCATCCATGCAGACTAGTCATATTATGACTACAGCCAAGACTATACAAATACAAGTAAACAAACACCTGGATCCCCACGCATGTTAGTGACATGGATAGATGAATAACTGATTGGGGGGGTGGGGTTAACCTTGCGTTGTTTGGATAAAGGTGGGATGTTTTTATTAAGCCATAAGTACCAATTTTCAGCAGTAAACTAAGTCATAAGCTAGCACTATGACAACATTTACAGTTTAACTATCAGCACTCGTACTAAGACTTATAGGTGAGTAGTGGATAGACTTGGGGGAGAAATTACTTGGATACGCAGCATCTGTAGTCATCCTAGTTTTTGTCTACGCGGGCTCTGCAGCCCCCCAGGAGGCGTTATGCTGCGTGTACACCAAGAGCGACCTACGCTACCTGAGCGCCGGAAATCATTATTTCTCTATGGAGAGTGAGCGAACTGGGCGACCAGAGTGGATTCGCCAGTGGCGAAGAGAACTGAGCGACCAGAGCGGATTCCAGCGATTAAACTCAAGCTAACTTTATGGTAATGAGCTATGACGCGTTTCGGCGAAAACCAATGACAGTTGGTGAGAGGCTGAGGTAGTTTGTGGCTGTAAAAAGATGGTTGTTGTGGTGTGAGGAGCAGATCTATATAGGGAGTATAGGGAATTACTTACTGAGTCTGGTCCTTTATTTATTTATTTTTTCGTTAGCACAAGTTTCTTGTGTTTACCTTGAATAGGGATGGCTCAGGTAATCCTGAAACATCCCATAGTTAAGCTGCTATAGGCCCAGCCTGCTGGGGGGACTCATCTGTCACACCTTTCCTCACTTTACTCTCTTTATGTATATGTGATATTATTGTGGTCATTAACTCGTGTTTCCCTGTTCCAACAGATATCCTTTGAATGGTGTTACAGTGCCGCCGCCGCCGCCGCGCCCTTTGAATTGGCTCTATATGAACGAATTGGATTATTTTATGAATTATGATTATTATTAATTAATTGAATTCCAATTGGCTTGAATTGGACTTACTATCTAAGTGCCTTGAGATGACATTTGTTGTATTTGGCGCTATATAAATAAAAATGAATTGAATTGAATCCACAGATTGTAGGGGTCCGACAATCCGCGGGGTTCGCGGAAACAGACGTGTAAACTTTAGTTCCTATCCAAACAATAGTCGTTTAATCCTGAGACTGTTGCAATTACCGTGTCGAGTGCTTCAATACAATAGTGTAGTAACCCCGCGCATACCTTTCTCACTGCAATTAAGTTTTATTTCGGATTTTATTTCGAATTTAGTTTATTTTCACAGCTGCCTCTGCTATTCCTGCTCTTCTCAGGTGTACCTAATGTAGTTTTACATAATTTGTAACGTGATGTATATCTTGTATAACAAATTGTAAATAACAACACGTTTATTCGTGTCCCTGCCCTCACTTTTCTCATGTTTTTTTCAGCGGGGGTGCTGCACAGCCGCGGGGCCTTTAAGAATTGAACATTCTAAATGTGACGTCACGAGCTACCAAAGCTACCAAAGCTACCAAAGCAAATTCTCAAGCGAAGCTTCTCCAGCGACCTCCGCTACCAGGTAGCGTAGGTCGCTCTTGGTGTACACGCAGCATTAGGGAGCCCTAGGGAGGGGGTGTTGAGAAGGATACAGCTAAGAGGGGGCGGGTTGGTTGGTTCTTTGGGCGAGGCAGTGCTTATTGGGCAAGGCAGTTGAGGTAGGCTCCATAAAACATTGAATGAGGTGTTTTTATTCTTGTTTGAGCATGTAAGCTTGGTGGAATTGTACAGGTAGATGTATTGTGGACTTGAGGGAAAACTGAATTGACAGGTATTCACGGGCATCATCAGCAGGGCTTGACATTAACTTTTTTGCTTGCCAGCCACTGTGGCTAATGGTTTTCTAGAGTCATTAGCCATTCACCTATTTAATATGTATATTGTTTTGGTCTTTATCATGATGCTGTTCATCTAACCTCAGAAGATGAGGTGCTAAACCAAGAAGACGAGTGCACAGCTTTCTACATGGAAATAAATCAAACAACTACAAACTAAGTAACTGAGCTTTTTTAAACTTAAATACAAACAATTGATTCCCAAAGAGGGGAAAAGTGCTGATATGTCTAATTTGGCTACCTGCCAAATTTGCATGTTACCTTCAAATTATCACCAGCCACAGGAAAGTTTTACCAGTACTTGGCAGGTGCTAGTGTCAAGCGCTGATTATCAGTAGTGTTGTTGTGTTTTGGCCTGCAGAGTGATCAGTCCTACCTGTAGGTTTAGAAATGGACAGACAATAAACAACACAGGGAACACAGAGCTGGACAGGTCACACTCCTACCTGTAGGTTTAGAAATGGACAGACAATAAACAACTCAGGGAACACAGAGCTGGACAGGTCACACTCCTACCTGTAGGTTTAGAAATGGACAGACAATAAACAACTCAGGGAACACAGAGCTGGACAGGTCACACTCCTACCTGTAGGTTTAGAAATGGACAGACAATAAACAACACAGGGAACACAGAGCTAGACAGGTCAAACTCCTACCTGTAGGTTCAGAAATGGACAGACAATAAACAACTCAGGGAACACAGAGCTGGACAGGTCAAACTCCTACCTGTAGGTTCAGAAATGGACAGACAATAAACAACTCAGGGAACACAGAGCTGGACAGGTCAAACTCCTACCTGTAGGTTCAGAAATGGACAGACAATAAACAACTCAGGGAGCACAGAGCTGGACAGGTCACACATCCACCTGTAGGTTCAGAAATGGACGGACAATAAACAACACAGGGAACACAGAGCTGGACAGGTCACACTCCTACCTGTAGGTTTAGAAATGGATAGACAATAAACAACTCAGGGAGCACAGAGCTGGCCAGGTCACACTCCTACCTGTAGGTTTAGAAATGGACAGACAATAAACAACACAGGGAGCACAGAGCTGGACAGGTCACACTCCTACCTGTAGGTTTAGAAATGGACAGACTATAAACAACTCAGGGAACACAGAGCTGGACAGGTCACACTCCTACCTGTAGGTTTAGAAATGGACAGACAATAAACAACACAGGGAGCACAGAGCTGGACAGGTCACACTCCTACCTGTAGGTTTAGAAATGGACAGACAATAAACAACTCAGGGAACACAGAGCTGGACAGGTCACACTCCTACCTGTAGGTTTAGAAATGGACAGACAATAAACAACTCAGGGAACACAGAGCTGGACAGGTCAAACTCCTACCTGTAGGTTCAGAAATGGACAGACAATAAACAACACAGGGAACACTGAGCTGGACAGGTCACACTCCTACCTGTAGGTTTAGAAATGGACAGACAATAAACAACACAGGGAACACAGAGCTGGACAGGTCACACATCCACCTGTAGGTTTAGAAATGGACAGACAATAAACAACACAGGGAACACAGTGCTGGCCAGGTCACACTCCTACCTGTATGTTTAGAAATGGACAGACAATAAACAACACAGGGAACACAGAGCTAGACAGGTCAAACTCCTACCTGTAGGTTCAGAAATGGACAGACAATAAACAACTCAGGGAACACAGAGCTGGACAGGTAAAACTCCTACCTGTAGGTTCAGAAATGGACAGACAATAAACAACTCAGGGAACACAGAGCTGGACAGGTCAAACTCCTACCTGTAGGTTCAGAAATGGACAGACAATAAACAACACAGGGAACACTGAGCTGGACAGGTCAAACTCCTACCTGTAGGTTTAGAAATGGACAGACAATAAACAACACAGGGAACACAGAGCTGGAAAGGTCACACTCCTACCTGTAGGTTTAGAAATGGACAGACAATAAACAACACAGGGAACACAGAGCTGGACAGGTCAAACTCCTACCTGTAGGTTCAGAAATGGACAGACAATAAACAACATAGGGAACACAGAGCTGGAAAGGTCAAACTCCTACATGTAGGTTCAAAATGGACAGACAATAAACAACACAGGGAACACTGAGCTGGACAGGTCACACATCCACCTGTAGGTTTAGAAATGGACAGACAATAAACAACACAGGGAACACAGAGCTGGAAAGGTCACACTCCTACCTGTAGGTTTAGAAATGGACAGACAATAAACAACACAGGGAACACAGAGCTGGAGAGGTCACACTCCTACCTGTAAGTTTAGAAATGGACAGACAATAAACAACTCAGGGAGCACAGAGCTGGACAGGTCACACATCCACCTGTAGGTTCAGAAATGGACGGACAATAAACAACACAGGGAACACAGAGCTGGACAGGTCACACTCCTACCTGTAGGTTTAGAAATGGATAGACAATAAACAACTCAGGGAGCACAGAGCTGGCCAGGTCACACTCCTACCTGTAGGTTTAGAAATGGACAGAAAATAAACAACACAGGGAGCACAGAGCTGGCCAGGTCACACTCCTACCTGTAGGTTTAGAAATGGACAGACAATAAACAACACAGGGAACACAGAGCTGGACAGGTCACACTCCTACCTGTAGGTTTAGAAATGGACAGACAATAAACAACACAGGGAACACAGAGCTGGACAGGTCACACTCCTACCTGTAGGTTTAGAAATGGACAGACTATAAACAACTCAGGGAACACAGAGCTGGACAGGTCACACTCCTACCTGTAGGTTTAGAAATGGACAGACAATAAACAACACAGGGAACACAGAGCTGGACAGGTCACACTCCTACCTGTAGGTTCAGAAATGGACAGACAATAAACAACTCAGGGAACACAGAGCTGGACAGGTCAAACTCCTACCTGTAGGTTCAGAAATGGACAGACAAGAAACAACACAGGGAACACTGAGCTGGACAGGTCAAACTCCTACCTGTAGGTTTAGAAATGGACAGACAATAAACAACACAGGGAACACAGAGCTGGAAAGGTCACACTCCTACCTGTAGGTTTAGAAATGGACAGACAATAAACAACACAGGTAACACAGAGCTGGACAGGTCAAACTCCTACCTGTAGGTTCAGAAATGGACAGACAATAAACAACATAGGGAACACAGAGCTGGAAAGGTCAAACTCCTACATGTAGGTTCAAAATGGACAGACAATAAACAACACAGGGAACACTGAGCTGGACAGGTCACACTCCTACCTGTAGGTTTAGAAATGGACAGACAATAAACAACTCAGGGAACACAGAGCTGGACAGGTCACACTCCTACCTGTAGGTTTAGAAATGGACAGACAATAAACAACTCAGGGAACACAGAGCTGGACAGGTCACACTCCTACCTGTAGGTTTAGAAACTGAAGGACAATAAACAACACAGGGAGCACAGAGCTGGCCAGGTCACACTCCTACCTGTAGGTTTAGAAATGGACAGACAATAAACAACACAGGGAACACAGAGCTGGCCAGGTCACACATCCAACTGTAGGTTTAGAAATGGACAGACAATAAACAACACAGGGAGAACAAAGCTGGACAGGTCACACATCCACCTGTAGGTTCAGAAATGGACGGACAATAAACAACACAGGGAACACAGAGCTGGACAGGTCACACTCCTACCTGTAGGTTTAGAAATGGATAGACAATAAACAACTCAGGGAGCACAGAGCTGGACAGGTCACACATCCACCTGTAGGTTCAGAAATGGACGGACAATAAACAACACAGGGAACACAGAGCTGGACAGGTCACACTCCTACCTGTAGGTTTAGAAATGGATAGACAATAAACAACTCAGGGAGCACAGAGCTGGCCAGGTCACACTCCTACCTGTAGGTTTAGAAATGGACAGACAATAAACAACACAGGGAGCACAGAGCTGGACAGGTCACACTCCTACCTGTAGGTTTAGAAATGGACAGACTATAAACAACACAGAGCTGGACAGGTCACACTCCTACCTGTAGGTTTAGAAATGGACAGACAATAAACAACTCAGGGAACACAGAGCTGGACAGGTCACACTCCTACCTGTAGGTTTAGAAATGGACAGACTATAAACAACTCAGGGAACACAGAGCTGGACAGGTCACACTCCTACCTGTAGGTTTAGAAATGGACAGACAATAAACAACACAGGGAACACAGAGCTGGACAGGTCACACTCCTACCTGTAGGTTTAGAAATGGACAGACAATAAACAACACAGGGAGCACAGAGCTGGACAGGTCACACATCCACCTGTAGGTTTAGAAATGGACAGACAATAAACAACACAGGGAACACAGAGCTGGACAGGTCACACTCCTACCTGTAGGTTTAGAAATGGACAGACAATAAACAACACAGGGAACACAGAGCTGGACAGGTCACACTCCTACCTGTAGGTTTAGAAATGGACAGACAATAAACAACTCAGGGAACACAGAGCTGGACAGGTCACACTCCTACCTGTAGGTTTAGAAATGGACAGACAATAAACAACTCAGGGAACACAGAGCTGGACAGGTCAAACTCCTACCTGTAGGTTCAGAAATGGACAGACAATAAACAACACAGGGAACACTGAGCTGGACAGGTCACACTCCTACCTGTAGGTTTAGAAATGGACAGACAATAAACAACACAGGGAACACAGAGCTGGACAGGTCACACTCCTACCCGTAGGTTTAGAAATGGACAGACAATAAACAACACAGGGAACACAGAGCTGGACAGGTCACACTCCTACCTGTAGGTTTAGAAATGGACAGACAATAAACAACACAGGGAACACAGAGCTGGACAGGTCAAACTCCTACCTGTAGGTTTAGAAATGGACAGACAATAAACAACACAGGGAGCACAGAGCTGGACAGGTCACACATCCACCTGTAGGTTCAGAAATGGACGGACAATAAACAACACAGGGAACACAGAGCTGGACAGGTCACACTCCTACCTGTAGGTTTAGAAATGGACAGACAATAAACAACTCAGGGAACACAGAGCTGGACAGGTCACACTCCTACCTGTAGGTTTAGAAATGGACAGACAATAAACAACACAGGGGACACAGAGCTGGACAGGTCACACTCCTACCTGTAGGTTTAGAAATGGACAGACAATAAACAACACAGGGAACACAGAGCTGGGCAGGTCACACTCCTACCTGTAGGTTTAGAAATGGACAGACAATAAACGACACAGGAAGCACAGAGCTGGACAGGTCACACTCCTACCTGTAGGTTTAGAAATGGACAGACAATAAACAACTCAGGGAGCACAGAGCTGGCCAGGTCACACTCCTACCTGTAGGTTTAGAAATGGACAGACAATAAACAACACAGGGAACACAGAGCTGGACAGGTCACACTCCTACCTGTAGGTTTAGAAATGGACAGACAATAAACAACACAGGGAACATAGAGCTGGACAGGTCACACTCCTACCTGTAGGTTTAGAAATGGACAGACAATAAACAACACAGGGAGCACAGAGCTGGACAGGTCACACTCCTACCTGTAGGTTCAGAAATGGACAGACAATAAACAACACAGGGAGCACAGAGCTGGACAGGTCACACTCCTACCTGTAGGTTTAGAAATGGACAGACAATAAACAACACAGGGAACACAGAGCTGGACAGGTCACACTCCTACCTGTAGGTTTAGAAATGGACAGACAATAAACAACACAGGGAACACAGAGCTGGACAGGTCACACTCCTACCTGTAGGTTTAGAAATGGACAGTCAATAAACAACTCAGGGAACACAGAGCTGGACAGGTCACACTCCTACCTGTAGGTTTAGAAATGGACAGACAATAAACAACTCAGGGAACACAGAGCTGGACAGGTCACACTCCTACCTGTAGGTTCAGAAATGGACAGACAATAAACAACACAGGGAGCACAGAGCTGGACAGGTCACACTCCTACCTGTAGGTTTAGAAATGGACAGACAATAAACAACAAAGGGAGCACAGAGCTGGACAGGTCACACTCCTACCTGTAGGTTTAGAAATGGACAGACAATAAACAACACAGGGAACACAGAGCTGGACAGGTCACACTCCTACCTGTAGGTTTAGAAATGGACAGACAATAAACAACTCAGGGAGCACAGAGCTGGACAGGTCACACTCCTACCTGTAGGTTCAGAAATGGACAGACAATAAACAACACAGGGAACACAGAGCTGGACAGGTCACACTCCTACCTGTAGGTTTAGAAATGGACAGACAATAAACAACTCAGGGAACACAGAGCTGGACAGGTCAAACTCCTACCTGTAGGTTCAGAAATGGACAGACAATAAACAACACAGGGAACACTGAGCTGGACAGGTCAAACTCCTACCTGTAGGTTCAGAAATGGACAGACAATAAACAACTCAGGGAACACAGAGCTGGACAGGTCACACTCCTACCTGTAGGTTTAGAAATGGACAGAAAATAAACAACACAGGGAACACAGAGCTGGACAGGTCACACTCCTACCTGTAGGTTTAGAAATGGACAGACAATAAACAACACAGGGAGCACAGAGCTGGACAGGTCACACTCCTACCTGTAGGTTTAGAAATGGACAGACAATAAACAACTCAGGGAGCACAGAGCTGGACAGGTCACACTCCTACCTGTAGGTTTAGAAATGGACAGACAATAAACAACACAGGGAACACAGAGCTGGACAGGTCACACTCCTACCTGTAGGTTTAGAAATGGACAGACAATAAACAACTCAGGGAACACAGAGCTGGACAGGTCACACTCCTACCTGTAGGTTTAGAAATGGACAGACAATAAACAACTCAGGGAACACAGAGCTGGACAGGTCACACTCCTACCTGTAGGTTTAGAAACTGAAGGACAATAAACAACACAGGGAGCACAGAGCTGGCCAGGTCACACTCCTACCTGTAGGTTTAGAAATGGACAGACAATAAACAACACAGGGAACACAGAGCTGGCCAGGTCACACATCCAACTGTAGGTTTAGAAATGGACAGACAATAAACAACACAGGGAGAACAAAGCTGGACAGGTCACACATCCACCTGTAGGTTCAGAAATGGACGGACAATAAACAACACAGGGAACACAGAGCTGGACAGGTCACACTCCTACCTGTAGGTTTAGAAATGGATAGACAATAAACAACTCAGGGAGCACAGAGCTGGACAGGTCACACATCCACCTGTAGGTTCAGAAATGGACGGACAATAAACAACACAGGGAACACAGAGCTGGACAGGTCACACTCCTACCTGTAGGTTTAGAAATGGATAGACAATAAACAACTCAGGGAGCACAGAGCTGGCCAGGTCACACTCCTACCTGTAGGTTTAGAAATGGACAGACAATAAACAACACAGGGAGCACAGAGCTGGACAGGTCACACTCCTACCTGTAGGTTTAGAAATGGACAGACTATAAACAACACAGAGCTGGACAGGTCACACTCCTACCTGTAGGTTTAGAAATGGACAGACAATAAACAACTCAGGGAACACAGAGCTGGACAGGTCACACTCCTACCTGTAGGTTTAGAAATGGACAGACTATAAACAACTCAGGGAACACAGAGCTGGACAGGTCACACTCCTACCTGTAGGTTTAGAAATGGACAGACAATAAACAACACAGGGAACACAGAGCTGGACAGGTCACACTCCTACCTGTAGGTTTAGAAATGGACAGACAATAAACAACACAGGGAGCACAGAGCTGGACAGGTCACACATCCACCTGTAGGTTTAGAAATGGACAGACAATAAACAACACAGGGAACACAGAGCTGGACAGGTCACACTCCTACCTGTAGGTTTAGAAATGGACAGACAATAAACAACACAGGGAACACAGAGCTGGACAGGTCACACTCCTACCTGTAGGTTTAGAAATGGACAGACAATAAACAACTCAGGGAACACAGAGCTGGACAGGTCACACTCCTACCTGTAGGTTTAGAAATGGACAGACAATAAACAACTCAGGGAACACAGAGCTGGACAGGTCAAACTCCTACCTGTAGGTTCAGAAATGGACAGACAATAAACAACACAGGGAACACTGAGCTGGACAGGTCACACTCCTACCTGTAGGTTTAGAAATGGACAGACAATAAACAACACAGGGAACACAGAGCTGGACAGGTCACACTCCTACCCGTAGGTTTAGAAATGGACAGACAATAAACAACACAGGGAACACAGAGCTGGACAGGTCACACTCCTACCTGTAGGTTTAGAAATGGACAGACAATAAACAACACAGGGAACACAGAGCTGGACAGGTCAAACTCCTACCTGTAGGTTTAGAAATGGACAGACAATAAACAACACAGGGAGCACAGAGCTGGACAGGTCACACATCCACCTGTAGGTTCAGAAATGGACGGACAATAAACAACACAGGGAACACAGAGCTGGACAGGTCACACTCCTACCTGTAGGTTTAGAAATGGACAGACAATAAACAACTCAGGGAACACAGAGCTGGACAGGTCACACTCCTACCTGTAGGTTTAGAAATGGACAGACAATAAACAACACAGGGGACACAGAGCTGGACAGGTCACACTCCTACCTGTAGGTTTAGAAATGGACAGACAATAAACAACACAGGGAACACAGAGCTGGGCAGGTCACACTCCTACCTGTAGGTTTAGAAATGGACAGACAATAAACGACACAGGAAGCACAGAGCTGGACAGGTCACACTCCTACCTGTAGGTTTAGAAATGGACAGACAATAAACAACTCAGGGAGCACAGAGCTGGCCAGGTCACACTCCTACCTGTAGGTTTAGAAATGGACAGACAATAAACAACACAGGGAACACAGAGCTGGACAGGTCACACTCCTACCTGTAGGTTTAGAAATGGACAGACAATAAACAACACAGGGAACATAGAGCTGGACAGGTCACACTCCTACCTGTAGGTTTAGAAATGGACAGACAATAAACAACACAGGGAGCACAGAGCTGGACAGGTCACACTCCTACCTGTAGGTTCAGAAATGGACAGACAATAAACAACACAGGGAGCACAGAGCTGGACAGGTCACACTCCTACCTGTAGGTTTAGAAATGGACAGACAATAAACAACACAGGGAACACAGAGCTGGACAGGTCACACTCCTACCTGTAGGTTTAGAAATGGACAGACAATAAACAACACAGGGAACACAGAGCTGGACAGGTCACACTCCTACCTGTAGGTTTAGAAATGGACAGTCAATAAACAACTCAGGGAACACAGAGCTGGACAGGTCACACTCCTACCTGTAGGTTTAGAAATGGACAGACAATAAACAACTCAGGGAACACAGAGCTGGACAGGTCACACTCCTACCTGTAGGTTCAGAAATGGACAGACAATAAACAACACAGGGAGCACAGAGCTGGACAGGTCACACTCCTACCTGTAGGTTTAGAAATGGACAGACAATAAACAACAAAGGGAGCACAGAGCTGGACAGGTCACACTCCTACCTGTAGGTTTAGAAATGGACAGACAATAAACAACACAGGGAACACAGAGCTGGACAGGTCACACTCCTACCTGTAGGTTTAGAAATGGACAGACAATAAACAACTCAGGGAGCACAGAGCTGGACAGGTCACACTCCTACCTGTAGGTTCAGAAATGGACAGACAATAAACAACACAGGGAACACAGAGCTGGACAGGTCACACTCCTACCTGTAGGTTTAGAAATGGACAGACAATAAACAACTCAGGGAACACAGAGCTGGACAGGTCAAACTCCTACCTGTAGGTTCAGAAATGGACAGACAATAAACAACACAGGGAACACTGAGCTGGACAGGTCAAACTCCTACCTGTAGGTTCAGAAATGGACAGACAATAAACAACTCAGGGAACACAGAGCTGGACAGGTCACACTCCTACCTGTAGGTTTAGAAATGGACAGAAAATAAACAACACAGGGAACACAGAGCTGGACAGGTCACACTCCTACCTGTAGGTTTAGAAATGGACAGACAATAAACAACACAGGGAGCACAGAGCTGGACAGGTCACACTCCTACCTGTAGGTTTAGAAATGGACAGACAATAAACAACTCAGGGAGCACAGAGCTGGACAGGTCACACTCCTACCTGTAGGTTTAGAAATGGACAGACAATAAACAACACAGGGAACACAGAGCTGGACAGGTCACACTCCTACCTGTAGGTTTAGAAATGGACAGACAATAAACAACACAGGGAACACAGAGCTGGACAGGTCACACTCCTACCTGTAGGTTTAGAAATGGACAGACAATAAACAACTCAGGGAGCACAGAGCTGGCCAGGTCACACTCCTACCTGTAGGTTTAGAAATGGACAGACAATAAACAACACAGGGAGCACAGAGCTGGACAGGTCACACTCCTACCTGTAGGTTTAGAAATGGACAGACAATAAACAACTTAGGGAGCACAGAGCTGGCCAGGTCACACTCCTACCTGTAGGTTTAGAAATGGACAGACAATAAACAACTCAGGGAGCACAGAGCTGGCCAGGTCACACTCCTACCTGTAGGTTTAGAAATGGACAGACAATAAACAACACAGGGAACACAGAGCTGGACAGGTCACACTCCTACCTGTAGGTTTAGAAATGGACAGACAATAAACAACTCAGGGAACACAGAGCTGGACAGGTCACACTCCTACCTGTAGGTTTAGAAATGGACAGACAATAAACAACACAGGGAGCACAGAGCTGGACAGGTCACACTCCTACCTGTAGGTTTAGAAATGGACAGACAATAAACAACACAGGGAATACAGAGCTGGACAGGTCACACTCCTACCTGTAGGTTTAGAAATGGACAGACAATAAACAACACAGGGAATACAGAGCTGGACAGGTCACACTCCTACCTGTAGGTTTAGAAATGGACAGACAATAAACAACACAGGGAATACAGAGCTGGACAGGTCACACTCCTACCTGTAGGTTTAGAAATGGACAGACAATAAACAACACAGGGAATACAGAGCTGGACAGGTCACACTCCTACCTGTAGGTTTAGAAATGGACAGACAATAAACAACACAGGGAACACAGAGCTGGACAGGTCACACTCCTACCTGTAGGTTTAGAAATGGACAGACAATAAACAACTCAGGGAGCACAGAGCTGGACAGGTCACACTCCTACCTGTAGGTTTAGAAATGGACAGACAATAAACAACACAGGGAACACAGAGCTGGACAGGTCACACTCCTACCTGTAGGTTTAGAAATGGACAGACAATAAACAACTCAGGGAACACAGAGCTGGACAGGTCACACTCCTACCTGTAGGTTTAGAAATGGACAGACAATAAACAACACAGGGAACACAGAGCTGGACAGGTCACACTCCTACCTGTAGGTTTAGAAATGGACAGACAATAAACGACACAGGGAGCACAGAGCTGGACAGGTCACACTCCTACCTGTAGGTTTAGAAATGGACAGAAAATAAACAACACAGGGAACACAGAGCTGGACAGGTCACACTCCTACCTGTAGGTTTAGAAATGGACAGACAATAAACAACACAGGGAGCACAGAGCTGGACAGGTCACACTCCTACCTGTAGGTTTAGAAATGGACAGACAATAAACAACCCAGGGAGCACAGAGCTGGACAGGTCACACTCCTACCTGTAGGTTTAGAAATGACCAGACAATAAACAACACAGGGAGCACAGAGCTGGACAGGTCACACATCCACCTGTAGGTTTAGAAATGGACAGACAATAAACAACTCAGGGAGCACAGAGCTGGACAGGTCACACTCCTACCTGTAGGTTTAGAAATGGACAGACAATAAACAACACAGGGAACACAGAGCTGGACAGGTCACACTCCTACCTGTAGGTTTAGAAATGGACAGACAATAAACAACACAGGGAACACAGAGCTGGACAGGTCACACTCCTACCTGTAGGTTTAGAAATGGACAGACAATAAACAACTCAGGGAGCACAGAGCTGGCCAGGTCACACTCCTACCTGTAGGTTTAGAAATGGACAGACAATAAACAACACAGGGAGCACAGAGCTGGACAGGTCACACTCCTACCTGTAGGTTTAGAAATGGACAGACAATAAACAACTTAGGGAGCACAGAGCTGGCCAGGTCACACTCCTACCTGTAGGTTTAGAAATGGACAGACAATAAACAACTCAGGGAGCACAGAGCTGGCCAGGTCACACTCCTACCTGTAGGTTTAGAAATGGACAGACAATAAACAACACAGGGAACACAGAGCTGGACAGGTCACACTCCTACCTGTAGGTTTAGAAATGGACAGACAATAAACAACTCAGGGAACACAGAGCTGGACAGGTCACACTCCTACCTGTAGGTTTAGAAATGGACAGACAATAAACAACACAGGGAGCACAGAGCTGGACAGGTCACACTCCTACCTGTAGGTTTAGAAATGGACAGACAATAAACAACACAGGGAATACAGAGCTGGACAGGTCACACTCCTACCTGTAGGTTTAGAAATGGACAGACAATAAACAACACAGGGAACACAGAGCTGGACAGGTCACACTCCTACCTGTAGGTTTAGAAATGGACAGACAATAAACAACTCAGGGAACACAGAGCTGGACAGGTCACACTCCTACCTGTAGGTTTAGAAATGGACAGACAATAAACAACACAGGGAACACAGAGCTGGACAGGTCACACTCCTACCTGTAGGTTTAGAAATGGACAGACAATAAACAACTCAGGGAACACAGAGCTGGACAGGTCACACTCCTACCTGTAGGTTTAGAAATGGACAGACAATAAACAACACAGGGAACACAGAGCTGGACAGGTCACACTCCTACCTGTAGGTTTAGAAATGGACAGACAATAAACAACTCAGGGAACACAGAGCTGGACAGGTCACACTCCTACCTGTAGGTTTAGAAATGGACAGACAATAAACAACTCAGGGAACACAGAGCTGGACAGGTCACACTCCTACCTGTAGGTTTAGAAATGGACAGACAATAAACAACACAGGGAACACAGAGCTGGGCAGGTCACACTCCTACCTGTAGGTTTAGAAATGGACAGACAATAAACAACACAGGGAACACAGAGCTGGACAGGTCACACTCCTACCTGTAGGTTCAGAAATGGACAGACAATAAACAACACAGGGAACACAGAGCTGGACAGGTCACACTCCTACCTGTAGGTTTAGAAATGGACAGACAATAAACAACACAGGGAACACAGAGCTGGACAGGTAACACTCCTACCTGTAGGTTTAGAAATGGACAGACAATAAACAACTCAGGGAACACAGAGCTGGACAGGTCACACTCCTACCTGTAGGTTTAGAAATGGACAGACAATAAACAACACAGGGAACACAGAGCTGGACAGGTCACACTCCTACCTGTAGGTTTAGAAATGGACAGAAAATAAACAACACAGGGAACACAGAGCTGGACAGGTCACACTCCTACCTGTAGGTTTAGAAATGGACAGACAATAAACAACACAGGGAGCACAGAGCTGGACAGGTCACACTCCTACCTGTAGGTTTAGAAATGGACAGACAATAAACAACACAGGGAACACAGAGCTGGACAGGTCACACTCCTACCTGTAGGTTTAGAAATGGACAGACAATAAACAACACAGGGAGCACAGAGCTGGACAGGTCACACTCCTACCTGTAGGTTTAGAAATGGACAGACAATAAACAACTCAGGGAACACAGAGCTGGACAGGTCACACTCCTACCTGTAGGTTTAGAAATGGACAGACAATAAACAACACAGGGAACACAGAGCTGGACAGGTCACACTCCTACCTGTAGGTTTAGAAATGGACAGACAATAAACAACACAGGGAACACAGAGCTGGACAGGTCACACTCCTACCTGTAGGTTTAGAAATGGACAGACAATAAACAACACAGGGAACACAGAGCTGGACAGGTCACACTCCTACCTGTAGGTTTAGAAATGGACAGACAATAAACAACACAGGGAACACAGAGCTGGGCAGGTCACACTCCTACCTGTAGGTTTAGAAATGGACAGACAATAAACAACACAGGGAACACAGAGCTGGGCAGGTCACACTCCTACCTGTAGGTTTAGAAATGGACAGACAATAAACAACACAGGGAACACAGAGCTGGGAGTAGGTTTAGAAAGAGAGAGACATCAAACAAAGATAAAGTGCTACAACACTGTTTGTACCAGAGCCCCGTCAGCCAGAACACTTTGCAAACATTGTGCTTGCAGTCTTCTGTTACCGCCTCCTACGACGTGGACGTGGGGTTGGATTTTAGGAGGCAAACATTTTGGAACTATGTACAACTGTTTACAAAAAAATATCAAATATTTTATATAAAATGTATATATTATATATGTGTGTGTATATATATATATATATATATATATACACACACATATACACCCTTATGTCTACATATGCCTACACATTTGCATAGCCCCTACTTATATACACTCATTTATATACTCTTATATATACTAAATTCTATTATACAACCTACACTGTTTTAAATAATAAAAAATAACCTGATAATGCACACGATAACAAAACACAGGTGCATAAACACAGAATAACAACAAACGATTTCCGCATTATACACTACTTCAAAGGGAGACAAAATATGCTCATCATGTACACCAAAGCTACGGCAAGATCAAAGTACCACATGTATTAAAATCATCATCTACTGCACATAAATTGTCATTTCAATCCAGTTGTTTTAAAGCAGCCAAAGACACAGCTAGTGATGCGATGAACTTTCAGATAGCCTCTACATTACAGTCGTCTTTGATATAATAGTTTGACAAAAAACACGCCGAATGGAGACGGTACTTGCATGTACCGGACAGCTTTGTAAAGTTATACCATCATAAAACACACATTTTGACTTGTTGACGTTATTTACTTACCTCAGTAATTAATCAGATGATGAATGATGATGAACGGTGCTAGTGGCAGCAGGAGCCTGGCAACCCGGTTAACTATGGCCGTTTCTCAACTAATACTTTGTAATAAGAGATGTATAACAGACATACAACACATACATATATAACATTTGTAGAAATGAAATACTGTTATGACTAGCAATACCGTGTAACAAATTTCCGTGATCTCTATTCCTAGCAGTATCTCTCCTCACTCTGGTCTGCCTCTTTCTGGCTAGCAACAACCGTACTCTATTCTGATTGGCTAGCAAAACGAGTCTACCTGTAAATGCGCCAAAATATCCCCCAGAGGCCAAAGAGTGCAATGCATCCGTGGTGTAAGAACTTCCATTGAAAATGAATGAGAAAAGTTAAGACAGTTAATCTTAACTATCGGAGACTCCCGCGCAGCTGACCCGGGTTCGATTCCCGGCCAATGCATTCTCTGCTCCTTGTATAATCATCTCTCAAATGTATCTTGCTATCTCTACCTCTGCTCAGACAATGGGTGGCTTGTAGAGAAAACACAGTCTCAAGCTAATGCATTCTAGCAACTCTTCAACCAAGGAAGCATTTCTTGCTATGACTCTTCAGTTAAAGTGATGGTCTGTTTTCTCATGTGCATTCTAAGTTCCTCCTCTACAAAGCAAGTGGGGAAGATTAGATTCCACAGTGCCGTACGACACAAAAAACGGGCCTCCCTCAAACTCAATCCAAGACGGACGGACGGACGGACGGCCAGCACCTGCCAGATCACCAAATACTCCAAGTCCGCGAACAAAAACATTTTGTCCGACAATAGACCATGAGATTTCTCTTTTTCCGTATCATTCGTGGATGCCCATGTCATTTAATGACAAATAGCATTCGTCTTTGCTGCTCAAAATGTTATTAAGCACCATGTTACACATCAAAGTATCAGAAAAACTTGATCATTCTGTTAGTATTTAAAAGCCACAACGGTCCTAGAGCTGCTGGAAAGAGTTAAGCGAGCCCTTCTCTAAAAAGAAGTAGTAAATCTGCTGGCTGTAAAGTGTTATTTCAAATCAAGTGGTGCGCATAGGATGACTCGTTACAAACCAACGTCCTATTGAATTTGTGACAGGGCTCGATTAAATTGAAATTCTTGTCATGTCATTGGAAAACAACAGCAGTAATGTCTTTGATTTACGCTACTCACAGTGCCAAAACCTGGTTCCCTCATTCCCTGACCGGGAATCGAACCCAGGCCGCGGCGGTGAGAGCGCCGAATCCTAGCCACTAGACCATCAGGGACCCGAGAGCAGTGCACACGGTACAGGTTGCAAGACTGTGGTAAACTCATTCCTGACTGGCAAATTAATTGGCATAGTGCATTGTACTGATGTTGTGAACATTTTAGCCTTAGATGAAAGCAATTGTGCGTATCTGGAGAATGAATCCAAGCAAGCACAATTTTCACGCTTTAGACTTCTCTCTTATTTCAGGGAGAAATAGAAAGATTCCTGAGTAAGAGTGAGTGTGTCATAGCCCTGCAAGAAAAACAGTTGATAGATGACTAAATAATGGTCTGTCAGGGCATTGGTGGTATAGTGGAGAGAATAGCTGCTTGCCAAGCAGTTGACCCGGGTTCGATTCCCGGCCAATGCATTCTCTGCTCCTTGTATAATCAGCTTTCAAATGTACCTTGCTATCTCCACCTCTGTTCAGACAATGGGTGGCTTGTAGGGAAAACACAGTCTCAAGCTAATGCACTCTAGCAACTCTTCAACCAAGGAAGCATTTTTTGCTATGACTCTTCAGTTAAAGTGATGGTCTGTTTTCTCATGTGCATTCTAAGTTCCTCCTCTACAAAGCAAGTGGGGAAGATTAGATTCCACAGTGTCGTACGACACAAAAAACGGGCCTCCCTCAAACTCGATCCAAGACGGAAGGACCAACGGACGGCCAGCACCTGCCAGATCACCAAATGCTCCAATTCCGCGGACAAAAACATTTTGTCCAACAATAGACCATGAAATTTCTCTTTTTCTGTATCATTCGTGGATGCCCATGTCATTTAATGACAAATAGCATTCGTCTTTGCTGCTCAAAATGTTATTAAGCACCATGTTACACATCAAAGTATCAGAAAAACTTGATCATTCTTTTAGTTTTTAAAAGCCACAATGGTCCTAGAGCTGCTGGAAAGAGTTAAGCGAGTCCTTCTCTAAAGAGAAGTAGTAAATCTGCTGGCTGTAAAGTGTTATTTCAAATCAAGTGGTGCGCATAGGATGACTCCTTACAAACCAACGTCCTATTGAATTTGTGACAGGGCTCGATTAAATTGACATTCTATTCATGTCATTGGAAAAACACAGCAGAAATGTCTTTGGTTTACGCTACTCACAGTGCCAAAACCTGATTACCTCATTCCTTGACCGGGAATCGAACCCCGGCCACGGCGGTGAGCACACCGAATCGTAGCCACTAGACCATCAGGGACCTGAAAGCTGTGCACACGGTAGAGCATAGCCGTGGGAACTAGGGGTGCAGGGGGTGCGGCTGCACCCCCTGCTGAATGTGCATTGCGAGATGGTGGGGAGCTAACAAAAATATATTTCATGAAAACCTATTGTACAGTCTCCTCCGATCGGGATTTCAACACACGTCTCAAAACACAAACGTTCCGACTCAAGCAACGGAAGCACGTCTCTTACCAACTGAGCCATTGCTCCGGTCTACCGCTACAAAGTTGCTATTGAGATCTGTAGCTACTCCGTAATGCGAGACAGCGCGGTTTACTTATGTAGCCTATGCTTAGACTCGACTGTTCTCTGCTAGTTTTTCATCCATTACAAATGCATCGATAAACATAATAAAATAGTAAAAAAAAAAGGTTAAACAAAAATAAAGTTAAGACTCAGGACTCGCGTGCGGCACGCGAGTCCTTCTCCTGCGTGTAGGCTCATTCCATGAGGAGGCTGAGAATGAGACGTGGTTTATGATATTATGGCACCTCTGGTTTAATGTCCACTGTCTGTCTGTCTGTCTGTGCTCGTCATCCACAGAGACCCTCGATGGAGGTGTGGCCAACAAGTTCAGCCCAGCAACATTCTGTTCTCTATATAGCCTAATTTTTTTAAATGCTGTTAAGCCAGCTGCCGCCGAGCAGTAATGTACGCATAGTTATTTTTCTGAGTTTTGAGTTATTTTCGACGATGCTGTTATTGCAGCTACCTCCGCGCAGCATGTAGCCTAGTTAATTCTTAATTAGTTTTGTTAGTGATTACTTTCGACTGATGCAGCTGACGTGGGACACATCACACGCATGAGTTCACCAGGCCTAATGTATAGGCTACCCTTGTTGCCATGAATTTTTAGTGCTTTAATAAAATGCAATATTTTACCAGTTGATGAGGCTGGATACTTTTTTTTGGAATGGTATGGGTGTTTGCGTTGACCATAACGAGGGGGTGTTTACAAAGCGAGTAAAAGCCGATAGACTTATCTCTAGAGCTAGCTCGTTTGCGTTGCTGGTCTAGGTAGAACTACCTGCTGAGCACTGCCAAAGAACAGCAAGACTCTGCGCACAGCTCGCGGTCAGAATGACGTGCGCAGTGATACACAATGAGAGAGACAGTATAGGGCCCATGTGATAACGAGGAGTTACTTTTGCCGGCTTCGGTTTTTGTGATAAAATAAATCACTCTTTAGCACACGTACTGTTTTGGGAAGAAAAACGCGCTAATTTCTTGACCCCAGCAAACAAGCCGGACTACTTTCGCCTTGACCAACACTGGACAAGAACTCGGCTCACAGGACACTGTCGGGGGTAAGTCAGTTTGAATGCACGACACTGGTTATGATGATGCCATACAGATTCATGTCAAATATCCCGAACTATCCCTTTAAATATGATTTGAGTATTTAAGTAGGGGCGTGGACAGGGAGGAGTTGGGTGCTCCGACATGTGCGCTCAATTCCACGTTGATTGGGATGTACAAACGAAATGTGCTTGGATTGATGCGTGCGCACAGATTCATACATCCGACGTTGGAGGGCATTTGGTTTGAGCGTACGCCATGTTTCAGTAGGAAATCCACGCAAGTCTTTAAACATGAGGCCCCTGAAGTTTCATTGAAATGAGCGGACAGCTGTCATCAGATCACAAATGGAATTGATCTTTCCCTGCAGCTGCAAATTAAGCCCATTCAGGTGTGACATGATATCAGCCAAAAAAGCTATGATATCCATGTTTTTCTCGTCATTTAGAAAGACAGAAAAGTTGGCTGCTTTCTGACTTTCCAGTTGTTCCAAGAAAGCTGTTACTTCACGTTTAATTGACCAAAAATCGCTCTAGCACCCTGCCTTTGCTGAGCCATCTCACATTGTTGTGGAGCAAAAGATCAGAGTTTGCATCAACCTCTGAGAAATTCCCTGAGCCTGCAATGCTGACAAGAAAATTTTTGATTTTCATCATTGTCTTCATCACCTCAGCATACTCATGTAGCAGTCACAGTGCCGTGTGGATTAAGAGTTTTCAAACTTTGACAAAACCAACATTCCTGTGGGGGATGTTTACGTATGTGGATATAAACCAGATCTTCATTTTCTTTCCACAAAGGAAAGAGAGACAGAAAACTGCCTAATTTACAACACCCTTAAGAGCTTTTGGGAGTGAAAAATAAGCAACAGACACTTGCCATAAATTGGAATAAGCTCTAACAAACAAAGAACTCACTCTTGGAAAAGTGGGACACTTACTATCTTATCTGGACCATAACTCAAAAGTTGACACTTTAACACCCCTTTTCACCAGCAAACCGATGGCTACATACGAACTGAGAAGACTTCACTAAGACTCACTTTTAGTCGAATTTTAAAACTATATTAAATGTGTTTGATAACCGTTTACAATTTCTTTCAGGTTTCCAGCTTGATCACAAGACGCATATAGAGACAATTTGTACGATTCTGGCTTAAATATTGACAAAGAACTGATTTTGGTGGAAAATGCCCAACCTGCCTGATGGAACCACATCCCCCTAGTGGTCTGCAGTGTTGATTAGTTGAACATTTAAATCCCAGAGGACTCAGTAAAATGGACAAGATATATGCAACTTTTAACTTCTAACGATGTCCCTTCGGTATCTATTTGGTATTTGTTTGGTATCCCCATTGTTAACACAGATAATTAACATTGTGTGGTCCACTATTCATATGTCACGATTTCATAGATATTCATCTGAATTTTGAAAGTCATAATCATCAATTACGTTGTGTGTTATTTTGATATCTTTATATTACAAGTCTATGTATATCTTTAATCTGCATATCTTAACAAGATGTGGTGTTTTCAGAATCACCGAGATAAATGTTCTATGAGACAGAGTAATGGAGAAATAAGAGTTTCTTTGTCTCATCCAGAAATCCCCATATAGCACAGATCACCTTACACAGACACCCAGGCAGACATTCACCACAGTTCAAGCATATCATTGGCTGAAAAAGTAGTGTAAGCTTACGTCAGGCCCTGCCTCCGAGAGTCAAAACCCGGAGCCCGCGAAAAACTCGCTCTCTCTTGCTTCTTGCCTCTTGTTCCAGAAGAGTTCCAACCAGAGTTTCAGAAGGAGATTTGAGCAGAGAACAGCTGCTCAGAGAGTTTTGGAGATGATTTGAGAAGGAGAGAAGAGCTCACCAGAGTTTGGGAGTTTTCCCATAATCTCAGGAGAGAGCGGAAGGACGTGAGGATAACGATGCAGCGGACGACCGGAGGAGACCCTCCAGAACCCAGTGAGACCCCGGAGACGAGAAAGAAATACCCGAACAAAGATAAGAACAGAATGAAGTTTTCCTACCCAGAAAGCCAACTCCAAGCAACCTTTTATTAATCTTCTGTGAACTTAAGTTCACTTCATCAGAGAAGCAACGGACCCACTGACACTCAGAAGATTCGATCATCTAACCACAGCCCTCGGCACCATCGTTCCCGTTTCCCGGTGAAAAGAAGCAACTGAGAAGTCCGCTAAAGTCAGCCACCACAGCCAGGAAGGCCCAGAGAGCGGAAGAGAAATCCCCTCGGACCCCGCGTGGCCGCTGCCGTGTTCCGAGCTGACTAAACAGAACTTCAGCACAGTAAGACCGACCCGTTTTCACCTTAAAGTGGGTTTGATGGATGTCTCGAGGCTTTCACAGAATGATAAATTAATCCGAAATGTCAGTATTTAGCGTCAAATAGTCAGCCAACCCAAACTATTTGAATACATCCAGTATCTCTCTATTCCCCATATTTTATTTTCCATTCACTAAGTGTTTTATATAATCACCCATATTCAATGCATCTCCTGTTTATTTTAAAGGTTCATGTCTTTGGTCATATCGTTTTAATAAATAGTTCATATATCTATATATATGTTATAATCACAGATTGTGTCGTATGCTTTCTTTACGTAATGTCTGTCCAACCAAACGAGAACTTCACGAAAGTAGCGAGATATGAGACTGATTATTAATTGATTATTAATTTAACATACCAGGATTGTAAGATTTTAACAGTTTTCCTCCCTGACTGTAACTTAAAGTTAAAATAACGGTAGGTGGTGCCAGGCTCACAGAGGTGCGCAGCCGGGGAAGTGGGGCTTTGTGTGGATGCGTGTGGGACAGACAAGTGTATTGGACATTTGTGAAAATACGGAACAAATCGCGTCCCGTATTGGTTCAATACGGGACGCAACATTTTGTTGCCAAATAAGGGACGATTCCGTATTTCAAGGGACGGGTGGCAACCCTAATGCTGCGTGTCACCAAGAGCGACCTACGCTACCTGAGCGCCGGAAATCATTATTTCTCTATGGAGGGTGAGCTACCTGGGCTACCAGAGCGGATTCTCCAGTGGCGAAGCTACCTGAGCGACCAGAGCGGATTCAAGCGATTAAACTCAAGCTAACTTTATGGTAATGAGCTATGACGCGGTTCGGCGAAAACCAATGACAATCCACAGATTGTAGGGGTCCGACAATCCGCGGGGTTCGCGGAAACAAACGTGTAAACTTTGGTCCCTATCCAAACAATAGTCGTTTAATCCTGAGACTGTTGCAATTGCCGTGTCGAGTGCTTCAATACAATAGTGTAGTAACCCCACGCATACCTTTCTCACTGCAATTAAGTTTTATTTCAAATTTAGTTTATTTTCACAGCTGCCTCTGCTATTCCTGCTCTTCTCAGGTGTACCTAATGTAGTTTTACATAATTTGTAACGTGATGTATATCTTGTATAACAAATTGTAAATAACAACACGTTTATTCGTGTCCCTGCCCTCACTTTCCTCATGTTCTTTTCCGCGGGGGTGCTGCACAGCCGCGGGGCCTTTAAGAATTGAACATTCTAAATGTGACGTCACGAGCTACCAAAGCTACCAAAGCAAATTCTCAAGCGAAGCTTCTTCAGCTACCTCCGCTACCAGGTAGCGTAGGTCGCTCTTGGTGTACACGCAGCATAAGTCTCACTCACATAGCCGCTAACATAACAATGGACTCGTCTCCGTCTCCCTGTTAGCATTAGCATTAGCATTAGCGGCGGAGGTGCTGAAGTGGACAGCCTCGTTAACAGCCAGTCCCGCCTTCACTACCTGGTCCTCCTTTCTCCGCCGCTGGGGCAACATTGGACCCATCATCACCTGCCCTTTTTTTTGGTGATAAATAAATCTAAAGTTTTCTGCTTTCTTTTCATATTTTACATTAATTAGCAAACAACATCCCGCTAATAACATCAGCTTTGACCTCCAGGCTCCGTCATCTCGTGGGAGGGAGGGGGGGGGGGGGGGGCTGGGAGATACCACATTTCAAAAGGGAAGATGATACTTAGATCAATTGATTGTGTTTTTCAGAATTTCATTTGTAGTTCATCTATATGTATTAAATAACAAAATAATCAATTCAAATTGACACAGAGTAATTCCATGAATTAATTAAAAAAAAAGAAAAACGAACATTTACATTTTGCCCTGGAGCCAAGGTGTGGCAGCCGCCATACCTTGCCATACCCAATTGACGCCCATGTCCTCCACCAAAAGTCCACCACTGTGATACAAGTGATTATGGAACAGAGGCCAGTTATTTCAAAGTAAAGGCTTAAAATCTGTCATATTTAGGAGCACTTTCACATGTGACTGTGTGGGTTTTTCCTTTGATCAGCTGTCACAGTCTTGAAAAGCAGGTGTCCTGCCCAACAACGGGGTCAGCCCCACTTCCTCATAAGATGAGTTTTTTTTATCTTTCTTTGCTCAGAGGTGCTGTGATATTCAGGCTCAATAATTACTCTTAAACTATGATTCCGAGCTGCAGGACTTTCAGGTTAAGTTTGCAGTTCCGTGAGAGGATTCTTAGCTTTCTGGCCACAGCCCAGAGGAATTCCATGATCGCCATGGTTCCCTCCTCAGAAGCATCATCGGAGCATCATTTAAAAAACAAACATAAACACCATCAGTCTACACAACTTTTTTTCTTCACATTTTACTCCACCAGTTGTAGAAGATTGTAACTTCTGCTGAGGACTTGTTGCATCCCAACATGAAGAAAACACTCTCAGAAACCCAGAAAAGTGGAACAACATACTTCCAACAGGAAAAATATCAGGTTGGAGAAATGTCAAAGTCTGCACTCTTTTCTAAAGTTTCCACTGAGAAGATTTTTAAAAAGTTCATAGTCACTCATATTCAAATGACCAAAAACCTCTGAAATAAACACTTCCCACCTTCAGCTTAAAGGCAAAGTATGCTGAAGTCAGGTTTAAACTCATTTCAAAAGAAAAAACAGCATCCAAACATTAGCTCTTCTCATATTGGACTAAGTGTAGAACAGGGTCATTTTTTTTTCATAAATCAGATAGAAATTGGTATGAAGAGTTGAACATTAAATCATATATATTTATTTATACAGCTGATAAAACTATTCACAGAACAGAAGTCCTCAGCTTCCTGATAGCTATATTGTTGATATTGATAATGGTCTCCCTATTGGTGTGTTGCATTATACCCATTCTGAGAAGTTGGTTGCTGCATGTGATGTTCAAACAAAGAGTGGAAGAAACCAGCATGCAGCTGACCTTGCGAGTCCGGGTGTGCGGACTAATGCATGGAAGAGCTGGTCGGCAAACATTACAGAGCAGAAACAAACAGGAAAGTTACTGAAGGCAAAGCTCAGACTCACAGTTTGTTCAAAGAGAGGACTCTCCTCCACAGACTGAGACACAGGTGAGCTGCTGCCTGGAATGAGTCAGAGCTCCACCCCTGATGGGGGCGGGGCAGCTAATAGGTGGGGACTTTCTCACCAACAGCAGGATTCCTTAATATTACTCACAGCAATGGAAATAATTCAACATCACTTCTAAATCTACTCATGTTAACCACATGATGTTTTTATCAGTTCCTCCTGAAAATGATCAATAAATCACAAACTTTCACCTGACTCCCATCCACCCCTTAAAGGTTTATCATTAATCTTGTTTTTATTACCTTGTTTTGAACACTTGTGATTGGATGTTTGCTATCAGAAACATTTAAAGTGTTTTCCTGCAGTCCAGCAGCTTCTATAAGTCCCAATAACTTCACCAGATTCTCTGACATCAAGTGTTTCCATCTCACCTGTAACTCCTGCACCAGCAGTGACCACTGAGAGAGATGACTTATCACCAGAGATGGCTCAGCTTTGGTCCTGAATGCAGCACACTGAAAGCTTTTCCCCTCACACACAAACTGGAAACAAAAACACTTTTCAGTTTGCTCTGAAGTCATCTCTTCACCAGAGTTTTGGTTCCAACTACATGAACTGATTAATCCTTTTCTTCTGTTTTTTAAGTTCAGCTGCTGATCAGTGATTGGCCTGAAGGCCTCAGCTCTGTTTAAACTGGTTGCTCTGCAGGTTACTTATTGATGAATTAACGTCAGCTGCAGCAGCTGACCTCTGATCACTTTAAGACTTTTTTATGGTTTGAAGAGTTTCAGAGTAACGGCAGCCTGCAGACACAGAGGACTATATACAGAGCCAAATTAACCTTCAGTTAGTGCATCATTTAAGTCAAACAGAATAATCTCACCATGATCATGGGGTATAATGTATATATCTATATCTGATTGCTTCAAAGTAATTAAATATATTGTAATGACTTGGCGGAGGCTCTGAGACCAGCGGTTGCCGAACTGCTCTTTTATTAAGCTTTACACTTCACAACTTCCAGTACAGTCATTCTGGCCAAGGAACACGGGTGACTCTCATACTGCTCTGCAACCAACCGGCAGGAGAGCACCAAACCTGCACACAGACTGGCCCACGCCCACTCTGCTCCACCAACCACCAGCCCACACCTGAGTGGCATGACCTGCGGTCCAGTGATTGACAGAGAGAGGAGGAAACAAGCCAGCTGTGTGCTTTTAACCTTATTCTGGGTCGTCACAATATAATCCATTAGTCCAAGCAAACCTGATCTGAATAACAACAGTTATCGTAAATTCTGTTCAAACCTGAAAGAAAACTCAAAAAAAGAAAAAATTGGTGAATGTGTAAAGTTATCTTTAATATCTCGTACGCACCACTTAACAGCAAATCTGTTCGTACGAGTGGTTCTTGCATGAGGCCCATTGAGATAACCCCTCCACCATGTTAAGGTGGGGCTTCTACGAAGGGGGTGTGCTGTTTCATTTAATAATAACAAATATATATTGCAGCAGAAAGAATCAGGAGGAACATGAAGATAAAAGGCACCCATGTGTGAACGGCTTAGCACTGTCACTTTAACAGATTGATGAAGCTGTTACTGTTGTGTATCTCATGTGAAAACAGCCTCAGAGTTTCTGTGTTGTTGTGTGTGTGTGTGTGTGTGTGTGTGTGTGTGTGTGTGTGTGCAGCCTGTCAGGCTGTGTGATCACAGAGGAAGGCTGTGCTTCTCTGGCTGGAGCTGTGACCTCCAACCCCCCCCCACCTGAGAGAGCTGGACCTGAGCTCCAACCATCCAGCAGACTCAGGAGAGAAGCTGCTGACGGCTGCTCTGAAGGATCCACACAAACTCAGGTATGGAGAGGCCTGCTGCAGCATATCGTCTTTATATTTTTACACAGAACCAGTTACAAGCCTGAACACACCTACCCATTCACTGAGATGTTTCTAAAGTTTTTATTAGTTGCTGTAAATCAAGAAAAATGCCAAGTCTACCTTATGATAATCGCTGGAAACTATTACCTAACTATTGTCTGCCTCTATCAAGAACAAATATTCAGTAAGTTTAATAATTCATGGAAATGATTACCCGGCGCTCAGAACTCAAGAAATATAAATATATAATTTTTGATTTGATATAAAAGACAAGAAACGGAGAAACTGAATAACAAAAACTTCATTTAAATAAAAGGTCCAGATTCCAAACAAAGAGACTTGTTTGTTCTCAGCTTTCCTCAGAGTGGCAGCAGGAAGCTGCTGCAGGTTAATTATTGATAAATTACCGTCATATAAAGCCACAGCAGCTGACCTCTGATCACTTTAAGACTCTTTTACGGTGTGCAGAGTTTCAGTGTGGCAGCAGCCTGCAGACACAGAGGACTGATGTCGGAGAAGGAGCAGAGGATTTCCTCTTCTTCTACACAGACCTGGTCCACACAGCAGAGAGCTGCAGAGGGAAGACATTCATGGAAGAAGCTGAGTAAGTGACACTTTGATTCATTTAACAAAGCCTCAGAGCAGAGAGAGATTTCTTCTGCTGATGAGACACAAGTCATGTGAGCTGAGAGTAAACAGCAACAATCAGTGTGCTGATGAGGAGCTGCAGCCTGTTAGCAACACGAAATGTTTCCCACTCAGTCTGCTGCTGTTTTCTCCTCCAACAGAGGAACTCTGACTGGAATGTGCTGTTCACTCACACTCTGTTCATCACTGCTCTCTGAACACACTCACAGTAAAACTCTGAGTGATATGAGATCCAGATTAATCCTGGACTCTGATCCTGTTGGACTCTGATCCTCAACCTGTTTTATGAAGGAGCATAATTCAGGTGTGTCTGGAGCCTCTGGGTGTGACCATGTGGACTCATCAGTGGGTTCATATAATAATATATATAATATTGTTAAATAATATTTAACAGAGAGCAGTGAGCGCCCCCTGGTGGTTCCTGTCAGTCTGCAGTGATCCTGCAGGATGGATTTCTGGAGTCCTGCTGCCACTTATCTGCAGTGTAGCTCTTCATGTACAGTTCAGTCCTGCATTCAGCCCATCAGAGTGTTTCAGATAGCAGATTTATCATCATGCTGCAGGTTCAGATAATCAGTGTGTGTCAGTGAATGGAAATGTTTCATCATTATCATCATCAGGATCATGATGTCTGTGCTGCTCCATGCCTCCATCTAGTGGAATGATGGAAGTACAGCAGCTGATCTTTTTACAGCACAGATGATGGAAAGGAGGATGTGAGTTGATGTGCAGATGAATGATTTGTGTTTCCTCTGCAGGTGAAGGTAGAAAGTGTGTGTGAGCTGATGTGAGTTCAGCAGCATGGATCAGTGTGAGGACACTAAAACCTCTCTGTGTGGGGAACATGAGAGCCAGAGCAAAGCTCAGAGGTGAGAGGACCATCTCTAACTGTCCATGACTCTTCTCCATGTCAGAGCTCAGCACTCACATCACCAAACCACCTTTATTCACAGTAAAAATAATTTAGTGTTGTGTTAAAGACCAGAACAGCAACGAACTTCTCATGATGCTGGACATGGACCTAAACTTCAACCTGCATCTGGACCAAGCTCTGTCACCAGCTTCATATTTTCTAACCCAGAAACACTTCCCTTCCTGTTCGTCCACCTCGCTGTTCACTACACCTGTAGCTGAATCTGAAGAACCAGTTCCTAAAGACAAACCTAATTATTGGCCTTCAATTCAATTCATATGGATATTGTATATTCAATACACTGTAACACATTTCAAAGGATATCTGTTGGAACAGGGAAACATGAGTTAATGACCACAATAATGTCACATATACATAAAGAGAGTAAAGTGAGGAAAGGTGTGACAGATGAGGCCCCCCAGCAGTCTGGGCCTATAGCAGCTTAACTATGGGATGTTTCAGGATCACCTGAGCCATCCCTAACTATAAGCTTTATAAAAAAAGGAAAGTTTTAAGCCTGGTCTTAAAAGTGGAAAGGGTGTCTGCTTCCCGGACATTTACTGGTAGCTTATTCCACAAGAGAGGGGCCTGATAACTGAAGACTCTGCCTCCCATTCTACTTTTAGAAACTCTGGGAACCTCAAGTAAACCTGCAGTTTGGGAATGAAGTGCTCTGTTAGGAAAATATCTTACAATGAGATCTTTAAGATATGATGGAGCTCGGTCATTAAGAGCTTTATATGTAAGGAGAAGAATTCAAGTTCAAGTATTTAAAACATTACAACAATACATGCCCAGTAATATTGTTGTAATGTTTTAAATACTTGAACGCAGTTTTTCTAGAGAAGATAATTGTTTTGTATATGGGATTATCGTCCATTGACTGTTTTGGGCTTTCACATGTGCGAGCATACCGACAACCGGTAAGTGACATGCTGTTTATAAAGTTGTTTTGTAACGTCCCCGTGCCAGTAATGTGAGAACCATGCATATGGTTTTGATGGTAAGGCTTGTGACTTTATTGTCGGATGGTTTATAAAGTGGTGTGACGTTTCTGCAGTGTGCAAGTTGTTGTTTTACTGGCTGCGCAAACAGCGCAATCGCTGCACAGGGAGCGCCGATTTGCACCGGTCTGTGTCCTACTGTCAGTATTTGACAACCTCTAGCAATGGGAATGCACTTCAAATGCCCCGGAGTTCCCCTTTAAAGCACGCAGCTGTGAATTATACCAAGAAGCCAACCTCTTCTGACTGATTACCTTCCTTTTCAGAGGGGCAACATTGTCCAGTGCTGTCCGCATTGAAACTATAGTGCTGTCAACAAGAGAGTCGAGTGCTGCTGGAGTAAAGTTTAGGCAGTCGTCCTCTGTCATATCTGCACATGGCAGTCAAGAAAAGGAAGATGGAATTAAGTCTTTAAATCTGGTTACAGCATCCTCTGATAGACACCTTCTATATGTAAATCTCTTCTCAGGAACTGTATAGTCAGGTAATGTAAACTCAAAGGTTATCAAAAAATGGTCAGATAAGACAGGGTTATGAGGGAACACAGTTAACTGTTCACTCTCAATGCCAAGTCAGAACAAGATCAAGGGTGTGATTAAGGCAGTGAGTCGGTCTGTGTACACTCTGAGAAAATCCAATAGGGTCTAATTTAGAATTAAAGTTCATATTCAGGCTGTCATTTTCAACATCATTTCAACATGGATATTAAAGTCCCCCACTACAATGACTTTATCTGTACTCAGCACTAACTGGGATAAAAACTCTGAGAATTTAGACAGAAACTCAGAATAAGGGCCAGGTCCTTCTGAAGCATCCTCTGAAACTAAACCTGCCTCACATCCTGAAGCTTGTGCTAAATATGAGCCCAAAGTATGTGAACCAGCACCAGCAGTCACATCCAGACTTCAACCTGAATATGAACCACCAGTTGAGCCAAGACTAGAGTCTGGACTGCATTCAGCTCTTGAAAGACAGCCTCTGAAGTAAACTGAAGCTGAAAGTTACTCAGATTAGCTTCATGGTGAAATATTTTAAACCTTCTTCACACACACTCTTGTTATGTACTTAGTAATTTACTTTTGCATCAGTTTTATTAGTTTTTGTTGCACTATAGAGAACTTTCCGGCTTCTTTTTCTCTTTTAGAGCAAAGATGGAGACACCTGTGGAGCACCTGGAGGACCCTCCAACCCAGGCAGCTCCACCCCCTTCAGCAGGTAGGAGTCCAACAGTTTCTGCATGGAGACATCAGTAAGACACATGGTGCTCAGACTGACCAATCACAGCTCTGGTTGTTTCTGTGTGGTTCCTTCAGCCTTCAGTTAGCAGTGACTGTTAGACTTTTTAACTACGTTATAAACCCTTAAAGGGACAGTTCGCCTCTTTTGACATGAAGCTGTATGACATCCCATATTAGCAATATCATTTATGAACATTTTCTTACCCCCTGCTGCATCCTGTGAGCAGAGTTCCAGCCTCGTTTGGGCGTTGCCAAAGGTAGTCCGGCTAGTTGGCTGGGGTCACAAAAATAAAGCGTTTTGCTTCTACAAACAATATGCGTTCAAAAGAGTAATGCATTTGCATCACAAAATCGTCCCTCCAGAAAAAGTCAGACCTCACAAGCGCTATTTTTGCCTCCCTTCATGTCAATGCGTACAGCTACCTAGCGATAGCCGCACCTGTTACAGTGTTTACTGCTCAGAAGTAGGGGAGTGCTCGGTCTGCACTTCGGTCTGCACAGTTTACACAGCCCGTAGTGACACGAAGGGAGAGAGAAATAGCGCCAAGCGATTGTGAGGTCTGACTTTTTCTGGCTAACGATTTTGTGTTGCAAATGTATTACTCTTTTGAACGTATATTGTTTTGAGAAGCAAGACGCTTTATTTTCGCAACCCCAGCCAACTAGCCGGACTACCTTCATCAATGCCAAAACTCGGCTGGAACTCGGCTCACAGGACGCAGCAGGGGGTAAGAACATGTTCATAAATGATATTGCTAATATGGGATGTCATACAGCTTCATTTCAAAAGAGGTGAACTGTCCCTTTAATACAACTGCAGCAGTGGGCAGGAGGCAGGGTACAACACCCCACATTCACCTGTCAGTCACAACTCTGATATGTAAGGGAAAACACCAGTTACCATGGTGATAAGCGCCTCACAACAGTCATATGTGATTTAAATTCCTTTAATTTAAAGATCTCTGCAGCCTGCCATCGGTTTGATGCCATCATTAAACAGAATGTAGAATGAGTTTTTAGGTGATGTCTTCTCCAGAATAACCAGAAACAAGTATAGAAGCCTGTTCTATCCCGCTGATATCTGATCGAACACATCAGCCTTCATATCAGAGAGTATACGTCAGATTAAAATGAACTTTGATTTGGTCATTGAATCTCTACATTATTTTTGGTCACTGTCAGAGCGAACTCCGCTGCTTATTAAGTTCAGAGCTTTATGTGCAGCTGTCAGGATATTAATGGCAGATAGATATAAACTTTGCACAAATTATACAAGTTTTCATTTTGGTTTTGGAAACAAAAGTCTAAAAATGTTTTAGTTCTACTTGTGTTTATTTTGAAAATGCTTCAGATTTTCATCACTACTTTATAGCATTAGCTTTAATGTATCTTCAAACAGATCCACCCATCAAAAACCATCTGGTTAAATATCGAACAAACCATTTCTGATCAAGTTATCTTTGTTCTGAAACAGGGACAACAGCAATGACTCTGACAAGTACTCTTCTTGTGATTTACCCCAATTTTTGGAATACCTTGACTTTCAACCTTTTATGTCATTAAAATATTGTTTAACACCCTGGTCCCATTTTCTCATTTGGTTTGGGTGTGTGATATTAGGAAGAAACACTTTTTGGGAAATCTTCCACACAAAGCGAGCTCCTCTTCCCTGAGCCTCACAGCCATATGATCAACAAAGCACAATGAAAGCTATGTTCATGACATCATTCATCACTGACTGTCAGCTTTCAAAATGTACTTGGACCCCTGAAGTAGTCATGATTCACACGCATTAGTTTTACATTTCAACAACATTTACTGAAAAGTGAGATTCGTGTTCATGTCTATGACACCTTGCAGAGAGTGAACTCAACAGAATACGAACGGAGTTTGTGAAGAGGGTGCCAGAAGAAATCCTCAAGCAGCTGCTTGATGCCCTCTTAGCAGATCGTGTCTTCAATGATTTGGAGAAAGAAGCAATAATCGAGGAGAACCAGAACAGAGCAGATAAGGCACGAAGACTCATCGATGATGTAAGAAATAAAGGAGAGGAAGCCAGCAGGAAGATGATGGAACATCTTCAAAAATTAGACCCTACACTTTCCTCTCAGCTGCGTTTGTTGTCTGGCCCATCAGCACAAAAAGGTAAGGCCACATATTTCTGTTATAAGGGCTTATATTTTTATATTCAGTTATATTGACCAAATTAGTCTTTTGGACTAATAATTTAAACATCTCTTAAAGAGCTGATATCCCTTAGGGCCCTTTAAGACCAAGTGTGACGTGCTTAGCCTTAGATCAGCACACTGGTTGCAAATTACAGAGCAAAATAGACACATTATTTTGTTGTTGGCAGGCAGGCAGGAAGCTATTGGGTGTTATGTATTGTAGGCTATTTGTACTCAATAAGGAGGGTTAATCTGTCCTGTTCCCATCTATGTTGCAATGCACCGCTGCACTGACAGTGATTCTGTGGGTGCAGGAGGGATCATCGTGAATAATTCACCCACACAACCAGCTTGTCCTCCATTTTTGCTTTGACGTGCACTTTTCCTGCACAGCGACAAACCATCATTACACAACGCAAGCTGTTGAAATGAATGGGTTACAGAGTGAAGCTGTGGGATTGTCTCATGAGGTCAGAGAGGGCCATTAGTAGGAGAGCAGTGTCATTTTTACAGACTTGAACCAACACCAGTTCAGTTCCACATTAGTTTGTGTAGTAGCTGCATCTGTGAGGCATGATAGATACAGTGGAGTCCATCTTTAACCTCGGCAGAAGTGGGAGAAAGATCTGTTTGGGAGATGCTCTTCAGTGGTATTTTCTGAGGGTGTACCTCTTGGTTTATGTTAGGAAATGTCTGGAGTAGCCTGTTTTCTGAGGGCTTTGAACAGGGTTATGGTTGCTAATGTGTTTGTAGCAAAGAATCTGTGATTTCAAGATGCGTTTGGATGTGTGTTTCAGAAGGAAGCTCCACCTGTGCAGCAGCAGGTGAATGTAGGGTTTGCAGTAAAGTTTGGTGTCGAGGATCTTCTGCAGTTGCTCAAAATTGTTTGATGTATTTATTTTTTCCACTTGGAGTGTTTTTAGTGGGATTATCTTCTTGTTTTTCTTGGTTTGTGTTGTTCTTATGGTTGTTATGGTTGGTAGTTTGTGGAATAGTTGTGTTCTGGCTTTGAGTTGGGTGTGTGATTCACAACTCCAAATGTTTTACACCAAACTGTTACAAGTTGTTTAGTTATAGGGTTTGCAGACATGTGATGCTCCCCATCTACACTGAGTGTTAGAATGAATTGATAGGGACAAAAACATCGAAATTATTTGTGTCTTTCATTTGCAATAATAGCTATTATTCATGACTGTAACTAAGATACGTGTCTCATCAGAGATTGAGGGAAATTTAGCTTTAAAGGCACATCATTTCAGACTTTATTTTCTTTCTATTTACGCTCCATACGCTGCTCAGTAACAGGAAATCTTCTTATCTTCTATTTTGTCATTCAGAGCTTCTTCACAGGTGTCAACCCAAGCTCAAGTCTGCTCTGAAGAAGAAGTTCCAGTGTGTGTTTGAGGGGATTCCTAAAGCAGGAAAGCCAACCCTTCTGAATCAGATCTACACAGAGCTCTACATCACAGAGGGAGGGACCGGAGAGGTCAATGATGAACATGAGGTCAGACAGATTGAAGCAGCATCCAGGAAAGCAGGCAGAGCAGAAACACCCATCAGACAAGAAGACATCTTTAAAGTTCCACCTGGAAGAAAAGAACCAATCAGAACAGTGATGACAAAGGGAGTGGCTGGCATTGGGAAAACAGTCTTAACACAGAAGTTCACTCTGGACTGGGCTGAAGGCAAAGCCAACCAGGACATCCAGTTCATGTTTCCATTCACTTTCAGACAGCTGAATGTGCTGAAAGAGAGAAAGTTCAGCTTGGTGGAACTTGTTCATCACTTCTTTCATGAAGTTAAAAAAGCAGGAATCTGCAGCTTTGAAGAGTTCCAGGTCGTGTTCATCTTTGACGGTCTGGATGAGTGTCGACCTCCTCTGGACTTCCACAGCGAGGAGCCCCTGACTGATGCTACAGAGCCCACCTCAGTGGATGTGCTGCTGACAAACCTCATCAGGGGGAACCTGCTTCCCTCTGCTCGCCTCTGGATAACCACACGACCTGCAGCAGCCAATCAGATCCCTCCTGACTGTGTTGGCATGGTGACAGAGGTCAGGGGGTTCACTGACCCACAGAAGGAGGAGTACTTCAGGAAGAGATTCAGAGATGAGGAGCAGGCCAGCAGGATCATCTCCCACATCCAGACATCCCGAAGCCTCCACATCATGTGCCACATCCCAGTCTTCTGCTGGATCACTGCTACAGTTCTGGAGGATGTGTTGGAAACCAGAGAGGGAGCAGAGCTGCCCAGCACCCTGACTGAGATGTACATCCGCTTCCTGGTGGTTCAGGCCAAAGTGAAGAAGCTCAAGTATGATGGAGGAGCTGTGACAGATCCACCCTGGAGTCCAGAGAGCAGGAAGATGATTGAGTCTCTGGGAAAACTGGCTTTTGAGCAGCTGCAGAAAGGAAACCTGATCTTCTATGAATCAGACCTGACAGAGTGTGGCATCGATATCTCAGCAGCCTCAGTGTACTCAGGAGTGTTCACACAGATCTTTAGAGAGGAGGGAGGGGTGTTCTGCTTCATCCATCTGAGTGTTCAGGAGTTTCTGGCTGCTCTTCATGTCCATCTGACCTTCATCAACTCTGGACTCAACCTGCTGAAGCAGCAAACAACCCCCTGGAGGCCTAAATGGTTCAATAAACAAGGTCTAAAACATCTCCATCAGAGTGCTGTGGACAAGGCCTTAGAGAGTCCAAATGGACACCTGAACCTGTTCCTCCGCTTCCTCCTGGGTCTTTCACTGCAGACCAATCAGAGGCTCCTACGAGGCCTGCTGACACAGACAGGAAGTAGCTCACAGACCAATCAGGAAACAGTCGATTACATCAAGAAGAAGATCAGTTGGAATCTGTCTGCAGAGAGAAGCATCAATCTGTTCCACTGTCTGAATGAACTGAATGATCGTTCTCTGGTGGAGGATATCCAACAGGCCCTGAGTTCAGGAAGTCTCTCCACAGTTAAACTGTCTCCTGCTCAGTGGTCGGCTCTGGTCTTCATCTTACTGTCATCAGGAAAAGATCTGGATGAGTTTGACCTGAAGAAATACTCTGCTTCAGAGGAGGCTCTTCTGAGGCTGCTGCCAGTGGTCAAAGCCTCCAAAAAAGCTCTGTACGTACAACATAGATATATTTCTTTTTAAATACATTCTTTACTTATTAACAGAGAAATAAACTCTATTTAGCTTATTTTATTTTATGTTTTTACTTTATTTCCATGGACATATAAACAGAAACAAATAGGGAAACAGAATTCTTCCACTAATGAAATTCAAATGTAGTTTGATTGATTAATGGATCGAGTTATTTCCTTCCATCTCATTCCCTCCTCAGACTGAGTGGCTGTGACCTCTCAGATGAAGGATGTGCAGCTCTGTCCTCAGTTCTCAGCTCCCAGTCCTCCAGCCTGACAGAACTGGACCTGAGTAACAACAACCTGCAGGATTCAGGAGTGAAGAAGCTTTCTGCTGGACTGAAGAGTCCAAACTGCAGACTGGAAAAACTCAGGTAAGGATTCATGACCTTTTCAGCTGCGAGCTGATATAATTCTGGCTTAAATGGATTAAAAACAGCTTCCAGGTACCTTGATCACTGAAATAGGTTGATCTGTTCTGCCTTTTGATTATCTGGCTTAAATAACTCTGATAATGAAATATAACACACACAGCTTAAAGAAATACCAAAGTGCTCTTTTACTCCTTTGCATTCCTGTAGATTTGTCCTAAAACACAGATCCATCACATACCCAAAGTAAACTACTTTACAGAAATATGAGCTGTTTTTTCCTCTAAATGTGAGCATCAAACCTCCTTTAAATGTGGACACACTGCACTGGAACAAAGTGATGATATCTGTATGGTTATTGGGTTTGAGGTGAACCTGACCCTTTGTGAAGGCGACTGTGAATTAGACAGATGTGCAGCCTCTGGTTTGCTGCCATTTAACGGGCCACAAAGCCACATAATCCTTTAGTGAATCAGAAGCTGAATGTATTTCCCAAACACACAGAATCCTTCTAAGTGTTACTGGAAGTGAATAAGACATGTTTGAACACACTGGGGAAAAAATCATGTCCAAGTGACTTTTATTAACAGATGTCTGTAGAGGACTAAAATCAGGATCTGCAAGCTGTACTGCTCACCAAGTCTGACTCCTAATATTAAAATGGAACAAAAAAGGATATTTTACAGCTTTTTATCAGTCTAACTTTAGAAGCTGTCCAAAAGCAGCCCCACAGTCCACAGAAATGTTGCTGTTTTTATCAGATATTTCCTCCCCAGACTCCTCACAGTCATGATGACTGCATGTTTTCAGTATGTCAGGAAAATGAATAAGAATACTCAGGAATACTGTCTGAAGTTCAAAAGCAGAGGACATTAATTATCCTGCAGTAAGGGAACGTTGACATACAGCAGCTGTAATGCAAATGTTCAGAGATGCAGAGTTCTCAGGAAGCTTTTATAGGGCAGAGAAGACGGATGCTTGCGTCTATGCATGAGACATTTCCTTCTGTCCTGCTGGGAGCAGATAGTGGTGTTGATACCGCCCAGGCTGTGGGACACTCAGTTCTTAGAGCGGACAGTGGTGATCTCCCGAGTGCAGCTATTAATCTCATGAATGCGTCAACATAAGCAGTTACACAGAAGTAGAAATGATTATATGAGCATAAAGGATCAGATTTTTTCTATCACAGTACGTCCTGAAGTGTAGATTTAGTTTTGCTTTCCATTTTGAACATGAACATGAAACTTTAAAAATAAATAAATAAATAACCAAAGTGCAGTTTAAGCTTTTTAAACTAACGGGAGTGAACCGGGCATAGACAATACAGTGGGATGACATCATTCACGCGTGGAATGTACTTCTCTGTCGAAACTTTTTAAAGTGAGTCAATATAAGAGAACAACAAGTTGTCCTTTATGTCTTCATTTCTTGGAAGAAAGGTCGGTCAGTCCTACAGAAAGCATGGCGGTCTGCAGAGTGACACACAAAGGCTGCAGCTACAGAGCCCCGCTCGGCTAGGGTTAGAGGAGAGGAACATGAAATATTTCCACATGGTAAGTTGGAGTTTAAAGGTTTATTGAGGGACCAAGGGGATCAAAAAGACAAGATAAACCTGAGGAATTTAGGGCAGAAGGGCCAAAAGAGCCAATCCTTGCTGGGTGATGACACACTCGACTTTGCATGAAGGAGGGAGGTTGAGTGACTTCTCCAGAGGCCGAGGGCCTTAAAGGGGAAGTTCGTTTTTTTAAACCTGAACTTTATTTCTGGCATAAAATACATTCATCTACTCACCGATAACAGTTTGGTGAAAGTCAGCGTCCTTCGGACACTATTTATATCACTCGAGATCCGCGTATATCCATATAACGGGAGTGAACCGGGCTTAGACAATACAGTGGGATGACATCATGGACGTGTGCAGCGCCACTAGAAGCGTGTATAGAAAGCCCCCGATAGCCCCAAATAGCAACAGCATGGCAGCTCTGAGCTAACAGTGCAATAGTACACGTTCATTCAGTCATTGATCTTAAAGTATTGGTGAAATAAAGACAGATAATGCCTTATTTAGAGGCTGTATTGTCTGCCCTGTTCACTCCGGCAAAGCAGCTGACTGTCAGTGTGAGAAGATGCTTTGCTCACATGATGTTCTTTGCTGAGCTGAGATCATCAGTAACAAAACAGGATGAGCCGATAACAGCAGAAGATCCATCTTTTAGTTTCTGTTTTGGTAGCGAGCATCTGTACTGATCTGCTCATTAGCCCAGTGTTTGGATTTCCTGAAGATGAATCTCTCAGTGGAGCTGCTGCCTGCTGTGTTTCTGTCTGCTTCTAAATCATGTGACTCTGATGGAAGCTGGGATGTTTAAAGAATGAATGGAAACACTGAACTTAACACTCTGACTCCTCCTTGACTTCAGCTTTGTAGCTTCCTGCTGGAGATGGGGGAGGTCTCCCAACCATCAGCCTCAAACTCCACTGATTCTGATAGTTAGTCAAAGCGTCCATCAGCATCCATTAATCAGCCAAACTGATCAATCAGTCCACCTCTGGATGGTTCCAACACTTTTCTAAGGCTCTGTAATGTTTGGACTGACTGAGATATTCAAACACAACAAGTCACAGTAACAAGTTCTGCTGCTGTCGACTCTTTAAAGAAGTTTGATTCCATGATTCCATTAAACATCACTGCACCATGTTTTTGTGCCTTTAACCTTCAATAAAACAGTGAACCTGATCTCCATTTCTATCAGTTTGTTCCCATTTGCTCCAAAGTTCCTCCTGACATGTTTGTTTTCTTTGAAACTTGAATCATTTGGCTGCACAACATGAGTTTGTATGGATGGAGACACTGGTGGAGCTGGCAGAGTTTAAGAGCTGAAGTCACTCCGTCTTTGAAGCAGCAGCATGTTGTCATTAATATTAATGAGAGCTCTTTTTCACTTGTTCTGTTGGACTGTTTTAACCTGCATCCTGTTGGCTTCAGCTCACATGTTTTATTCTTTATTCAGATTGAGGAGCTGCAGGTTGTCAAAGATCAGCTGTGCTTCTCTGGTCTCTGCTCTGAAGTCCAACCCCTCCCATCTGACAGAACTGGACCTGAGCAGCAACACCATCAGTGACTCTGCAGAGAAGGAGCTGTGCAGCTTTCTGCAGAGTCCTCACTGTGGACTGAAGACTCTGAGGTCAGACACCATGTTTTAGTTGTTTCTTCGGATTAATATGATGTGAAAGTTGTGCTGGTCTTCATGGTAAAGTCTGTTTTCTTCTTCAGTGGTTTAGTTGATGAAATGATGATTCATTAAATAATGAGAAAACACAGTGAATCTGTCAGACAGAAACAAATCTAGAATCACTGGCTGATGCTTCTAGAGCTCCAGAGTTGGTGAATATTTCTGTCTGAAACAATAACAACAGTTTGGAGCAGCAAAACTCCAAAAGCCCGTTAATCAGCTGATACTAACAAACTCCCCTCCAACACTGTTGGAAATGAACAATCCTTGACTTGGTTAGAAAACAGCTTTCATCACAGCAGCAGTTATCTTCAGTCAGATTCATTCATGATGACAAAATCCAGCCAAAAAGCTTCTCCCACTAATAACTGAAAGGAAATTACTTTCAGTTGAGCTTTATTTCATGAATTTTATCAATAATTCCCTCTGTTACACAATGTCAAGTCCAACTGAAAGTGATGCTGACATTTAGTGACTGGGAGGAAAACACAAAGAAGAGTTTATCAGAAGAAGAATAACATGATTGGACGATGGATGGAAGAAAAGCTGTGAGCTAACTTGTTGCTAGGTAACAGCAGATGGAAGGAGGCTGTGAGTGTGTGTGAGCAGCTTTCCATCAGGTGAGAAATGTGTGAAAACATGCAGCAGAGTCAGTGTTTGATAGCTGTGCAGCCAAAGAGAAGCTGAACAGGTGAAGTGCTGCGACCCTGTGCAGGTGAGCCCAACACAGACACAAAGGATGATCACTGAGCTGCCATGAAGGAGGGAGGCAGGGACTGCTTCATCACTGCAGATACATGCTGTTCTGTTCCCCTGCTGGCTGTGTGGGAGCTGTTCCCACCTGTTTTATTCAGTAAGAGCTCAGAGTTGCTGTGAGCAGCATGTGAGTGAATGCAGGCTGAGAAACAGCAGATAAGAAACATGAAGCTTCATCAGTTTCTCTGAGGAACAAAAAACCAGATTCGAAGTGAAAAAAGTGCAGCAGACGTTTATTTCAGTTTGAATGTAAAGTTCATTCTTCTTTCATGGTGTTTTATTTCCACTTTAGTCTAATTTCTTCATATTTGAGATGTTTTCTGTTTTTAGATTCAAACTTTCTGTCAGATTCTGAACTTTTTTCCACCTTCTGATCCGTTTTTTCACTTTCAAACTTTTGCTGCTGACCTGCTTTGAGAGCCAGGACGTCAGCTGACAGGGGGGTTAAATCCTGACTGCCAGGATACCTGACTGATTCTGATAGTTAGTCAAAGCGTCCATCAGCATCCATTAATCAGCCAAACTGATCAATCAGTCCACCTCTGGATGGTTCCAACACTTATCTAAGGCTCTGTAATGTTTGGACTGACTGAGATATTCAAACACAACAAGTCACAGTAACAAGTTCTGCTGCTGTCGACTCTTTAAAGAAGTTTGATTCCATGATTCCATTAAACATCACTGCACCATGTTTTTGTGCCTTTAACCTTCAATAAAACAGTGAACCTGATCTCCGTTTCTATCAGTTTGTTCCCATTTGCTCCAAAGTTCCTTCTGACATGTTTGTTTTCTTTGAAACTTGAATCATTTGGCTGCACAACATGAGTTTGTGTGGATGGAGCCACTGGTGGAGCTGGCAGAGTTTAAGAGCTGAAGTCACTCCGTCTTTATTGAAGCAGCAGCATGTTGTCATTAATATTAATGAGAGCTCTTTTTCACTTGTTCTGTTGGACTGTTTTAACCTGCATCCTGTTGGCTTCAGCTCACATGTTTTATTCTTTATTCAGATTGGAGAACTGCAGTTTGTCAGAGATCAGCTGTGCTTCTGTGGTCTCTGCTCTGAAGTCCAACCCCTCCCATCTGACAGAACTGGACCTGAGCTGGAACATCATCAGTGACTCTGCAGCGAAGGAGCTGTGCAGCTTTCTGCAGAGTCCTCACTGTGGACTGAAGACTCTGAGGTCAGACACCATGTTTTAGTTGTTTGTTCAGATTAATATGATGTGAAAGTTGTGCTGGTCTTCATGGTAAAGTCTGTTTTCTTCTTCAGTGGTTTAGTTGATGAAATGATGATTCATTAAATAATGAGAAAACACAGTGAATCTGTCAGACAGAAACAAATCTAGAATCACTGGCTGATGCTTCTAGAGCTCCAGAGTTGGTGAATATTTCTGGCTGAAACAATAACAACAGTTTGGAGCAGCAAAACTCCAAAAGCCCGTTAATCAGCTGATACTAACAAACTCCCCTCCAACACTGTTGGAAATGAACAATCTTTGACTTGGTTAGAAAGCAGCTTTCATCACAGCAGCAGTTATCTTCAGTCAGATTCATTCATGATGACAAAATCCAGCCAAAAAGCTTCTCCCACTAATAACTGAAAGGAAATCACTTTCAGTTGAGCTTTATTTCATGAATTCTATCAATAATTCCCTCTGTTACACAATGTCAAGTCCAACTGAAAGTGATGCTGACATTTAGTGACTGGGAGGAAAACACAAAGAAGAGTTTATCAGAAGAAGAATAACATGATTGGACGATGGATGGAAGAAAAGCTGTGAGCTAACTTGTTGCTAGGTAACAGCAGATGGAAGCAGGCTGTGAGTGTGTGTGAGCAGCTTTCCATCAGGTGAGAAATGTGTGAAAACATGGAGCAGAGTCAGTGTTTGATAGCTGTGCAGCCAAAGAGAAGCTGAACAGGTGAAGTGCTGCGACCCTGTGCAGGTGAGCCCAACACAGACACAAAGGATGATCACTGAGCTGCCATGAAGGAGGGAGGCAGGGACTGCTTCATCACTGCAGATACATGCTGTTCTGTTCCCCTGCTGGCTGTGTGGGAGCTGTTCCCACCTGTTTTATTCAGTAAGAGCTCAGAGTTGCTGTGAGCAGCATGTGAGTGAATGCAGGCTGAGAAACAGCAGATAAGAAACATGAAGCTTCATCAGTTTCTCTGAGGAACAAAAGACCAGATTCAAAGTGAAAAAAGTGCAGCAGACGTTTATTTCAGTTTGAATGTAAAGTTCATTCTTCTTTCATGGTGTTTTATTTCCACTTTAGTCTCATTTCTTCATATTTCAGATGTTTTCTGTTTTTAGATTCAAACTTTCTGTCAGATTCTGAACTTTTTTCCACCTTCTGATCCGTTTTTTCACTTTCAAACTTTTGCTGCTGACCTGCTTTGAGAGCCAGGACGTCAGATGACAGGGGGGTTAAATCCTGACTGCCAGAATACCTGACTGATTCTGATAGTTAGTCAAAGCGTCCATCAGCATCCATTAATCAGCCAAACTGATCAATCAGTCCACCTCTGGATGCTTCCAACACTTTTCTAAGGCTCTGTAATGTTTGGACTGACTGAGATATTCAAACACAACAAGTCACAGTAACAAGTTCTGCTGCTGTCGACTCTTTAAAGAAGTTTGATTCCATGATTCCATTAAACATCACTGCACCATGTTTTTGTGCCTTTAACCTTCAATTAAACAGTGAACCTGATCTCCATTTCTATCAGTTTGTTCCCATTTGCTCCAAAGTTCCTCCTGACATGTTTGTTTCTTTGAAACTTGAATCATTTGGCTGCACAACATGAGTTTGTATGGATGGAGCCACTGGTGGAGCTGGCAGAGTTTAAGAGCTGAAGTCACTCCGTCTTTATTGAAGCAGCAGCATGTTGTCATTAATATTAATGAGAGCTCTTTTTCACTTGTTCTGTTGGACTGTTTTAACCTGCATCCTGTTGGCTTCAGCTCACATGTTTTATTCTTTATTCAGATTGGAGAACTGCAGTTTGTCAGAGATCAGCTGTGCTTCTCTGGTCTCTGCTCTGAAGTCCAACCCCTCCCATCTGACAGAACTGGACCTGAGTCTGAACCCCATCAGTGACTCTGCAGAGAAGGAGCTGTCCAGCTTTCTGCAGAGTCCTCACTGTGGACTGAAGAGTCTGAGGTCAGACACCATGTTTTAGTTGTTTCTTCGGATTAATATGATGTGAAAGTTGTGCTGGTCTTCATGGTAAAGTCTGTTTTCTTCTGCAGTGGTTTAGTTGATGAAATGATGATTCATTAAATAATGAGAAAACACAGTGAATCTGTCAGACAGAAACAAATCTAGAATCACTGGCTGATGCTTCTAGAGCTCCAGAGTTGGTGAATATTTCTGGCTGAAACAATAACAACAGTTTGGAGCAGCAAAACTCCAAAAGCCCGTTAATCAGCTGATACTAACAAACTCCCCTCCAACACTGTTGGAAATGAACAATCTTTGACTTGGTTAGAAAACAGCTTTCATCACTGCAGCAGTTATCTTCAGTCAGATTCATTCATGATGATAAAATCCAGCCAAAAAGCTTCTCCCACTAATAACTGAAAGGAAATCACTTTCAGTTGAGCTTTATTTCATGAATTCTATCAATAATTCCCTCTGTTGCACAATGTCAAGTCCAACTGAGAGTGATGCTGACATTTAGTGACTGTGAGGAAAACACAAAGAAGAGTTTATCAGAAGAAGAATAACATGATTGGACGATGGATGGAAGAAAAGCTGTGAGCTAACTTGTTGCTAGGTAACAGCAGATGGAAGGAGGCTGTGAGTGTGTGTGAGCAGCTTTCCATCAGGTGAGAAATGTGTGAAAACATGCAGCAGAGTCAGTGTTTGATAGCTGTGCAGCCAAAGAGAAGCTGAACAGGTGAAGTGCTGCGACCCTGTGCAGGTGAGCCCAACACAGACACAAAGGATGATCACTGAGCTGCCATGAAGGAGGGAGGCAGGGACTGCTGCATCACTGCAGATACATGCTGTTCTGTTCCCCTGCTGGCTGTGTGGGAGCTGTTCCCAGCTGTTTTATTCAGTAAGAGCTCAGAGTTGCTGTGAACAGCATGTGAGTGAATGCAGGCTGAGAAACAGCAGATAAGAAACATGAAGCTTCATCAGTTTCTCTGAGGAACAAAAAACCAGATTCAAAGTGAAAAAAAGTGCAGCAGACGTTTATTTCAGTTTAATGTAAAGTTCATTCTTCTTTCATAGTGTTTTATTTCCACTTTGGTCTCATTTCTTCATATTTGAGATGTTTTCTGTTTTCAGATTCAAACTTTCTGTCAGATTCAGAACTTTTTTCCACCTTCTGATCCGTTTTTTCACTTTCAAACTTTTTTTTTTTTTTTTTTTTTTAACCTTTATTTATCCAGGAAGGTCCCATTGAGGTGTGAAACCTCTTCTCACAGGGAGTCCTGGCCAAGACGGCATATGCACATGCATAAGACATAAAGACAAACAAATATTAGACAAAGGCTGGTAAGCCAGACAGACAAGCACTTAAAAAAGAAAAAAAAGTGAAAAGAAAAGCAAACACACAACAGACAGGAATACAGGGGACCACAAAAGACACAGAATGACATAAAAAAACAAACAATAAAACTGATAACCTAAAAACAGTGACACTCCTCTACCAAAGTTGTATTTAAAAGATTTTTAAAAGCATCTATAGAGGGGACAGATTCCAAGTTTAAGATGTTTTGGAGGTTATTCCAAGCATATGGGGCATATGAACTAAAAGAAGTCTTGCCTAGTACAGTACGTACAGTAGGAATATTTAACATTATTTTATTTCCTGACCTAGTGCCATAGGAACTGGTTTGGGGTGACAACAGACAGTTGATGTATGATGGGAGTTTACCAACCAATGCCTTCGCAATAAAAATGAGTGAATGGATTTTTCGACTGAGTGGTAGTGAAGTCCATGATACCATTTCATATAGTGTGCAGTGATGTGTTCTCATGTTTGCATTAGTGATGAAACGCAGCGCTGCTGACCTGCTTTGAGAGCCAGGACGTCAGCTGACAGGGGGGTTAAATCCTGACTGCCAGAATACCTGACTGATTCTGATAGTTAGTCAAAGCGTCCATCAGCATCCATTAATCAGCCAAACTGATCAATCAGTCCACCTCTGGATGCTTCCAACACTTTTCTAAGGCTCTGTAATGTTTGGACTGACTGAGATATTCAAACACAACAAGTCACAGTAACAAGTTCTGCTGCTGTCGGCTCTTTAAAGAAGTTTGATTCCATGGTTCCATTAAACATCACTGCACCATGTTTTTGTGCATTTAACCTTCATTAAAACAGTGAACCTGATCTCCATTTCTATCAGTTTGTTCCCATTTGCTCCAAAGTTCCTCCTGACATGTTTGTTTTCTTTGAAACTTGAATCATTTGGCTGCACAACATGAGTTTGTATGGATGGAGCCACTGGTGGAGCTGGCAGAGTTTAAGAGCTGAAGTCACTCCGTCTTTAATGAAGCAGCAGCATGTTGTCATTAATATTAATGAGAGCTCTTTTTCACTTGTTCTGTTGGACTGTTTTAACCTGCATCCTGTTGGCTTCAGCTAACATGTTTTATTCTTTATTCAGATTGGAGCTCTGCGGTTTGTCAGAGATCAGCTGTGCTTCTCTGGTCTCTGCTCTGAAGTCCAACCCCTCCCATCTGACAGAACTGGTCCTGAGCGGGAACATCATCAGTCACTCTGCAGTGAAGGAGCTGTGCAGCTTTCTGCAGAGTCCACACTGTGGACTGAAGACTCTGAGGTCAGACACCATGTTTTAGTTGTTTGTTCAGATTAATATGATGTGAAAGTTGTGCTGGTCTTCATGGTAAAGTCTGTTTTCTTCTTCAGTGGTTTAGTTGATGAAATGATGATTCATTAAATAATGAGAAAACACAGTGAATCTGTCAGACAGAAACAAATGTAGAATCACTGGCTGATGCTTCTAGAGCTCCAGAGTTGGTGAATATTTCTGGCGGAAACAATAACAACAGTTTGGAGCAGCAAAACTCCAAAAGCCCGTTAATCAGCTGATACTAACAAACTCCCCTCCAACACTGTTGGAAATGAACAATCTTTGACTTGGTTAGAAAGCAGCTTTCATCACAGCAGCAGTTATCTTCAGTCAGATTCATTCATGATGACAAAATCCAGCCAAAAAGCTTCTCCCACTAATAACTGAAAGGAAATCACTTTCAGTTGAGCTTTATTTCATGAATTCTATCAATAATTCCCTCTGTTACACAATGTCAAGTCCAACTGAAAGTGATGCTGACATTTAGTGACTGGGAGGAAAACACAAAGAAGAGTTTATCAGAAGAAGAATAACATGATTGGATGATGGATGGAAGAAAAGCTGTGAGCTAACTTGTTGCTAGGTAACAGCAGATGGAAGGAGGCTGTGAGTGTGTGTGTGAGCAGCTTTCCATCAGGTGAGAAATGTGTGAAAACATGCAGCAGAGTCAGTGTTTGATAGCTGTGCAGCCAAAGAGAAGCTGAACAGGTGAAGTGCTGCGACCCTGTGCAGGTGAGCCCAACACAGACACAAAGGATGATCACTGAGCTGCCATGAAGGAGGGAGGCAGGGACTGCTGCATCACTGCAGATACATGCTGTTCTGTTCCCCTGCTGACTGTATGGGAGCTGTTCCCACCTGTTTTATTCAGTAAGAGCTCAGAGTTGCTGTGAGCAGCATGTGAGTGAATGCAGGCTGAGAAGCAGCAGATAAGAAACATGAAGCTTCATCAGTTTCTCTGAGGAACAAAAAACCAGATTCAAAGTAAAAAAAAGTGCAGCAGACGTTTATTTCAGTTTGAATGTAAAGTTCATTCTTCTTTCATGGTGTTTTATTTCCACTTTAGTCTCATTTCTTCATATTTCAGATGTTTTCTGTTTTTAGATTCAAACTTTCTGTCAGATTCTGAACTTTTTTCCACCTTCTGATCCGTTTTTTCACTTTCAAACTTTTGCTGCTGACCTGCTTTGAGAGCCAGGACGTCAGCTGACAGGGGGGTTAAATCCTGACTGCCAGAATACCTGACTGATTCTGATAGTTAGTCAAAGCGTCCATCAGCATCCATTAATCAGCCAAACTGATCAATCAGTCCACCTCTGGATGGTTCCAACACTTTTCTAAGGCTCTGTAATGTTTGGACTGACTGAAATATTCAAACACAACAAGTCACAGTAACAAGTTCTGCTGCTGTCGACTCTTTAAAGAAGTTTGATTCCATGATTCCATTAAACATCACTGCACCATGTTTTTGTGCCTTTAACCTTCAATTAAACAGTGAACCTGATCTCCATTTCTATCAGTTTGTTCCCATTTGCTCCAAAGTTCCTCCTGACATGTTTGTTTTCTTTGAAACTTGAATCATTTGGCTGCACAACATGAGTTTGTATGGATGGAGCCACTGGTGGAGCTGGCAGAGTTTAAGAGCTGAAGTCACTCCGTCTTTATTGAAGCAGCAGCATGTTGTCATTAATATTAATGAGAGCTCTTTTTCACTTGTTCTGTTGGACTGTTTTAACCTGCATCCTGTTAGCTTCAGCTCACATGTTTTATTCTTTATTCAGATTGAGGAACTGCAGGTTGTCAGAGATCAGCTGTGCTTCTGTGGTCTCTGCTCTGAAGTCCAACCCCTCCCATCTGACAGAACTGGACCTGAGTCTGAACATCATCACTGACTCTACACTGAAGGAGCTATGCAGCTTTCTGCAGAGTCCACACTGTGGACTGAAGACTCTGAGGTCAGACACCATGTTTTAGTTGTTTGTTCAGATTAATATGATGTGAAAGTTGTGCTGGTCTTCATGGTAAAGTCTGTTTTCTTCTTCAGTGGTTTAGTTGATGAAATGATGATTCATTAAATAATGTTTTATTCTTCATTCAGATTGAGGCGCTGCAGGTTGTCAGAGATCAGCTGTGCTTCTCTGGTCTCTGCTCTGAAGTCCAACCCCTCTCATCTGACAGAACTGGACCTGAGCGGGAACTACCTGAATGAATCAGCAGTGAAGGAGCTGTCTGATCTTGTGAAGAGTCCACACAACAAACTGCAGACTCTGAGGTCAGTAGAGGGTTGGAGGACCATGCAGCTCTCAGCAGTATTTTATGAGACTTTATTTATAATTTATTATATTTATTAAAGCTGATGACAGCTGAGGATGCTCTGAAACACTCGTTTATCTCCTCTCTTCTTTCTTATCTCTACAGATGGAAGCCATCTCTTCAGTGATGGTGATGAACAGGACGATGTGAGCTGAGAGGATGAAGCAGCAGCAGCTTGTGTGCAGAGAGACTCTGACTGGATGATGATGTATATCATGTTGATGTGTTTATATTCTGTGTTTTTCTTCCTTTGGAATAATAAAGTTAAAGTTGTTAGAAATGATCAGTAATGGAATGATCCATAAACCCAGCTGCCATCACTACCTGCAGTTCCACCTGAATTTAAAGAAAAGCCAGCGTGTAAAATCTGTCACCTGTTTTATTCTCTTTGCTTCCAGCTTGACCTGGTTACATCTCACTTTGTTTGATTCTGATGGATTTGATAAACACCCATCAGTGGAAATGAGAAGCTGTCAGTGTGATTGCCTTCTTTTATTTATTGATTTTATTTTCTTCCTGTGATTCGATGTAGCTGTACAGCACTTTGAATTGCCTTGTGTACAAATTGTGCTCTAGAAATAAAATTGCCTTGCCTTGATTCAGTCAGAGACGAGCAGCTTTAGAGACAACTAAGCTGAATGAAATGTGGGGACCTGGAAGGAAGATCTTTCTCTCTTTTCACTTTGGATGTTTTCATCTGAAGGTTTTTGTACAGGCTGCAGGGATCATTTCTCCCTGTGGAGACCAGACTTCCAACACCTGCAGCAGTAGGTGGCTGAATGATGGAGTTTAACTTTCTGTATCTGCAACTCACAGCTGCTCTGTTTATTCACAGCTGAGAAATGATCTTCCTGGGGATGACCATAACCTTTATAAACATCACCACTATCTTTATTAATATCAAGAATCAGTCTGAATGTTTCTGGTTCTTTCTTCTGGTACCAGAATACATCACCATTAATGACCAACTCTCGTGCTCAGTGTTAACTGGTCCTGAATCAGCTCTGCTGCCATGGCAGCCAGCGCTGTAGAGACACAGACAGACAGATGAAGTGACAGTGTTTGCTCCAGGTGGAGTTTGTTGGCTCCTGATTGGCTGGAAACACTCACCTGAACACAGACAGCACAGAGCAGCGGCTGGGAGGAAAAGCATTTTGTGCAGCGCTGCTTCCTCTGGTGAACCTGGGGAGAAGTGACGCTCTGATGCAGCTCAGGCCAAACAAGGACGAGCTGTGAGATCAGAGCAGGTCCCCCCCGTGCTTTCTAACAGCTCCTCAGAGCTCCCATCAGCCCCTGCGGCCCACAGAGAAGTCCGCTGCTGCTGAGTGGCAGCTCAGCTGAAGCTGCTGTGTGGTTTCATGGTCTTCATTTGAATCTGACGGCAGATGAAAAACAAATCGGGGTCACATGATGCACAAAGCCTAAAAAACATTCATGTTCCCACAAACACATTCAGCTTGGTGGTGAATTTAGTAACACACTCTGTTATCTGTTGTTTAACAGCTGGGATGAAAATGCACAACTACAAATCCACACAGCTCCTCAACTCTGATTGAACTCTTCAACGTGTTTATCATTTTATTGTATACTTATTATACACTTATTTATCCAGTGTTTTTCCTCATGGGGATCTTCCACACCGGGGACTATGCCCACTCGGTCTGTGGGGTCATTACTGTGGGGATGGCCCTGGTTCGGGGGGGCTGGGGGATCCTGCTCTGCAGCCCTGGCTGTGGTGTGGATGCCGGCCCGCCCTGATCTGTGCGGTTCCCCGTGGTGGCGGCCTCTGTGGTCATTGGTGGGCTGGCTCCCGGTGTGGACAGATCCCCAAGATACTGTTTCCTCACTTCAGCGTCAAGCCAGGTTTTAATGTTGATTGATGTTGATATTGATGTTGCTCATGTTGGGGGTGGGGGGGTGGTATGTGTGCAGTGTGGTTGTCGGTGTGATGTCGTGTGTGAATTGATGCATGAATTTGATAATGGATTTTATTATGTAAAGCACTTTGTGCTGCTTTTTAGTATGAAAGGTGCTATATAAATAAAGTTTGATTTGATTTGATTTGATTCAATAATGGAGCTGAATTTCTATAGACTCATTCTTTTCCCACTCTGTCTTCTGACATGATGGATTTAGTTTGTCATGTTGTTCTTCATCGTGTTTCCATCATGCAAACAAAGTGCTGTCAGTGTTCAGCTCTCAGACAGTTCACCTTCAGTTCCACTGACACACTGATGCTGGGAATTCATTTCAAACGGACATTTTTATCAGTGCTGCAGTCTGTCCTTCCAGGTGAGGCGTGAAGAAAGCAGCTGTGAGCACCGTAACATACAATAAATACATTATTACTGACCTTGGGGGTATTTCTAGAAGCTGGCTTAGCGGAAGGCCTCGCTTATTTTGCTACTTCTGGCTAAATTTAGCGAGAGTTCCGTTCCATAAAGGTGGCTTATTTGAATGCCCGCTGAGTAACCATGGTAATTTATGCTGCTGAACTGGCCTGGTCTCGGGCAGGCTAAAGTTGAAACTTAGCTTAGCTGCAACTCAAAAAATGTCCGACCGGCTGAAAGAAATGTTCACCTAGAATTCTGCGCTCCCGCAACTCATGTCTTGTCTAAAAAACTAAACAAAAACTGTGGTTATCATATCACCACTTTCACTGTCTCGAAAAATCAATCAGTTGGTGCCAGTGCAACTAAAGAAACGCAACTATACACACGTATTGAACATGAAATTAAATGAGAGAGAACATGGTATTCATTAAAACTAATCAATACCTAACAAACATCCGATCTACACCCACGTAGGACCAGACTCAGAAAAATGGGGGACAGGTAATAATGTTAATGATACAAATTATTGACAGCTCCTTTCAAAACAGTCAAGGACAAGATATTAGATAAAAATATTAATTAATTAATTTAAAAGTGAAGAGTGCAGATAAAATACTTTCAGGTGTCACATGCACATCTAAATAGAACTGTTTTCAGTCTGGATTTAAACATTGTCGCATTGTCCAGGCCCCTGCTGGACCCGTGGAGGCTGACTATGTAAACCGAACATTTTTCCATATCCTAAATGTACAGGTACACTTGGGGATAATTGTCCATAGACTCTGAACTGGATTTCTCATTTTGAAAAATACCACATCAACCCCTTTGAGTAATGCTGAGCAATGTTACATTTATGCCCTGTGAAAGCTCATCATTGACTCCTATCCTCCGAGCATACAGATGATCCGTGATGGAGGTCATTTCATTTCCAACATTGAGGCTAAATGGCCGGGATCAGTTCATGATTCTAGGATCTTCTGAGCATCCTCACTGGCACAGAGGTTTGCACAACACTCTAAGAAATGAAATAGTGATGTTGTTCATATTGTGTAACTTTGTTGTGGTAACATTACTATAACTATTAAGTTTTTACATAAAAAATAACAAGGTTTCATTGGAATAACATAATAGTAAGATATTTCAAGCCTACAAAACACATAAGATTCAAACGAACATAACCATCTCTCTTAAATCACACACGCACGCAAAGGTACGCTACTATGACGCATTCTCAGACATGCGCAGTAACCACGGAGCAGAGCAACCGTTGCCACTCGCGCGCCATATGCTCAGTTGGAAGCCGTCGTCCTCGAAAAAATTGGTAAGTACAAATGTTTCCTTAATAATACAATACAAATACAAATAATACAAAATAATAAAAGAGTGAAACTTTACATTGTGTCAACCGACGATATGTGTTTTCAGTTTCATTGCCCTCGGTCATACATTTTGAAAGAGTTTGGAAAACGGTCATTGATAGCTTAAATCACCCACCATTATGCTACTGTCAAATGTAACACTTGCATAGCTGTTATTTCTTGAATTCTTAAAAAGCCAGATGATTTTCTTTTGTGCCAGTTTATTTTGCATCCCTAAATATTGAACAGAAAACGGGGCTTTTGAAATTTCATATCATATTTTAAAATCTAACAGATTATCCTAGAGTAATACTATAGTAATACTATATGTGCCATGAAAGAGGTTTTTGTTTGTTGTGGTTTGTTTGCTTTGTATTTCACCTGATAGAAGCAAAGCCAAAGTTCTAAATGTAATTGCAAAAAAATCTCAATTTAAGTTCATTAATTACTATTGTTAAAAATATATTGGTCCGGTGACTCAGAGAGGCACAATGTAACAATATTTAACTGGTATCCACTATGTTCCATATCTGTTTTATAAGCAGTACTAATTCTACCAGCTGAAGAGATTACTAATCTACGAGGTACCAGTTACTAAAACACTACAAATTGAAGCATTATCATTTTGGTCAGAGACACTCATATCTATGCACATACTATGAATGCCCATGCTCGTTCAAAACATGGAATGCCCTTAAAACTCACCTGAGTCGATGTCATGTAGATGTGTTACGTACTAGTAAAGTGCAGAACAAGGATTTTTTACATGCCTTTTGTGCCCTGGAAGTGAAATACCATCTAGTAGAGAGTATTTTTCTCACATCAACAATCATCTGAAGCGTTATGAAACAGTAGCTTGTGTGTTTCAGAATTGTACGTTTCAAACTAATATATATACTACTTACAAATCACACAAGAATAGGAGGCACCCACACTGCACAGTTAAAGACTTTAAAGTTGAAGTAGTGAAAGGTGGTACTGTAAATGATGACCATCATGCATCTGAAGACCATTCAGGTGATCTTGGAGAAACTGCTTTGGACTTAGATTGTCATTGATTGAAACTGACACACCAAATGAGAACTTGCAAGAAACAATCATTCAAAAATTGGCAACTGTTCTTTTGAAATTAGAGGTTTTTTCACATGTGCCATGTTTAGCAATTGATAGCTTGCTTGAGGAGTTGCATTTCATTTTGACCTCAGCAGCGCTGCCTATATCACATGGTACAGCTTTTGACATTTTCAATAAACATAATCTACAGGTTGACCAGTTGATAATTAATGAACTCAGTGTTGCCATTTCTACTAATAATCCTTTGGTGAAAGCTATTGCTAAGGGAGGTCCACTGGCATCTGCCTTCAAACGCAAACAGTACTACAAGGAAAAATTTAAGGTTGTGGAACCTGTCGAGTATGTACTGGAGGCAAGGACCAACAAAACATTTCAGTATGTTCCCTTACTAAAGTCTCTACAGCAGTTACTGGCTCGTAAAGATATAGTTGATAAGCTTGTTGATAATCATACAACCTCATCTGCAAATGTAAACCAGTATGCGTGTTTTCAGGATGGTGAGCATCACAAAAATAATCCTTTTTTTGGTGAGGATTTAAGGATTTCGCTATGTTTTTATATCGACGATTTTGAAGTGTGCAATACATTGGGAACGTCACGCAAAAAACACAAACTTTGTGCAGTGTATTGGATTTTAGGTAACTTACCCCCTGGTTGCAGCTCGACCCTTTCCTCAATCTACTTGGCACTATTATGCAAAAGTGATTATGTTAAAACTTTTGGCTATGAAAAGATATTTGAACCTCTGTTGCATGATGTAGTGATTCTGGAACAGCAAGGCCTATTTATTCCACATCTTGGAGCTGTTATCAAGGGCACAATACAGTGTGTTGTTGTTGACAATCTGGGAGCTCATGGGCTAGCTGGATTTGTAGAGAGTTTTTCAGGAAAATATTTCTGTCGTTTTTGTACAGCCCAGCTTTCCGACATCCAGACGCAGGAAGTAAAAACAGGAGTTTTCGAGTGCAGAACCAAGGAAGTTCACCAGCTTCACGTCAAAACAGCTCAAGAAAAGGGGATCAGCTGCTTTGGGGTAAAAAAGTCTTGCATTTTAACCAACAGCCTTTCTCACTTTACTGTGACAACAGGTTATACCCCAGATATTGTCCACAACCTATTTGAGGGCATGGTTCCAGTCGAAGTAGCACGGTGCATTGGCGTGCTTATATCTAAAAAGTTGTTCACTCTTGACCACCTCAATAATCTTATCCATTCTTTTCCTTACAAAGAGGGAGATAAAACTAACCGGCCTCATTTTTTACCAAAAACTTTACAAAAGAATCACACAGTAGGTGGCAACGCCCACGAAAATTGGTGTCTTCTTCAGTTACTCCCTTTAATTGTAGGAGAACTTGTTCCCAATGAGGAACCTGGTTGGCAGGTGATTTTAGATTTTAAGGATATTGCAGAATTGGTTGTTGCACCTGTTCATAGTCTAGAATCAATTGCTTACTAGGAGTACAAAATATCAGATCTTCGAAAACGTTATCAGGAACTGTTCCCTGATCAAAGGTTGTTTGGTAAAAGGTTGTTTGGTAAAATGGTTTGTCTGTTATTAAAACTCAGTTACTCCTAAATAAAGTGTTACAATGCTGAAATTCATGCAAAGGCTGATGAGATTTATGTGAGAAAATTAAGTATTTTGTTTTTGTTTTTCAGAATGAACACATGATGGCTGCATCACTAAGAGTTGTACTTGGAGTGGACAACTCATCAAAACTAACTCTGCCCACTGGGTTGCAGGATTCAGTAGAGGCTATCAAAGAAGAAATTAAAAGACAATTCAACTTGCCTGGACGTTTCAGACTGCAGTACAGAGACCTTGAATTTGGCAATGAGTTTGTGAACTTGACAGATCTCAGATATCAAAGACAAGAGCACTGTTAAAGTAATTTACTTAACAGATGAGTCAGACACAACCACATCTCAACCTGTTTCACAGTGGTTAAATGACAGTTCTTTGTCCACAGCATCAGACACGGATATACTTTCCTCACCCGAATCTACATCTTCAGGTTCTTCCCTTAGGTCACAGCCATGGCCCCAAGATTTCCAGATACCTCAGTTTAATTATGAGGTACAGATTCAGTTGGAAAGGGCCAACCAAGCCTTCCTGAACAGTGGTACTCTTTTGAGTCCAAGTCCCAAGCTAAAGTCAGATATACTTGATGGTTTGTCATCAGAAATTGTCAAATACAAAGTTTATCCTTCAAGTTCAGAGTTCGATGATGTCGCCCAGGCCCTGATAACAAAGTATCCTTGCTTAAAGGAGCAGGGATCAGTTACTGGCTTCTATGAATGGAAAATTAGAAAATTAGTTTGAAGTTTAAAATGGCAAACTACCGCACAAGACTGAGGAACATTGGCTGCCCAGAGTTGAGCATCAATGCTGTCAAAGAAAAGCGAGGTGCCATGGGTCAAAGTCCAAACCAGGTAAAGAAGCCAAAGAAAGCAGAAGTGAACTTCTGTCCTGATTACCCAGCAGGCGAGACCAAAGAAAGCCTTGAAAAGGAAAGGGAAGCACTTACATTAGAGGTGAAGAAGAGGAACAACCATCAGCTAATCAACTGTAAAATGGAGAAAACCTTCGCCCATAGGAGAAGTTATTGAAGGCATGCCTTTCATAGCCGAGTTCAGAAACAGATGGCCAGGCCTGTTTTCTGAGAATCAGGTAATGTTCATGTTTGTTTTTGTTTTTTTGATAGTTGTACATTTATTGAACAAAATGCTCTTAATTTTGAGGGAAATAAAAGACTCAACTATGTCAGTGTTGGTGTAATTCTTTTGAACCAGGTGAAAATGCCATGCATGTGGTCAATCTGTCTGCATCACACTGCACAGTATATTAGAATAAATGCAAACCATCAACACACCACCTCAAAAGTTAGAGCCAATAGCAGACTTATGGTTACATTTCCACAATGTGTGACCAGTTGAAAGTGATGTGAGATCATTTTAAGTTTCATGTGAAATTCTGTGTCAATCTGTTTCAGGTAAATGCAGAGTTCACCCGCATTACCACAATCCCCCTGCTGTCAACCTTTATGGCTCAACTGGATCATTACTCCAGCCAACTGATGAAGGTTTTCCAAAAGAAGGGAGGGGCAGCAGGACGCAGAATCAGCCAGATCATGGTAGCCATGGACCAGGTGTGTGTTTTTCACTGAAACCCTGACTCAGAGTTGAACGCCTAACATAAATAAGCTGTTTGGTATTACTGTTTAACATCTTTACCTCTTATTAGGTCTTTTACTTTCAATCAAGTTCAAATATGCTTTGGAGCGAAATCATAATCAAATATAGTGTTATAAAAGAATGAACTCATGAGCATCATTAACACAATGTCTAATTCTATTTCATTATTCAATATCCTCTGTTTATGTCACTTTAATATTAAAAATTACAAATCTAAAACCATTAGTTATTTAAAAAAAAACTGTTTTTGGTCTCCCACAGAATCCAGGCATTGAAGTAAGACGGGAATGCATACTGAAAGCATTATGCGTCTACTTAAATGAAGATCCTGACAACCTTGTTAAAGGTGGGGTAGGGGATCTTTTTCTGGAACATTTTTTTACATATTGCTTGAAATACTCTTCACACCCCCATTGCAACCAATTAATTAAAGGTTTTGACACAAATATGAAAAGTTTTAGTGGTCTCTAGAACGTACAGTCTAGGAAAAATAGTATCCAATCATACTGAATGGACCGTTCACAATGATTGGAAACTGATGCCGTCTATCAAACTGCAATCTGCTCCTCCCTCCCCCTCCTTCCCCCTGTGCGCGTACCCTGCTCCGTGAACGAATTACGCGTCCAGAAGCTTGGCAGGAAGCTAAACTAGAGCCAGCTTGGCTAGCACCTAGCATTATTGAACGTATAGTTAGCATATACTAAATACTAAATACGGCAACGATTGATGCTTGCTGTCAGAACAGCGCTCGTGCACGTTCATGTACTCTAGAGGCGTGCCTTCGGGGGGAAAGTGAAGAAAAGGGTTGGGACTTTTTACCTGCATGTATATTTTCAAAATGCAGCTTCGCTGGACTCAAAATCCAGGATCTCCTACCCTACCTTTAAGGAGTACATGGTGAGCTGTGACACTGTTGATCAACCAGCACTATTAATATAGAAAATGCAAGTTTTTGACACTGCTTTCATGTTAATATTTCAAAAACCTGCCTGGATACCTTACCAAATTCTCTTGATATAATGTGTAATTATGACAATTCAGCATCAAATTTTCCAAAGATAGCAGAGACATTTAATTGACACATTCTAAATATATGAATATATACTATATATGGTCACAAGTATAGAATTTGGAGAAGACAGTGCAGGCTAATAATAAGAACCACTCCTGTTAAAAACAAAAAAAAAACATGGTGCAACAGAGCTCTGTGGCCAAAACAAGTACTTCCTAATAGGATAATGTAGATTAATTGTTCATCAAACACAATTACCAGTCTTATGCTTTAAAGACACTGGCATATATTAATGAAAAATATACATTAATAATACATATGTTTGACTAATACTGTTTCTTTCTGCCATTTTGAGGATGCTGATGTTGGTGCAGAGGGAGAAATGGAGAAAGTGGTTTTGGGCATCTACGTTGTGCAGCGAGAGGGAGCAGAGGGAACGGATCCACCCGCGGATGTTGGCATCTTCGTTGAAGGATGTATGGTGCTGCAAGACCTGAGAGATGTGGCAAATGGCTGTGCAGCCCTGTTTGGCTTGATCCATTGTTTAAACTTGAGCTATCCCAAGGACCTGCGATACACTTTTGAATTTCTTCAAAAAGTGGTGATGGGATTGGATGGGAACAAGCTCTGCACTAAGGTGCAAGTCCTCAAAAACAAACTGCATGAGTAAATTGCCATCAGGACTGTGGATAAGAACTAGCCTGATAAACCAGCCTAAATGGATTGGATGTCTAATTTAGTCTGGCACCGATCAATGGATACAACGGAACATTGTTGATGAGCACAACCCGTTGTCTTTCAAACCGTGTCTGTGCCTATAGGCTAACGCTCTGACCAATCAGCGCAACTGACTGTGACGTAGTAAGCGCGACAGAAAGCTTTGGTGGGAGGGGACTCTTCCAAAACTGATGCCAAGCACAGATTCTATAATAGTACAGATACGCCACTCACGGTGCATTTCCGGTTTCCAACGAGGCGATTTTGGTTGCAGTTCCACCCTCTTTCCACGTGGGGTGCCCAATTTTGGAGACCAGAATGAATGGAGTCCTATGGAGCTATACGCCCTTTCGTGCCCTTATCTCAAGATATAATTTTTTCTCTAGTAATTCGAATGTTGTTTTCAAAAAAGGGTGTTTAGAAAATACCCATGGCTGAGTTTTAGATTTTTAGAGCCACTCATTTGCTTAAAAAAACGATTTGAAGTGTATATGACGTCATACATAGCGGGTCCACCAGCTGTCATTAGCACAATGCTAGCGCGTTGTGGACAACAAGAAGCCAACCTGTAAGAAATCAAAGGGATATATGCACTCGTTCAGTAGATTTTTGACTTGAAACCCATGTTGAGCTCTCAGAAACTACATTCAAATCTGAGCGCTCTTGAGGAGACTTAGGTGAAACTGACCATTTGTAGCATCTAGCTCCATAGGGCCCCATTCATTCTGGTCTCCACCGACGCTCCCAGTGGAATTCTGGTGGAACTGCAGCCAAAAAGCCGGTACAATGGCGCTTAATACAGAGTGGCAAGGCTGTTCGTTATAATGGCTGTGTGCCAAGGCTGAATCAAACGAGCACTGTTCCATTGCCGCCGCCATCTTTCTTGTTGTGCTTTCGCTTGTCTATGTTCGCTTCCACTGCCCAACGTCGCACTGCTCTGTCGTCACTCCCTCAAAACCCCGCACCAGAACCCTCTGGCCCGCCCGCGTTGATTCAAAACACATCTCTGCGTTGTGATTGGTTTAGTTGCCATCTGCCAGATTCAGGGCAGTATTTTCAAAATGACAAGTGGATCGAGGCCAGACCAAACCGCAGGCAAAACATTTTGCCGTCCAGCAGTTGGCGCTGGTTTTCCAGGCTAGATAAGAACTGGATTCTTACAAAAGAGAAAAAAACGAGCGCTTTGGGACAGTGTTCTGATGCTGGACTCAACTGTTAAGTTTCAAGACATTTTTTTTGTTTGTCTGTAATTGTGTTATTTGAATGAGAACTTGCAAGAAACAATCATTCAAAAATTGGCAACTGTTCTTTTGAAATGAGAGGTTTTTTCACATGTGCCATGTTCAGCAATTTTGATGGCTTGCTTGAGGAGTTACATTTCATTTTGACCTCAGCAGTGTTGCCTATGTCACACAGTACAACTTTTGACATTTTCGATAAGCATATCCTTCAGGTTGACCAGTTCTTAACCAAATGTTTAAGTTATCTATAAAACCTATTTGGTTAAACAAATGTGGATTTAAACAAGCGTGGGGTTAAAAGAGTAACATGATACATCTATACCCTTTATTTTGATTTCCTAATTTTCAGTTTTTGTGAGTGTGTGTGTATACTGTACAGATACAATCATACACAGGTTATTTGTTATAGTCCCACTGTTTCCTAATGTTTGCAGAGTATAATAAAGTCTCAAGTGAAATTAAGCAACTTAAATTAAAATTAACTTTTTTATTTAGACAGTACAACTAGGGTGTTGGATCAACACAAACCTACCACATTAATTATGTTGATTTGTGTTAAGTTAAATTAAATTAACTCAATCCTATTAAGTTAACCTAATGTGGTCTCAGTGAATCCAACGTAATGTTGTTGTGGTTATGCAATGTAACAGTATATATAACAGTATCATGTAGCTTTAAAGTAAGAATATTAAGTTAGATTTACTAAATATGTGTTCACATTAATAGTCTTTTTCTTTTTCTGTTTAAACAACACAGTTTTGTGGGACCGGTTGACATAACTTAGTTAGGTAAAATCAATATTTCATTTCTTAGAGTGAAGGCGCAAGAATTTTACTAACCTGAAGGAGTGTACTTTGGAAGTAAGGTGTAGCATAGGCAGAATTTTGGTAATGTAATGAGAGGTCAGGTGTAGAAGTCATCTTAAGGAATTTAAAGCGCTCGTCATACTTTATGATAGATAGCCATATAAGGCACATTATGTGTGGGCTAGGTTTGGCCCATGTAAAGTAAACCTGCTTTGATTGAGCTTAAAAGCTAAATTTGGCTACATAATGGACTCAAAGAGGGATATTATTATTATTATTATTATTATTATTATTCAAATAGTGTTTAGATGCCACATTTAAACATGAAACTCTCTAGGCAGTCATTTTTTCTAAATCTCAAACACTAGATGTTAAACTACTGGGAAAATGTTAATCTAACTCTGGAGACTTTAGCTTTTTATGTAAGTGTAGAAATGAAGTCTGTGAGAATTATAGCGACCCTGAACTTTCTGTTGTGCTGGAAAGTAAACCCAAGGTATTTTCAATGAGGGGGATGTAGAAATATGACTGTGCTTAAAAGCAGTCACCTGTAATCTACATACAAGCCTTTTAACATACAGCCACATGACCAGTAGGCCATATTTCATTCTGTGTGTCCAGAAATTTTGGCTCTCTTTATTAGCTGACTTTATAATGGAATGTTCTCTATGACGCATCGTTCTTTCAAAGACGCATCGTTCTCTGATCTCTCTATGACACAACGGGCTCGTTGTGACGCATTGGAACAGAACACCGCCTTGGAACAGAACACCGCCTTGGAACAGAACACCGCCTTGGAACAGAACACCGCCTTGGAACAGAACACCGCCTTGGAACACTTCCCTCAACAGTCTACTCACACAGCCTCGCAGCAACTGGATCGGGTTTGTTAAGATTTCTCCAATTAGTTTTAGATTTTTTTTGTGTAACTGTCAACCACGCTTCGCGGGACGCATGGGGAAACCTCCGTCTATTGAGAGTGACCGACACGGCGCATTTTTACTTTGTTCAAATGTCAGGTAGGGTAGGCTATCTGTCGGGCTGTTTAACTTACAGAAAAAAATGTGCTACGCGCACTATTTGTTTGAAAGAGTCAACTATAAAGTTGTCGGATAATTGACAAATAATGTTTTTGATAGAGATAACATGAACTAAATCGAAGAGAGAAATGCAGTAGTTTGATGGTAAAACGAGCTGACTTCAACAGCTACGAGTTGGGGGAATTAAAAAAAAAAAAAAAAAATAGATAAGTTTCCTTTTGAGACATATTATGATTTACCTATGTGTGTTTTAACCTTGACACTTCAGACCTTGGAAGAGGGTCCCTTCTTGTGTATTTCTTCCCAAGAGTTCCTCCAATTGTTCCTTACTTAAAGGTTTTCATGGAGGTTTTCCTTGTTCACAAGAGGCAGGTGTCAAAATACATAAATATGTTGTATTTTTCTGTATTTAGTTTTTTCAAATGGATAAGTTTCCTTTTAATTATGTTATTTTCTCTTTTGTATTTGAAACATTTTCTTAGACATCTTATGATTTACCTATGTGTGTTTTAACCTTGAGTATTTTGACACCTTCAGACCTTGGAAGAGGGTCCCTTCTTGTGTATTTCTTCCCAAGAGTTCCTCCAATTGTTCCTTACTTAAAGGGGAACTCCGGGGCATTTGAAGCGCATTTCCATTGCTAGAGGTTGTCAAGTACTGATAGTAGGACACAGACAGGTGCAAATCTGCGCTCCCTGTGTGGAGATCGCGCTGTTCGCTCAGCCTGTCATGCGAGGCTAATACGTGGTGGCTAAGGGGCAAGCGCTAACCCTTCCACGTAAAACAACAACTTGCACACTGCAGAAACGTCACACCACTTTATAAACCATCCGACAATAAAGTCACAAGCCTTACCATCAAAACCATATGCATGGTTCTCACATTACTGGCATGGGGACGTTACAAAACAACTTTATAAACAGCATGTCACTTACTGGCAGTGTTGCCATAGTTACTTTGAAACAGTAATCCGACTACTGACTACTGATTACTTCTTTAAAAAGTAACTTAGTTAAGTTACTGACTACTTGCTTTCAAAAGTAACTAAGTTAGATTACTTTTAGTTACTTTCAGCAGAGGCTGATCTCCCGCCCCCATAACATGAAAATGACTACCAGTTCTGCCAATACTCACTTTATTGACATACATTTTAACCGGAACATCAAAAATGACACTGGCATTTGCAAACTTTTTCTTGAAATAGGCTTACATGTTTTTTAAATAAAAAAAAATAATAAGACAGTCTTTCTTGACTTTACTTAAAATATAACAAACCTCTTACGTAAAAAAGTAATACATAATACCTATATTGAACATCCCTTGAACCTGTAGTTGTCTAACATTAGAGCAGCAAGAAGTGGTTTTATGAAACAAAAACAGTATAAATAAATCTAAATACTCTTTCTTCACTTCATTTAACTGAAATACTTATTACAAATTAAATGCTTTTTTGACTTCATTAAATCTAACTTAAATACTTCTTATAAAAAATAAAGTAGCGTTTCTTGACTCAATTTAACATAAACACTTCTTTAAAAAAAAAAAATACAATAGACATTCTTGACTCCATGCATTTAACTCTGATTGCATCTATGAATTACGGTAACACTTAAGTTACATTGAACATGTAGTTGTCCCGCATTAGAGCACTGAGCAGCAAGGAGTGGTTTAACAAAACATCAGTCATTCACTCGCAGCGATGCAGACAAACGGACGGTTATATCACGTAACCTGCTGATAATTATGGGCCCAAGCCAGTATGACAGTCAAGTTTTTGAACAAAAAATGTCACGTTTATCCACCCGTTGACCAATAAAAGTTTAAACAAACCTTATTGATCGTCAGACCCGTCGCTTTGCAGAAATGTTTGTATGCTAGTCGCCTACAACTGCAGCTGTTACTGGATTACCCAAAGCTACACCTGACTAAGTATACATAGATAAACACCTGTACACTCATTCAGATATCATAGAAGATGTAATACAGTACAAAGACGTTAACAAGTCATCTTTGAGTCATCAATTGCGACCAGGTAAGATAAACAGCTAGCTAGCCCTCTCCATAGCACTGCCGGAAACGTAGGCTATATGTTATAAAGTTAGCACGAATAGCTAAACCTATCAACTATCGTCTGTGACAGGCACTGATGAAAACTGTGGTTTAGATTGGTGTATTTATTGAAAATGATTAGGGAAAGTGAGTAAAATGTAACAAATGATATCGCTGGTGTTTAACATTTTAGTGGGACAGATCCCTTTTACTGGGTAGGTAGATGTAAAATAACGAGTGACTTCCCGTCGCGGACACTGATATAACTCATAAGAAAACGAAATTATCCCAAATTATTTCAATACAAATGTATGGTTGTAATAATCGTGACTATATGTTGACAAAAGCCAAATATATGTTCCCCTGAAATGCAGAAATAGTAACGCACAATGTTTTAGATAAGTAACTTCAATCTGACTAATAGTTTTGAAATAGTAGTTGTGTTAGACTACTCGTTACTGAAAAAAGTAGTCCGACTACAGTAACGCGTTACTAATTAACGCGTTACCGGCATCACTGCTTACCGGTTAGTTGTATGCTCGCGCATGTGAAAGCCCAAAAGAGTCGATGGACGATAATCACATATACAAAACAATTACCTTCTCTAGAAAAACTGCGTTCAAGTATTTAAAACATTACAACAATATTACTGGGCATGTATTGTTGTAATGTTTTAAATACTTGAACGCAGTTTTTCTAGAGAAGATAATTGCTTTGTATATGTGATTATCGTCCATCGACTCTTTTGGGCTTTCACATGCGCGAGCATACCAACAAGTAAGTGACATGCTGTTTATAAAGTGGTGTGACGTTTCTGCAGTGTGCAAGTTGTTGTTTTACGTGGAAGGTTCAGCTCTTGCCCCTTAGCCACCACGTATTAGCCTCGCATGATAGGCTGAGCGAACAGCGCGATCTCCACACAGGGAGCGCAGATTTGCACCTGTCTGTGTCCTACTATCAGTATTTGACAACCTCTAGCAATGGAAATGCGCTTCAAATGCCCCGGAGTTCCCCTTTAAGTAAGGAACAATTGGAGGAACTCTTGGGAAGAAATACACAAGAAGGGACCCTCTTCCAAGGTCTGAAGGTGTCAAAATACTCAAGGTTAAAACACACATAGGTAAATCATAATATGTCTCAAAAGGAAACTTATCTATTTTTTTTTTTTTTTGGAAGTCCCCCAACTCGTAGCTGTTGAAGTCAGCTCGTTTTCCCATCAAACTACTGCATTTCTCTCTTCGATTTAGTTAATGTTATCTCTATCAAAAACATTATTTGTCAATTATCCGACAACTTTATTATTGACTCTTTCAAACAAATAGTGCGCGTAGAACATTTTTTCTGTAAGTTAAACAGCCCGACAGATAGCCTACCCTACCTGACATTTGAACAAAGTAAAAATGCGCCGTGTCGGTCACTCGCAATAGACGGAGGTTTCCCCATGCGTCCCGCGAAGCGTGGTTGACAGTTACACAAAAAAAATCTAAAACTAATTGGAGAAATCTTAACAAACCCGATCCTGCTGCTGCGAGGCTGTGTGAGTAGACTGTTGAGGGAAGTGTTCCAAGGCGGTGTTCTGTTCCAAGGCGGTGTTCTGTTCCAAGGCGGTGTTCTGTTCCAAGGCGGTGTTCTGTTCCAATGCGTCACAACGAGCCCGTTGTGTCATAGAGAGATCAGAGAACGATGCGTCTTTGAAAGAACGATGCGTCATAGAGAACATTCCATTATAAAGTCAGCTAATAAAGAGAGCCAACATTTCTGGACACACAGAATGAAATATGGCCTACTGGTCATGTGGCTGTATGTTAAAAGGCTTGTATGTAGATTACAGGTGACTGCTTTTAAGCACAGAGTCATATTTCTACATCCCCCTCATTGAAAATACCTTGGGTTTACTTTCCAGCACAACAGAAAGTTCAGGGTCGCTATAATTCTCACAGACTTCATTTCTACACTTACATAAAAAGCTAAAGTCTGCAGAGTTAGATTAACATTTTCCCAGTAGTTTAACATCTAGTGTTTAAGATTTGGAAAAAATGACTGCCTAGAGAGTTTCATGTTTAAATGTGGCATTTAAACACTATTTGAATAATAATAATAATAATAATAATATCCCTCTTTGAGTCCATTATGTAGCCAAATTTAGCTTTTAAGCTCAATCAAAGCAGGTTTACTTTACATGGGCCAAACCTAGCCCACACATAATGTGCCTTATATGGCTATCTATCATAAAGTATGACGAGCACTTTAAATTCCTTAAGATGACCTCTACACCTGACCTCTCATTACATTACCAAAATTCTGCCTATGCTACACCTTACTTCCAAAGTACACTCCTTCAGGTAAGTAAAATTCTTGCGCCTTCACTCTAAGAAATGAAATGTTGATTTTACTTAACTAAGTTATGTCAACCGGTCCCACGAAACTGTGTTGTTTAAACAGGAAAAGAAAAAGACTATTAATGTGAACAACACATATTTAGTAAATCTAACTTAATATTCTTACTTTAAAGCTACATGATACTGTTATATATACTGTTACATTGCATAACCACAACAACATTATGTTGGATTTACTGAGACCACATTAGGTTAACTTAATATGATTGAGTTAATTTAACTTAACACAAATCAACATAATTAATGTGGTAGGTTTGTGTTAATCCAACACCCTAGTTGTACTGTCTAAATAAAAAAGTTAAATAAATTCAATTTAAGTTGCTTAATTTCACTTGAGCCTTTATTATACTCTGCAAACATTAGGAAACAGTGGGACTATAACAAATAACCTGTGTATGATTGTATCTGTACAGTATACACACACTCACAAAAACTGAAAATTAGGAAATCAAAATAAAGGGTATAGATGTATCATGTTACTCTTTTAACCCCACGCTTGTTTAAATCCACATTTGTTTAACCAAATAGGTTTTATAGATAACTTAAACATTTGGTTAAGAACTGGTCAACCTGAAGGATGTGCTTATCGAAAATGTCAAAAGCTGTACTGTGTGACATAGGCAACACTGCTGAGGTCAAAATGAAATGTAACTCCTCAAGCAAGCCATCAAAATTGCTGAACATGGCACATGTGAAAAAACCTCTCATTTCAAAAGAACAGTTGCCAATATTTGAATGATTGTTTCTTGCAAGTTCTCATTCAAATAACACAATTACAGACAAACAAAAAAAAATGTCTTGAAACTTAACAGTTGAGTCCAGCATCAGTACACAGTCCCAAAGCGCTCGTTTTTTTCTCTTGTGTAAGAATCCAGTTCTTATCCACAGTCCTGATGGCAATTTACTCATGCAGTTTGTTTTTGAGGACTTGCACCTTAGTGGAGAGCTTGTTCCCATCCAATCCCATCACCACTTTTTGAAGAAATTCAAAAGTGTATCGCAGGTCCATGGGATAGCTCAAGTTTAAACAATGGATCAAGCCAAACAGGGCTGCACAGCCATTTGCCACATCTCTCAGGTCTTGCAGCACCATACATCCTTCAACGAAGATGCCAACATCCGCGGGTGGATCCGTTCCCTCTGCTCCCTCGCTGCACAACGTAGATGCCCAAAACCACTTTCTCCATTTCTCCCTCTGCACCAACATCAGCATCCTCAAAATGGCAGAAAGAAACAGTATTAGTCAAACATATGTATTATTAATGTATATTTTTCATTAATATATGCCAGTGTCTTTAAAGCATAAGACTGGTAATTGTGTTTGATGAACAATTAATCTACATTATCCTATTAGGAAGTACTTGTTTTGGCCACAGAGCTCTGTTGCACCATGTTTTTTTTTGTTTTTAACAGGAGTGGTTCTTATTATTAGCCTGCACTGTCTTCTCTAAATTCTATACTTGTGACCATATATAGTATATATTCATATATTTAGAATGTGTCAATTAAATGTCTCTGCTATCTTTGGAAAATTTGATGCTGAATTGTCATAATTACACATTATATCAACAAGAGAATTTGGTAAGGTATCCAGGCAGGTTTTTGAAATATTAACAGGAAAACAGTGTCAAAAACTTGCATTTTCTATATTAATAGTGCTGGTTGACAACAGTGTCATAGCTCACCATGTACTCCTTAACAAGGTTGTCAGGATCTTCATTTAAGTAGACGCATAATGCTTTCAGTATGCATTCCCGTCTTACTTCAATGCCTGGATTCTGTGGGAGACCAAAAACAGTTTTTTTTAAATAACTAATGGTTTTAGATTTGTAATTTTTAATATTAAAGTGGGCCTGTCCAGGGTGTACCCCGCCTCTCGCCCATTGACTGCTGGGATAGGCTCCAGCCCGCCCGCGACCCGATCGACGGATTCAGCGGTATAGATAATGGATGGATGGATGGAATATTAAAGTCACATAAACAGAGGATATTGAATAATGAAATAGAATTAGACATTGTGTTAATGATGCTCATGAGTTCATTCTTTTATAACACTATATTTGATTATGATTTCGCTCCAAAGCATATTTGAACTTGATTGAAAGTAAAAGACCTAATAAGAGGTAAAGATGTTAAACAGTAATACCAAACAGCTTATTTATGTTAAGCGTTCAACTCTGAGTCAGGGTTTAAGTGAAAAACACACACCTGGTCCATGGCTACCATGATCTGGCTGATTCTGCGTCCTGCTGCCCCTCCCTTCTTTTGGAAAACCTTCATCAGTTGGCTGGAGTAATGATCCAGTTGAGCCATAAAGGTTGACAGCAGGGGGATTGTGGTAATGCGGGTGAACTCTGCATTTACCTGAAACTGATTGACACAGAATTTCACATGAAACTTAAAATGATCTCACATCACTTTCAACTGGTCACACATTGTGGAAATGTAACCATAAGTCTGCTATTGGCTCTAACTTTTGAGGTGGTGTGTTGATGGTTTGCATTTATTCTAATATACTGTGCAGTGTGATGCAGACAGATTGACCACATGCATGGCATTTTCACCTGGTTCAAAAGAATTACACCAACACTGACATAGTTGAGTCTTTTTTTCCCCTCAAAATTAAGAGCGTTTTGTTCAATAAATGTACAACTATCAAAAAAACAAAAACAAACATGAACATTACCTGATTCTCAGAAAACAGGCCTGGCCATCTGTTTCTGAACTCGGCTATGAAAGGCATGCCTTCAATAACTTCTCGTCTCCTATGGGCGAAGGTTTTCTCCATTTTACAGTTGATTAGTTGATGGTTGTTCCTCTTCTTCACCTCTAATGTAAGTGCTTCCCTTTCCTTTTCAAGGCTTTCTTTGGTCTCGCCTGCTGGGTAATCAGGACAGAAGTTCACTTCTGCTTTCTTTGGCTTCTTTATCTGGTTTGGACTTTGACCCATGGCACCTCGCTTTTCTTTGACAGCATTGATGCTCAACTCTGGGCAGCCAATGTTCCTCAGTCTTGTGCGGTAGTTTGCCATTTTAAACTTCAAACTAATTTTCTAATTTTCCATTCATAGAAGCCAGTAACTGATCCCTGCTCCTTTAAGCAAGGATACTTTGTTATCAGGGCCTGGGCGACATCATCGAACTCTGAACTTGAAGGATAAACTTTGTATTTGACAATTTCTGATGACAAACCATCAAGTATATCTGACTTTAGCTTGGGACTTGGACTCAAAAGAGTACCACTGTTCAGGAAGGCTTGGTTGGCCCTTTCCAACTGAATCTGTACCTCATAATTAAACTGAGGTATCTGGAAATCTTGGGGCCATGGCTGTGACCTAAGGGAAGAACCTGAAGATGTAGATTCGGGTGAGGAAAGTATATCCGTGTCTGATGCTGTGGACAAAGAACTGTCATTTAACCACTGTGAAACAGGTTGATATGTGGTTGTGTCTGACTCATCTGTTAAGTAAATTACTTTAACAGTGCTCTTGTCTTTGATATCTGAGATCTGTCAAGTTCACAAACTCATTGCCAAATTCAAGGTCTCTGTACTGCAGTCTGAAACGTCCAGGCAAGTTGAATTGTCTTTTAATTTCTTCTTTGATAGCCTCTACTGAATCCGGCAACCCAGTGGGCAGAGTTAGTTTTGATGCGTTGTCCACTCCAAGTACAACTCTTAGTGATGCAGCCATCATGTGTTCATTCCGAAAAACAAAAAACTTCATTTTCTCACATAAATATTAGCCTTTGCACAAGAAATTTCAGCATTGTAACACTTTATTCAGGAGTAACTGAGTTTTAATAACAGACAAACCATTTTACCAAATGTCATTTAAAGAAATTACCTGTCACATGTACAAATGTTTTTAAAGTCACCATGTCATGGTTTTGCCGATTTGTCTAACCCACATACAGAGAGCCTTTCAGGAGTTCAGTAGCGGTAAAGAGTTTTATTTAAACAGATAGGGAGGAATCTCCTCTGGAAACGGATCTGGTTCCACTGCACGATCTTGATGGGCACTTGAAGGAGAACACAGAGTTAGTGGTAGAACGTAGATGGAAATTCCTTTGCTCTAAATTAATGGAGGCTTACTCGGAGGATGAGGGATCCTGCTGTGGGGGGGTCTGGGAGAAACCTGGTGGATTCTTGAGTTCAGAGAGGCGGCTTAGTTTCTTGTCAGGAGCACGGTGGAGAGCGGACAGGGTTCGATCAGAAGGCTGAGAGAGCTGTGAATCATAGGCTGGATCCAGGCTTGGAGGATGCTTCAGGAGACCACGCTGGGCACGTTCTGTAGATGGAAATACAGTACTTTAGGAACAAAAAAGTAGGGATGGTCCATTTGACACGGACGCTTCGGCGCTTGTTTAATCTTCGTGAAGCAGAGTGGTTCGGCACAATGTTCCGGGGCGTGTATCAAATGGCGCTGATCACGTGATTGATGACGTCCGAAGCGCTGAATGCTTTGTTTGGTCGAACCACGTTTCAGAGGTCTCTCATTGTTTGAACACTTGGGCGAATGAATCCCAAACGACGTTCCCCAACCAGTTCTGTTGCCCTGTCAGAATTGAATTGAATTCATTGCTCTTTTCCATGGCTTCTGGCAAGAAACGTTCTGTGGCTTGGGATCACTTCACCTTGGTTTCTCCTAATAAGATGATACTATTGTACAATATATTATTGTTTGATGTAAGATGTTTGCTTGTTTTTGTTTTTCAACTGTAAATATAAGCTTTATTATTATTATGGGTATGCATGCTAATATACTTCTCTTCTTAAAATAAGGGGGCAGCACATTTAAGAATCTAAGGTATGTAGGACAATAGATTCATTTTGGACTTGTTTATTTAGCGCATATCACAAACAAAGCGCATTATTACACAGCTGTGTACCAAACGCCTCTCTGTCTGTGTTCTGACAGAAAGGTGTGTTTATTACACAAAGTGTCTCTGAATTATTTAAAACAACTTAAGTGTACTATTATTCTTAGCTATTGATGATGTCTTTAACTAGACATTATGTGGATGGTGGGTGCAAACAGTCACTTAACTGATAGCTTAGTGGCTTTTGCATCCAAAGGTTACGAGTTCAAATCCAGCATTTTACAAGTTTGCCCTGCGTTTATGTTACGTCCCCCTGGGGTAGTCTAGGGGATAAGGGACTAACATAAAGAATCACAGGGAAAAGACGGATCAAAGCAATAATCAAATCGTTTATTACTTACATTTCTGTGAATCACACAACTCAGACTGTTGAAACTTCAGGGAGAGCCCAGGCCAAAACAACAAACAAAACAACCCTCAATAAAACATAACAGAAACTTACCTAACTCTGACAAAAGAAACAGATACACAATCCTACAAAATAACCTTCCTAACAAACACCAAAACAGGAGAAAACTGGAATCAAACAAACAGGCAGCTCTCCCCTACCCAAACAGTCTGACTAAGTTTCACATTTACCACAAGTCAAGGTGTAGGACCAGGGCTGTAGTGGAGGGTAAACGCACGTAAACGCCGTTTACGCACCTCTGGAATTTAGGAAATAGCGTTTACCCACCTCTAAATAGCGTTTACCCACCTCTAAATAGCGTTTACGCAGCTCCTAATGGCAATTACGCACGTCAAAGTTCCCTGCGCCTTGTGATCTGCCGTTGGAATACAGTGAACCCTCGCTATAACGCGGTTCACCTTTCACGGTCTCGCTGCTTCACGGATTTGCATCGTGCATTGTCTTCTGCATTCTGATTGGCTAAACAGTCTCTCCGCTTCTTCTCTACCTGTGTGTCAATAATGTTGTGGTTTAATATGTACACGTACACGTTCATTACAATTCTCAAACATAATCGATGGTGGCATGTCGGTATATATAAATATTTTTGCCCAGAAGAAAAAAGAGCGACAACAACTACCGATATGTTCTTATCTCGAAAAAAACACACCTGCACCGCGGGCTTTAGAAGAAAAAAACGCTACAGAGCGGACTCAGGATGCAGCGGCTCAGTCAGAAGAGCAGTGAAATACACGTGAGTCACTATTTGTCCCACTGTACTTTGTATTTTTTTTCAAAATCAATCAATTTTTCATTTTCTCCCGTTCTAATCCAATGACTCGGGTCGTGGTGAGGCGGCGCTGATCTCCGCAATTTGAAGCCTTCAGTTCGTATTGATGATGAAAATGATTATTTTACAGTAGGCTACAGTAGTTATTTGTAAAAAAAATAAAAAAATAAAATAAAATAAATAAGTTTATACAGTACTTTTATTTGTTAAACAAATGCTTGGGCCTGTAAAAAGGTTTTGTTCTTTGGTTTCAATGCATTATGCAGTATTTCATTGTATAATAATTGTAAAAAAAAAAAGGTTTCTACTTCACGGATTTCGCCTATCACGGGTTCTTTTTGGAACGTAACCCCCGCGAAAAACGAGGGTTCACTGTAATCCAAAATAAATTTGGTGTCCTGGAAATGAAGTCCTGGCTGGTGAAGCACAGGGGAGCCATGGACCCCAGAACACGCCCCTGCAAGGCAGAACCTGACGTAGCGGACAAGGAGGCCCTCTGGGCACTACTTTAAAAAGCATGCATACTAACACACACACACACACACACACACACACACACACACACACACACACACACACACCATATCTACTGTAGATAGTTCTTACTCTATACATACTTTTCTTTACTGTTGAAATTTGAAATTTAATAAACTACAAACTACAAACACATTTGTTGACTGTCATTAATTTAATATGACTTTAACTGATAACGTCATGGAATATGGCCAGGACAGCCATACAGATTCGCGACACCTTGCGTTGCTTTGTGCTGTGTCGCGTCACGTTGCGTTGCGTTGCGTCGCGTCGCGTCACGTCGCGTCACGTCACGTCGCGCCACGGTCTGTCTGATCAAAAAATTCATAGTTTACCCACCTCTAATTTGACCACTACAGCCCTGTGTAGGACAATCAAGTGGCCAAAGGCACTGAAATGCTGCTCCACAGCCATTAAATAACAGCCCGATGATTGCTAATTGGATGCCTTCTGGGGGGGAACCAGCAGCCAGGCTTGGAGGAGGTGGAGCCTAAAACAAAGCAGGACATTACTTCACATTCACACTGGGGGAATGTAACAGTTTATTTTCTTGATATGCAGAATTTTATTTTTGTAGTGTCAATGAAGCAAAAGCTTGATTCTGTGTTGGTGGATATGATTGTAATGGATGCGCATCCATTCATTGTGGAAGATAAAGGTTTCAAGGTACGGTGGCTAGTAGTTCCATAGCATTTATAGTATCAATGCATGTTTACCTAATGAGCTGTATTTCATTTAATGTCATCATAAGCACACCCCCCTCTCACTTTATACTTATTATTCACAATGTAACACAAGCACTTCTCATATAAATCACAAGTTTTTTTTCTTTTACGCTTTTTATTTTGTACATATTAAAGTATAACCAGGACCACGAGGCTGGTTGAAGCAGATGATACTTGCAGTGCACCACCAGATGTCGCTGTTCTGTGTGGTTTCAAAGCCCAAAACTTCGGTTCATTTTCTGGCACAATCAGATGAACCCTGTGGAAGCTTCATGAGGCTTCAGCTGCCATCCCTACAAAAAAGCACAACAGTAAAGTTATTCTCAAGGGTAACACTATTCAAAGGCTTGAGGCAAGGGTTACCAAGTATGGTTGACACTCAGGCATCAAAGGACTGGCAGCATGCTCCTTAAATGCTTCCAATAATGAGGAATAATTGAACCCAGGTGTGTCAGGTAGATGGCTGGCTCACTCTCTCACGCTCCAAACACCACCTGCTGGACTCAAGGTGAAACGCCACTCCCAGACCCCAACACACCATTCGTAAGGATCAAACTCTGTAGTCAGCCAGAGGATACTGGTCAGAAAGCTCCTTCAACTCAACCACTGCAAACTGTCTTGTTGGATGCAACTCAAAAGCTCGATAGTGGTCTCTGTACCATGAGGTCAGTTTTTTAATGATGAGACTCAAATAATTTCTTATAATGCACAGCTGAATTATTTCTGAAAATTCTGGCAGACCCCCACATTATCCATGCACAACTATCATACCTTTTTTGTACTTTATGCCATTAACAGTGACACGTTGAGCAAGGTTTAGAGTAGTGATTTAGAAGCGCATGGTCCATAGCCAAAAGTTTTAACATAATCACTTTTGCATAATAGTGCCAAGTAGATTGAGGAAAGGGTCGAGCTGCAACCAGGGGGTAAGTTACCTAAAATTCAATACACTGCACAAAGTTTGTGTTTTTTGAGTGACGTTCCCAATGGATTGCACACTTCAAAATCGTCGATATAAAAACATAACGAAATCCTTAAATCCTCACCAAAAAAAGGATTATTTTTGTGATGCTCACCATCCTGAAAACACGCATACTGGTTTACATTTGCAGATGAGGTTGTATGATTATCATCAAGCTTATCAACTATATCTTTACGAGCCAGTAACTGCTGTAGAGACTTTAGTAAGGGAACATACTGAAATGTTTTGTTGGTCCTTGCCTCCAGTACATACTCGACAGGTTCCACAACCTTAAATTTTTCCTTGTAGTACTGTTTGCGTTTGAAGGCAGATGCCAGTGGACCTCCCTTAGCAATAGCTTTTACCAAAGGATTATTAGTAGAAATGGCAACACTGAGTTCATTAATTATCAACTGGTCAACCTGTAGATTATGTTTATTGAAAATGTCAAAAGCTGTACCATGTGATATAGGCAGCGCTGCTGAGGTCAAAATGAAATGCAACTCCTCAAGCAAGCTATCAAGTGCTGAACATGGCACATGTGAAAAAACCTCTAATTTCAAAAGAACAGTTGCCAATTTTTGAATGATTGTTTCTTGCAAGTTCTCATTTGGTGTGTCAGTTTCAATCAAATTATGACAATCTAAGTCCAAAGCAGTTTCTCCAAGATCACCTGAATGGTCTTCAGATGCATGATGGTCATCATTTACAGTACCACCTTTCACTACTTCAACTTTAAAGTCTTTAACTGTGCAGTGTGGGTGCCTCCTATTCTTGTGTGATTTGTAAGTAGTATATATATTAGTTTGAAATGTACAATTCTGAAACACACACGCTACTGTTTCATAACGCTTCAGATGATTGTTGATGTGAGAAAAATACTCTCTACTAGATGGTATTTCACTTCCAGGGCACAAAAGGCATGTAAAAACTCCTTGTTCTGCACTTTACTAGTACGTAACACATCTACATGACATCGACTCAGGTGAGTTTTAAGGGCATTCCATGTTTTGAACGAGCATGGGCATTCATAGTATGTGCATAGATATGAGTGTCTCTGACCAAAATGATAATGCTTCAATTTGTAGTGTTTTAGTAACTGGTACCTCGTAGATTAGTAATCTCTTCAGCTGGTAGAATCAGTACTGCTTATAAAACAGATATGGAACATAGTGGATACCAGTTAAATATTGTTACATTGTGCCTCTCTGAGTCACCGGACCAATATATTTTTAACAATAGTAATTAATGAACTTAAATTAAGATTTTTTTGCAATTACATTTAGAACTTTGGCTTTGCTTCTATCAGGTGAAATACAAAGCAAACAAACCACAACAAACAAAAACCTCTTTCATGGCACATATAGTATTACTATAGTATTACTCTAGGATAATCTGTTAGATTTTAAAATATGATATGAAATTTCAAAAGCCCCGTTTTCTGTTCAATATTTAGGGATGCAAAATAAACTGGCACAAAAGAAAATCATCTGGCTTTTTAAGAATTCAAGAAATAACAGCTATGCAAGTGTTACATTTGACAGTAGCATAATGGTGGGTGATTTAAGCTAGCAATGACCGTTTTCCAAACTCTTTCAAAATGTACGACCGAGGGCAATGAAACTGAAAACACATATCGTCGGTTGACACAACGTAAAGTTTCACTCTTTTATTATTTTGTATTGTTTGTATTTGTATTGTATTATTAAGGAAACGTTTGTACTTACCAATTTTTTCGAGGACGACGGCTTCCAACTGAGCACATGGCGCGCGAGTGGCAACGGTTGCTCTGCTCCGTGGTTACTGCGCATGTCTGAGAATGCGTCATAGTAGCGTACCTTTGCGTGCGTGTGTGATTTAAGAGAGATGGTTATGTTCGTTTGAATCTTATGTGTTTTGTAGGCTTGAAATATCTTACTATTATGTTATTCCAATGAAACCTTGTTATTTTTTATGTAAAAACTTAATAGTTATAGTAATGTTACCACAACAAAGTTACACAATATGAACAACATCACTATTTCATTTCTTAGAGTGTTGTGCAAACCTCTGTGCCAGTGAGGATGCTCGGAAGATCCTAGAATCATGAACTGATCCCGGCCATTTAGCCTCAATGTTGGAAATGAAATGACCTCCATCACAGATCATCTGTATGCTCGGAGGATAGGAGTCAATGATGAGCTTTCACAGGGCATAAATGTAACATTGCTCAGCATTACTCAAAGGGGTTGATGTGGTATTTTTCAAAATGAGAAATCCAGTTCAGAGTCTATGGACAATTATCCCCAAGTGTACCTGTACATTTAGGATATGGAAAAATGTTCGGTGTACATAGTCAGCCTCCACGGGTCCAGCAGGGGCCTGGACAATGCGACAATGTTTAAATCCAGACTGAAAACAGTTCTATTTAGATGTGCATATGACACCTGAAAGTATTTTATCTGCACTCTTCACTTTTAAATTAATTAATTAATATTTTTATCTAATATCTTGTTTGTACAGTCCTTGACTGTTTTGAAAGGAGCTGTCAATAATTTGTATCATTAACATTATTACCTGTCCCCCATTTTTCTGAGTCTGGTCCTACGTGGGTGTAGATCGGATGTTTGTTAGGTATTGGTTAGTTTTAATGAATACCATGTTCTCTCTCATTTAATTTCATGTTCAATACGTGTGTATAGTTGCGTTTCTTTAGTTGCACTGGCACCGACTGATTGATTTTTCGAGACAGTGAAAGTGGTGATATGATAACCACAGTTTTTGTTTCGTTTTTTAGACAAGACATGAGTTGCGGGAGCGCAGAATTCTAGGTGAACATTTCTTTCCGGAGTCCGTTTCAGCCGGTCGGACATTTTTTGAGTTGCAGCTAAGTTTCAACTTTAGCCTGCCCGAGACCAGGCTAGTTCAGCAGCATAAATTACCATGGTTACTCAGCGGGCATTCAAATAAGCCACCTTTATGGAACGGAACTCTCGCTAAATTTAGCCAGAAGTAGCAAAATAAGCCAGGCCTTCTGCTAAGCCAGCTTCTAGTAATACCCCCCAGGTCAGTAATAATGTATTTATTGTATGTTACGGTGCTCACAGCTGCTTTCTTCACGCCTCACCTGGAAGGACAGACTGCAGCACTGATAAAAATTTCCGTTTGAAATTAATTCCCAGCATCAGTGTGTCAGTGGAACTGAAGGTGAACTGTCTGAGAGCTGAACACTGACAGCACTTTGTTTGCATGATGGAAACACGATGAAGAACAACATGACAAACTAAATCCATCATGTCAGAAGACAGAGTGGGAAAAGAATGAGTCGATAGAAATTCAGCTCCATTATTGAATCAAATCAAATCAAATCAAACTTTATTTATATAGCACCTTTCATACTAAAAAGCAGCACGAAGTGCTTTACATAATAAAATCAATTATCAAATTCATGCATCAATTCACACACAACATCACACCGACAACCACACTGCACACATACCACCCCCCCACCACACCAACATGAGCAACATCAATATCAACAACAATCAACATTAAAATCTGGCTTGACGCTGAAGTGAGGAAACAGTATCTTGGGGATCTGTCCACACCGGGAGCCAGCCCACCAATGACCACAGAGGCCGCCACCACGGGGAACCGCCCAGATCAGGGCAGGCCGGCATCCACACCACAGCCAGGGCTGCAGTGCAGGATCCCCCAGCCCCCCCGAACCAGGGCCATCCCCACAGTAATGACCCCACAGACCGAGTGGGCATAGTCCCCGGTGTGGAAGATCCCCATGAGGAAAAACACTGGATAAATAAGTGTATAATAAGTATATAATAAAATAATAAAAAATAAAAAAATGTGTTCAATGTGTTTGAATGAAGTCAAACACGTTGAAGAGTTCAATCAGAGTTGAGGAGCTGTGTGGATTTGTAGTTGTGCATTTTCATCCCAGCTGTTAAACAACAGATAACAGAGTGTGTTACTAAATTCACCACCAAGCTGAATGTGTTTGTGGGAACATGAATGTTTTTTAGGCTTTCTGCATCATTTGACCCCGATTTGTTTTTCATCTGCCGTCAGATTCAGATGAAGACCATGAAACCACACAGCAGCTTCAGCTGAGCTGTCACTCAGCAGCAGCGGACTTCTCTGTGGGCCGCAGGGGCTGATGGGAGCTCTGAGGAGCTGTTAGAAAGCACGGGGGGGGCCCTGCTCTGATCTCACAGCTCGTCCTTGTTTGGCCTGAGCTGCATCAGAGCGTCACTTCTCCCCAGGTTCACCAGAGGAAGCAGCGCTGCACAAAATGCTTTTCCTCCCAGCCGCTGCTCTGTGCTGTCTGTGTTCAGGTGAGTGTTTCCAGCCAATCAGGAGCCAACAAACTCCACCTGGAGCAAACACTGTCACTTCATCTGTCTGTCTGTGTCTCTACAGCGCTGGTTGCCATGGCAGCAGAGCTGATTCAGGACCGGTTAACACTGACCAGGAGAGTTGGTCATTAATGGTGATGTATTCTGGCACCAGAAGAAAGAACCAGAAACATTCAGACTGATTCTTGATATTAATAAAGATAGTGGTGATGTTTATAAAGGTTATGGTCATCCCCAGGAAGATGATTTCTCAGCTGTGAATAAACAGAGCAGCTGTGAGTTGCAGATACAGAAAGTTAAACTCCATCATTCAGCCACCTACTGCTGCAGGTGTTGGAAGTCTGGTCTCCACAGGGAGAAATGATCCCTGCAGCCTGTACAAAAACCTTCAGATGAAAACATCCAAAGTGAAAAGAGAGAAAGATCTTCCTTCCAGGTCCCCACATTTCATTCAGCTTAGTTGTCTCCAAAGCTGCTCGTCTCTGACTGAATCAAGGCAAAGCAATTTTATTTTTAGAGCACAATTCATACACAAGGCAATTCAAAGTGCTGTACAGCTACATAAAATCACAGGAAGGCAATAAAATCATAAAAGAAGGCAATCACACTGACAGCTTCTCATTTCCTGATGGATGTTTATCAAATCCATCAGAATCAAACAAAGTGAGATGTAACCAGGTCAAGCTGGAAGCAAAGAGAATAAAACAGGTGACAGATTTTACACGCTGGCTTTTCTTTAAATTCAGGTGGAACTGCAGGTAGTGATGGCAGCTGGGTTTATGGATCATTTCATTACTGATCATTTCTAACAACTTTAACTTTATTATTCCAAAGGAAGAAAAACACAGAATATAAACACATCAGCATGATATACATCATCATCCAGTCAGAGTCTCTCTGCACACAAGCTGCTGCTGCTTCATCCTCTCAGCTCACATCGTCCCGTTCATCACCATCACTGAAGAGATGGCTCCCATCTGTAGAGATAAGAAAGAAGAGAGGAGATAAACGAGTGTTTCAGAGCATCCTCATCTGTCATCAGCTTTAATAAATATAATAAATTATAAATAAAGTCTCATAAAATACTGCTGAGAGCTGCATGGACCTCCAACCCTCTACTGACCTCAGAGTCTGCAGTTTGTTGTGTGGACTCTTCACAAGATCAGACAGCTCCTTCACATCTGATTCCTTCAGGAAGTTCCCCCTCAGGTCCAGTTCTGTCAGATGGGAGGGGTTGGACTTCAGAGCAGAGACCAGAGAAGCACAGCTGATCTCTGACAACCTGCAGCGCCTCAATCTGAATGAAGAATAAAACATTATTTAATGAATCATCATTTAATCAACTAAACCACTGAAGAAGAAAACAGACTTTACCATGAAGACCAGCACAACTTTCACATCATATTAATCTGAACAAACAACTAAAACATGGTGTCTGACCTCAGAGTCTTCAGTCCACAGTGAGGACTCTGCAGAAAGCTGCACAGCTCCTTCGCTGCAGAGTCACTGATGGTGTTGTAGGTCAGGTCCAGTTCTGTCAGATGGGAGGGGTTGGACTTTAGAGCAGAGACCACAGAAGCACAGCTGATCTCTGACAACCTGCAGTTCCTCAATCTGAATAAAGAATAAAACATGTGAGCTGAAGCCAACAGGATGCAGGTTAAAACAGTCCAACAGAACAAGTGAAAAAGAGCTCTCATTAATATTAATGACAACATGCTGCTGCTTCAATAAAGACGGAGTAACTTCAGCTCTTAAACTCTGCCAGCTCCACCAGTGGCTCCATCCATACAAACTCATGTTGTGCAGCCAAATGATTCAAGTTTCAAAGAAAACAAACATGTCAGGAGGAACTTTGGAGCAAATGGGAACAAACTGATAGAAATGGAGATCAGGTTCACTGTTTTATTGAAGGTTAAAGGCACAAAAACATGGTGCAGTGATGTTTAATGTAATCATGGAATCAAACTTCTTTAAAGAGTCGACAGCAGCAGAACTTGTTACTGTGACTTGTTGTGTTTGAATATCTCAGTCAGTGCAAACATTACAGAGCCTTAGAAAAGTGTTGGAACCATCCAGAGGTGGACTGATTGATCAGTTTGGCTGATTAATGGATGCTGATGGACGCTTTGACTAACTATCAGAATCAGTCAGGTATTCTGGCACTCAGGATTTAACCCCCCTGTCAGCTGACGTCCTGGCTCTCAAAGCAGGTCAGCAGCAAAAGTTTGAAAGTGAAAAAACGGATCAGAAGGTGGAAAAAAGTTCAGAATCTGACAGAAAGTTTGAATCTAAAAACAGAAAACATCTCAAATATGAAGAAATGAGACTAAAGTGGAAATAAAACACTATGAAAGAAGAATGAACTTTACATTCAAACTGAAATAAACGTCTGCTGCACTTTTTTCACTTTGAATCTGGTTTTTTGTTCCTCAGAGAAACTGATGAAGCTTCATGTTTCTTATCTGCTGTTTCTCAGCCTGCATTCACTCACATGCTGCTCACAGCAACTCTGAGCTCTTACTGAATAAAACAGCTGGGAACAGCTCCCATACAGTCAGCAGGGGAACAGAACAGCATGTATCTGCAGAGGTGGAATGTAACAAAGTATTTTTTCTTCGTTACTGTACTTAAGTAGTTTTTTCTGGAATTTGTACTAACTTAAGTAAAAATAAAAATGCAGACTTTTACTTTTACTCCGTTACATTTTGTGACAACTATCTGTACTTTCTACTTCTTACATTTCTGGAACTGACGTCGTTACTCGTTACATTTAGTCAGTGCTTAATTTGTAAATCATAAGGTGCCGGAACGCAAAGTACATATGACAGCTCAGGGATGACGAGAGCGTACAGGTCCCGGAACGTATACAGAAAAGGTGCTGAAAACAACATGAAAATGTCCACTTGAAACGCTGTGGGACTTACAAGCCTCAATTTCAAATAATATCCATGGTATAAATGTTATGACGATAATTTATAATTATTTTAGGCTAGTGCGCAAAACATAGGCAAATGCCCACATCACCACAGGTGGGACTTAGGTATACAGCCAGCAATTAATTTCTCAACAGGTCTAACGTGTAAAAAAAATATTTATAATTCAAAGATTGGCACGGCGGCCTATTAATAGACAGTATGTTTGCTCACCATATTTAGTTGTTTAAAACACCCCACATCACGAGCATGTCCGGATTGTCCTCTACCTCTTGTTTTCTGCTTTTACTGCGTGTGTCTGTGGCAGTTCTGTGTCCTTTGGCCACCCAGGACCTCACGTACGGGACTGGATTGAATTTAGCCAGGGAGGTCCAACAAGATTTAAGAAGAGTAAAGATGACATGGTGGATGTGAGCAAAGAGCTACGGTTGGGAGTGCAAATCAAGTTCATTTGAGAACTAGCGACCGCAAATTGAATTTGCTCCGGCGGGGCTAGTCTAGTCACTTGTGGTCGTTTTGGAGGCTGCAAATCGAAACTTAATCAGGCCAATCAATTCGTGAGGAGCGGGGTCGGAGGCCGGGCTACCTAGTGACGACAGAGGTGCTACGTTTCAGTGTGTAGTTCCAGAGAATCCATAGACACAGATAGTTTCTCTACTTCAACATGCTACAGTATACATTAGACCATATTTGTTGTACACGCTGCTGGATGTGGTAACAGAATGTTGTTGATAAAAAAAAATTAAGTCCTAGCACCTTTTATAAGTTGTTGTTTTCCTTTTACTGCTCTCAACAGAGCAGTGTTGGAGAATATGTTGGCAAGGAAATTACTTAATCCGTTAGTGGTAAACTAGTAAATGTGTTGTCATTCACAGAATTAGAAGTAGAACAATGCACTGTATTGCCAATCACACACAATATCGACACCAATCTTTCAGTACACATACTGTTTATTGCTGTGAGCATTTAGAAGTGACATTGGCAGGTCTGCGGTTATGTAATTAAGAACTATAATGGCACAGACATGACATGGAGAAAGACAGCCCATTGCTCAGTACCCAGTACTTTTACTTTTGTACTCAAAAGTACATTTAAAAGTTAGTACTTAGTACTTTTACTTAAGTACATTTTTGGTGTACTACTTTTACTTTTACTTGAGTAAATATTTCGCAGGGTACTTCTACTTTTACTTAAGTACAAGACTTCAGTACTTCTTCCACCTCTGTGCATCTGCAGTGATGCAGCAGTCCCTGCCTCCCTCCTTCATGGCAGCTCAGTGATCATCCTTTGTGTCTGTGTTGGGCTCACCTGCACAGGGTCGCAGCACTTCACCTGTTCAGCTTCTCTTTGGCTGCACAGCTATCAAACACTGACTCTGCTCCATGTTTTCACACATTTCTCACCTGATGGAAAGCTGCTCACACACACTCACAGCCTCCTTCCATCTGCTGTTACCTAGCAACAAGTTAGCTCACAGCTTTTCTTCCATCCATCGTCCAATCATGTTATTCTTCTTCTGATAAACTCTTCTTTGTGTTTTCCTCACAGTCACTAAATGTCAGCATCACTTTCAGTTGGACTTGACATTGTGTAACAGAGGGAATTATTGATAGAATTCATGAAATAAAGCTCAACTGAAAGTGATTTCCTTTCAGTTATTAGTGGGAGAAGCTTTTTGGCTGGATTTTGTCATCATGAATGAATCTGACTGAAGATAACTGCTGCTGTGATGAAAGCTGCTTTCTAACCAAGTCAAAGATTGTTCATTTCCAACAGTGTTGGAGGGGAGTTTGTTAGTATCAGCTGATTAACGGGCTTTTGGAGTTTTTCTGCTCCAAACAGTTGTTATTGTTTCAGCCAGAAATATTCACCAACTCTGGAGCTCTAGAAGCATCAGCCAGTGATTCTAGATTTGTTTCTGTCTGACAGATTCACTGTGTTTTCTCATTATTGAATGAATCATCATTTCATCAACTAAACCACTGAAGAAGAAAACAGACTTTCCCATGAAGACCAGCACAACTTTCACATCATATTAATCTGAACAAACAACTAAAACATGGTGTCTGACCTCAGAGTCTTCAGTCCACAGTGAGGACTCTGCAGAAAGCTGCACAGCTCCTTCGCTGCAGAGTCTCTGATGGTGTTCCCGCTAAGGTCCAGTTCTGTCAGATGGGAGGGGTTGGACTTCAGAGCAGAGACCACAGATGCACAGCTGATCTCTGACAAACCGCAGAGCTCCAATCTGAATAAAGAATAAAACATGTGAGCTGAAGCCAACAGGATGCAGGTTAAAACAGTCAAACAGAACAAGTGAAAAAGAGCTCTCATTAATATTAATGACAACATGCTGCTGCTTCAATAAAGACGGAGTGACTTCAGCTCTTAAACTCTGCCAGCTCCACCAGTGGCTCCATCCATACAAACTCATGTTGTGCAGCCAAATGATTCAAGTTTCAAAGAAAACAAACATGTCAGGAGGAACTTTGGAGCAAATGGGAACAAACTGATAGAAATGGAGATCAGGTTCACTGTTTTATTGAAGGTTAAAGGCACAAAAACATGGTGCAGTGATGTTTAATGGAATCATGGAATCAAACTTCTTTAAAGAGTCGACAGCAGCAGAACTTGTTACTGTGACTTGTTGTGTTTGAATATCTCAGTCAGTCCAAACATTACAGAGCCTTAGAAAAGTGTTGGAACCATCCAGAGGTGGACTGATTGATCAGTTTGGCTGATTAATGGATGCTGATGGACGCTTTGACTAACTATCAGAATCAGTCAGGTATTCTGGCAGTCAGGATTTAACCCCCCTGTCAGCTGATGTCCTGGCTTTCAAAGCAGGTCAGCAGCAAAAGTTTGAAAGTGAAAAAACGTATCAGAAGGTGGAAAAAAGTTCAGAATCTGACAGAAAGTTTGAATCTGAAAACAGAAAACATCTTAAATATGAAGAAATGAGACTAAAGTGGAAATAAAATACTATGAAAGAAGAATGAACTTTACATTCAAACTGAAATAAACGTCTGCTGCACTTTTTTCACTTTGAATCTGGTTTTTTGTTCCTCAGAGAAACTGATGAAGCTTCATGTTTCTTATCTGCTGTTTCTCAGCCTGCATTCACTCACATGCTGCTCACAGCAACTCTGAGCTCTTACTGAATAAAACAGGTGGGAACAGCTCCCACATAGCCAGCAGGGGAACAGAACAGCATGTATCTGCAGTGATGCAGCAGTCCCTGCCTCCCTCCTTCATGGCAGCTCAGTGATCATCCTTTGTGTCTGTGTTGGGCTCACCTGCACAGGGTCGCAGCACTTCACCTGTTCAGCTTCTCTTTGGCTGCACAGCTATCAAACACTGACTCTGCTGCATGTTTTCACACATTTCTCACCTGATGGAAAGCTGCTCACACACACTCACAGCCTCCTTCCATCTGCTGTTACCTAGCAACAAGTTAGCTCACAGCTTTTCTTCCATCCATCGTCCAATCATGTTATTCTTCTTCTGATAAACTCTTCTTTGTGTTTTCCTCACAGTCACTAAATGTCAGCATCACTTTCAGTTGGACTTGACATTGTGTAACAGAGGGAATTATTGATAGAATTCATGAAATGAAGCTCAACTGAAAGTGATTTCCTTTCAGTTATTAGTGGGAGAAGCTTTTTGGCTGGATTTTGTCATCATGAATGAATCTGACTGAAGATAACTGCTGCTGTGATGAAAGCTGCTTTCTAACCAAGTCAAAAATAGTTCATTTCCAACAGTGTTGGAGGGGAGTTTGTTAGTATCAGCTGATTAACGGGCTTTTGCAGTTTTGCTGCTCCAAACTGTTGTTATTGTTTCAGCCAGAAATATTCACCAACTCTGGAGCTCTAGAAGCATCAGCCAGTGATTCTAGATTTGTTTCTGTCTGACAGATTCACTGTGTTTTCTCATTATTTAATGAATCATCATTTCATCAACTAAACCACTGAAGAAGAAAACAGACTTTACCATGAAGACCAGCACAACTTTCACATCATATTAATCTGAACAAACAACTAAAACATGGTGTCTGACCTCAAAGTCTTCAGTCCACAGTGAGGACTCTGCAGAAAGCTGCACAGCTCCTTCGCTGCAGAGTCACTGATGCTGTTCAGACTCAGGTCCAGTTCTGTCAGATGGGAGGGGTTGGACTTCAGAGCAGAGACCAGAGAAGCACAGCTGATCTCTGACAAACCGCAGTTCTCCAATCTGAATAAAGAATAAAACATGTGAGCTGAAGCCAACAGGATGCAGGTTAAAACAGTCCAACAGAACAAGTGAAAAAGAGCTCTCATTAATATTAATGACAACATGCTGCTGCTTCAATAAAGACGGAGTGACTTCAGCTCTTAAACTCTGCCAGCTCCACCAGTGGCTCCATCCATACAAACTCATGTTGTGCAGCCAAATGATTCGAGTTTCAAAGAAAACAAACATGTCAGGAGGAACTTTGGAGCAAATGGGAACAAACTGATAGAAATGGAGATCAGGTTCACTGTTTTATTGAAGGTTAAAGGCACAAAAACATGGTGCAGTGATGTTTAATGGAATCATGGAATCAAACTTCTTTAAAGAGTCGACAGCAGCAGAACTTGTTACTGTGACTTGTTGTGTTTGAATATCTCAGTCAGTCCAAACATTACAGAGCCTTAGAAAAGTGTTGGAACCATCCAGAGGTGGACTGATTGATCAGTTTGGCTGATTAATGGATGCTGATGGACGCTTTGACTAACTATCAGAATCAGTCAGGTATTCTGGCACTCAGGATTTAACCCCCCTGTCAGCTGACGTCCTGGCTCTCAAAGCAGGTCAGCAGCAAAAGTTTGAAAGTGAAAAAACGGATCAGAAGGTGGAAAAAAGTTCAGAATCTGACAGAAAGTTTGAATCTAAAAACAGAAAACATCTCAAATATGAAGAAATGAGACAAAAGTGGAAATAAAACACTATGAAAGAAGAATGAACTTTACATTCAAACTGAAAGAAACGTCTGCTGCACTTTTTTTCACTTTGAATCTGTTTTTTTGTTCCTCAGAGAAACTGATGAAGCTTCACGTTTCTTATCTGCTGTTTCTCAGCCTGCATTCACTCACATGCTGCTCACAGCAACTCTGAGCTCTTACTGAATAAAACAGCTGGGAACAGCTCCCACACAGCCAGCAGGGGAACAGAACAGCATGTATCTGCAGTGATGCAGCAGTCCCTGCCTCCCTCCTTCATGGCAGCTCAGTGATCATCCTTTGTGTCTGTGTTGGGCTCACCTGCACAGGGTCGCAGCACTTCACCTGTTCAGCTTCTCTTTGGCTGCACAGCTATCAAACACTGACTCTGCTCCATGTTTTCACACATTTCTCACCTGATGGAAAGCTGCTCACACACACTCACAGCCTCCTTCCATCTGCTGTTACCTAGCAACAAGTTAGCTCAAAGCTTTTCTTCCATCCATCGTCCAATCATGTTATTCTTCTTCTGATAAACTCTTCTTTGTGTTTTCCTCACAGTCACTAAATGTCAGCATCACTTTCAGTTGGACTTGACATTGTGTAACAGAGGGAATTATTGATAGAATTCATGAAATAAAGCTCAACTGAAAGTGATTTCCTTTCAGTTATTAGTGGGAGAAGCTTTTTGGCTGGATTTTGTCATCATGAATGAATCTGACTGAAGATAACTGCTGCTGTGATGAAAGCTGCTTTCTAACCAAGTCAAAGATTGTTCATTTCCAACAGTGTTGGAGGGGAGTTTGTTAGTATCAGCTGATTAACGGGCTTTTGGAGTTTTGCTGCTCCAAACTGTTGTTATTGTTTCAGCCAGAAATATTCACCAACTCTGGAGCTCTAGAAGCATCAGCCAGTGATTCTAGATTTGTTTCTGTCTGACAGATTCACTGTGTTTTCTCATTATTTAATGAATCATCATTTCATCAACTAAACCACTGAAGAAGAAAACAGACTTTACCATGAAGACCAGCACAACTTTCACATCATATTAATCTGAACAAACAACTAAAACATGGTGTCTGACCTCAGAGTCTTCAGTCCACAGTGAGGACTCTGCAGAAAGCTGCACAGCTCCTTCGCTGCAGAGTCACTGATGCTGTTCCAGCTCAGGTCCAGTTCTGTCAGATGGGAGGGGTTGGACTTCAGAGCAGAGACCACAGAAGCACAGCTGATCTCTGACAAACTGCAGTTCTCCAATCTGAATAAAGAATAAAACATGTGAGCTGAAGCCAACAGGATGCAGGTTAAAACAGTCCAACAGAACAAGTGAAAAAGAGCTCTCATTAATATTAATGACAACATGCTGCTGCTTCAATAAAGACGGAGTTACTTCAGCTCTTAAACTCTGCCAGCTCCACCAGTGGCTCCATCCATACAAACTCATGTTGTGCAGCCAAATGATTCAAGTTTCAAAGAAAACAAACATGTCAGGAGGAACTTTGGAGCAAATGGGAACAAACTGATAGAAATGGAGATCAGGTTTACTGTTTTAATGAAGGTTAAAAGCACAAAAACATGGTGCAGTGATGTTTAATGTAATCATGGAATCAAACTTCTTTAAAGAGTCGACAGCAGCAGAACTTGTTACTGTGACTTGTTGTGTTTGAATATCTCAGTCAGTCCAAACATTACAGAGCCTTAGAAAAGTGTTGGAACCATCCAGAGGTGGACTGATTGATCAGTTTGGCTGATTAATGGATGCTGATGGACGCTTTGACTAACTATCAGAATCAGTCAGGTATTCTGGCAGTCAGGATTTAACCCCCCTGTCAGCTGACGTCCTGGCTCTCAAAGCAGGTCAGCAGCAAAAGTTTGAAAGTGAAAAAACGGATCAGAAGGTGGAAAAAAGTTCAGAATCTGACAGAAAGTTTGTGAATTTGAAAAAAAAAACATCTGAAATATGAAGAAATTAGACTAAAGTGGATATAAAACACCATGAAAGAAGAATGAACTTTACATTCTAACTGAAATAAACGTCTGCTGCACTTTTTTCACTTCGAATCTCGTTTTTTGTTCCTCAGAGAAAGTGATGAAGCTTCATGTTTCTTATCTGCTGCTTCTCAGCCTGCATTCACTCACATGCTGCTCACAGCAACTCTGAGCTCTTACTGAATAAAACAGGTGGGAACAGCTCCCACACAGCCAGCAGGGAACAGAACAGCATGTATCTGCAGTGATGCAGCAGTCCCTGCCTCCCTCCTTCATGGCAGCTCAGTGATCATCCTTTGTGTCTGTGTTGGGCTCACCTGCACAGGGTCGCAGCACTTCACCTGTTCAGCTTCTCTTTGGCTGCACAGCTATCAAACACTGACTCTGCTCCATGTTTTCACACATTTCTCACCTGATGGAAAGCTGCTCACACACACTCACAGCCTGCTTCCATCTGCTGTTACCTAGCAACAAGTTAGCTCACAGCTTTTCTTCCATCCATCGTCCAATCATGTTATTCTTCTTCTGATAAACTCTTCTTTGTGTTTTCCTCACAGTCACTAAATGTCAGCATCACTTTCAGTTGGACTTGACATTGTGTAACAGAGGGAATTATTGATAGAATTCATGAAATAAAGCTCAACTGAAAGTGATTTCCTTTCAGTTATTAGTGGGAGAAGCTTTTTGGCTGGATTTTGTCATCATGAATGAATCTGACTGAAGATAACTGCTGCTGTGATGAAAGCTGCTTTCTAACCAAGTCAAAGATTGTTCATTTCCAACAGTGTTGGAGGGGAGTTTGTTAGTATCAGCTGATTAACGGGCTTTTGGAGTTTTGCTGCTCCAAACTGTTGTTATTGTTTCAGCCAGAAATATTCACCAACTCTGGAGCTCTAGAAGCATCAGCCAGTGATTCTACATTTGTTTCTGTCTGACAGATTCACTGTGTTTTCTCATTATTTAATGAATCATCATTTCATCAACTAAACCACTGAAGAAGAAAACAGACTTTACCATGAAGACCAGCACAACTTTCACATCATATTAATCTGAACAAACAACTAAAACATGGTGTCTGACCTCAGAGTCTTCAGTCCACAGTGAGGACTCTGCAGAAAGCTGCACAGCTCCTTCGCTGCAGAGTCACTGATGGTGTAGTTCTGACTCAGGTCCAGTTCTGTCAGATGGGAGGGGTTGGACTTCAGAGCAGAGACCAGAGAAGCACAGCTGATCTCTGACAAACCGCAGTTCCTCAATCTGAATAAAGAATAAAACATGTGAGCTGAAGCCAACAGGATGCAGGTTAAAACAGTCCAACAGAACAAGTGAAAAAGAGCTCTCATTAATATTAATGACAACATGCTGCTGCTTCAATAAAGACGGAGTGACTTCAGCTCTTAAACTCTGCCAGCTCCACCAGTGGCTCCATCCATACAAACTCATGTTGTGCAGCCAAATGATTCAAGTTTCAAAGAAAACAAACATGTCAGGAGGAACTTTGGAGCAAATGGGAACAAACTGATAGAAATGGAGATCAGGTTCACTGTTTTATTGAAGGTTAAAGGCACAAAAACATGGTGCAGTGATGTTTAATGGAATCAAACTTCTTTAAAGAGTCGACAGCAGCAGAACTTGTTACTGTGACTTGTTGTGTTTGAATATGTCAGTCAGTGCAAACATTACAGAGCCTTAGAAAAGTGTTGGAACCAACCAAGAGGTGGACTGATTGATCAGTTTGGCTGATTAATGGATGCTGATGGACGCTTTGACTAACTATCAGAATCAGTGGAGTTTGAGGCTGATGGTTGGGAGACCTCCCCCATCTCCACCAGGAAGCTACAAAGCTGAAGTCAAGGAGGAGTCAGAGTGTTAAGTTCAGTGTTTCCATTCAGACTTTAAACATCACAGCTTCCATCAGAGTCACATGATTTAGAAGCAGACAGAAACACAGCAGGCAGCAGCTCAGCTTAGAGACTCATCTTCAGGAAATCCAAACACTGGACTAATGAGCAGATCAGTACAGATGCTCGCTACCAAAGCAGAAACTAAAAGATGTATCTTCTGCTGTTATCGGCTCATCCTGTTTTGTTACTGATGATCTCAGCTCAGCAAAGAACACCATGTGAGCAAAGCATCTTCTCACACTGACAGTCAGCTGTTTTGCCGGAGTGAACAGGGCAGACAATACAGCCTCTAAATAAGGCATTATCTGTCTTTATTTCACCAATACTTTAAGACAAATGACTGAATGAACGTGTACTATTGCACTGTTAGCTCAGAGCTGCCATGCTGTTGCTATTTGGGGCTATCGGGGGCTTTCTATACACGCTTCTAGTGGCGCTGCACGCGTCGATGATGTCATCCCACTGTATTGTGTAAGCCCGGTTCACTCCCGTTATATGGATATACGCAGATCTCAAGTGATATAAATAGTGTCCGAAGGACGCTGACTAACCAAACTGTTATCGGTGAGTAGATGAACGTATTTTATGCCAGAAATAAAGTTCAGGTTTAAAAAAACGAACTTCCCCTTTAAGGCCCTCGGCCTCTGGAGAAGTCACTCAACCTCCCTCCTTCATGCAAAGTCGAGTGTGTCATCACCCAGCAAGGATTGGCTCTTTTGGCCCTTCTGCCCTAAATTCCTCAGGTTTATCTTGTCTTTTTAATCCCCTTGGTCCCTCAATAAACCTTTAAACTCCAACTTAGCATGTGGAAATATTTCATGTTCCTCTCCTCTAACCCTAGCCGAGCAGGGCTCTGTAGCTGCAGCCTTTGTGTGTCACTCTGCAGACTGCCATGCTTTCTGTAGGACTGACAGACCTTTCTTCCAAGAAATGAATACATAAAGGACAACTTGTTTTTCTCTTATATTGACTCACTTTAAAAAGTTTCCACAGAGAAGTACATTCCACGCGTGAATGATGTCATCCCACTGTATTGTCTATGCCCGGTTCACTCCCGTTATAGAGTTTAAAAAGCTTAAACTGCACTTTGGTTATTTATTTATTTATTTTTAAAGTTTCATATTCATGTTCAAAATGGACAGCAAAACTAAATCTACACTTCAGGACGTACTGTGATAGAAAAAATCTGATCCTTTATGCTCATATAATCATTTCTACTTCTGTGTAACTGCTTATGTTGACGCATGCATGAGATTAATAGCTGCACTCGGGAGATCACCACTGTCCGCTCTAAGAACTGAGTGTCCCACAGCCTGGGCGGTATCAACACCACTATCTGCTCCCAGCAGGACAGAAGGAAATGTCTCATGCATAGACGCAAGCATCCGTCTTCTCTGCCCTATAAAAGCTTCCTGAGAGCTCTGCATCTCTGAACATTTGCATCATAGCTTCTGTATGTAAACGTTCCCTTACTGCAGGATAATTAATGTCCTCTGCTTTTGAACTTCAGACAGTATTCCTGAGTATTCTTATTCATTTTCCTGACATACTGAAAACATGCAGTCATCATGACTCTGAGGAGTCTGGGGAGGAAATATCTGATAAAAACAGCAACATTTCTGTGGACTGTGGGGAGCTGCTTTTGGACAGTTTCTAAAGTTAGACTGATAAAAAGCTGTAAAATATCCTTTTTTGTTCCATTTTAATATTAGGAGTCAGACTTGGTGAGCAGTACGACTTGCAGATCCTGATTTTAGTCCTCTACAGACATCTGTTCAGAAAAGTCACTTGGACATGATGTTTTCCCCAGTGTGTTCAAACATGTCTTATTCACTTCCAGTAACACTTAGAAGGATTCTGTGTGTTTGGGAAATACATTCAGCTTCTGATTCACTAAAGGATTATGTGGCTTTGTGGCCCGTTAAATGGCAGCAAACCAGAGGCTGCACATCTGTCTAATTCACAGTCGCCTTCACAAAGGGTCAGGTTCACCTCAAACCCAATAACCATGCAGATATCATCACTCTGTTCCAGTGCAGTGTGTCCACATTTAAAGGAGGTTTGATGCTCACATTTAGAGGAAAAAACAGCTCATATTTCTGTAAAGTAGTTTACTTTGGGTATGTGATGCTGTGTTTTAGGACAAATCTACAGGAATGCAAAGGAGTAAAAGAGCACTTTGGTATTTCTTTAAGCTGTGTGTGTTATATTTCATTATCAGTTATTTAAGCCAGATAATCAAAAGGCAGAACAGATCAACCTGTTTCAGTGATCAAGGTACCTGGAAGCTGTTTTTAATCCATTTAAGCCAGAATTATATCAGCTCTCAGCTGAAAAGGTCATGAATCCTTACCTGAGTTTTTCCAGTCTGCAGTTTGGACTCTTCAGTCCAGCAGAAAGCTGCTGCACTCCTGAATCCTGCAGGTTGTTGTTACTCAGGTCCAGTTCTGTCAGGCTGGAGGACTGGGAGCTGAGAACTGAGGACAGAGCTGCACAGCTTCTCTCTGAGAGGTTACAGCCATCCAGTCTGAGGAGGAAATGAGATGGAAGGAAATAACTTGATCCATTAATCAATTAAACTACATTCGAATTTGATTAGTGGAAGTATTCTGTTTCCCTATTTGTTTCTGTTTATATGTCCATGGAAATAAAGTAAAAACATAAAATAAAATAAGCTAAATAGAGTTTATTTCTCTGTTAATAAGTAAAGAATGTATTTAAAAAGAAATATATCTATGTTGTACGTACAGAGCTTTCTTGGAGGCTTTGACCACGGGCAGCAGCCTCAGAAGAGCCTCCTCTGAAGCAGAGTATTTCTTCAGGTCAAACTCATCCAGATCTTTTCCTGATGACAGTAAGATGAAGACCAGAGCCGACCACTGAGCAGGAGACAGTTTATCTGTGGAGAGACTTCCTGAACTCAGGGCCTGTTGGATCTCCTCCACCAGAGAACGATCATTCAGTTCATTCAGACAGTGGAACAGATTGATGCTTCTCTCTGCAGACAGATTCCCACTGATCTTCTTCTTGATGTAATCGACTGTTTCCTGATTGGTCTGTGAGCTACTTCCTGTCTGTGTCAGCAGGCCTCGTAGGAGCCTCTGATTGGTCTGCAGGGAAAGACCCAGGAGGAAGCGGAGGAACAGGTCCAGGTGTCCATTTGGACTCTCTAAGGCCTTGTTCACAGCACTCTGATGGAGATGTTTTAGACCTTGTTTATTGAACCATTTAGGCTTCCAGGGGGTTGTTTGCTGCTTCAGCAGGTTGAGTCCAGAGTTGATGAAGGTCAGATGGACATGAAGAGCAGCCAGAAACTCCTGAACACTCAGATGGATGAAGCAGAACACCCCTCCCTCCTCTCTAAAGATCTGTGTGAACACTCCTGAGTACACTGAGGCTGCTGAGATATCGATGCCACACTCTGTCAGGTCTGATTCATAGAAGATCAGGTTTCCTTTCTGCAGCTGCTTAAAAGCCAGTTTTCCCAGAGACTCAATCATCTTCCTGCTCTCTGGACTCCAGGGTGGATCTGTCACAGCTCCTCCATCATACTTGAGCTTCTTCACTTTGGCCTGAACCACCAGGAAGCGGATGTACATCTCAGTCAGGGTGCTGGGCAGCTCTGCTCCCTCTCTGGTTTCCAACACATCCTCCAGAACTGTAGCAGTGATCCAGCAGAAGACTGGGATGTGGCACATGATGTGGAGGCTTCGGGATGTCTGGATGCGGGAGATGATCCTGCTGGCCTGCTCCTCATCTCTGAATCTTTTCCTGAAGTACTCCTCCTTCTGTGGGTCAGTGAACCCTCTGACCTCTGTCACCATGCCAACACAGTCAGGAGGGATCTGATTGGCTGCTGCAGGTCGTGTGGTTATCCAGAGGCGAGCAGAGGGAAGCAGGTTCCCCCTGATGAGGTTTGCCAGCAGCACATCCACTGAGGTGGGCTCTGTAGCATCAGTCAGGGGCTCCTCGCTGTGGAAGTCCAGAGGAGGTCGACACTCATCCAGACCGTCAAAAATGAACACAACCTGGAACTCTTCAAAGCTGCAGATTCCTGCTTTTTTAACTTCATTAAAGAAGTGATGAACAAGTTCCACCAAGCTGAACTTTCTCTCTTTCAGCAGATTCAGCTCTCTGAAAGTGAATGGAAACATGAACTGGATGCCCTGGTTGGCTTTGCCTTCAGCCCAGTCCAGAGTGAACTTCTGTGTTAAGACTGTTTTCCCAATGCCAGCCACTCCCTTTGTCATCACTGTTCTGATTGGTTCATCTCTTCCAGGTGGGACTTTAAAGATGTCTTCTTGTCTGATGGATGTTTCTGCTCTGCCTGCTTTCCTGGATGCTGCTTCAATCTGTCTGACCTCATGTTCATCATTGACCTCTCCGGTCCCTCCCTCTGTGATGTAGAGCTCTGTGTAGATCTGATTCAGAGGGGTTGGCTTTCCTGCTTTAGGAATCCCCTCAAACACATCCTGGAACTTCTTCTTCAGAGCAGACTTGAGTTTGGGTTGACACCTGTGAAGAGGCTCTGAATGACAAAATAGAAGATAAGAAGATTTCCTGTTACTGAGCAGCGTATGGAGCGTAAATAGAAAGAAAATAAAGTCTGAAATGACGTGCCTTTAAAGCTAAATTTCCCTCAATCTCTGATGAGACACTTATCTTAGTTACAGTCATGAATATTAGCTATTATTGCAAATGAAAGACACAAATAATTTCGATGTTTTTGTCCTTATCAATTCATTCTAACACTCAGTGTAGATGGGGAGCATCACATGTCTGCAAAACCTATAACAAAACAACTTGTAACAGTTTGGTGTAAAACATTTGGAGTTGTGAATCACACACCCAACTCAAAGCTCTCAGTAAGGGAAGCAACTCAAGGCCTTGCCTCAGAAAAACCAGAACACAACTATTCCACAAACTACCAACCATAACAACCATAAGAACAACACAGACCAAGAAAAACAAGAAGATAATCCCACTAAAAACACTCCAAGTGAAAAAAATAAATACATCAAACAATTTTGAGCAACTGCAGAAGATCCTCGACACCAAACTTTACTGCAAACCCTACATTCACCTGCTGCTGCACAGGTGGAGCTTCCTTCTGAAACACACATCCAAACGCATCTTGAAATCACAGATTCTTTGCTACAAACACATTAGCAACCATAACCCTGTTCAAAGCCCTCAGAAAACAGGCTACTCCAGACATTTCCTAACATAAACCAAGAGGTACACCCTCAGAAAATACCACTGAAGAGCATCTCCCAAACACATCTTTCTCCCACTTCTGCCGAGGTTAAAGATGGACTCCACTGTATCTATCATGCCATACAGATTCAGCTACTACACAAACTAATGTGCAACTGAACTGGTGTTGGTTCAAGTCTGTAAAAATGACACTGCTCCCCTACTAATGGCCCTCTCTGACCTCATGAGACAATCCCACCGCTTCACTCTGTAACCCATTCATTTCAACAGCTTGCGTTGTGTAATGATGGTTTGTCGCTGTGCAGGAAAAGTGCACGTCAAAGCAAAAATGGAGGACAAGCTGGTTGTGTGGGTGAATTATTCACGATGATCCCTCCTGCACCCACAGAATCACTGTCAGTGCAGCAGTGCATTGCAACATAGATGGGAACAGGACAGATTAACCCTCCTTATTGAGTACAAATAGCCTACAATACATAACACCCAATAGCTTCCTGCCTGCCTGCCAACAACAAAATAATGTGTCTATTTTGCTCTGTAATTTGCAACCAGTGTGCTGATCTAAGGCTAAGTACATGTCACACTTGGTCTTAAAGGGCCCTTATAATAATATGTGGCCTTACCTTTTTGTGCTGATGGGCCAGACAACAAACCCAGCTGAGAGGAAAGTGTAGGGTCTAATTTTTGAAGATGTTCCATCATCTTCCTGCTGGCTTCCTCTCCTTTTCTTCCTACATCATCGATGAGTCTTCGTGCCTTATCTGCTGTATGGTTTATCTCAATTATTGCTTCTTTCTCCAAACGATTGAAGACACCATCTACAAAGAGGGCATCAAGCAGCTGCTTGAGGATTTCTTCTGGCACCCTCTCCACAAACTCCATTCGTATTCTGTTGAGTTCGCTCTCTGCAAGGTGTCATAGACATGAACATGAATCTCACTTTTCAGTAAATGTTGAAATGTAAAACTAATGCGTGTGAATCATGACTACTTCAGGGGTCCATGTACATTTTGAAAGCTGACAGTCAGTGATGAATGATGTCATGAACATAGCTTTCATTGTGCTTTTGTTGATCATATGGCTGTGAGGCTCAGGGAAGAGGAGCTCGCTTTGTGTGGAAGATTTCCCAAAAAGTGTTTCTTCCTAATATCACACACCCAAACCAAATGAGAAAATGGGACCAGGGTGTTAAACAATATTTTAATGACATAAAAGGTTGAAAGTCAAGGTATTCCAAAAATTGGGGTAAATCACAAGAAGAGTGCTTGTGATTTTATGAACCTTCCAGGCTGTCAGAGTCATTGCTGTTTATATCTATCTGCCATTAATATCCTGACAGCTGCACATAAAGCTCTGAACTTAATAAGCAGCAGAGTTCGCTCTGACAGTGACCAAAAATAATGTAGAGATTCAATGACCAAATCAAAGTTCATTTTAATCTGACGTATACTCTCTTATATGAAGGCTGATGTGTTCGATCAGATATCAGCGGGATAGAACAGGCTTCTATACTTGTTTCTGGTTATTCTGGAGAAGACATCACCTAAAAACTCATTTTACATTCTGTTTAATGATGGCATCAAATTGATGGCAGGCTGCAGAGATCTTTAAATTAAAGGAATATAAGACTGTTAGGCACTTATCACCATGGTAACTGGTGTTTTCCCTTACATATCATGTCTCTGCCTCTGTCTCTATCTTTCGGAGCCTCTCTTTGCATAGTTTCCAAAACTTGTGATTTATGGATTTGGCCAGCTGGTCTCTCAACGCAATTGATGAAATTTTCTCAACGAGAAGACAGGGTTTGGGGGAACCCTCTTGTCCAGACAGGACATTTTTCTCCGGATACACAATGGACTCCTGGGAGTGGAGGATTGTATATCTACCAATAATAATGTCAGTCGAGGATGTCAAAGATGTGTACAAAATTGGATTTTTGATAACAGGCTTTCTGCTATTTGGAGTTGGCGGTTACCTGGCATATCAAGAAATTGGGAAAACATCGGCAGCTCTTCTGGCCACTGTGAAGCTGCGAGACATATGCGATGAGATCTACAGAGCGAACAACAGTCAGACTATGATGCTACGTGAGCAGAATCGCACGCTGGATGCCATTCCTGGACTCGGGAATGAAATGGAATAAATCCTGGAGAAAGTTGTTTCACTCGGATCTGGCAGAGAGTCCATGAATTTGGCTGTTTAGATTCGTCATTGAGAAACCCAGCAAAACTCTCAAGGCAGACAGAAAACAAATGTCGGCCTGACCCAAAACAATTGTTATCTGAATTCTGGCTCCCCTCTCGGACGGCTGTCCTTCAATTTCTCCTGGTTATTATGTAAAGAAGATGCTCTGCTCCTTCTGCCCCCCCTTCCCTGAGAACATCTGTGGACCTACTCTGAACTGTACAGGCTGGTTGATAAGCTTTCCATCCTGTTATCAAAGACAATGGCCTCTGAGACAGTGCTTTCACGGACTTACTTACTTACACACACATATCCACACAAAAACATATCCGCTTCTGACACCACCTCCACCTCCCCTACTTGCTACTCTGTCTTTGTTTCACTCTGCCTGTGCTGAGGTTTTTTCTCCTCCTCTCCCCTAATGTGCTATTTCTTCTGTCAATCTACCCTGATCTTATTAACGCTTCACTAGGAGGAAAACTTAGTCATATTCAAATGTCTATTAAGACCTATTATCACTGTATAAACCTTAATATTTCCTCTCAGATGAAAGTCTTTTATCCAAGTTCCCATTAATTTATAGACCATTGAACAGCTTTTTAAATGCTTCCTCTTAGAGGAAAGCTTATCCATGTTTCTGATCTTATTAATGCTTCACTAGGAGGAAAACTTAGTCATATTCAAATGGTCTATTAGGCAAGGCAAGGCAAGGCAATTTTATTTATAGAGCACAATTCATACACAGGGCAATTCAAAGTGCTTTACAGCTACATAAAATCATTAAGTAATTAAAAAGTGAAGAGTGCAGATAAAATACTTTCAGGTGTCATATGCACAGCTAAATAGAACTGTTTTCAGCCTGGATTTAAACATTGTCAGAGTTGAGGCCTGTCTCACATCTTCTGGAAGACTGTTCCAGATTTTAGGAGCATAAAACTGAAACGCAGCCTCACCTTGTTTAGTCCTGACTCTGGGCACCAGTAGGATTCCCCTCCCTGAGGTTCTCAGAGCCCGAGTTGGTTCATATGGCTCTAACATGTCAGAGATGTACTTTGGCGCTTGACCATGAAGAGACTTGTACACAAGCAGAGCTGTTTTAAAGTCTATTCTCTGAGCGACAGGAAGCCAGTGCAGAGACCTGAGCACTGGACTAATATGGTCGTATTTCCTGGTTCTAGTCAGGACTCGAGCAGCAGCGTTCTGGATGTACTGCAGCTGTCTTATAGCCCGTTTAGAGAGCCCAGTGAGCAGGCCGTTACAGTAGTCTAACCTGCTGGAGACAAACGCATGGATCAGTCTCTCTAAGTCTGGTTTAGACACTATTCCTTTGATTCTGGCAATGTTTTTTAGATGGTAAAAAGCTGCTGATGTTACAGATTTAATGTGGCTGTTAAAGTTCAGGTCTGAGTCCAATATTACCCCGAGATTTCTAACTTGATAGTTAGGTTTTAGAGAGAGAGTCTCAAGGTGACTGATAACACTTTCTCTTTGTTTCTGTGGGCCACAGACAATGATTTCAGTTTTGTCTGAGTTTAGCTGGAGAAAATTGTTTTGCATCCACACACTGATCTGTTCGATGCAGCGACACAGTGTATCTACAGGCCCGTGTTCTCCTGCCGTCAGTGACACGTAGATCTGAGTGTCATCTTCATAATTGTGGTAGGACACATTATAGCTGCGTATTATCTGGCCTAGTGGAAGCATGTACAGATTAAACAATACGGGTCCCAGGATTGACCCCTGGGGAACCCCACAGGTCATAGCCATTTGGTCTGAGACACAGTTACCAATTTCAACAAAATATTTCCTGTCCTCCAGATAGGACTTGAACCAGTTTAAAGCACGACCAGAGATTCTGTAGCGTGCTCTCAGGAAAGACAGAGAACGGAGATGTTTACATTAACCTTCCCCCCTTTTTCAAATGTCTTGACATCGAAAACATTTCACTGTTTATGACCCTTTCAACGGATTACCTAAAGAAGATAAGGACCCAGATGTGAATTCCGACCCACTGGAGTCTCTTTGTGAGATTCTCTCCTCCACGCCAGCCACGCATAATAAATTATGCAAACTGACACCTTCTGATAAAGAAACAGACCAGGCTTGCTCTTCTTTCCTGGCCTGTTACCAAGGAATGTTCAACGCTCCACTTTTTTTTAGAAGAATAGAATCAACCCTAATCATCACTTTTCTTGGAAAAAACTGTTAAAATCGGAAATGCATAAATCTACAGATCATTTTGAAACATTCGCCATTCTTTTACATGAAGTATTTACCAAGTTATGGAATACTGGATTTAATAGAATCCCTTTCTTGGAGCCACAGCGCCCCCCAAAGGACATGGATAACGGACACTTTTCACTATGTCAGACTAATGACAAAGGACACTTCTAACTCTGGATGTTTAATGTTCTCATTATGTACAATGCATAACCCAATGGTGTAATTCCACAGGTATTGCCCAAAGAGCTGCAGATCATTCTAATTAACAGAAACCAAAAGTTGTCATACTATTTCTATCATGATAATATGAAGTATTGTATGCTGATAACTGTTCCATGCTCATATTTGTGTTTATGCCTGCTCGCATGCAACATTATTGTCTGTTAGGAACATTATGTTGTATAAATCAGTGTAACGTAGGTAAATGCGTTTGAAAGAGAGAAGTTTCCCCTTTTTTTCTCAGTAACCCCCCTTTTTAGCTTTTTGGGTTGGGGGTCAGCTGAACACTGATTGGACGAAAGCTGACATGTGACCTCGACTTTAAAGCCGAGTCGCGCCGAAGATTCGCCCTCTGGTCATTTACTCTCTTGTCATTCTCTCTCTTGTCTTTTACTCTCTTGTCATTTACGCTCTTATCATTTTCTCTCTTATCCCTTACGCTCCGCAACTCTCTTGTCCTCTCTCTATTTTACTCCGTAACTATTAATTCCCAATTTTTTTAGACTTCCTTTTTTTTATAAAGTCTGGTCCGATACACGCGAGTGTTTGCTAAATCACACCGCCCGGCCCAAGAAGAACAGCCGACTCAACGTCACCCAGGCGGTCACCAAGGAAACGTGGTCTCCAACAACGACGCCCAGCCGCTGGTAACCAAGGAAACGTGGTCTCCAAGGACTGACGCTCACCTTGTAAAGAACCACGATACTCTACGGCAAAAGTAAGGCGCATAAAGTCTGATATCTTTGGAGCAGTGGAACTCTGCTGAACTCGGAGTGCTGAATCCTTCCTCTGGAGGTGATGGTTGTGCAGAGATCCGTAGGAAATAACCGGCCGAAGTGATTAGCCATAGCAGCTCAGTGTGAAGGCCCAGACTGTATTAACGTTTTAACCCCAGGTCACTAGTCCTCCCGTTTAGCTAAGTTATCTCTCCCTTTCAACCGTGTTTCCTTATAACTATTGCAAAATACCCATATTCTGTCTCTTATCAATTGTTTATACACCTATATACCTGTGCAATGTTGAATAAATGTTTGTATTAATCCATTTAAGAGCGTCACGGACAGTTACTAAGTCGGTTGTCACTTCCAACAGAACGTACGAATCAGAATGAGACTACCCATTTTATTATCTTAACAGTTTTCCTCTCTGAACTGTAATTTAACGAGTTGAACCAATCAGAGGGGTGGTGCCCTGCTATTTTCGAGGTAAATATTAATTAGTAACGCCCAATAACGCTACAATTCCCACCCAGTCTTCTAACCTCTGTAATAAGATTGCATGGTCAACTGTGTCAAAGGCAGCACTCAGGTCCAGCAGAACTAAGACTGTGACTCTACTTGCATCTGTGTTCAGGCGGATGTCATTTGTCACCTTGATCATTAAGACCTATTACCACTGTATCAACCTTAATATTTCCTCTCAGATGAAAGTCTTTTAAAGATTTGTTATCATTCATTATATCAACCGTTCTGTTATTAGCTATATTCTTAAATGCCTCCTCTTAGAGGAAAGTTTATCCATGTTAGTTAGTTTTTGTTAGTTTACTCAAATTACCTGTTATAGTTATATCAATCCTACTGTTAGCTAAATTTACTTTTGCTCTGTTCTGTATTTCTGTGTTTGATTTTTCCTGATTGTTGTTTTTATGTTGTAAAGCACTTTGGATCGCCTTGTTGCTGAAAAGTGCTATATAAATAAATTTCACTTCACTTCATCAGAGTTGTGACTGACAGGTGACCTGTCCCAAATACTTCTTTCTCCCACTTCTACCGAGGTTAAAGATGGACTCCACTGTATCTATCATGCCACATCGATGCAGCTACTACACAAACTAATGTGGAACTGAACTGGTGTTGGTTCAAGTCTGTAAAAATGACACTGCTCCCCTACTAATGGCCCTCTCTGACCTCATGAGACAATCCCACCGCTTCACTCTGTAACCCATTCATTTCAACAGCTTGCGTTGTGTAAAGATGGTTTGTCGCTGTGCAGGAAAAGTGTACGTCAAGGCAAAAATGGAGGACAAGCTGGTTGTGTGGGTGAATTATTCGCGATGATCCCTCCTGCCCTCCCCGACACCCTGAGAGCACCACAATCAACCGATTGTTTTAAAAGGGGTCTAAAGACATTTCTTTTTAGCAAGAGTTATGGTCCCCTCTCTTAGATGTTTATTTCATTGCTCTTATTATTCTATTTTATTTTTTTTTTTTTCTCCTTCTTTTTATCATTTTTAAACCTGTAAGCCCTTTGAGATCTCTGATATAAAGGGCACTACAAATAAAATGTATTATTATTATTATTATTATTCCTGCACCCACAGAATCACTGTCAGTGCAGCGGTGCATGTCACACTTGGTCTTAAAGGGCCCTAAGGGATGTCAGCTCTTTAAGAGATGTTTAAATTATTAGTCCAAAAGACTAATTTGGTCAATATAACTGAATATAAAAATATAAGCCCTTATAACAGAAATATGTGGCCTTACCTTTTTGTGCTGATGGGCCAGACAACAAACCCAGCTGAGAGGAAAGTGTAGGGTCTAATTTTTGAAGATGTTCCATCATCTTCCTACTGGCTTCCTCTCCTTTTCTTCCTACATCATCGATGAGGCTTCGTGCCTTATCTGCTTTATGGTTTATCTCAATTATTGCTTCTTTCTCCAAACGATTGAAGACACCATCTACAAAGAGGGCATCAAGCAGCTGCTTGAGGATTTCTTCTGGCACCCTCTCCACAAACTCCATTCGTATTCTGTTGAGTTCGCTCTCTGCAAGGTGTCATAGACATGAACATGAATCTCACTTTTCAGTAAATGTTGTTGAAATGTAAAACTAATGCGTGTGAATCATGACTACTTCAGGGGTCCATGTACATTTTGAAAGCTGACAGTCAGTGATGAATGATGTCATGAACATAGCTTTCATTGTGCTTTTGTTGATCATATGTCTGTGAGGCTCAGGGAAGAGGAGCTCGCTTTGTGTGGAAGATTTCCCAAAAAGTGTTTCTTCCTAATATCACACACCCAAACCAAATGAGAAAATGGGACCAGGGTGTTAAACAATATTTTAATGACATAAAAGGTTGAAAGTCAAGGTATTCCAAAAATTGGGGTAAATCACAAGAAGAGTGCTTATGATTTTATGAACCTTCCAGGCTGTCAGGGTCATTGCTGTTTATATCCATCTGCCATTAATATCCTGACAGCTGCACATAAAGCTCTGAACTTAATAAGCAGCGGAGTTCGCTCTGACAGTGACCAAAAATAATGTAGAGATTCAATGACCAAATCAAAGTTCATTTTAATCTGACGTATACTCTCTTATATGAAGGCTGATGTGTTCGATCAGATATCAGCGGGATAGAACAGGCTTCTATACTTGTTTCTGGTTATTCTGGAGAAGACATTACCTAAAAACTCATTTTACATTCTGTTCAATGATGGCATCAAACCGATGGCAGGCTGCAGAGATCTTTAGATTAAAGGAATTTAAATCACATAAGACTGTTAGGCACTTATCACCATGGTAACTGGTATTTTCCCTTACATATCAGAGTTGTGACTGACAGGTGAATGTGGGGTGTTGTACCCTGCCTCCTGCCCACTGCTGCAGTTGTATTAAGGGTTTATAATGTAGTTAAAGAGTCTAACAGTCACTGCTAACTGAAGGCTGAAGAAACACACAGAAACAACCGGAGCTGTGATTGGTCAGTTTGAGCATCATGTGTCTTACTGGTGTCTCCATGCAGAAACTGTTGGACTCCTACCTGCTGAAGGGGGTGGAGCTGCCTGGGTTGGAGGGTCCTCCGGGTGCTCCACAGGTGTCTCCATCTTTGCTCTAAAAGAGAAAAAGAAGCCGGAAAGTTCTCTATAGTGCAACAAAAACTAATAAAACTGATGCAAAAGTAAATTACTAAGTACATAACAGGAGTGTGTGTGAAGAAGGTTTAAAATATTTCACCATGAAGCTAATCGGAGTAACTTTCAGCTTCAGTTTACTTCAGAGGCTGTCTTTCAAGAGCTGAATGCAGTCCAGACTCTAGTCTTGGCTCAACTGGTGGTTCATATTCAGGTTGAAGTCTGGATGTGACTGCTGGTGCTGGTTCACATAATTTGGGCTCATATTTAGCACAAGCTTCAGGATGTGAGGCAGGTTTAGTTTCAGAGGATGCTTCAGAAGGCCAATAATTAGGTTTGTTTTTAGGAACTGGTTCTTCAGGTTCAGCTACAGGTGTAGTGAACAGCGAGGTGGACGAACAGGAAGGGAAGCGTTTCTGGGTTAGAAAATATGAAGCTGGTGACAGAGCTTGGTCCGGATGCAGGTTGAAGTTTAGGTCCATCACCAGCATCGTGAGAAGTTTGTTGCTGTTCTGGTCTTTAACACAACACTAAATTGTTTTTACTGTGAATAAAGGTGGTTTGGTGATGTGAGTGCTGAGCTCGGACATGGAGAAGAGTCATGGACAGTTAGAGATGGTCCTCTCACCTCTGAGCTTTGCTCTGGTTCTCATGTTCCCCACACAGAGAGGTTTTAGTGTCCTCACACTGATCCATGCTGCTGAACTCACATCAGCTCACACACACTTTCTACCTTCTTCTGCAGAGGAAACGCAAATCATTCATCTGCACATCAACTCAAAGCCTCATTCCTTTTAAGGGTTAACATGTTGCTGAATAACTTTTATCATTAGTAGGATCTACTCTTTCATTCTCAAGACTTTAGATTTCCATCACCAGGAGCAGCTCTTTACAGAATCTTTATGAATGCAGCCCCTGATCTTTAACATCTCCTCTAAACTGACTTTTAGACACTTCAGAGTTTCTTTTCCTGCTGACACCTGAAAACAGCAGCATTTGTACTCTGAATGTAATGAATAGATATCAACAACAGAAACTAAAGGATTATGTTAAAGAATGATTTCAGTCTGAATGTGAAGTCTGACTGAAAAAGCGACAGAATCCCACACGGCAGGTTCTGATTGGTCCAACTGGATCCTGCAGCAAAATGCAGGAAGTGAAAAGACTGAACCACAATGAACTCTTCACATCTTCATACATACATTGCATCACAGTTTCATAACGGAAGCTCTGACAGGAAGCTGCTCTTTCTGACTTTAAAGGTGGAGACGACGCTTTGATTCCAGGAAATAAAAACATGAAGCAGTTGTTTGTGAAGGAAACAAACAAAAAAAACATCAGCCGATCATCATGTTGATTGATTCCAGTTCATTAGTAATCTCATAATCATGTAGATTTGTCTTCAAACACAAACTGATCAAAGTTTGTTCTGAAATAAGAAGTGAACCCTTTTCTCCAAAATTACAGAGCAGAAACAAACAGGAAAGTTTGAACTTACAGATTGTTCAGAGCTGAAGTAGAAACACCAAAAATGAACAGCGTTCAAAAGTGGAACTCCTGATGTTATGTGTGATTTGCGGAGGCTTCGAAGTGTGTGTGTTAATGAGGCTTGCTTCATTTAGGGGAGGAGCCGAAAATGATGACGTGCAAAGCTTCACTACCCGGCTGTACCACATTATTTCTTAATAGAAATTAATAAAATCTCCCCTGTTTTGTACATTATTGTCCAAGTTCCACAAGCACTTTCACTGTCCTCTGCCTGGCATTTTACTAAAGTGACAGAAAAACATACACAACCTGACATATCATATGATACTACCTTCCTGGGAGAATTTACACACACAATACACTAAAAAATATTTCATTATACACACATGTGATAATTCATGTAGAGAAAATGTACTTTTTTTTTTGACAAATATCTTTATTGATTTTTTTTCTTTTAATTAACAAACAACCACATACAAAAACAAGGCAACAAAAACAAAAACAAAAGAAAAGAAGAAAAGAAGGCACATTAACAGACATATTCATCAAGCACAACAGTAAGTAGATACAAAATCCGGAAATTAACATTAGTGAAGAAAGTAAAAAGAATAACATGAGCAGAATAAGAAGAAAAAAGAAAAGAAATTATACAATCTCCGACAAACCCCCTCCCTCCAAAAACTCCATAAACGAATCCCAGATCTTAACAAATGTGTTATATTTCCCCTTGATCAAATATGTTAATTTCTCCATGGCTATACAGTGTGAGAGTCCTTCAGCCCACATTTGCTTCCTTGGCCTAAACATAGATGTCCATGAGAGAGCGATTTTATGTTTAGCTTCAAGTATACAATATATGACCATTGATTTCTCATACTTACTGAGTGTACAATTTTCTGGGAAAAGTCCCAGAATACAAAGCTTAGGGCATAGTGGAAGATGTGTATCATTGATCTTAGACAAAGTCATTATTATCTCCTTCCAAAATTCTTGGATAATGTAACATTCCCAAAGACAATGAAATAGAGTCCCTTTATGTGTACCACATTTAACACATAGATCAGGTGTGTTAGGATCAATACGATGTTGTACTACTGGAGTAATATATGTTCTCATCAGCCATTTGTACTGATGTAACTTAAATCGTGTATTTATCGTTTGAACTTGGCTTTGTAAGCATACATGCTTCCATTCTTCATCTGTTATTTCTTCTTTAAGATCTAGACACCAGGCATGTCTTTTATCATCTGAGGACTCTATTGATTTTCTAATGATACTGTGATAGAATCGAGAAATGAGTCCAGGTCTACCACAATAGTTCACAGCTATCATTTCAATAGTGTTCAAGGAAGGCATGTTTAAGGAGTTTTGAGTTTGTTTTATGAAATGTCTAATCTGCAAAAATTTAAAAAAGTGTTTGGCATCAATTTTAAACCTTTGCTTAACATCCATAAAACTTAAAAGAACATCTTTATCATAAAGATCTGATATTTTGTTGATACCCTTATTAGCCCATATCTTAAATCCAAGCTCATTTGTACCTGGTGTGAAATTTCTATTTCCCCAAATGGGAGTAAATTGGGATAAAGCAGCACTTTCTTTTAAGTAGTTCAAAACCTTATGCCAGACGATCACTGTATTTTTAACAAAAGTATTTAGGGTACATTTTTTCAAAATAGAAAGATTAGCTGAGTGGAGATATAACTTAAGAGAGATTTTGGTGGTTGTCTTCTCCTCGATCCTCGCCCAGTTAGGGAATGATGTAGTGTTAAACCAGTATGAAGCCGCTCTCAATTGTGCAGCCCAATAGTATCCTTGGAGAAAAGTACGTTTAACCCACCCCTATCATATGGTAAATACAAGAGAGTCATACGTAACCTGGGGCATCTATCATTCCAAATAAAATGACAAAAGATCTGCTTCATTTTGACAAAAAAGTTAGGAGGAGCAAGTGGAATGGTTTGAAAGAGGTAAAGAAGCTTAGGCAGAATATTCATTTTCAGAACATTAATACGTCCAATCATAGACAGTGGCAGGAATTTCCATCTGTTTATAGAGCCTGTCACAGACTCGACTATGGGGTCATAATTACTGGGTACCAATGATTCCATTGTTGGTGTAATTTTAACACCCAAATATGTGAAACTATCCTTAACATTCTTGAAGGGAGTGTATAGCGGTGGGGTTTTTCATGAACATAATTGTAGATTTTGTTGCATTAACTTTATAGCCACAAAAACTCCCAAATATTTCTATAGATTTCAAAAGGGCAGGTACAGATTGCTTCAGGTTGGTCAGGAAAACAACCACGTCATCAGCAAAGAGTGCCCTTTTATTCTCAATATCATTTATGTTAATACCGGTTATCTCAGGGTTATTTCTGATTGCAATAGCCAAGGGTTCTATTGCTAATACAAAAAGAGGTAATAAGGGACATCCTTGTCTTGTGCCTCTGGAAAGCGGAAACTGTTTTGACACTATGTGGTTTGTCAGTACTGATGCCCTTGAGTCAGAGTACAGGATCTTAATCCAGTTAAGGAAATAACTGTTTATACCAAAACGTTGAAGGACTTCAAATAAGTATGTGTGTTCCACCATGTCAAAGGCCTTTAAAGCATCTAGACCTATTATGGCCATGTCTGTCAGAAAGGTTGGGTTTGAAGGGGTAGGACACGGATGCAGAATTGAGGATGGAAGCAAAACTGTGAGTTTATTTCACAAAAAGATGGTAAACAAAAGGCGCGGCTGAGCCGGATACAAAAACCTAAACTGTGGAAAAATATATAACGAAACAAAACAAAACAAAAGCATGGAAACTTATCTGTGACTTATCTGTGGCGTGGCGTAGCATGGATGGTGACGGGGAAGGATCTCACAAGAACTGAAAGGAAACCTGGAAACTAAATACTGTGGAGGGTGATTAGGGATTGAGTGCAGCTGAAGGGGAAAACACAGGTGAGGGACGTGAGGCTGATGGCATGACATGAAAACTAAAGACCTGAACCTAAAATATGATCTAACTAAGAACTAAAGACATTATCTAAAAACCAAACATGATCTAAAACATAAAACACATGGCATGAGTCCATGGCATGACAGAGCCCCCCCCTCAAGGGGCGGATCCCAGACGACCCTAAAAAAAAAAAAAAAAAATCTGAGGGTGGGAGGGAGGGGCTCGAAACCGGTCAGACGGGGACCAGACATCCGGCGGCGTGGCTGCAGTGGCCAACCAGGCATGCAGCTCATACCGGCTTCGGGCGGCAGGAGATGGTGGTCTGGCGGACGCCCAGACTTCCCATGGCGTGGCAGGAACAGGCGGTGGTCTGGCGGACGCCCAGACCTCCCATGGCGTGGCAGGAACAGGCGGTGGTCTGGCGGACGCCCAGACCTCCCATGGCGTGGCAGGAACAGGCGGTGGTCTGGCGGACGCCCAGACCTCCCATGGCGTGGCAGGAACAGGCGGTGGTCTGGCGGACGCCCAGACTTCCGTCGGCATGGCGGCAGGAGACGGTGGTCTGGCGGACGCCCAGACTTCCCATGGCGTGGCAGGAACAGGCGGTGGTCTGGCGGACGCCCAGACTTCCGTCGGCGTGGCGGCAGGAGACGGTGGTCTGGGGGGCACCCAGACCCCCGACGACGTGGCAGCAGGAGGCGGTGGTCTGGCGGGCGGCCAGACATCCGACGACGTGGCAGCAGGAGGCGGTGGTCTGGCGGGCGGCCAGACATCCGACGACGTGGCAGCAGGAGGCGGTGGTCTGGCGGGCGGCCAGACATCCGTTGACGTGGCAGCAGGAGGCGGCGGTCTGGCGGGCGGGCGACCAGACATCCGTCGACGTGGCAGCAGGAGGCGGTGGTCTGGCAGGCGGCCAGACATCCGTTGACGTGGCAGCAGGAGGCGGTGGTCTGGCAGGCGGCCAGACATCCAGCGATGTGGCGGCAGAAGCCGGAGACGGTCCGGCGGACGCCCATACCCCCAAGGACGTGGCAGCAGGCGGTGGTTTGGTCGGCACCCAGACTTCCGTCTGCGTGGCGGGAGGAGGAGCCGGGGGCCGTCCAACGGTCGGCCGGACGTCCGGCGGGGGGGGGAGCCCCCCCTTCAAGGGATGGATCCCAGACATCCCCAACGTCTGGGGGTGGGAGGGGGGGGGGGCCCAAAGAGGTGAGTCCATGGGCCGGGGCCCCATGGGCTCTGAGGCTTTGTCGGGCCCTGCCGCCTCTTTGTCAGGTCCCTGGTCAGGTTCCGGGTCAGGTTCGTGGTCAGGTTCTGGGTCAGACTCATGGTCAGGCTTGTGGTTAGGCCCTATGGCCTCCTGGTTAGGCGCTATGGCCTCTTGGTCGGGTTGCCGAAAATGTCCAGCTCAGCAGCGTGCCGTACACTCCATGCCTCTTCCCAGATGTGAGATGTGTTCACTATCCAAGTCTCAAGAACCTGTTTTGCCACAAAGAAATCCAGGAGTTCATTGGAAACTCTGTATTTTTCCTTAGAGCTGCTCTCCCGTGCCGAGCAGCTCCACAGATTACCGGCCAGCTCCCAAAATTCCTCAAAGTCTGCCTCGTCCATGTCTGGTGAGATCCTTCTGTCAGACAGGTTGGGTTTGAAGGGGTAGGACACGGATGCAGAATTGAGGATGAAAGCAAAACTGTGAGTTTATTTCACAAAAAGATGGTAAACAAAAGGCGCGGCTGAGCCAGATACAAAAACCTAAACTGTGGAAAAATATATAACGAAACAAAACAAAAGCATGGAAACTTATCTGTGACTTATCTGTGACTTATCTGTGACTTATCTGTGACTTATCTGTGACTTATCTGTGACTTATCTGTGACTTATCTGTGACTTATCTGTGGCGTGGCGTCGCATGGATGGTGACGGGGAAGGATCTCACAAGAACTGAAAGGAAACCTGGAAACTAAATACTGTGGAGGGTGATTAGGGATTGAGTGCAGCTGAAGGGGGAAACACAGGTGAGGGACGTGAGGCTGATGGCATGACATGAAAACTAAAGACCTGAACCTAAAATATGATCTAACTAAGAACTAAAGACATTATCTAAAAACCAAACATGATCTAAAACATAAAACACATGGCATGAGTCCATGGCATGTCAATATCAGATGTTTCCTCTTTAACATGTATAATATTTAACATTCTACGGATATTGTGGAAACCTTGTCTACCCATTATAAAACCATTTTGGTCTGGCTCAACAATAGATGGCAAATACTTCTCTGGACGGCGTGCAAGGACTTTGGCTATTATTTTGGCATCATTATTGATCAAAGATATTGGGCGATATGACTCACATTTTGTAGAAGATTTGCCAGATTTTAATATTAAGGTTATAATTGCAGTCTTTAGCGTTAGAGGTAATTCACCTTTCTCTAATGATTCCTCACACATATCTAATAAGGGAGTAAGTAGCATACCTTTAAAAGTTTTATAAATGTCAATAGGAATGCCATCAGGCCCTGGTGTTTTCCCTCCTTTCATACTATCAATGGCCTCTGATAGCTCAGACCGGGATATTGGGAGGTTAAGTTCTTTTTGAGCATTATCATCCAGTCTAGGTATGTCTATTTGGTTTAAAAAGTTGTCAAGTGAGTGATGAGTTTCTTTAGTTTCTGATGTATATAGTTTTGAATAGAATGCCTGAAAATTTTTATTAATATCTTGTAGGTTAGTAATTGGTTTCCCTAGTTCAGACTCAAGTTCAAAGACTGCTCTTTCATTCTGTAATGATTTTATACGCCAGGCCAGTAGTTTCCCTGCTTTTTCCCCTTGGTCATAGAATGTCTGTTTTAATTTCATTAGACTGGACGCTGCCTTATTTGCTGATAACTCATTATACTGAGCTCTAAGAATGTCTAGTTTTTGTTTGGTCTCATTTGTATTGAGAATATTAATTTCTTCTTCTAATTCTTTAATGTCTTTTTCCAATTCTATCAGCTTTATATGTTGTTTATTTGAGATATTGCTTGTATAGCTAATCATTTGTCACCTGATAAAGGCCTTAAACGCCTCCCATCTAATTGATGCTGATGTCTGATTGGTGTTCATTGTAAAGTGGATATCAATATTTGCCTCAAGAAATGTCAAAAATCCACTATCATGGATCCATCGTGGGCTTAATCGCCACACTGAAGGTCCTTTACAAGCTCCAGTGACAGTATAGGAGTGCAACAGTGGCGCATGATCTGAAATGACAATACTTTTGTACCCACAGTCATTCACATTTTCTATAAGGGATTTAGAGAGAAGGAAATAATCAATACGAGAGTATGAGTTATGAGTAGCAGAGTAACAAGAGTATTCACGTCTAGATAAGTTATTGTATCTCCAAATATCACAAAGACCAAACTTATTTATATGGTGTTGAATTGCTTTCCTACTTTGAGTGTGTGTGACATCAATACCTGAGGATTTGTCAAGAGCTGGGTCCAGAGTACAATTGAAGTCCCCTGCTAAGCAGAAGTCACCATGTAGTGATGATAAGGTCAAAAATAAATTGTCATAGAATGAGGCATCATCATTGTTTGGCCCATATACACAAACCAAATTAATATCCTGACCTAATAGCAAACCCTGTACAACACAGTATCTGCCCGCTGAGTCTGATATGGTATTGTGAATTTTTATTGGAACAGAAGAGTGAAATAATATTGCTACCCCTCTTGCATGAGAAGAATATGAGGCTGCTATAATCTGCCCTGGCCATCTCCTTTTTAAGGGTGTAAGTTCAAATGAAAGTAAATGAGTTTCCTGAATAAAAGCAATCTGTGTTTTTATTTGTTTCAATCTGGATATTACTTGTTTCAGCTTCACCAACTTTCTAAGACCCCTGACATTCCATGAAATCATATTTACCCTTAAATCTCTGCTCATGACACAATTTGTAAATTAACCATTACTACTGTCGTCTCTATAATCAGAACATGTAATATTACCAATAATGTGCCTTCAAAACAAACATAGAACATACCTAACACAGGCCTTTCCCAAACAAGGCCAAACCTAACCCCCGTACGGACAAAAACGCACCCCTCCCTCTCCCCCTCCCCCTTGACCAGCGTCCCGGCCAGGCTCCAACCTGATCCTATGAAGGGAGCAGGTGAGCAACCAATCGTCACAATAGAGAAAATTAAAATAATACCTTGGATGTAAACTCCGCCCATATATCCCAATTTTTTAAATATTATTCTTTATAATATTCTTTGTCACCAAAAAAAATAAATAAATAAATAAATAAATATTTCACAGTCCATAATAGCTTAAACCATACTATTGTTGTCTCTTACTAACATCATTGCAATGTCACAGCAGCAACACAAATGCAGGTTATTGTTGACAATCTGGACTGTCAATCAGATCTATTATATTATTTCCCTTGTTCCTCGGAAGATTTGCGTCGGGTGTCTTGCGGATTGGAGCGCTCCAGCTTATTGACGAATTTCTCAGCCATAGCAGGAGAATTAAAGAAGTGCCAGGCGTCTTCGTGCCAAATCCGCAATCGTGCAGGAAATAGGAGTCCATAGTCTAAATTCGAGTCTCTCAGTCGTTGTTTTACACCATCAAAAAGTTTCCGTTGTTTCTGGACTTTTGGTGACAGGTCCGGGAAGAACAACACCCGGCTGTTCTCGAGGTTAACCTCCTTCAGACGTGCCGCATTCATCACTTGGTCTCTGTCACGAGAAGACAAGAATTTCACTAGCACAACACGCGGTTTCGTCTCACTTTGTTGTCGGTGGTTTTGTGCTGTCGGCGTCGTAGGTAGGCTACCCAGTCGATAGGCTTGCTCGATATTCAAGTGATCCTCCATACCCAGCACTTGCGGTAGCCATGTCATCAGAAATGCACGGCAGTCTCGTTTTTCAGAGCCTTCAGGAATTCCGACCAGCTTTACATTGCAACGTCGGCGTTGGTTCTCGATGTCTTCCATCTGCATAGTAAGTTTTTGGACTTTTTCCCGTGTGTTGTCAGCCACTACTGTGAGAGAGGAGATCTGGTCCTCCGCCGCACTAATGCGGTTCTAAACTTCAGTGAGTCTTTCTGAGAAGGTCCCTATAGCTTCTTTAATCTCGCGGTTAGAGGAGACCACTTCCTGCAGTTGTGTGGAGAAGTCGTTTCTGACTTCATTCAGTTGCGTGTTAAAGTCATTTCTAAGTGATTTTATAGCTGCTAGGATTTGACTCACATCGCTGGGTTCATCTTGATTTAGCATGGTGCTCTCCACAGCTCCTTCGGACTCGTCCTCGCTTAACACTCCAACGTCGTGTTTTTAAGTTTAGTTGTCCGTTTTCTCCCTTGATTCTTCGACATAGTACGACCTTCAGACTTTAGGATTAGTTTTGGTCACAATTCGCTGGATATAAACTGTTTAAACTTATAAGTTATTTCAAATCAGGCGGAGCTCCCTGTCCAAGCGACCTTTCAGTTGCACGCCATAACCGGACTGAAATGTACTTTTTAGTCTAAAAGTACAAAGTAACCTGTTGAAGGGAAATTCCAGCAGCTCTGTGAGTGCAACGCTAACGGAACCTCACATCATCGCCTTTATTCAACCAGGAAGTGTCTCACTGAGATCAGAGAGCTAATGCAAGAGAGTCCGGATCATCATCTGATCTGAGGAATCTTAAATCTCTGTGATTTTAAACTGCATGGATGAAGAAGAAATTACTGAAAATAATCTACACTGTCAACACATTTGCCCAGAATCCTTCCTGCAGCCAACAGCTTCAAACAGTTAAACACGGTGATGGGTGAGGACTAACCTCCCGCTCTGAATCTGCTGTGTGCACTTTCATCATGTCATTAGTTACTGGTTCTTCCTGTCACAGACGCCGCGCTCAGTCTCTTCTTCTCTCCTTAGTTATTTTGTTGTGTCCCGTTACTGTCCCATCCATGTAGGCAGAACTCAGTCCAAATGTTGGGAAGGCTCACAGTGATGGAACAGAATAGGTCTGTTCGCTGATAATCAGCATAAAATATACCAAAACCAGGGTTTAAACTGGGACTTGTTCTGTGCAAGAGCTCTGTAGCTTTAGTGCTGCTCCAGATGCACCAGATGTGTGCAGGTAGGCTAAAAACATCTGTCATCATGTGACAAACAGTGAACACATCAAGGTGACATCTCTCTGGTCTGCACACCAATCAGAGTCATCCTGGATGCAGCTGTCTGTGTGTAAAACTGATACTAATAAACTGTTAAAAGTCCTCTCTCCTGTGTATATGCATCAGCTCCAACAGTGGTGTTGTCATGGTGATGATGGGATGAGACATGAGTACCACAGTTTGTCATATTTACAGTAAACTGGAGTGGGTTTATCTTGATTTATCTATTGTCAGGAAAAACAAAATAAAACCAGTTACAAAAATAAGATCATGAAGCAATAATTGGAGCCACAGCTGACATCATAAGTGCAGTGTCAGCAACACACTGACAGCAGCTCCTCTCCTCATCATGTGAGCTTCAGGGGATTCTCACTATCTTGCGTCAAAATACAGATAACAAGTTGGTCTGACTTGCTTTAAAGTCGCTGAGGCACGCAAACCCCCTGACCACAATAAGGTGGCAGCCGGACTGCGAGCTCGCAGAGGAGAAGCAGTCCTGCTCCACACGTACGCGTTTCATGCTCGCCGTTGCTAGGCAACGGCACGCGCTTTGAAGAACTCTGCTTGCTCTGACGTAACAAAGGCACTCATCTGTGACGTAGGTTTCTTTCTAAAGACATCTGAGACATATAGTCTCATTTCAGCTGTTGGTCTGTCCACCGAACACAGAAGTATTGATCAGTTTGCAAACTTTGACTACTGAACAGGAAAACAATTATTATCACTTTAACTGAATCTGGAAACATGTTAGGATTGTTTGCTTGTGCTTCTCACCGGATTGTAAGAGGTCTCGGACTTTTCAATCCCCATCCACCCGTACCGATCCTCAACCCTGAAGTTGCACGACTCATAAAGCGGTATCAGGACAATGCTTCCTCCACAGGAACAGAAGGTCTGTTTAAAGTCAAACAGCCGGAGAATCAGTGTAATTTTAGTAAGGTTTATGACTATGCACAGAAAGGTTATTTTTCCATCAGCGTACCTGTGGAAGAAAGAATCACTGAATCAGAGGACACAGAGACACCAAAGCCCCCTAAAGGAGGAGCTGTTTCACCTACAGTTCAAACTAAAGTTACAGCTGTTGGGGATTACTCTACTTCAACCAGTGGCCACAAATTTCCTATCAAACAAACAGTTCCAGATGTCCAGCATCAAGAAGACAGGAACCTATATGGAAGCAAATCGTGATCAAATTCAAATGCATTTGCAGAAATGCTTTTTCATTTTAAGAATGTGGCTGCATTATGTGACTCATAAATAAAATTACTAATCAATCATCCTATTTGCATTTCAATTTTCTTCTTCAAGACTGCTCATTCTTTCACTTAATTAAAATAAAAAGGACAAAGACATTTGAGATTTAATTTTCAAAATATGCCTCAGCAAATAGATACCAAAATTCAATTTGAAATGTAAAAGTTGAAAATTCAAATGCATTTGCAGAAATGCTTTTTCATTTCAAGAATGTGGCTGTATTATTTAACTCAAAAAATAAAATTACTAGTCAATCATCCTATTGCATTTGCATTTTCTTCTTCAAGACTGCACATTCTATGCCATAATCAAAAAGAAAACAAAGCGGACATTGCTTTTTCGTTTTCGTGGTCTGCATGCAAAATACTGCCCACAATTCGAAAACGAAAAAGCATTCTGAGCGGTGCAGGACAGTGACGTCACGCCTGCTGACCGTGCTACCTATCATGTACGGTAGGGGGCGGTGTGCACATTTGCATTGCATTACATTGCAAATGCACCGGGAAATAGATTGGGAAAATTGCCAGGGTTTTTTAGGACGCCTCACTGATGAATGAAGCAACTCAAAAAATGACTAATACCGTTGCTGACCTCTTGAGGGAAGCCGCTGCTGCTTTGGAACATCACGTTCCTTCGTCCAACACATCAGTGTCAACACCAATGTCAGCACCTTGTGCTCCTGAGTGCCATAACAATGCTCGAGGTAAGATTTTAGCAAGAAAAGCTAGCAAAATAACATGCATGATCGATTTATTTTGATGTCGTTACGAGATAGGCCTACACTGTTTTTGAGTGTTAGGGCCCGCCAGCCAAGCATACTTGTTCTAGAATGCGCCGCTGAGGGTGGCAGCACGTTGGAGTAGCTCTGTACCTCACATTGAGATTTTTTCTTTTTTCTAAATTTCATTCCTGTTTTTTCTTGAAAGAAATTGCATTTTTTTGGACAACTGTTCCTTCCTGCCTTGGATGCTGTGCAGCTGGATTGATTTTTCCCAATATATTTGTATATTTTGCTCTTTTGTTATGATGCATAACCATAGCAACAGGGTGGTTTACAAAAGGGAGTAGCTGATTGGAAAAGCAGAAATAATTCGACAACTGAAGCCAGAAATCCCACTGGAATTGAAAAGGAGGCGTCGTGGATGCAGAGCAGGAGTAAAGAGGAGAGAGAGAAAGAAGAAGTTCAAACCATCTCTGCCATCCATAATCATGGGCAATGTAAGATCGTTAGCTAACAAGTTGGATGAACTTCTAGCCTTGACAAGGATTCAGCAAGAATATCGGGAATGTAGCATTATGTGTTTTACTGAGACATGGCTGCAGGATCATATCCCCGACTCCAGTGTCTCTCTGCCGGGCTTCCTGACTGTACGAGCAGATCGAGATTTAAAGAGTAGCAGGAAAAGGAAAGGGGGTGTCAGATGGTGTCACCCAGGACATGTTACTGTGAAGAGTCGTCTCTGCAGTCCTGACATTGAACTATTGGCAGTAAGTTTTCGTCCATATTATTTGCCAAGAGAGTTCACCAGTGTTGTTTTGGTGGCTGTTTACATTCCACCCTCAGCTGTTGCCGACACTGCATGTGATGTCATCAGTTCCGTTGTTGCCAAGATACAGACACAACACCCCAATTCTTTTGTGGCAATATCTGGTGATTTTAATCATGCCTCACTCTCTGCTACACTGCCAACTTTTCAACAGTTTGTCAGCTGCTCTACCAGAGAAAACAAGACATTGGATTTGTTTTACACAAATGTCAAGGATTCATACATTTCCAAATCCCTGGGTAAATCAGATCACAACCTTGTTTTTCTCTGTTCAGCATATAAACCCCTTGTTCAGAGACTACCCGTCACAAAAAGGACTGTTAGAAAGTGGTCACTGGAAGCTGAAGAAGCCTTACAGGGTTGTTTTGATGCAACCGATTGGATTTCTCTTTGTAAGCCACATGAAGAGGACATTAATGCCATGACTAAGTGTGTGACTGACTATATAAACTTCTGTGTGGACAACACCATCCCCACCAGAACAGTGAGATGCTTCCCTAATAACAAACCCTGGATCACCAGTGAGTTAAAGGAACTAATGAACAAGAAAAAAGAGCCTTTAGGGAGCGAGACAGGGAATTACTGAGGAGTATACAGAAGCAGCTCAAAGTCAAGATCAGAGAGAGCAAGGAGGTGTATAGAAAGAAGCTTGAGAGTAAACTGCAGAGGAACAATATCAGAGATGTGTGGTCAGGAATGAAGAAGATCACAGGCCTCAAGCAGAGGGAGGATCGGATGGATGGAAGTCTGGACAGAGCAAATGAGCTGAACACATTCTTCAACAGGTTCAGTTCAGGAACAAGCTCACCATCCTCCCCTCCTGTTCCCAGCCAAAGAGACATCCCACCCTCCTCTGACCCACAGCTTTCCTGTAACATCTCCACCTCCACCTCAGTCATGGATTCTTCTGCTTCCACTAGTTTGTCTTCAACCAAATCAGCAGATGCTGCTGTCCCCTTTGCCTCCCCCTCCCACTTTTCTGTTTCTAGAAGTCAGGTGAAGAGGCAGTTGGAGAGACTGAACCGGAACAAGGCTGCAGGTCCCGATGGTGTCAGCCCCCGAGTTCTGAAGGCCTGTGCAGAGCAGCTCTGTGGGATTCTGCAACACCTTTTCAACCTTAGCTTGACCCAAGAGAAGGTACCACTGTTGTGGAAGACATCCTGTCTGGTTCCGGTACCAAAGAAAACTCACCCTTCAGTCATCAATTCAATTCAATTCATTTTTATTTATATAGCGCCAAATACAACAAATGTCATCTCAAGGCACTTAGATAGTAAGTCCAATTCAAGCCAATTGGAATTCAATTAATTAATAATAATCATAATTCATAAAATAATCCAATTCGTTCATATAGAGCCAATTCAAAAACAATTTCCTAGCTAAGAAAATCAACAGATTGCACTGAAAACTTTTTGTTTTTCGGTCCAATCTCCCGGCCTGAGCGTGCCTGAGGCGACTGTGGAGAGAAACGACTCCCTTTTAACAGGAAGAAACCTCTGGCAGAACCAGACTCAGGAAGGGTGGCCATCCGCCTCGACCAGCTGGGGTTTGAGAAGACAGAAAGGGGGGGAGGGGGGAGGGGGGAGGGGGGGGGGCGGCACTGTAAAACCATTCAAAGGATATCTGTTGGAACAGGGAAACACGAGTTAATGACCACAATAATATCACATATACATAAAGAGAGTAAAGTGAGGAAAGGTGTGACAGATGAGGCCCCCCAGCAGTCTAGGCCTATAGCAGCTTAACTATGGGATGTTTCAGGATCACCTGAGCCATTCCTAACTATAAGCTTTATAAAAAAGGAAAGTTTTAAGCCTGGTCTTAAAAGTGGAAAGGGTGTCTGCTTCCCGGACATTTACTGGCAGCTTATTCCACAAGAGAGGGGCCTGATAACTGAAGGCTCTGCCTCCCATTCTACTTTTAGAAACTCTGGGAACCTCAAGTAAACCTGCAGTTTGGGAACGAAGTGCTCTGTTAGGAAAATATCTTACAATCAGATCTTTAAGATATGATGGAGCTCGGTCATTAAGAGCTTTATATGTAAGGAGAAGAATCTTAAATTCTATTCTGAATTTAACAGGGAGCCAATGAAGAGAAGCTAAAACTGGAGAAATATGATCTCTCCTGTTAGTTCTCATCAGAACTCTGGCTGCAGCATTTTGGATCAACTGAAGGCTTTTCAGAGAATATGTGGGACAGTCCATAAATAAAGAATTACAGTAGTCCAATCTTGAAGTAACAAATGCATGGACTAGTTTTTCTGCATCACTCTGAGACAAGATGTTCCTGATTTTAACAATATTACGAAGATGAAAGAAAGCAGTCCTAGAAACCTGTTTTATATGCGAGTCAAATGATAAGTTCTGGTCAAAAATAACTCCAAGGTTCCTCACTGTAGAACTAGAAGCCAAGGAAATATCATCTAGAGTAACGATATAGCTAGACAATTTCTCCCTGAAACGCTCAGGTCCAAAGATAACGACTTCAGTTTTGTCTGAATTTAGAAGCAGACAGTTCTGAGTCATCCAGGTCTTTATGTCTTTAAGACATGCTTGTAGTCTGACCAACCTATTGGGTTCATCTGGTTTTATAGATAAGTACAGCTGAGTATCATCAGCATAGCAATGGAAATTTATGCCATGCTGTCTAATAATATTACCTAATGGAAGCATGTATAAAGTGAAAAGAATCGGTCCAAGCACAGAACCCTGAGGAACCCCATGACTTACTCTGGTGTGTGAGGAAGATTCTTCATTTACAAGAACAAACAGAAATCTATCAGATAAATATGACTTAAACCAGCCTAATGCAGTTCCTTTAATCCCAATAACATGTTCAAGTCTCTGTAATAAAATACTGTGATCGACCGTATCAAATGCAGCACTGAGATCCAACAGGACAAGCACAGACACAAGTCCGCTATCAGAGGCTAAGAGGAGATCATTGGTAACATTCAGCAGTGCAGTTTCTGTGCTATGATGCACTCTGAATCCTGACTGAAACTCTTCAAACAGATTATTTCTGTGTAAGTGATCACAAAGCTGAGCTGCAACTATTTTTTCAAGAACTTTAGACATAAAAGGGAGATTGGATATAGGTCTATAATGAGCCAACACTTCTGAATCAAGAGTAGGTTTTTTAAGTAAAGGTTTAATTACAGCAACCTTAAAAGTCTGAGGTACATATCCTGTCAACAAAGACAGATTGCTCAAATCCAATATGGAAGTGTCATGGTCATCAGATGCCCATACCGCCTGATCTGGCTTCATTCAAAGAAGAGTGGCAGAGACTGTATTCTCACATATTCCAGATGACTACGCTTATCACCCTGATCCAAGAGGGTGAGCCTAATCACCACAGAGTGGAAGATGATTTCAGCCCTTATGCATTCGCAATCTCATTCATTTAGTCACCACTCATAAGGAGTGACCAGAGGTGAGCGTTGGAAGGAAGATCGACTGGTAGAATGAGATCCTCCAGTCGTGGTCAAAATGGTCTGATCCCTAAACTCTTCCACTTGAGGCAGCAACTGGTTCTAAGCATGAAGAGGGCCCTCAACACTTTTCCAACTGAGGATCAGAGCCTCAGACTTGGAGGCACAATTTTATTCCTGGCTGTTTCACACTTGGCACCAGACCACCCCTGTACCGGCCGGATGGCTCAGGTGAGACCATGTGGCCTAACGGACAAGGCGTCTGACTTCGGATCAGAAGATTGAGGGTTCGAGTCCCTTCGTGGTTGTCTTGTTTAGTTGTACGCTGTCATTACTGTACAGAAATCAAGAGCACTGTACTAAGTACTAACCAAATAAACACATGGTGAAAGCTGGTAAGTACTTTGCTAGTTGTACTCCATGTCAGAAATCCTCTGAAAGGCATGCCATTAAAGTCGGAGGATTTTACCAGTCTGTTACTGGTAAAAAAAAATCCAAAGTTAAGCTGATGTTACGCACTGATCTTGGCTTCCCCATACTGCCTACAGTCAAGCTATACAAAAAGATGAGAGACTTGAATGAGTAAGTTCTATCACGTCGAGTCATTGCAGCATATAACAAATGATAAAATAATTGCATTGAAAGAGGTTTTTTAAGAAGTAAAAGTTTTTCAACTCACCTGCTGATAACATCCAAATCCACAATCCCAAAGGCAAGCTGTATAGAATGTTTGTATGACTTAAATAGGTAACAGAGAACACACTGAGAGCACTTATTCTGGCACATATTTGCTCATAGGGAAACTCAAAAACTGGCCGGTTAGCTCAGCTGGTCAGAGCGTGGTGCTAATAACGCCAAGGTCATGGGTTCAATCCCCATACTGGCCAAAGCTTCACCAACATCAGCAACAACAGCACATGTGTAGGTGCCCTTCCATGACAAATGACTTTTAAAGATATATCAATATATTTGATGCTGCTTGTCCTGGAACGGATCACAGGGGAAGCGGTGTGAGCAGACATCCCTAGCCCCGCTTCTCACAGGACATAATCTACACCTCTTCTCGGGTGGACACACAGAAATACCAATGCAAGACCAGCATGGTTTATTTCTTATGAGTCCTGGACCTTCCCTCAGGCCTCCTCACCGTGCAACTGATCCAAAATATCTCCCCTGGGGGGAATCTACATGATACTCTGACCAGATGCCAATACCGCCTGATCTGGCTTCATTCAAAGAAGAGTGGCAGAGACTGTATTCTCAGCGTATTCCAGATGACTACGCTTATCACCCTGATCCAAGAGGGTGAGCCTAATCACCACAGAGTGGAAGATGATTTCAGCCCTTATGCATTCACAATCTCATTCATTTAGTCACCACTCATAAGGAGTGACCAGAGGTGAGCGTTGGAAGGAAGATCGACTGGTAGAATGAGATCCTCCAGTCGTGGTCAAAATGGTCTGATCCCTAAACTCTTCCACTTGAGGCAGCAACTGGTTCTAAGCATGAAGAGGGCCCTCAACACTTTTCCAACTGATGATCAGAGCCTCAGACTTGGAGGCACAATTTTATTCCTGGCTGTTTCACACTTGGCACCAGACCACCCCTGTACCGGCCGGATGACTCAGGTGAGACCATGTGGCCTAACGGACAAGGCGTCTGACTTAGGATCAGAAGATTGAGGGTTCGAGTCCCTTCGTGGTTGTCTTGTTTAGTTGTATGCTGTCATTACTGTACAGAAATCAAGAGCACTGTACTAAGTACTAACCAAATAAACACATGGTGAAAGCGGGTAAGTACTTTGCTAGTTGTACTCCATGTCAGAAATCCTCTGAAAGGCATGCCATTAAAGTCGGAGGATTTTACCAGTCTGTTACTGGTAAAAAAAAATCCAAAGTTAAGCTGATGTTACGCACTGATCTTGGCTTCCCCATACTGCCTACAGTCAAGCTATACAAAAAGATGAGAGACTTGAATGAGTAAGTTCTATCACGTCGAGTCATTGCAGCATATAACAAATGATAAAATAATTGCATTGAAAGAGGTTTTTTAAGAAGTAAAAGTTTTTCAACTCACCTGCTGATAACATCCAAATCCACAATCCCAAAGGCAAGCTGTATAGAATGTTTGTATGACTTAAATAGGTAACAGAGAACACACTGAGAGCACTTATTCTGGCACATATTTGCTCATAGGGAAACTCAAAAACTGGCCGGTTAGCTCAGCTGGTCAGAGCGTGGTGCTAATAACGCCAAGGTCATGGGTTCAATCCCCATACTGGCCAAAGCTTCACCAACATCAGCAACAACAGCACATGTGTAGGTGCCCTTCCATGACAAATGACTTTTAAAGATATATCAATATATTTGATGCTGCTTGTCCTGGAACGGATCACAGGGGAAGCGGTGTGAGCAGACATCCCTAGCCCCGCTTCTCACAGGACATAATCTACACCTCTTCTCGGGTGGACACACAGAAATACCAATGCAAGACCAGCATGGTTTATTTCTTATGAGTCCTGGACCTTCCCTCAGGCCTCCTCACCGTGCAACTGATCCAAAATATCTCCCCTGGGGGGAATCTACATGATACTCTGACCAGATGCCAATACCGCCTGATCTGGCTTCATTCAAAGAAGAGTGGCAGAGACTGTATTCTCAGCGTATTCCAGATGACTACGCTTATCACCCTGATCCAAGAGGGTGAGCCTAATCACCACAGAGTGGAAGATGATTTCAGCCCTTATGCATTCACAATCTCATTCATTTAGTCACCACTCATAAGGAGTGACCAGAGGTGAGCGTTGGAAGGAAGATCGACTGGTAGAATGAGATCCTCCAGTCGTGGTCAAAATGGTCTGATCCCTAAACTCTTCCACTTGAGGCAGCAACTGGTTCTAAGCATGAAGAGGGCCCTCAACACTTTTCCAACTGATGATCAGAGCCTCAGACTTGGAGGCACAATTTTATTCCTGGCTGTTTCACACTTGGCACCAGACCACCCCTGTACCGGCCGGATGGCTCAGGTGAGACCATGTGGCCTAACGGACAAGGCGTCTGACTTAGGATCAGAAGATTGAGGGTTCGAGTCCCTTCGTGGTTGTCTTGTTTAGTTGTATGCTGTCATTACTGTACAGAAATCAAGAGCACTGTACTAAGTACTAACCAAATAAACACATGGTGAAAGCGGGTAAGTACTTTGCTAGTTGTACTCCATGTCAGAAATCCTCTGAAAGGCATGCCATTAAAGTCGGAGGATTTTACCAGTCTGTTACTGGTAAAAAAAAATCCAAAGTTAAGCTGATGTTATGCACTGATCTTGGCTTCCCCATACTGCCTACAGTCAAGCTATACAAAAAGATGAGAGACTTGAATGAGTAAGTTCTATCACGTCGAGTCATTGCAGCATATAACAAATGATAAAATAATTGCATTGAAAGAGGTTTTTTAAGAAGTAAAAGTTTTTCAACTCACCTGCTGATAACATCCAAATCCACAATCCCAAAGGCAAGCTGTATAGAATGTTTGTATGACTTAAATAGGTAACAGAGAACACACTGAGAGCACTTATTCTGGCACATATTTGCTCATAGGGAAACTCAAAAACTGGCCGGTTAGCTCAGCTGGTCAGAGCGTGGTGCTAATAACGCCAAGGTCATGGGTTCAATCCCCATACTGGCCAAAGCTTCACCAACATCAGCAACAACAGCACATGTGTAGGTGCCCTTCCATGACAAATGACTTTTAAAGATATATCAATATATTTGATGCTGCTTGTCCTGGAACGGATCACAGGGGAAGCGGTGTGAGCAGACATCCCTAGCCCCGCTTCTCACAGGACATAATCTACACCTCTTCTCGGGTGGACACACAGAAATACCAATGCAAGACCAGCATGGTTTATTTCTTATGAGTCCTGGACCTTCCCTCAGGCCTCCTCACCGTGCAACTGATCCAAAATATCTCCCCTGGGGGGAATCTACATGATACTCTGACCAGATGCCAATACCGCCTGATCTGGCTTCATTCAAAGAAGAGTGGCAGAGACTGTATTCTCAGCGTATTCCAGATGACTACGCTTATCACCCTGATCCAAGAGGGTGAGCCTAATCACCACAGAGTGGAAGATGATTTCAGCCCTTATGCATTCACAATCTCATTCATTTAGTCACCACTCATAAGGAGTGACCAGAGGTGAGCGTTGGAAGGAAGATCGACTGGTAGAATGAGATCCTCCAGTCGTGGTCAAAATGGTCTGATCCCTAAACTCTTCCACTTGAGGCAGCAACTGGTTCTAAGCATGAAGAGGGCCCTCAACACTTTTCCAACTGATGATCAGAGCCTCAGACTTGGAGGCACAATTTTATTCCTGGCTGTTTCACACTTGGCACCAGACCACCCCTGTACCGGCCGGATGACTCAGGTGAGACCATGTGGCCTAACGGACAAGGCGTCTGACTTAGGATCAGAAGATTGAGGGTTCGAGTCCCTTCGTGGTTGTCTTGTTTAGTTGTATGCTGTCATTACTGTACAGAAATCAAGAGCACTGTACTAAGTACTAACCAAATAAACACATGGTGAAAGCGGGTAAGTACTTTGCTAGTTGTACTCCATGTCAGAAATCCTCTGAAAGGCATGCCATTAAAGTCGGAGGATTTTACCAGTCTGTTACTGGTAAAAAAAAATCCAAAGTTAAGCTGATGTTACGCACTGATCTTGGCTTCCCCATACTGCCTACACTCAAGCTATACAAAAAGATGAGAGACTTGAATGAGTAAGTTCTATCACGTCGAGTCATTGTAGCATATAACAAATGATAAAATAATTGCATTGAAAGAGGTTTTTTAAGAAGTAAAAGTTTTTCAACTCACCTGCTGATAACATCCAAATCCACAATCCCAAAGGCAAGCTGTATAGAATGTTTGTATGACTTAAATAGGTAACAGAGAAAACACTGAGAGCACTTATTCTGGCACATATTTGCTCATAGGGAAACTCAAAAACTGGCCGGTTAGCTCAGCTGGTCAGAGCGTGGTGCTAATAACGCCAAGGTCATGGGTTCAATCCCCATACTGGCCAAAGCTTCACCAACATCAGCAACAACAGCACATGTGTAGGTGCCCTTCCATGACAAATGACTTTTAAAGATATATCAATATATTTGATGCTGCTTGTCCTGGAACGGATCACAGGGGAAGCGGTGTGAGCAGACATCCCTAGCCCCGCTTCTCACAGGACATAATCTACACCTCTTCTCGGGTGGACACACAGAAATACCAATGCAAGACCAGCATGGTTTATTTCTTATGAGTCCTGGACCTTCCCTCAGGCCTCCTCACCGTGCAACTGATCCAAAATATCTCCCCTGGGGGGAATCTACATGATACTCTGACCAGATGCCAATACCGCCTGATCTGGCTTCATTCAAAGAAGAGTGGCAGAGACTGTATTCTCAGCGTATTCCAGATGACTACGCTTATCACCCTGATCCAAGAGGGTGAGCCTAATCACCACAGAGTGGAAGATGATTTCAGCCCTTATGCATTCACAATCTCATTCATTTAGTCACCACTCATAAGGAGTGACCAGAGGTGAGCGTTGGAAGGAAGATCGACTGGTAGAATGAGATCCTCCAGTCGTGGTCAAAATGGTCTGATCCCTAAACTCTTCCACTTGAGGCAGCAACTGGTTCTAAGCATGAAGAGGGCCCTCAACACTTTTCCAACTGATGATCAGAGCCTCAGACTTGGAGGCACAATTTTATTCCTGGCTGTTTCACACTTGGCACCAGACCACCCCTGTACCGGCCGGATGACTCAGGTGAGACCATGTGGCCTAACGGACAAGGCGTCTGACTTAGGATCAGACGATTGAGGGTTCGAGTCCCTTCGTGGTTGTCTTGTTTAGTTGTATGCTGTCATTACTGTACAGAAATCAAGAGCACTGTACTAAGTACTAACCAAATAAACACATGGTGAAAGCGGGTAAGTACTTTGCTAGTTGTACTCCATGTCAGAAATCCTCTGAAAGGCATGCCATTAAAGTCGGAGGATTTTACCAGTCTGTTACTGGTAAAAAAAAATCCAAAGTTAAGCTGATGTTACGCACTGATCTTGGCTTCCCCATACTGCCTACACTCAAGCTATACAAAAAGATGAGAGACTTGAATGAGTAAGTTCTATCACGTCGAGTCATTGTAGCATATAACAAATGATAAAATAATTGCATTGAAAGAGGTTTTTTAAGAAGTAAAAGTTTTTCAACTCACCTGCTGATAACATCCAAATCCACAATCCCAAAGGCAAGCTGTATAGAATGTTTGTATGACTTAAATAGGTAACAGAGAACACACTGAGAGCACTTATTCTGGCACATATTTGCTCATAGGGAAACTCAAAAACTGGCCGGTTAGCTCAGCTGGTCAGAGCGTGGTGCTAATAACGCCAAGGTCATGGGTTCAATCCCCATACTGGCCAAAGCTTCACCAACATCAGCAACAACAGCGCATGTGTAGGTGCCCTTCCATGACACATGACTTTTAAAGATATATCAATATATTTGATGCTGCTTGTCCTGGAACGGATCACAGGGGAAGCGGTGTGAGCAGACATCCCCAGCCCCGCTTCTCACAGGACATAATCTACACCTCTTCTCGGGTGGACACACAGAAATACCAATGCAAGACCAGCATGGTTTATTTCTTATGAGTCCTGGACCTTCCCTCAGGCCTCCTCACCGTGCAACTGATCCAAAATATCTCCCCTGGGGGGAATCTACATGATACTCTGACCAGATGCCAATACCGCCTGATCTGGCTTCATTCAAAGAAGAGTGGCAGAGACTGTATTCTCAGCGTATTCCAGATGACTACGCTTATCACCCTGATCCAAGAGGGTGAGCCTAATCACCACAGAGTGGAAGATGATTTCAGCCCTTATGCATTCACAATCTCATTCATTTAGTCACCACTCATAAGGAGTGACCAGAGGTGAGCGTTGGAAGGAAGATCGACTGGTAGAATGAGATCCTCCAGTCGTGGTCAAAATGGTCTGATCCCTAAACTCTTCCACTTGAGGCAGCAACTGGTTCTAAGCAAGAAGAGGGCCCTCGACCCTTTTCCAACTGAGGATCAGAGCCTCAGACTTGGAGGCACAATTTTATTCCTGGCTGTTTCAGACTTGGCTGCAGACCACCCCTTTACCGGCCGGATGACTCAGATAAGACCATGTGGCCTAACGGACAAGGCGTCTGACTTTGGATCAGAAGATTGAGGGTTCGTGTCCCTTCGTGGTTGTCTTGTTTAGTTGTACGCTGTCATTACTGTACAGAAATCAAGAGCACTGTACTAAGTACTAACCAAATAAACACATGGTGAAAGCTGGTAAGTACTTTGCTAGTTGTACTCCATGTCAGAAATCCTCTGAATGGCATGCCATTAAAGTTGGAGGATTTTACCAGTCTGTTACTGGTAAAAAAAATCCAAAGTTAAGCTGATCTTACGCAATGATCTTGGCTTCCCCACACTGCCTACACTCAAGCTATACAAAAAGATGAGAGACTTGAATGAGTAAGTTCTATCACGTTGAGTCATTGCAGCATATAACAAATGATAAAATAATTGCATTGAAAGAGGTTTTTTAAGAAGTAAAAGTTTTTCAACTCACCTGCTGATAACATCCAAATCCACAATCCCAAAGGCAAGCTGTATAGAATGTTTGTATGACTTAAATAGGTAACAGAGAACACACTGAGAGCACTTATTCTGGCACATATTTGCTCATAGGGAAACTCAAAACTTGGCCGGTTAGCTCAGCTGGTCAGAGCGTGGTGCTAATAACACCAAGGTCATGGGTTCAATCCCCATACTGGCCACGAATATCAGCAACAACAGCACATGTGTAGGTGCCCTTCCATAACACATGACTTTTAAAGATATATCAACATATTTGATGCTGCTTGTCCTGGACCGGATCACAGGGGAAGCAATTTGAGCAGACATCCCTAGCCCCGATTCTCACAGGACATAATCTACACCTCTTCTCGGGTGCACACACAGAAATACCAATGCAAGACCAGCATGGTTTATTTCTTGTGAGTCCTGGACCTTCCCTCAGGCCTCCTCACCGTGCAACTGATCCAAAATATCTCCCCTGGGGGGAATCTACATGATACTCTGACCAGATGCCCATACCGCCTGATCTGGCTTCATTCAAAGAAGAGTGGCAGAGACTGTATTCTCAGCGTATTCCAGATGACTACGCTTATCGCCCTGATCCAAGAGGGTGAGCCTAATCACCACAGAGTGAAAGATGATTTCAGCCCTTATGCATTCGCAATCTCATTCATTTAGTCACCACTCATAAGGAGTGACCAGAGGTGAGCGTTGGAAGGAAGACCGACTGGTAGAATGAGATCCTCCAGTCGTGGTCAAAATGGTCTGATCCCTAAACTCTTCCACTTGAGGCAGCAACTGGTTCTAAGCATGAAGAGGACCCTCAAACCTTTTCCAACTGAGGATCAGAGCCTCAGACTTGGAGGCACAATTTTATTCCTGGCTGTTTCACACTTGGCAGCAGACCACCCCTGTACCAGCTGGATGACTCAGGTGAGACCATGTGGCCTAAAGGACAAGGCGTCTGACTTCGGATCAGAAGATTGAGGGTTCGAGTCCCTTCGTGGTTGTCTTGTTTAGTTGTATGCTGTCATTACTGTACAGAAATCAAGAGCACTGTACTAAGTACTAACCAAATAAACACATGGTGAAAGCTGGTAAGTACTTTGCTAGTTGTACTCCATGTCAGAAATCCTCTGAATGGCATGCCGTTAAAGTCGGAGGATTTTACCAGTCTGTTACTGGTAAAAAAAGTCCAAAGTTAAGCTGATGTTACGCACTGATCTTGGCTTCCCCATACTGCCTACAGTCAAGCTATACAAAAAGATGATAGACTTGAATGAGTAAGTTCTATCACGTCGAGTCATTGGAGCATATAACAAATGATAAAATAATTGCATTGAAAGCAGTTTTTTAAGAAGTAAAAGTTTTTCAACTCACCTGCTGAAAACATCCAAATCCGCAATACCAAAGGCAAGCTGTATAGAATGTTTGTGTGACTTAAATCGGTAACAGAGAAAACACTGAGAGCACTTATTCTGGCACATATTTGCTCATAGGGAAACTCAAAACTTGGCCGGTTAGCTCAGCTGGTCAGAGCGTGGTGCTAATAACGCCAAGGTCATGGGTTCAATCCCCATACTGGCCACGAATATCAGCAACAACAGCACATGTGTAGGTGCCCTTCCATAACACATGACTTTTAAAGATATATCAACATATTTGATGCTGCTTGTCCTGGACCGGATCACAGGGGAAGCAATTTGAGCAGACATCCCTAGCCCCGATTCTCACAGGACATAATCTACACCTCTTCTCGGGTGCACACACAGAAATACCAATGCAAGACCAGCATGGTTTATTTCTTGTGAGTCCTGGACCTTCCCTCAGGCCTCCTCACCGTGCAACTGATCCAAAATATCTCCCCTGGGGGGAATCTACATGATACTCTGACCAGATGCCCATACCGCCTGATCTGGCTTCATTCAAAGAAGAGTGGCAGAGACTGTATTCTCAGCGTATTCCAGATGACTACGCTTATCACCCTGATCCAAGAGGGTGAGCCTAATCACCACAGAGTGGAAGATGATTTCAGCCCTTATGCATTCGCAGTCTCATTCATTTAGTCACCACTCATAAGGAGTGACCAGAGGTGAGCGTTGGAAGGAAGATCGACTGGTAGAACGAGCTCCTCCAGTCGTGGTCAAAATGGTCTGATCCCTAAACTCTTCCACTTGAGGCAGCAACTGGTTCTAAGCAAGAAGAGGGCCCTCGACCCTTTTCCAACTAAGGATCAGAGCCTCAGACTTGGAGGCACAATTTTATTCCTGGCTGTTTCACACTTGGCAGCAGACCACCCCTGTACTGGCCGGATGACTCAGGTGAGACCATGTGGCCTAACGGACAAGGCGTCTGACTTCGGATCAGAAGATTGAGGGTTTGAGACTATTCGTGGTTGTCTTGCCTATAAGGGTCAGAAAGATTTTGTACTTGTACAATGATGTTCACATGTGTAATAAAGTTTTGATGTTTTAAAAATATTTTGTGCATATGTAACAAAGTTTTGAAGTTGTAAAAACATTTTGTGCATGTGTAACAAAGTTTTGAAGTTGTAAAAACATTTTGTGCATGTGTAAAACTAAATCCGACGGACACACAAATTTCCCACCTTCAAGTACGACCATGAAGTTACAAGTTTACAAAACTCAAGTTACGAGTACGAATTTTGACCCTGTTTTGACGCCTGAGTGAATTGCCAATCAACCTGGTGCCCACCCACGCGCTAACCAACCATCCAATCAAGGAACAGTAATTTCGGCCGGCCGGGATCTGAGCGCCAACGACATTCAGTTGGCACACGTTGGTACTGATGGAGGAAAAACACTCTGGAGTCAAACGCATCTGCTCAGGTAAGTTAATTAAAGATATCGGCAATTTCACGATGTAGCAAAGGTTTCTCAACTTCGTCATATAAGCGGTCATATAGGCCTAACGATGTGAAATGTCAGGTGCCGTGCCAAAAGTTGATTGCTGCCAGAAATTGATTTCCGGTACGCGGGAGCGCGCACAGTCTGTTCAATTTGAAAAGCGTAGCTCAGTGTTTCGATGTTTCCCTCCTCCACTCACCACACCTGATTCAAATGATCAGCTCGCCATCAAGCTCAGCAGTGGCCTGATAAGGAGCCATTCATTTGAATCAGGCGTGTTGGAGCAGGGAACATAAAACATGCAGGGCAGTGGGTCCTGAGGACCGGAATGAAGAAACACTGGTATGTGGCTCATATATGTGAGACGATAATGACGATCGTGTGTTGACTATAATCATCAAATGATGTTATTTTTTTATCTGTGTTTGTGTTTTTCGTTGTTGGATAGATGGTGATTTATATCTGGCTTACATTAAGGCTTATAAAGACATTTGGATACTGGATATTTCTTTTTGGTCTCAAAATGACTTTTTATCACTCTGCAGAGTTATATTTACAAGATTTGACCGTTATATCCCTACCGGACAGACAGCGTACCTTTTGTGATGGATACTCCCACAGGAGTCTATTTGGTGTTGCTAATTTTTAGATTTTATGATAGATGGGCTACATCTGTATATTTTTGGAGTTCATAAATTGCACAGAATGTATTATACACTTGCTTATGGGGGAGGTATAAATGATAACCTCTTCAATTCCTCTATGGCAGGACGTGATGGTGGGCAGGCATATTCTGGACCGACTGCAGTCCAGGTTGGAGCAGGCATTGCAGCGACGGGACCTGGACTGTCTCGAGTTCATATGCATGATTGAAATGACTCTGATTATGTCACTCTCTGCTCACGTAGACTTCACACAGGAGCTAAGTTAAATGGTGTTTGTGCGATGTGGCTTGGTTATTCTGCAGGGTTCCTAGGTTTTGATAAAACCTGCAATAGTCATGGAAAGCCCCCAGGTTGGTCTAATATTTACAGCCAATTCAGACATTTATGTATCTTGTTCACATGTTCCAATCAGTCCACAGACAGAAGTTAGATGCCAAAGATAAAAAACTTTTGTATTCTTGGATTTAATGTTACACCACTTTGATAAATAAGGTCCACTGACTGCAGTGACAAATGAAAATGTTCTTCCTCCTTTCTTTTAGGTATTTGAAGGTCTTCTCCAGCTGCACACCCTCATCAGCACTGAATTAGATGGGAGAAGAAAAGCAGTTGTAGTGGACAGGACTGCTGGAGAAAGGGGGTGTCCAAAGTTGGTTATTTCCAAAGACCACCTCCAGCATTTGATTGAAATCGACCTCTCTGTCCCCTGTATTTCCAAACTGCTGGGTGTATCAGTGAGCACACTCAAACGCAGAATGCGACAGTGACAGCTTGGTCTCTGCCATCAAGCAAGACATTTTTAGCACCTACTCGGTCGGGGTCGAGTTGAGTCCAGCCGAAAATGTGACGTTTACAGACTGCAGGCAACTGATTGGCCAGGGAGTGATGTCACTGGATGAGTCATGAAAGCCACTCCTTAACAAGAACCCGGCAACAGCAACAGTTGGATTTGATGTATTCTGTGATCATCAACGAGGTGGATTACTAGACGCAAAGACACAGACCAAGTAGCATGTATACCTTCGCCTTGATGTCCTAAATTGTTTTCTCATGTTTTGTCCAATAAAAGTGACATCACAGGACTTTTGGACCTCCTTGCTATAACGACCCCACCCACATTGAGGTGGTTGTGAGTAAGTACGAGTGGAAAAGAGCTTAATGTAGCAGGAGAACTGCCTCATCGCACATCAGAATTGTGTATGTTAATGGGAGGAACTGAAGGCCCGTCTTCAGAGATAAATGCCTTTTTTCACCATGGCCTGACATGGCTTTCTTCATGGTCTTCTAATAAGAAAGTAAGATTTAAGCAAGAAATTAGTGTCAGGTGTGGGATTTGAACCCACGCCTCCTTTTGGAGACCAGAAGTCCCTGTGCTAAGGAAGGAATGATGCCTTGAGTCTGGCGCCTTAGACTGCTCGGCCATCTTGACGCCATTACTTCCCTGACTGTGTAAAATATGACAAACGTGAACCAAAACGCTACTCCACTTGACTATATTCGACTCAGGTTTTAGGGTTTTTCATGAGGTAGTAACAGCTGGTAGCAGCTACATTTTTAGCACCTACACGGCAGGGATTCAAGTTGAGTCCAGCCGAAAATGTGACGTCTACAGACTGCAGGCCACTGATTGGCCAGGGAGTGATGTCACTGGATGAGTCATGAAAGCCACTCCTTAACAAGAACTCGGCAACAGTTGGATGTGATGTATTCTGTGATCGTCAACGAGGTGGATTACTAGACGCAAAGACACAGACTAAGTAGCAGGTATATGCTGGGCCCATAACCCAGAGGTCAATGGACCGAAACCATCCTCTGCTATGTATACATTTTTAAATCAAACTCAACATCTCTCATTAAAAAAACCTGGAAAAGATGATGTAACATTCAACAACATCACAATTGACACTTGACCAACTCTGAAAGCCTTTCTACACACTCTTAATTCAAACTCGTTTGGTGTGCACATGAGTGTCCTCCAATGTCCACTTTTCTGATAAAAGTAAGAAAAAGAATTTTTGTGTCAAAAGACTGAAATCTTTCTTTTTTGTTAAATGGATTAGAGGATCGTTTATCCGATTTCTTTTTATAACGTATGTTATTTTGTATAGTCACGTGGAAAAGGCTGAAACAGACTCCCGAAAGAAATGTTCACCTAGAATTCTGCGCTCCCGCAACTCATGTCTTGTCTAAAAAAACGAAGCAAAAACTGTGGTTATCATATCACCACTTTCACTGTCTCGAAAAATCAATCAGTCGGTGCCAGTGCAACTAAAGAAACGCAACTATACACACGTATTGAGCATGAAATTAAATGAGAGAGAACATGGTATTCATTAAAACTAATCAATACCTAACAAACATCCGATCTACACCCACGTAGGACCAGACTCAGAAAAATGGGGGACAGGTAATAATGTTAATGATACAAATTATTGAAAGCTCCTTTCAGTCAAGGACACTGTACAAACAAGATATTAGATAAAACACAGGAATTAAAACATCTTACCATATTAAAAATACACAGAACGGAGCAATCACTGTAGGTAAGCAAAGTTAAACGGATGGGTTTTGAGTTTAGACTTGAACAGAGGGAGAGTGTCAGTATTGCGAATGTCGGGGGGGGGGGAGCACAATTCGTACACAAGGCAATTCAAAGTGCTTTACAGCTACATAAAATCATAAGAAGGCAATAAAATTATTCCAAAAAACAAAGAAATCATTAATTAATTAATTTAAAAGTGAAGAGTGCAGATAAAATACTTTCAGGTGTCATATGCACATCTAAATAGAACTGTTTTCAGTCTGGATTTAAACATTGTCACATTGTCCAGGCCCCTGCTGGACCCGTGGAGGCTGACTATGTAAACCCAACATTTTTTCCATATCCTAAATGTACAGGTATACTTGGGGATAATTGTCCATAGACTCTGAACTGGATTTATCATTTTGAAAAATACCACATCAACCCCTTTGAGTAATGCTGAGCAATGTTACATTTATGCCCTGTGAAACCTCATCATTGACTCCTATCCTCCGTGCATACAGATGATCTGTGATGGAGGTCATTTCATTTCTAACATTGAGGCTACATGGCCGGGATCAGTTCATGATTCTAGGATCTTCGAGCATCCTCACTGGCACAGAGGTTTGCACAAGGCGCAAGAATTTTACTTACCTGAAGGAGTGTACTTTTGAAGTAAGGTGTAGCATAGGCAGAATTTTCGCTAATGAGAGGTCAGGTGTAGAGGTCATCTTAAGGAATTTAAAGTGCTCGTCATACTTTATTATAGTTAGCCATTGTTACGACCCCTGGCTCAAAAGGTGCAACATAAAAGGAATCCACACGCAGATGACGGTTTTTTGATATTTATTACTTAAAGGGAATAAAAGATAATGTAGGTGCAAAGTCAGTAATCGTGTAGTGTATGCAAAAGATGTCTAGGGGTGACCAAACAAAACCAAAACGCCAAAGGGGAAAAGGGGAGGCCCCGCCATGCCAGTGTGCTGGGGATATATACTCATACTCATCAGGGCGCACACCTGCGCTCCATCAGATGATGAGCAAGAGCCTAACGCACCACACAGCTGACAGTAGGCGGAGCAGTCCCAGGACTAACCAGTCCGTCACAGCCATATAAGGCACATATTGCATCAAATTGCCTAAAGTCTTAACACATGTATATCCATCCAACATTTCTCTTATTCTGCAGGAGAGTTCAATGGTGTCCTGCTTGGGGACAGAGACTATGCATGCTGGCCGTACCTCCTCACGCCATATCCTGATCCAGGAACAAGGGCATGTGCACATGCACATGCACATGCACATGCACATGCACATGCACATGCTAAAACAAGGACACGGATAGAAATGACCTTTGGCCAAATTAAATACAGGTTCATTGCTTAAAATTCTCAGGCACCATGGCTGACTTCTGACAGAGCCATCTTAAATTTTATAGCATACTTCATATTTTATACATTTTGTCTTGTGGACAACTTTTCAGGCTCAAGTCTTTTCTTCGTTGAGTTCCTTGAGGTTCTAGTGCCTGAAAGGACTCAGTTTCTCCTGACACAGTGAGGGACCTATACAGGGACACATATTTCCTTTGATCCTTATTGTTGTGACTTTTGAGTTAGAACTTATTTTCATAATTTAGCATTGACACAGTAGCAGTTTAAGTCAGAGTGTAAGAAGGCTAAATGGACAGAGATGATTTATAACTTTCCACACGTTTAGCTCATTGCACCCCACTGTGAATATAAATGTAAAAAACACATTTCTAACACTTTGCATGAATCGTACAATAATGACAAGTTTGAGTTCAAGTTGTGTTGAATTGTTTAATTATTATTAAATGTTTCTCAAGCTGTGGAGAGAAAACAGAATTAAATACAGTTCACTACACGAAATTCTCCTTTATCTGAATTTATACTAACATCCCTCTCCAGTTTCATAATCTCTAGCTTGATCTTTTTTATTTTCAGTTTCTTCCATATCTAGTTTGGTGCTCTCTTTATTGGACAAACACATTTCTTCAAAGGCTACTTACCACTCTGAAATATGTTGCTGTACTTTACCTTCACCTGCTGCCAGGTACGCTTTTGGCTGTTAAGATAGCTCCTGTTGAGATGTAACAGTGAAAAAATAATATGTGGGTCACACACTCACGATAATATAGTCACAAAGTATGATGATGCTTGTCAATATTGGGTTATTAATAAACTGAGCAGGGCCAGTATATTTGTGCTGTACATCTCATACAGAGATAATTCAGCATGCTTTATGTAAACACATTATAACACAAAGAGGAGAGCATAAATACATGATGACAGTAAAATAAATGTCTAACAATTGACAATGGTATGAAACTTTCATAACTTACGCATTTAGTCTGTCTGCAGTTGTTAGTCATGCCGTATTCTTCGCTTTATTGATCGCAGCTGTATTACCAATTCTGGTGATGACACTTTTAAAATCCTCATACAGCTCTATCAGCATTATTTATTCAGCTGCCGAAAAAATTAGAGCTGTTGTCTTGCTCTCCTTTTCTGCCATCTCCATTTTTCCACCATCCACTCGTCAGGGCTTCTTACGTTCCTCGTGCACTTGCACTTAGCCAGGCTATATAAGCCTCGCTTGGATTAGCCTCACCGAGATGCAGCTGAAATGTCTTCGTGGAGCAACTTGAGGCTTAATTGGGAGATGGTGCTAGTTGGGAGATGGTGGCCTCGATCATTACCACCTCTCATCCCTTCATTAGAGTATGTGTTCGATTTATTTATGTTTGTCATAAGGTTGATATCTGCTGTGTAGGTAACAAGTAAAGTAGCAAAAAACAAGTAGTCAATAACTTCCTGGTGCGACTTATTAAAGCTATGGTAGGTAATCCTAGAGAGCTAGCAAGAGAGCTAGCAAGATTCGAAAGTGTCCCCTCCTCTAAGCTCCACCCCCCCCTCCCCATTCCGTCAGTGCGTCATCCAAAGCCGGTAGAACCGCATGCGCACACGGAGCAGGGAGCCGACAGAGGGGGGCGTAGGCAGAAAGCAGAGGCATCTGATTGGTTTTTGTAGGCGCTCCAATCCGAGATCAGCGTCCCGCTGATCTCGGATTGGTCAGCTTTTTCTCAGTCCTGCAGCTGCCACAGAGGTCTGATTATTTTCGTCCCTTTTTCTAAATACATCTTGTATAGATTTCTCTCAGGACAGACGGACCATTTCACCCAGTATTACAAAATGTGTTTCTGAACAGGATTACCAACCATGCCTTTAAAGAAAGAGATTTAATGTCAAATTTTTTCCCAAGTGCCCTCATTTGGTCTCTCAGCCTTTTTGAATTTTTCTTGTTTGTGTGTGACTTTCATAGCAATATGACAAAAAGGTTGTTTTTTCACTTTGCTTGTGCAATTTTGACAAAAGACAGAGGAGCCTCCAGGTTGAGTCATGAATTACACTGCACTTAACAGGTCACCCTTGGAGAAATATTTTGCCAAGGAGCGTGTATAATGCGTAAGGAGAGCGTTTTGGCGGCAGAATGTTTACTTTAACTCACGTAATACGCATAAGTCAGAACGTCCCTGGGTGGGCTTGAACCACCAACCTTTCGGTTAACAGCCGAACACGCTAACAGTTGCGCCATAGAGACTCTGCCTGGCTTTTGTTGGCAGTGGGCGTGGCTTAGAGCTTGACTGCCCCCTCATGGCAGTAGATGCAAGCGTTCTGTATTTTTACGTGATGAGACTCGAGTGAACTGCTGCTGATCTATGTCAAACTTGAACCGAAAAGTAGGAGGTGCTATACAGCAAGATTATCAGTTACAATACAATTGTAATATATCTCATCAAACAGCTCAGCATGCTTTGGCACCTTAACTCTTGTCAACCAAATGACTTAAAGGATAACTTGTGGGTTCAGTGGGACAGGTCACCCATTACAGCTATTGATTTGCTATCAAAGCTACAAATGGTTGCTGACTGGTAGATTTGTTGGTACACACACTCGTCCCTGGGTGGGCTCGAACCACCAACCTTTCGGTTAACAGCCGAACGCGCTGGCCGATTGCGCCACAGAGACTTGCTGTAGTTGTCTGTGGGCGTGGCCTCGATCATTACAACCTCTCATCCCTTCATTAGAGTATGTGTTCGATTTATTTATGTTTGTCATAAGGTTGATATCTGCTGTGTAGGTAACAAGTAAAGTAGCACACAACAAGTAGTCAATAACTTCCTGGTGTGACTTGTTAAAGAAAGAGATTTAATGTCAAATTTTTTCCCAAGTGTCCTCATTTGGTCTCTCAGCCTTTTTGAATTTTTTCTTGTTTGTGTGTGACTTTCATAGCAATATGACAAAATGGTTGTTTTTTCACTTTGCTTGTGCAATTTTGACAAAAGACAGAGGAGCCTCAAGGTTGAGTCATGCATTACACTGCACTTAACAGGTCACACTTGGAGAAATATTTTGCTAAGGAGCGTGTATAATGCGTAAGGAGAGCATTTTGGCGGCAGAATGTTTACTTTAACTCACGTTATACCCATAAGTCAGAACGTCCCTGGGTGGGCTTGAACCACCAACCTTTCGGTTAACAGCCGAACGCGCTAACAGTTGCGCCATAGAGACTCTGCCTGGCTTTTGTTGGCAGTGGGCGTGGCTTCGAGCTTGACTGCCCCCTCATGGCGGTAGATGCAAGCGTTCTGTATTTTTACGTGATGGGACTCGAGTGAACTGCTGCTGATCTATGTCAAACTTGAACCAAAAAGTAGGAGGTGCTATACAGCAAGATTACCAGTTACAATACAATTGTAATATATCTCATCAAACAGCTCAGCATGCTTTGGCACTAGAGCTGGGTCAAATAGTCGACGTATTCGACTTATTCGACGTCATAAATTCGTCGACATGAATAATTTGCATTTTATGCGTCGCTAATTTTTATTTTTTTTTGGTTGAAGTCCCCGTTCCAAACGACCTACTAGATGAACTCTCACTCCAGTCCAGCGGTGGCAGTAAATATGCACCAGAGTCGCCAATCGGTGTAGATGCCTTAGTTTAAAACGGAAGAAGAAGAATTCATAACGATGGCGGCGGCAAGCAGTAGTTGGAGCACTGAAGAGCATATAGCTAAAAAATCACGCACACGGTCTTCCAAAGTCTGGGAATTTTTCAACCTTAATGCTGCTAACAATGTGGTTGTTTGCAGACTATGCAAATTTAATTTGGCGTACCACAGCAGTACATCAGCGATGCACGAACACTTAAAACGAAAGCACCCTGGAGCTCGTCAGGATGGCAGCAAAACACCGTAAGTTCTGTTAATTTCAAGATCCTCTCTGAATAAACGCTACGTTAGACTGTTGAGTTGTTGTCTAGTTATATTCCCGGCGTAAAATTTACGTCTTTTAATTACGACTAGAACAGGTCCCATGTTTGCCTAGTTTAAAGCTGTTAGCGCTACCAGTCCCGACATGTTTCTTCTGTGTTATCTATTTGCTAACACCAGACGGTGGATTTTATACTCTGCCATTATGTAGATCTAGTCTACCTGTTGACTGTCGAAATTCCATGATCTAGTAGCAACCAGATCCAAGTAGTAAACACGCATTACAAGTTGACAATTTAAATTACATAAATATTTTTTTAAGTTGAGCCTCTGAGATGGCTGTAGTATAGCCTACTGTTAGCTAAATGTATCATAATAACAGCAATGATGTGGACGATGCTATATTTTTGATTTGCTGCTGTGAATATTCATGTACTTTATGTTTTTTGCCTTTACAGGAGTAAGGAAAGCAGTGTGGCGGACTTTTTTCATAAAAAGAACCAGGCACCTTGCACACCCCAGGAGGCTAGTGTGTACACAAACAGGATCGTCTCTATGATTGTGAAGGACATGAGGCCCCTTGCGATTGTTGAAGGTGAAGGCTTCCGTGAAATGATAAACACTTTCCACTGAGGATACACCCTTCCATCCAGGCGCCACTTCACTGACTTAATGGAGAAGAAGTATATGGTTACCATGGACAAAGTGAAAAGTGAACTAGAAAAAAAGCATTTCCAAACTATCCCTAACAACTGATGCTTGGACCAGTCTGACCACTGAGGCATATTTAGGTGTCACCTGTCATTTCATTAATGAAAATTAGGAGCTGACCTCGTTTAGCTTAACTACAATGCCGCTTGAGGAGCGCCACACTGCTGAAAATATTGCCTCTTGGGTTGAGATGGTGGCAGATAAATTTGATTTCTCCCTTCGAGATGATGGACTGGCGATTGTACATGATAACGCAGCAAATGTTGTTGCAGCTCTTCGCATCCTAGAGGAGAAACATGGGGTAGCATCACATGGTTGTGCCGGCCATACGCTTCAGTTGGTGGTAAATCATGCCTTGAAGAACAACCCCATGATCGACAGGACACTCGGGGCTGCATGGTCTCTTGTGAAGCATTTCAAGAAAAGTGAGCCGGCTAGCAGCAAGCTGAAACAGAAACAAAAATAGTGGGGTACAGCTGAGCATACCCTGCTCCAGGATGTGTCTGTAAGATGGAACAGCTCATACTATATGGTGAGTAGCCTTTTGGAACAACGGTGGCCGGTGGTCGCAACACTTTCTGACCCAGACGTTACACAGCGTGGGAAGCAATACATGGATTTGAGGAATGATCAGTGGATCTTACTAGAGGAACTGGAGCAGGTCCTCAAGCCTTTCGAACAGGCCACTGTTTTTCTCAGTGGAGAGTCCTATGTCACAATATCTGTTTTACCTCCACTGCTGAAGGGTCTCCATAAGTCTACAAAGAAAACCACATACAAGTCTGCTGCTGTGAACTCTTTTCAGATTGCTGCAGACCAAGAGATGAAGGCAAGGTGGGAGTCTGAGTCTGCTTTCAAAGAGAATGGACAAAATGTGGCCATCATTGCTGCTGCCCTTGAGCCCCGCTTTCGTAGGATGAAGTTCCTGTCACCCGAGGATGCTTTGAAGGTACAAGTACAAATTCAGGCTCTGATAATTTATATCAAAAGAGCCAAGCAACAACTGGAAACGATTGAGCAGGAGCACTCAGCCAGTCCCCAGCAAAAGAACACCTCTTTGCTGGACATTCTGCTTGGCTCTGCGTAGTGTGACAGGATGAGGTCAATCGCCACGTGCAACTGCTTCAACTGTGCGAGAGCCTCACGAGCGGCGACCAGGATTTCAAACAAGTTTGATTTTCATCCGAACAATCGGGAGGTGGTCGGGAGGGCTTAATCGTTTGTTGTTACCCCATGTATACTACACGATGCGAGACGCACGATTGAGCCAAAACTTGGTCCGATCTCCAAAATAGTTGCACGAGTGAAAGTCTTGTCGACATCGGGCCAAAAATTGCACAGTGTGTGCCCAGCTTTAGGAGGCCAGTGCCTTATCCACGTGACTATTCAAAATAAAAAACACAACTTAAAGAAATCGGGTAAACGATCCTCTAATCCATTTAACAAAAGTGAAAGATTTCAGTCTTTTGACAACAATAATTCTTATTTTTTACTTATATCAGAAAAGTGGACTTTTGAGAACACTCGTGAGCACACCAAACTAGTTTGAATTAAGAGTGTGTAGAAAGGTTTTCAGAGTTGGTCAAGTGTCAACTATGATGCTATGAGTGTTACATCATCTTTTACAGGTTTTTTAATGAGAGATGTCAAGTTTGATTTGAAAATTCATAAATAGCAGAGGATGGTTTTGGTCTATTGACCTCTGGGTTATGGGCCCAGCACGCTTCCGCTGCGCCACTCTGCTACACACCTCAGATGGGATTTTCGGCTCTTTTTCGAGATGCGGCTCTAATGGCTCTTCTTACTGTGGAGAGCCGGCTCTTTCGGCTCCCAAACGGCTCCCCATATATATTTTTACATTATTAATTATTAATAGCTTAAACCTAATTTTGTAACATTTTGTTTCATTATTGACATTGTTAAGCACTTATGATGAGTAAAAATGCTGCATAACAATGCTTTATAAATAAAAGTTTTATTATAACCAATTAAATTATCACAAAATAGCACCACTTCCACAAAAATAACTTAAAATAAATTAAACAGATAAAATACAAACACTCACCACAATACGAAAAAGTATCAAAGCAGCTTCATGACAAAAAAGGTGCCACAATACAAATATCAAATACAGTTCTATTAAACTAAAGTATAAAACTATGAAGGATAAAAAAAAGACCATGTGAACAACACCAAAAGGAGGAGAACATCCACTTTATATTCTTTTTATCTACTCTTCTATCTTCTCAACATTGTTGACACACAGTTCTGCACTTATTGCAAGGTTTATCATCACTTTAATTGTCATGTCTCTTGCGGGATACATATCACTTGCATCTTAGCTTGCGCTCTCGTCTCGCAATGTATTTTGGGTAATGTAGTCATTTTTAACACAGAAACTCTTTTTCCATACAAATCACCAAAGTAATAACCCTGTGAGTATGCAATTACGCACATGAATGCATTTAATATGATGAAATGAATATGATACAATATTAAAATTATTAACTCAAATTGCCATATGCTACATTTAAAGTTAAAACAGTATTAACAGTCTACAACTGTAAATGTAATTAACTCCCTATCATGTTTCCCCTCCTTCTTTATTGTAATCTCAATTATTTGAGAGACTACATCTGTGCAGCACAAATGAATAAAACAAATTCCAGATTGAGCAGCAAAGAGTGTTGTGTTTTGTGAATAAATGTAAATGATTCTGGCTTTGGTTTTCACAATCACATTCAGTGGATGACACTCACTGTCCTGTTATTCAAGAAGATTCTGTTATAAAGTATGTTACGTCCCTCCTGTCTCACTGAAACAGAACCGAACCGAACAGAACAGAACTTTTGGCACTCTCTCACACACACACACACAAACACACGCACACACACACACACACGCACACACACACACACACACCTAAGCTCTGGCCCTGTCATATATCCACGCCAACAGACACACAGACAAACAACAGAGAGAGCGAAGTAATGGTGACTATAGGCCTCCACTCTTCCTCCAGTCATCCAGGGTCTGTCCTGACTCTGGACAGTACCACCGCCCCTTTAGCTGGGTGTGTCCAGTCTGTTTGTTTTTGTCCTGGCCACACACTTTGCAGGTGTAGTGGTATTTCTCCTTTTTCAGCCTCTTCCGTGGCTGTTCCCCCCTTGCCATTCGCTCCTCATCCTCCTGGGCAGCTTTGTTCAGCCTCCAGGCAGGTTGCCTTGGCTGGGCACCTGGAAGGCACTCCGGAGGAGCTTGTGGTTGAGGAGCCTGAGAAAAAGGAGGAGCATGTGTAGATGGAAAGTGGAGAAATGGGGGAGCATATGAAAAGGGAGCTTGCTGGAACGGAGCTGGCCCAAATTGTGGAGGGAACTGAGGAGGTCAAAGGTCATCTGTTCGTGTGCATGTTGCACAGGGGCAGCCGGGAGAGTGCTGATTGGAGGGAGAGGCTCCATGGCCAGGTGCAGCTGTTGAGGGAGAACTGTACCTTTCAGCAGCATGTTACCGTCCTTCCTCTTGTCCCTCCTAAGCAGCTTACAAGACAAACATTCATTATTTTATATGTGTAAGCCTATCCTCCCTCCCTAAGGTTATTACATACAGTGTATTACATATTTTCTAACAAGCATGCAGGTGGAGGGTTTTCTTGGTTTTTCTTGAGGTTAAATATTTATATACATGTATATACAGTATATACTGTCTTAGCTGTATGGGGAAGGTAAATGAAATAACACATACCATGCAGAGACCGTGGTGTTGTTCACCGGCACCAGAGCCAGCGTCGTCTGGACCAGGACAACCCTGCTGTCCTCCAGCAGCTGTCTAATGTGGCTGTACACACTCACAGTGGACTGAGGGGTGGGCAGGGTTTTCCCCTTCATGTCCTTGGGCCTGTTGTGTGACTGCTGGAACTCCTTGGCCAGTCTGAGGTAGTGATGGGATTTTCGGCTCTTTTTCGAGATGCGGCTCTAATGGCTCTTCTTACTGTGGAGAGCCGGCTCTTTCGGCTCCCAAACGGCTCCTCATATATATATTTTTACATTATTAATTAATTAATAGCTTAAACCTAATTTTATAACATTTTGTTTCATTATTGACATTGTTAAGCACTTATGATGAGTAAAAATGCTGCATAACAGTTATTATAACCAATTAAATTATCACAAAATAGCACCACTTCCACAAAAATAACTTAAAATAAATTAAACGGTTATAAATACAAACACCCACCACAATACCAAAACGTATCAAAGCAGCTTCATAACAAAAAAGGTGCCACAATACAAATATCAAATACAGTGCTATTCAATTAAAGTATAAAACTATGAAGGATAAAAAAAGACCATGTGAACAACACCAGTTTTGAACTACTAGGCCTAGAGATGGAGAACTCACTGTGTTACAAATACTCACCACAGTACGAAAAAGTATTAAAGCAGCTTCATAACAAAAAGGCACCATAATACAAGTATCACTTTCAGTGCTATTAAATTAAAGTATAAAACTATGAAGGATAAAAACCATGTGAACAACACAAGTTTTGAACCACTAGAGATGAAGAACTCACTGTATTAAATACAAATACCCACCACAGTACGAAAAAGTATAAAAGCAGCCCCGTCACCTTATTAATTGAAAGCTGCGTGTGATTAGTCAGATGTGTGGAGCACACGCTTCCATGAGGGCAGTGGAGACCGAGGAAAAAAACTCTCCGTCTAGCACTGGCAGAAGCAGAGCAGAGTGAGGGGGAGGGGGAGGGGGAGGGGGGTGGGAGAGACAGCGAGGTATGAAGGACAAAAAAACCGACGTGGGGACAAAACTGTCGGCTCTGTGGCACTTGCAGAGCACAAGCGAGACAGCGAGATACTGAAAGAAAAAAAAAAATGGCTCCCAAATAGGATCCCAAAACGGCTCCCATTGTGGAGCCAGTTCCTGTCGTTCACTTCAAAGAGCCGGATCGTTCGCGACCGACACATCACTAGTCTGAGGCAGACACACTCACTGACCCTGTGGACTTCGGGGTCCCGGGCTGCTTGGCCGTGAGTCATGTACAGTCTGTGGGAGAGAAGTGTGATATGATCTGGACCGTGAACAAGGTTGTAAAGCCACGAAAAACCAAGTGACAATGTCAGTAGGGATTGCAATAAAGTAATTTACACTTAATTACATGTGCTGTCTCTTAGTCAATGATTTGCATTGAACCAAAATGATAGAAAGCACCTCTCTGCCGCCTGCTGTCCAGGAGCAGAGCCACTCGGCTTCCTCGGTGCTCTCCACGGTCCTCCTGATGCCCGCGCTTTCTTCCTAGCCTTCTGGGTGTAGCTAAATGGTGAAAGAGACATCCATATTCTTCATTCAGCCCATGGAATGTATGTTTAATTCTGGTGCACAAAATAATTACTATTTTGTAACCTGAAGGCTTCTTGTCCATGGCATGGAGAGCTGTGTAGCGGTGGACTATTTCCTCCTCCTCCTTGGCTGACAAGGCTGTGCTACATGCAACTCAGAATCCTACACTCACAGTTTTCTCCAGAATTGTGCAGATATATATTGTTCAATAAATAAATCCACATGCTGCAGTGGCTTATCAGGACTTAATAAATCATTTCAAATACCTTGTGGAACCCACAGGAGCACAGAAGGCATCCCCCGAACAGATCCTTTGTGTGGTTCTGCAGGGGACAAGCATCAATTTTCTCCAGGGCCCTTTTCCACTTCTTGGCCCCTGGAAGTTTGCCAGTAGAGAAGTGGTATTGGCCCTGGGCACATTTTACACAGATGTCCCTCCAGTAAGCATCAGGTTTCCGTGTCTTACTCATCTGCAAACATTAATAAAACAGGTTAATGTAAAGCTAGGCTATGTGTACAGAGGATATGAATTCATCCCCCTTTCACAAAAATAGAATCATTATTATCTAAATGTGGTTTCATGTAGGGATGTTTGAGGTTGTTTAATTTAAAATTGGGCGAAACAAAAGCAATTGCACTTAGGACAAGTCAAATTTAGGGTTGGGGTTATTACAATCTCTTCAGTATATACCCAAATGTGGAAGGCAAATTAGGTCAAATTATAAAGGGCTTGCTTTCCAGGTAAAATGTGGCGGGATTTATGTCCACACTCCTCAGAAATCTTTTAGGTGCTCTTCTGGTGAGAGGCCTTAAACATATCACAGAAAATAATAATGGACTTACTGTGCTTTCTATGTTAAAATTCTCAGAATATACCTTCCCTATTCTCACTTGTATTTTTCTTCCTTCTAATTTTTTTTAATCATTTAAACATACAACCATTTATACCCATTCTTCTAATTTGAACTAATAACCCTTCTCTCCACATCATATCATACGCTCTTTCAATATAAAAAAATACTGCTACAACACTCTCTTTATTTACTTGAGCCTTTCTTATTTCATTCTCTAGACATATTACTGGATCCATTGTACTCCTCCCTCTCCTAAATCCACTTTGAACCTTTGATATAAGTCCTTTACTTTCTATATAATATAACAATCTTTCATTTATCATTCTCTCCATTATTTTACATATATTGGATGTTAAAGCTCTTGGTCTATAATTTTTTATTTTTGGTTTTGATTCATCTTTTCCTGGCTTTCTAATTGGTATAACCACAGCTTCTTTCCAACTTTTTGGTAATTTTCCCTCCTCCCAAATTCAATAATACAATTCCAATCAAATATTCTCAGAAAATTCACTTAAATTACTTACCATTACATAACAAATCTGATCTTTCCTGAAGCTGATAATTTATATTTTTAAACTGCCCTATTCAATTCCATTATTGTAAATGACATATTCAAAAATCATTCGATTCGACCATTTTCTCCAATAACTCCTTATTTTCCAGAATTGTCTTTTCTCGCCCTACTACACTGATATTTTCAGAACTATGAATTCTAACAAACACTTTTCTCAACATCTCTGCCTTATCTTTATTTTTCACTGCTGTTGTTTCTCCATTATTTAAAATTCGATATCCATTCACTCTTTTAATTCCTTTCATTCTTTTAATCATTTTTAACAGTTTTTCTTACCTTTGCTTGCAATTTTTTGTATTCATTCAAATTCTGAGGGCTATGATTTCTTTTTAATACTTTAAAGGCTTTATTTTGTTTCTTCAATAGCTGCAGTACATTCTAATGTCCACCATGGTACCAACTTCCTTTCCTTTTTCCCACCTTTTATCCTTATACTTTGACTAGCCACTTCTACAATAGCATTACATATATAAAGATTAAAATCCTCAATACTACAATTTAAATCCACTTTTGGTATTTTTAATTCACTATTATCTGAATAAGCCCTGAATCTTCTAAATCTAATTATACCTGATGAGCAACAGCTGTGTCACCTCCACGAGGAGCTGATTTAAACCTCACAGGTGGGTTGGGATGTTGTTTGCTGACTGGAACAATGGGAGCTGTTGGAGTCCTGCTGATTTCTGTGCTGACGGCTTGGCTGGCCAAAGGTTTTTCATTTTGTCTGCTCTTTTTGGTATTAAGTCCTAAAACTGGATTGTGTCTGTTGTTCTGTCTCACGATTAGCATGTGTGCAAAATATGCTCTCTCCATAGGATCATCTTGGCCAATAGTTGGGATGAATCATGGAGCTGCCAATAAGTTTCAGAAAAAGCAAAGCGGTAAGGACAGCTGTAAGAAATGTTTTAAAGCTGTAGGATTTCATAGTAACTCAATGCCTTTTGTGTCATAGACTTGTCTTCAAGGAAACCCCTTGAACTTGTCCAGCCAATGGATTCCATGTTGGGGAAGAACTCAAAAGAAGGTATGCAAAATGAGTTTGAGTCTTCCTTGGGTGGTGAAACTTTATAAACTGCGTTTGAGCATCGACTGGAAAATGGTTTTCAGAAGACTTCTGTCTGAACAGTGATCTGTTTCAATCTGCTGCTGTTTACTTGACTTCTGCATAGTTGTATAGTACGTGTCAGGATATGGTAAAGCCCTTTAAAGCTTTGTCACACTGCAAGAAAAGTAACTAAACTGAGTTTAATGCCATATATTGGGGCAGGTCTGAAGTCTTTGCATTTTCTGTTTATGGCTAACTTGTCTATATTTCTTAATCCACTTTTGAACTTTTTTGCAGTCTTAATGGAAAGCAAAGAAGTTAAAGCTGCTGCATCCATTGGCGACATGACATATAAGCAAGCTGACATCTCACAAGTAAATCTGAAGGCTAAAAGAGAAGTGAATGTTTCTCTGGCTGTCGCCGCCAATCCGACAGAACCTGCCGTGGCGGTTGCGGCCGCCAATCCGACGGAAGAAGCTGCCGCAGCAGTGGCGGTTGCGGCCGCCAATCCGACAGAACCTGCAGTGGCGGTTGCGGCCGCCAATCCGACGGAAGAAGCTGCCGCAGCAGTGGCGGTTGCGGCCGCCGCCAATCCGACGGAAGAAGCTGCCGCAGCAGTGGCGGTTGCGGCCGCCGCCAATCCGACGGAAGAAGCTGCCGCAGCAGTGGCGGTTGCGGCCGCCAATCCGACGGAAGAAGCTGCCGCAGCAGTGGCGGTTGCGGCCGCCAATCCGACGGAAGAAGCTGCCGCAGCAGCTGCCGCAGCAGTGGCCGCCGCCAATCCGACGGAAGAAGCTGCCGCAGCAGTGGCCGCCGCCAATCCGACGGAAGAAGCTGTCGTCTGAGGCGGCTGTCATGAAGCAGTCTAACTTGCCAGCCTGAACCTCTTTTTAAATAAAACAGTGGTATTGTACAATATGTGCTGCTGAAACCAATTCCTTGGCTCTGAATAATTTATTTATTTGTCTCGCTGGAAGGGTGGCTGTCCAAGGCCTTCCTAAGGAAGGGAACCAGGGAGAAACATCTTGTGATGTTTGGAAATGGATTTAAGTTGGAGCTGCATATTCTTATAGATGCAGCTACTCAAAATGATGGCTCTGTACAGCCTGTTGCCAGCAGGGTCCTATCCAGTTTTCAGCCAAGTAACACCACCCCCAGCCATAACAACAAAGTAGTAATGTCCTTAATCAAGGAAGTGAGCTGCAATGCCTTTTTTCCACATGGGGAGGAGCAGTGACTGTTAAAGCTAAAACTGTGTACAGCTGTCTCTGTATTTTTAGTTTGTCTTGTGGAGTCATCTGAAAGTAAAATATTATGCCAAAATTTTTTAAATGGTGATGAAGATGTAGGCGCCTGCAATGGTTTTTACTTCCTGCTTCTGAAGAGTGCAGACGTCTCTGCTTCCTCCTGCTGCTTGCAGCTTTATTCACTTTTAAATCATTCTACTTCTTTCCACAAGTCTTGGATATAATTTTATTTGAGGTACAATGTGATCGACACCTCCACCTCTCGGTGTCTAATGAATGAGTTAATGCGATAATGACAAGTTGACTCGCCCAGCCCTGTTTAAAATAATGGATGAAAGTAAACTAAACCCAAATTAATAAATGAAATAAAATACAGCTGAAAGCTAAACTAAAAAGGTAGGTATTGAGCCTCTTTTTAAAAACATCAACCTCTGCAGCCCTGAGGTTCTCTGGCAGGTCCATAATAATGGAATGACGTCTCACCATAAGTTTTTGTTCCAACTTTAGGAACAACTAAAAGGCCGGTACCAGAGGACTTCAGGGTCCGCGAGGGCCAATAATTTAAAAGCGGATCAGAAAAATAAGACCATTAAGACATTTATAAACAACTGAAAGAACCTTAAAATCAATCGTCAAACGGACGGGGAGCCAATGCAGCGGTTTTAAACCTGGTGTCATGTGTTCCCGCCCTCTGGTCCTCGTCAGCACACGTGCAGTTGATTCTGTAGTAATTGTAGGTAAGAAATACTTTTTTTGGGAAGACCAGAGAGCAGGGCATTGCAATAATCTATTCTACTAGAAATAAAAGCATGCATCAGCACCTCCGTGCTGGCAAGAGAGAGAAATGGGTGAACTCTGGCAATATTTTTAAGATGATAAAATCCTGTCTTATATTTCTATTACATTCTATTTCTGTTACATTTCTAATATGTGGGATAAAATCCAGCTCAGAGTAAAAAATCTGACCAGTGATGACATGTTTAGCCGCATGTCGTCCTACAATCGCTGGTTGTCTAGATGGTGTCCAGCAAACAACGTGGGCTACATAGATAATTGGCAATCTTTCTGGAGAAAACCTGGTCTGATGAGGAGAGACGGCATCCATCCCACTTTGGAAGGAGCAGCTCTCATTTCTAGAAATATGGACGAATTTATTTGTCACCCTAAAACATGACAACCCAGGGCTCAGACCAGGATGCAGAGTTGTAGTCTTACACACTTCTCTGCAGCTTCCCACCTGCTGCTACCCCCCCAATCAATTAACACAAAAGGAGCAAATCCTCTTGTGCAAAAAGAAATTATTAAAACAAAAACTTTAACTGAACAAAAACAAACTATTAAATGTGGTTTGCTGAATATCAGATCTCTCCTTTCAAAGTCTCTGTTAGTGAATGAGTTGATTTGTGATCATCATATTGATATATTTTGTCTTACAGAAACCTGGCTGCAGCAGGAGGATCATGTTAGCATTAATGAATCAACTCCCTCTGACTGTTTAAATGTTCACGTTCCTCGAACCACAGGCAGAGGAGGAGGAGTGGCAGCTATTTTCAGATCAGGGTTACTAATCAGTCCCAGACCCAAGATTAGTTTGAGCTCTTTTGAATCTCTGATTCTCAGTTTTTCCCACGCAAAGTGGAAATCCCAAAAACCTCTTGTGTTTGTTGTTGTGTATCGTCCACCTGGCCCTTATTCTGAGTTTCTGTCTGAATTCTCAGAGTTTTTATCCCAGTTAGTGCTGAGTACAGATAAAGTCATTGTAGTGGGATGGAATCTGCTTACTGCTTCGTCCTGCGAAAGCTTACTCTACCTGCTCTCTGCTTGCTTTGCATATTTTATTGATTTTATTGTGATTTTTTTCCCCTTTTTTCCATGTGAGCCGACCTGCGATAGCTTCTGGACACTTGTAAATCTCTGGGATTAGATTTTTTTTAACAGAAACAGCAACATTTTTTTGTTCTTTATCTTCAGCGCTCCGTGTGCGTGGCCTACACACTGCTGAAGCCTGATCTACAGCAGAGGTCAGTTTCACGAAGCAGGTTTAGTGAAAACTCTGAGTTTATTAACCCTGAAATTAAGGAAACTCTGAGTTTTCCGTTTCACAAAGGGAGGTAACTCAACCCCGAGTAAGAGGGGTAACTCTAGCCTGTTTCAGAAAGAGAGGTAACTTAACCTCACGGTCAGTTACCCGACTAACAGACTCTCTGAACCTAACCTGGTCGGGACCAGGTTTTCCTCAAGAAACCTTGAGTTTCTTTCTGTCTCCGCCCTCTTTCAGCCACATTTGATTTCCTCATTCATTCAGTCAGCAGAGCGAGTTCTTCTACTTCTGGAAGTGCATTAGGCACAGTAGGAGGCGACTTTTTTCACGAACATGTCCTTTCGACAACGATCCCGTGGATGAAGGTGCAGCATTATTGCGCAGAGAAATAAATATTCGTCGGAGATGGTTATCAGACCGCGCATAGATTTTTGCATTTACAGATAATTATCTTTTTGAGCGGCACCATCAGAATTTTGTTGGGACAAAAGAAAAAAAAAAGACATAAAAGACAAATAAATATTTGTATGAATAGGCTTAAAAAAGACATAGATAGGCCTATTATATTCTATAAAGACACTCGTCTCTTTGGGGTGGACTCCCTCAGCCACTGCCCTCCCGTTAGAGGTGGCGGTGCTGGGCACCACCCGTTTTACGGGCATCTGCCTTCTTTCTGTTGGCTGAGTAGAAGTCTGTGTTAGTTTACATAGGCTTAATTATTTAACAGAACATGATATAGATGATAAGACATAGTTTATGTGTGTGAAAACAGCATTATGTTGGGAATAAAATAACTGCACAGTCAAACAGCCACTTAATATTTACTTTACAGTGTAAAACATGATCAAAATGAGGTACCTCCATGCCGAGGTCTCACCTGTTTGAACAATGGGCCTCATGCAAGAAGCGTTCGTACGCACAGATTTGTTCTTAAATCGTCCGTACGAGTGATTTAAGAGAATTTGCGCATTCACCAGTCTTTTCGTATTTTACGTTTTCTTTCAGGTACGAACAGAATTTACGAGTGATCCAGAGCTGTCGTAGGAGTTTCGTAAAATAGTCCGCTGTTATTCAAATCAAGTTTGCTTGACTAATGGATTGTATATTTAATTACTTTGAAGAAAACATAAATAAATATATACATTATACCCAACAATGATGCTGACATTATTCTGTTTGACTTCAAATATGCACTAATCGAAGGTTAATTTGAATCTGTATATAACGGGAAGCGTAACCAGCGGCTGACTTGCGACTTTTGGATGCCTTAGTGCGTCAGGCTCTTGGAAGAGAGCGTGTGGAGACAGACGAATGGCTGAGATCGCGATTCAGATTGCCAAGAACTGTGCTGCTGCAAATATGCAGCTTAATTGCTAGAGCCACAACTCCAGAGAGAAACACGCCGATCAAACCCAATTCCACCACACGTCCAGGTCCTCACCACCCTTGGATTTTTGGCCACGGGAACCTTTCAGAGGGAGATTGGAGACAGATCGGGGGTGTCCCAGTCCTCTGTGAGTCGTGCGCTCCCCTTGGTCATCAAAGCTCTCATCAGTTTATCAACCATGGTACATCAAATTCCCATACGCCGCTGTCCAACAAGTACAAATTAAGAGGGACTTTCATGCCGTGGCTGGACTGCCAATCATAATTGGAGCACGAGACATATACGCATCAAAACATCCGTGCCGTTGTGGAGCGCACTGCTGAAGGCCAGGTGGGTGTGTCTCGATACAGCTGGGGGGCAAAATAGCCCAGAGGAGGCATGCCAGATTTGCGCAATATTGCCATGAACGAGGGTCTCCTACAACCTGAACCAGCCCAGGCAGACCAGAAGGTGTGGTGCCAGAAGACCCCCCTCATGGACCACCCCATCAAAGTGCCATCATGATGAGGCAACAACTGATTGCACGGCTTTAGTTGCAGTCATCGATCGCCTGCCCATGGCGAGACGTTTTTTTTAAGCCATTTTCATATCAAACCATTTATTTTTTTATTTCGCTGACATGGTATTAACAGCACTCGTAATTGCTTCCCATTTCTTCACTTTAGCAGGTCCCGTCCACTGCTGACACTGCTAAAATGACAGATTTTCCTTTTTGGATCTCTGAAAGCAGAACTTTAATCTCAGAGCCCGTATTCTCAGCACTCAACACTTCCTGGCACAGGAGAGAGGAAGCACAGCCTTATATGGTATCATTTAGGGCGTGGAGTATGCAAATCTACTATCCTCGTGCACGTGAACTTAAGATACGCACAGGTGTGATTCATCATTTACGCAGGTCGTTTACACACTTTTTCCGAAGTTAAGAGCGCTTGTTGAATCTGACGTGGCGTGTTCGTACGAGACCTTCTTACGAAAAAAGTAAGAGAAATTTAGAATAAAAATAAGAAAATGTTCTTGCATGAGGCCCAATGTTTTTATATTTCATCTTAAACTAATGCCAAGAGCGCTTCTCCCCCGTGGGATTGCACCTAAATGAAATAAATGAATGGGCTACCATTCAAGCAGTTTTGTAATATTATTGTGATTGCAAAGGACTACATTTAAACTTACACTTTTGCTGCTGCAGCAGTGTTGCACTTTATAAAAACGTGTTGAAACTCGCCGTATGAGCCATGGTGACTCGTCGAATCGGGGCTCCATTGATGCTGGCTTTTTAAAGTTGTGGCGCACTCGCAAAACTCAAGGTGAATCTACTCAGAGTCAGCGTTTCTGGAACCGAAAACTCAGAGTTTTCTATCTCAGAGTAGATCAACTCAGAGATCAGGAATAGACTCAGAGTTGGTTGAACCTGCTGAAACAGAGCTGAACAGTCCGACCAGTGTAATTAATGTTATTAATTTGTTTACAATGAAGATGTGAAAATCTGCAGATAAGCCGCACCTGTGTCACACATCCTTACGTCCCCCATAATTTTCCTTGATGGAGAAATTATCCAGGTTCTTAACTCCCAATGTGACATATATGTCACATTACAGATCTCTGACAGTGGGGGGTGGTATTTTATCATTAACAAATGTGGTGGTGGGCCCCCCCCAGCCAACCACCACACATTGCCTTCACATCTGTGGGAAACACTGTTTACCTGTCCCACCGGTGAAGTAATAAACTCTACGTTTTCTACACCACTGAAGTCTTCAATGTGTGCAAGCGGTGTAACACCAGCACATTCTTTTTTAGAGTGTGTGTGGGTGTGTGTGTGTACACATGCTGATGCAGTCTGCATAGTATTGCTGAAGAACTGTAATGCTACACTTACAGTATATTAATTAATTTTTAACTCTATATTTAGGTGATCTTGCCAGCAGAGAAAAAAAACAGTTTTTCTGGATCCACTGGTTGAAAGAAAAACATCTGTAAATCACTGCAAGAATGTTACAAGGTAATTTTGTATGAATTCTTATTTGACACTTTAAGTACAATAGGTTAAAAATCATGGACAACAAAGTAAAATCTGTGTATTAGAGTGAAGTAGACATTGATAAAAAAAAAATTACTATAATTACTGGCCAGACTTAGGGCACAGCGCTGTGAAATTTAAGTAATGTTTAGATAAAAGATGTTAAATGTGCCAATATAGCAGAACAAGTCAGTACAGTATAACATTTTTTTCACATTAGTTTTAACATAAAACTTAAATAGACAGGTTAATATATTTACTATGGGGAAAGTCTTAGATGTGGAGTTGAGAGACTCAAAGAAAAAGATTATACATTTTGAAAAAATTAAGGCCTGTCAGCAGGTTTAAATATACGTGATCCACCTACTGCTACATAAGTTATTAGAGTCCTTTCCTAGGCTATATATAATTATCCCATCATTTTTAATCGTCCCTTCCAGCTGTGATAAGTCCCTTTCTCAAAGTCTTACTTCATTATATCCTGATGTTTTGTTTTCCTATCACAATTTTAAAGCAAATTAGAAAAAAATAAAGCTAATAATTGTTGGTTGTACTGATATCGTTTCCCTGTACTGTGATAAAAATGAATTCAGATTTTACAAAACTCTCTTTACTTATAAGTTATCTCCTTTCCTTTGAAATCCAGTTTTTACTTCCTCATTCTCCATTGTTGTGCTTTGTTCCAATATTAAATGCGATTGCAACCAGTAAGGAACTTTGTTAAAATTGCAGTTACATTGTGGACATTTGAACTATTTAATTATTTAAAGTAAGGTCTGACTGATTTTTATTGCATATATAGATTACATGTATTTGTGTTTTTAGATCATTCATGAGAAACAGGGGGCTAAATGTATCCCGATGGGCGTGTGAAACAATGCCTCACCCAGTGCAACATGATGCCACATCTTGTGGAGCCTATGCATTGAAGGTACATATCACTGCATGATGAAGCTTAGTGTAAGGATTAGAATGACAGTAATTTAGATTCTTATGAGACATCTGAAATTTTAATGTGAATTGATAGACAATAGTGTCAATCACGTTGAATCCATTATTGATTAAATAGGTAAAAACTAACTCTGAACATTGCCTTAAATGTTTTATGTTTTATGTTACACACAAGCATGTTTAAGAATGTTCTGGCATTACACTTTTACATACATTGGGTTACTTTTATCAATTAAAATTAAACAAAACTCATGCTACTGTTTTTACTGTCAATGGGTGGTTCAAAAGATTTCAAACACTTCTTGTAAGATTACCATTTCTCATAATAAATCTATTATTCCACCTCTTATTCACAGTTTGCAGAGTGCGTCTTGGGTGGATTACCTCTGGACTTCGACAATTCATCATCCGGTGTTAACTCCATAAGAGAGCACATTGCTGTTTCTGTTGTGGAAAACACAGGTGTGTTAGATTCGGTTCTTTTAGTAGGAGGCTCAAGAACGGACCGAAGTAATTCAAGTGAAAATGAAGTCTTTATTTGGTCACATGTGCAGTACTGAAATGCTGGTCTCAGTAAGACAGAACTCTCGCAGGAATCTGTCAGACAGAGCCCCTTATTTCCGGTTACAATTTGCATATATCTCTTCTAGTTTCCCACGGTGGATCCCGTGTTGATCAAATGTGATTGGATATGAATCGTACTAACCCAAATAATGTCTCTGATAAATCCAAATAATGTATGTGTGTGCCTTTTGCACCTGGATCTCAGGGTCATTTTGAGCAAGAAAGCCCTTTTCAGTATCAAATTAAATGCAGGAATCAATTTTTGGCAGGTGAAAAAGCCCATTTTGTGTTGTAATGGTCCTTTAAAAGAATTCCAAGCTGTCCTGTGAGCTCTAGTGTTTATATTATGAAGCTTTTGAATGAGATCAAGTCCTATTTAGGCAGAAATCACCTTTCATTAACTGTATTTGGCCTTCAATCAATTTTTGGCAGGTGAAAATGCCAATTTTGTGTTGTAATGATCCTTTAAAAGAATTCCAAGCTTTCCTGTGAGCTCTAGTGTTTACAAAAGGTTATATCTTTCTTAACTCTCTATTTCTCTGAGTTAGCAGGGGGTGTATATTTTGGCAAGGCAAATTCTGAGCCTGCCGATATTTGCACCCCCCGTCTACTTTCCCAAAATATTCTCCAAATGATATAAAACTTCCATTTCATCCTGTGTAAGATTATTATTTTATGTGATACATTAATTTCTCCACTTTGTATTTTGAGAATTTATGTTAGTTTTTATTACAATATTTTCACTTTCATCATTTTTTAAAGGATACTAAAAGAAATAAATATAGCATTTCAACTTTGGGAAATGTAAAACATGTATGAACAATTTTTATGTAGTTTTTAAGTAAAAAGAGAAATGGTACATTCTTTAAACAAAATCGTGTACCTAAAAAGGTATGGTAGGAAAGCAAAATACTTTCAACAACAAAACAATCTCAAAACAGAAAAATTATTAAACTTCAGTTATGATTCAAACAGTATAAATAAAAGGCCTAAATGCACATCTCACAGGAAAAATGTTCTGTTTCTCCTTGTGTTGACATTACACAACCTTGGTCACGGACCGACTCACTGCCTTAATCACACCCTTGATCTTGTTCTGACTTATGGCATTGAGAGTGAACAGTTAACAGTGTTCCCTCATAACCCTGTCTTATCTGACCATTTTCTGATAACCTTTGAGTTTACATTACTTGACTATACAGTTTCTGAGAAGAAATTTACATATAGAAGGTGTCTATCAGAGGATGCTGTAACCAGATTTAAAGAATTAATTCCATCATCCTTTTCTTCACTGCCATGTGCAGATATGACAGAGGACGACTACCTAAACTTTACTCCAGCAGCACTTGACTCTCTTGTTGACAGCACTATAGTTTCAATGCGTACAGCACTGGACAATGTTGCCCCTCTGAAAAGGAAGGTAATCAGTCAGAAGAGGTTGGCTCCTTGGTATAATTCACAGCTGCGTGCTTTAAAGCAGACTGCAAGAAAGCTGGAGAGACAGTGGCGTTCCTCTAATTTAGAAGAGTCTCAGTTAGTCTGGAAAGATAGTTTAACAATGTATAAGAAAGCCCTTCGTAAAGCTAGAACTGCTTATTATTCATCATTGATAGAAGAGAATAAGAATAATCCCAGGTTTCTTTTCAGCACTGTAGCCAGTCTGACTAAGAGTCCGAGCTCTGCTGAGCCAGTTATTCCTTTAACTCTCAGCAGTGATGATTTCATGAGCTTCTTTATTAATAAAATTGTTTCTATCAGAGAGAAGATTGATGGAGTCCTTCCCACTATTATCAGTGATGTATCATCAAGTACAGCAGCTTTAGAAGTATCTTTAGAACCTGATTTGTATTTAGACAGCTTCTGCCCAGTTGATCTCTCTGAACTAACAACAGCAATAGTCTCTTCTAAACCATCAACTTGTGTTTTAGACCCAATCCCAACCAGACTGTTCAAGGAGGTTTTCCCATTAATTGACACTTCCATATTGGATTTGATCAATCTGTCTTTGTTGACAGGATATGTACCTCAGACTTTTAAGGTTGCTGTAATTAAACCTTTACTTAAAAAACCTACTCTTGATTCAGAAGTGTTGGCTCATTATAGACCTATATCCAATCTCCCTTTTATGTCTAAAGTTCTTGAAAAAATAGTTGCAGCTCAGCTTTGTGATCATTTACACAGAAATAATTTGTTTGAAGAGTTTCAGTCAGGATTCAGAGTGCATCATAGCACAGAAACAGCACTGCTGAAAGTTACCAATGATCTCCTCTTAGCCTCTGATAGCGGACTTGTGTCTGTGCTTGTCCTGTTGGATCTCAGTGCTGCATTTGATACGGTCGATCACAGTATCTTATTACACAGACTTGAACATGTTATTGGGATTAAAGGAACTGCATTAGGCTGGTTTAAATCATATTTATCTGATAGATTTCAGTTTGTTCTTGTAAACGAAGAATCTTCCTCACACACCAGAGTAAGTCATGGAGTTCCCCAGGGTTCTGTGCTTGGACCAATTCTTTTTACTTTATACATGCTTCCATTAGGTAACATTATTAGACAGCATGGCATAAATTTCCATTGCTATGCTGATGATACTCAGCTGTACTTATCTATAAAACCAGATGAAACCAATAGGTTGGTCAGACTACAAGCATGTCTTAAAGACATAAAGACCTGGATGAGTCAGAACTGTCTGCTGCTAAATTCAGACAAAACTGAAGTCGTTATCTTTGGACCTGAGCGTTTCAGGGAGAAATTGTCTAGCTATATAGTTACTCTAGATGGTATTTCCTTGGCTTCTAGTTCTACAGTGAGGAACCTTGGAGTTATTTTTGACCAGAACTTATCATTTGACTCGCATATAAAACAGGTTTCTAGGACTGCCTTCTTTCACCTTCGTAATATTGTTAAAATCAGGAACATCTTGTCTCAGAGTGATGCAGAAAAACTAATTCATGCATTTGTTACTTCAAGATTGGACTACTGTAATTCTTTATTATTGGGCTGTCCTACATATTCTCTGAAAAGCCTTCAGTTGATCCAAAATGCTGCAGCCAGAGTTTTGACGAGAACTAACAGCAGAGATCATATTTCTCCAGTTTTAGCTTCTCTTCATTGGCTCCCTGTTAAATTCAGAATAGAATTTAAGATTCTTCTCCTCACATATAAAGCTCTTAATGACCGAGCTCCATCATATCTTAAAGATCTCATTGTAAGATATTTTCCTAACAGAGCACTTCGTTCCCAAACTGCAGGTTTACTTGAGGTTCCCAGAGTTTCTAAAAGTAGAATGGGAGGCAGAGCCTTCAGTTATCAGGCCCCTCAATTGTGGAATAAGCTGCCAGTAAATGTCCGGGAAGCAGACACCCTTTCCACTTTTAAGACCAGGCTTAAAACTTTCCTTTTTGATAAAGCTTATAGTTAGGGATGGCTCAGGTGATCCTGAAACATCCCATAGTTAAGCTGCTATAGGCCTAGACTGCTGGGGGGCCTCATCTGACACACCTTTCCTCACTTTACTCTCTTTATGTATATGTGATATTATTGTGGTCATTAACTCGTGTTTCCCTGTTCCAACAGATATCCTTTGAATGGTGTTACAGTGCCGCCGTCGCGGTGGCCCCCTGCCCCCCTCCCCCCCCCTTTTTCTGTCTTCTCAAACCCCAGCTGGTCGAGGCGGATGGCCACCCTTCCTGAGTCTGGTTCTGCCAGAGGTTTCTTCCTGTTAAAAGGGAGTCGTTTCTCTCCACAGTCGCCTCAGGCACGCTGCTCAGGCCGGGAGATTGGACCGAAAAACTAAAAGTTTTCAGTGCAATCTGTTGGTTTTCTTAGCTAGGAAATTGTTTTTGAATTGGCTCTATATGAACGAATTGGATTATTTTATGAATTATGATTATTATTAATTAATTGAATTCCAATTGGCTTGAATTGGACTTACTATCTAAGTGCCTTGAGATGACATTTGTTGTATTTGGCGCTATATAAATAAAAATGAATTGAATTGAATTGAATTGGTGGTACCACCGGTTGCAGCAGTCACAGGCAATCTGTAATTGATAGAATAGAAATGGTTATATTACAACATTAAGAAAGATGATTGCATTGTTTTTAAACAGTTGTTTTCCATTTCTCGAACATAAAGCAGTTAGTTTTCTCTTTATTATTCATGAGGCATCTTGTTAACTATCAGTATATGTTGTTAGGTCCATTAGGTCAAACACATTTCTATTACCAAATAAAACTACATTTAATTATGATTTTATGACTGTAGTGTATAAAAAAAATGAAAGAACTTTCCACTAAACTGGATTGTATGTTCATTTATTTTAGTATGATTTGTTTTTGTTATCAAAAGTACTTTGCGACCATTTTTTATGATGGCATACAATTTGCTTGAATTCAGTTTTCACTTCATTAAAGGGGATAGAGAATCAAAATCATCTTTTTCACGTTTTTGGTGTTAGTTCTGAGTATCCCTGCTGTGGGGAGTACACGCGAAGTGCCAGCAAGTGTCAGAACCTCTGTTTCAAGTACTACCCTTTTTTGAATATCCCCCAGAAAAAGTGCCAATCCGTTTTTGTGAAAAAGTGATGTCACTTTTTCAGCAATCGCCCCCCCACACCCAAATCCACAGCCACCCCGTTTCAGACACGCCCCTTCGGCAAGAAACAGAAACAGGTGAGCCTTCCATGGCTGTGAAAGAGGACAACGATCGTTACATATTCTTCCCCCGGAAAGCAATGTTCGCGATCAATGGCTTTTATTTATTTTTAACAGCGTCCCCAGTACATACAACCGCCGACTTTTCCTTTGCGCTGCGTATTTCACGGAGTACAGTTTCACAAAGCTTGCACGATTCCGGGCAGGCTTCAGTCAGAATTTTGCTCAGTAGATGGTCAGTTCCGACAGGGACAGACAGACTGCAGCGAGGTGTGCGCTCCGCTGAGAAGGTGATCAGCTGCACGTCTCCAGGACTATGGGGCGAGCAGGTCGGATCACAGCTGACCCTTCTCTATTTGCACCACTCCCCTCGGGCAGGAGGCTTCGGTCCATTCGGACCAGAACCTCCCGTCACAAAACCAGTTTTTTCCCCCTTGCAGTTGGACTTATGAACACTTCATAATCACCTCATAACCTGCCCCAGTCACTTTACCATCATTAAAATTGCACTAACGAAGCTGCACTGTTGTTGCTCTGTATATTGGATACTGTGTATTGTTGTACACACCTATATTTTTATTCTTTATTTTTTATTATTATATCCTATGTTACATCTTTGCACCTTACGCCGCAGAAAATTCCTAGTTAGTGAACACTGAACAATGGCCGCAAATAGATCAATAATAATTTAATAATTAAAAAAAAAACAAAAACAAAAACAAAAAAAAAACTTGTAATTATACTGTTGACCGATAGAGGGCACGCCACACACAAACAATAGCGGGGCCCAGGCCACTTTTCCGCAACAGCGAATAGGAAAGTCAAGAGCCATGGCCACTAGCAGTGGCAAAAAGAAAAAACTTGACCGAGAAAATCGCATTTTTCAGCCAAAATGGGAAGAAGAGTACCTCTTCAGGTTTGTTCTTTGTTATGAAGGAGTTCAAATTCCTTTTTGCTCTTTTTTTTTAAGCAAATGTTTTGTCTTTGTTGCTTATTAAGGACGTGTTAAAATGCATTTATATGCAGAAAATAGTTGTATATTGGTGCAATAAACATACAGATATAAATTCATATAAAATGTGTTCTTATTGAGAATCATTTGTAGCGTCTTTCATCTCCAATTATTTAAAGTTCGTGGTCATGTGGCCCTCCAATGATAGTGCTAAAAAAATGTTGGCCCTCTTTATCATGGAAGTTGCCCATCCCTGATCTAAAGGGAATGAGCTTTCTTTTCAGTCAGTGTATTACTCTATAACTCTGTTTTCAGTGAGAGCAAGGGCAGCCAATCAAGCAACGGCAACCGAATTGCGCCAACACCTACCTGCATTTCATAATGAGGTTGCCAGATAAGCTCTGAGGGCAAACAACGCATTCTAAACCCAGCATAGTAACATAGCTGTTTCAGAGAGCCTTTTAGGGAGGTTCTGAGCCATTACAGACCCAACCAATTTTTTTCGGGCTACATATCACATCACAGAACAAGGATTAATGCCCCATCCAACCTTTCTCTATCACCTTTAACACCATCGTAAACGGGAAAGGGCTTTTGACCGAAGCAACCTGGCCTCATGTTAGGCTATTTGAAGGGGGCTATTGACATTTAGGCCGAAGATGGGTGAGAGTATCAAAGCGATCATCACTTGATGGCAGGCAGCTGAAAAAAAAAAAACAAGCTCTCCCCATCGGGGAATCGAATCCCTATCTTCCGCGTGACAAGCAGAGATACTGTCCATTATACTAACGAGGAATTTCTGTTTGGAGGATACAATCGTCAGATCAAAAGACAACTATCGCCAAGGAGTGAAATAAGATTTTCGTGTACCGTTTCAAGGTGCAGGAACTTGCTATCACATTCCCGTCACTCAGAAGGAGAGTCTTCCATGAAGCTGCATGCCTCGTCAATGTTCCCCTTCAACACCAACACAACGCAGACCCACATATTCGCTGGAATGATGCCCGGGCCCGCCGACAGAATCGTGAAATATCCCTTTCAGCAGTCAGGATGGCCGAGCGGTCTAAGGTGCTGCGTTAAGGTCGCAGTCTCCCCTGGAGGGTTGGGTTCAAATCCCACTTCTGACATTGCAGACTTTATCCTGGAGAACTATTTTCACTGGCAAGGCAACTCAAGTTTACTCCTTGCTTAGCAATACCATGTCGTATTGCTATTCTGGCACTGCATCATCTAGTTCAGTGGTTCCCAAACTTTTTTGGCCCGAGTACCCCCTGAGCCTTCTTGTCACACCACGAGTACCCCCTCACACATACAACGCGTGCGATGATTCTCCAAAAGTAGAGCAACACAGTGGTTATTACATGAAAATCATTTTATTTAATATCCTTAACTTGAACATAAAATTCTCAGGCTTTCTCTCTCTTTTTTTTAACCTCAGTTGAATTCAACATAAGAATAAAAAACATTTTCTTGAACTATAAATAATTTACCAAAATAGCATAAATACTAAATCAAAATAATCTTCCTTTGTTATCTAACTTAAACAAGTAACATTTCTCTTTTTTTTAAGAATACATGAACATAACTCATTTCTCTCTCTTTTTAAGAATACATTAACAGGCCTAACTCATGTAACATTCATCACAAAACTGGAGTCTCCTTCATAAACAGTCCTCCGTAAAAGTGTGACGCCTTAATAAATAAATAAATAAAAAACATAAAAACTCCCTGTGCGCCGCGTACCCCCTGCAGTACCTCCGCGTACCACTAGGGGTACGTGTACAACAGTTTGGGAACCACTGATCTAGTTTAAAGATTATTGCGGCCGCTTTACCTCCTAAAGGCTGATTTATGCTTCAGACGCAAAGCCTCTGACGCTCGGACGCAGAGCCTCTGCGAGCGTCAAAATCTTGACCACTCCCCCACGCAGAGGCTCTGCGCGCGTTGTCGTGCACCTCAGAAAAATCCTGACTACGCGACAGACGCACGCAGACGACCAACGGAAGTGCGCAGAAAAAAACGGCTGTGATTGGTCCTCTGTGTGCCTTTCCGGTTGTCTGTGTGGCTTCCTCCTTTGCATTTTCGCCAACTCCAATAGAAGAAGCTGTTCTTCTTCGATGTCGAGCAACTCCAGATCCATATTTTGCATACACTTTTTTTTTTTTTGAAAGATAAACACTTCCGCCGGCACCGCCAAAGTTCTCGTCACCGCCCACCGAAATTCTCGCGAGGGGAAACTGCTGTGCGTCCCGAGAAATTCCAGACCGAGGTTGCAGAACCATAACATGAACAGTGGTTCGCGACCAGAGCAAAGCAACACGTCAAGACGATAGACGTAGAACTATAATCCGCCCTTAAGAGTTCTTGCTTCCAAATGCTATGCCTACTATTTGTTTGCCTCAGGAGCCCTCTTAAACAACAGCCAAGACACTTGTTGCATGAGAATCTTCTGACCACAGCTCAACTAGCTGTGTTGTCACAACCTTCTACAGTGCTTTGGGCAGGACAGAATCATTAGCAAAAGGCATATTGTTGATTATAAGGTCTTGGTTTGCACTTAACACTATAGTAAACGGGAAAGGGCTTTTGTGCGAAGCAACCTGGGCTCATGTTAGGCTATTTGAAGGGGGCTATTGACATTTAGGCCGAAGATGGGTGAGAGTATCAAAACAATCATCACTTGGTGGCAGGCAGTTGAAAAATATAATACCAAGCCCTCCCCGTCGGGGAATCGAACCCCCATCTTCCGCATGACAGGCGGAGATACTGTCCATTATACTAACAAGTAATTTCTGTGTGGCGGATACAGTCGTCAGATGAAAAGACAACTATCGCCAAGGAGTGAAGAGGCACTGGGCAGGTTTTGGAAAACTAGGAACCTAGGAATCCCCAACATTACATCTCCACTGGGATGATTTTCTTAGGATTCATTGCATCAAGGCTTTAAACAGTGCAGTATTAATGGTTTGCCCTCTTAGTCATAGTGTACAAATGTTAGACCTACTGACTGACCACGCATAGCATCTTGGTGTCCTCAGCCATATCCATGACCTGCATTCATGGATCCATCGACCTCTGGGTTATGGGCCCAGCATGCTTCCGCTGCGCCACTCTGCTTTTGCATCTCAATCTGTAGACGTAAGACAGGAAATTGTGTTGGGAGATACATTTGAGGATTTAAATCACCTCGGAACAAGCGCTGTGCAACTCAGCTTCCATGTGTCTTGGTTAAGGTTTTGGAAATCTAGGAACCTCCAAGTTACCATCACAACATTAGCAATCACCGCAGTACTTTCAATGGCGTCTTCAGGCCGTTTTCAGTTCAATCCCTTTACACCACTATGTTAACAGGCCACCCTCATTAGTAGATATACAGAAGTTTAAAATCTGCTACTTCAAATGACTTTGGTCTCTATGGCTAGTATCCCCAACATTACATCTCCACTGGGATGATTTTCTTAGGATTCATTGCATCAAGGCTATAAACAGTGCAGAATTAATGGTTTGCCCTCTGAGTCATAGTGTACAAATGTTAGACCTACTGACTGACCACGCATAGCATCTCGCTGTCCTCAGCCATATCCATGACCTGCATTTACAAAACCCCAAAGAGTAACGGCCAAAAACAAACATGAGCCTTGGAAAAGATAGCTTGCCAGCCAGCTGCCAATGTCACAGTGGTAACATCCATTTTTTTTGCATGTGCTGTTTCACTGTTTATTCTGTGACCCTGAAGAGACTCTTTAGTTGTGTGTGACATTAACGTATAAGCTTTATTAAGGACTCTCTGTAGTTCTACATATAAAAATGATTTCTGACCAAGGTCCCCTTTATCTCTGGCAGTAGAAGAAACTGAAGTTCTTCAAAATGTCAGTAACAGGTTAGACTGGGTAAAATGAGCTTTCTTTCTCTTGTCACACATTAAGACTGAAAGGGGGACCTAAAAAGATTTGGGATTCATGTTTGAACCTTATCAGAGGATGAAAGTGGAAGTGGACTTGACATATGGGTTACCTCCCCAAAGGACCAGCACATGTGTATGATTTCCTGTGAGTTCCATCTTCTTCATGGCGATGTTTTTTTTAAACTGATTTGTACTTTTGATTGTGAAACTGCCACCAAGAAAACAGCCATATTGGAAGTGGTGGGATTTGAACCCACACCTCCACAGAGACTGGAGCCTAAATCCAGCGCCTTAGACCACTCTGCCACACTACCAAAGATGTCTTTGAGCCAACGACAAGGGAGCATCACCTTTAAATGATAGACTGAACTGAAGGATTGTAATCAACAGTTGTCAGTAGACCCTGTAAGATGAAACTTTTCTAACTCAGAATAACAACTGATGAGTACCAGTTGTAGTCTTGCCACTGTGCAACACCCATAGATATTTCTTGTGCTCTTCATCTAACGCCATGAAATCTTTACAGAAGAGAGCATAGCAAGAGAAGAGTATAAATTGGTGGAACTCAACAAGATGATCGACTAGCAGAGGATGGCTTCGATCCATCGACCTCTGGGTTATGGGCCCAGCACGCTTCCGCTGCGCCACTCTGCTTTTGCATCTCAGTTTTGTAGACGTAAGACAGGAAATTGTGTTGGGAGATACATTTGAGGATTTAAAGCATCTCGGAACAAGCGCTGTGCAACTCAGCTTCCATGTGTCTTGGTTAAGGTTTTGGAAATCTAGGAACCTCCAAGTTACCATCACAACATTAGCAGTCACCGCAGTACTTTCAATGGCGTCTTCAGGCCGTTCTCAGTTCAATCCCTTTACACCACTATGTTAACAGGCCACCCTCATTAGTAGATATACAGAAGTTTAAAATCTGCTACTTCAAATGACTTTGGTCTCTATGGCTAGTAGCCCCAACATTACATCCCCACTGGGATGATTTTCTTAGGATTCATTGCATCAAGGCTTTAAACAGTGCAGAATTAATGGTTTGCCCTCTGAGTCATAGTGTACAAATGTTAGACCTACTGACTGACCACGCATAGCATCTCGCTGTCCTCAGCCATATCCATGACCTGCATTTACAAAACCCCAAAGAGTAACGGCCAAAAACAAACATGAGCCTTGGAAAAGATAGCATGCCAGCCAGCTGCCAATGTCACAGTGGTAACATCCACTTTTTTTGCATGTGCTGTTTCACTGTTTATTCTGTGACCCTGAAGAGACTCTTTAGTTGTGTGTGACATTAACTTATAAGCTTTATTAAGGACTCTCTGTAGTTCCACATATAAAAACTATTTCTGACCAAGGTCCCCTTTATCTCTGGCAGTAGAAGAAACTGAAGTTCTTCAAAATGTCAGTAACAGGTTAGACTGGGTAAAATGAGCTTTCTTTCTGTTGTCACACATTAAGACTGAAAGGGGCACCTAAAAAGATTTGGGATTCATGTTTGAACCTTGTCAGAGGATGAAAGTGGAAGTGGACTTGACATATGGGTTACCTCCCCAAAGTACTAGCAGATGTGTATGATTTCCTGTGAGTTCCATCTTCTTCATGGTGATGTTTTTTTAAACTGATTTGTACTTTTGATTGTGAAACTGCCACCAAGAAAGCAGCCACATTGGCAGTGGTGGGATTTGAACCCACACCTCCACAGAGACTGGAGCCTAAATCCAGCACCTTAGACCACTCAGCCACACTACCAAAGATATCTTTGAGCCAACTACAAGGGAGTGTCACCTTTAAAAGATGGACTGAACTGAAGGATTGTAATCAACAGTTGTCAGTAGACCCTGTAAGATGAAACTTTTCTAACTCAGAATAACAACTGATGAGTACCAGTTGTAGTCTTGCCACTGTGCAACACCCACAGATATTTCTTGTGCTCTTCATCTAACGCCATGAAATCTTTACAGAAGAGAGCATAGCAAGAGAATAGTATAAACTGGTGGAACTCAACAAGATGATCGACTAGCAGAGGATGGCTTCCATCCATCGACCTCTAGGTTTTCCGCGTGACAGGCAGAGATACTGTCCATTATACCAACGAGGAATTTCTGTTTAGTGGATACAGTCGTCAGATGAAAAGACAACTATCGCCATGGAGTGAAGTAAGATTTTCGTGTCCCGTTTCAAGGTGCAGGAAAATTGCTATCACAGTCCCATCACTCAGAAGGAGAGTCTTCCATGAAGCTGCATGCCTTGTCAATGTTCCCCTTCAACACCAACACAACGCAGACCCACATATTCTCTGGAATGATGCCTTGGCCCGCCGACAGTATCGTCAAATATTCTTTTTAGCAGTCAGGATGGTCGAGCGGTCTAAGGCGCTGCGTTAAGGTCGTGGTCTCCCTCGGAGGCGTGGGTTCAAATCCCACTTCTGACATTGCAGACTTCTCAGAGAGAACTATTTTCACTGGCAACTCAACTTTACTCCTTGTTTAGCAATACCATGTCGTATTGCTATTCTGGCACTGCATCGTCTAGTTTAAAGATTATTGCGGCCGCTTTACCTCAGAAGAGTTCTTGCTTCCAAATGCTATGCCTACTATTTGTTTTCCTCAAGAGCCAAGACACTTGTTGCATGAGAATCTTCTGACCACAGCTCAACTAGCTGTGTTGTCACAACCTTCTACAGTGCTTTGAGCAGGACAGAATCATTAGCAAAAGGCACATTGTTGATTATAAGATTCAAGATTCAAGATTCAAGAGGGTTTATTGTCATTCCAGCCATATACACAGTATACAGTGCAATGAAATAACGTTTCTCGAGAAGTTTTTCAGTGCAACAAACAGCAACAATAAAGAACAGCTGGGACAACAGAGGTGATCAGATCAGTCTCTGAGCATTGAGGAGTCGTATGGCCTGGGGGAATAAGCTGTTTTGTAGTCTGGTGGTGACAGACCGTATGCTGCGGTACCTTCTGCCAGATGGGAGGGGTGAGAAAAGTCTGTGTGAGGGGTGGGTGGGGTCTTTAAGAATCCTGGTTGACTAGCGGATGCAGCGTGTGGTGTAGATGTCTGAGACGGAGGGGAGAGTGGCTCCAATGATCTTTTCAGCCGTCCTCACCACACGCTGAAGGTTTTTGCAGTCCAGTTGGGTGCAGTTACCGAACCAGGCGGTGACGCAGCTACCCAGGAGGCTCTCTATGGTCCCTCTGTAGAAGGTGGTGAGAATGGTGGGAGGGAGGTGGGCTCTCTTCAGCCTTCTCAGGAAGTGGAGACGCTGCTGAGCCTTCTTTACGGTGGAGCCGGTGTTGAGGGTCCAGGTGAAGTTCTCCGCCAGATGGACACCAAGGAATTTGGTGTTCTCCACAATCTCCACCGGGGAGCCTTCGATGTGCAGAGGCTCGTGGTCACTCTGTGCTCTGCGGAAGTCAACAACCATCTCTTTAGTTTTGTCCACATTCAGAGACAGGTTGTTGGCTTTGCACCAGGTGATCAGCTTTTCCACCTCCTCCCTGTATGATGACTCGTCGTTCTTTTCGATGAGACCCACCACGGTCGTATTGTCAGCGAACTTGATTATGTGGTTTGAGTCGTGTAGTGCTGTGCAGTAGTGGGTTAGGAGTGTGAACAGCAGTGGACTGAGTACGCAGCCTTGAGGTGCCCCTGTGCTCAGTGTGGTGGTGCTGGAGGTGTTGTTTCCGATCCGGACTGACTGGGGTCTCTCCGTAAGAAAGTCCAGGATCCAGTTGCAGAGGGTAGTGTTCAGGCCAAGCAAGCTCAGCTTCCTAGTCAGGTGCTGTGGGATGATAGTGTTGAATGCTGAACTGAAGTCTATGAACAGCATTCTGATGTAAGTGTCTTTTTTGTCAAGGTGGGTGAGTGCTAGGTGGAGGGTGGTGTTGATGGCGTCGTTGGTGGAGCAGTTGGCTCGGTACGCGAACTGCAGGGGGTCTAGGGTGGGAGGCAGATGGTTCTTGATGTGCTTCAGGATCAGCCTCTCAAAGCACTTCATGATGGTAGGGGTGAGTGCGATGGGGCGGTGATCATTGAGGCATGACACAGGCGACTTCTTGGGCACAGGGACGATGGTGGTGGTTTTGAAATACGATGGGACGATGGCACTGCTCAGGGAGATGTTGAAGATGTCCGTGAAGACATCTGCCAGTTGGTCTGCACATCCCCTGAGCACACTCCCGGGAATGTTGTCTGGGCCAGCAGCCTTACGTGGGTTGACTCTTTGCAGAGTCTTTCTCACTTCAGCTGTGGTCAGGCATAGCACTTGTTCACCAGGAGGGGGGGTGTTCTTCCTTGCCACCACATCACTCTGCATCAAAACGACTGTAGAACACGTTCAGCGCATCGGGCAGGGAGGCATCACTGTCACAGGCCGGTGTTGTTGTCCTGAAGTTAGTGATGGCTTGGATTCCCTGCCACAGCTGCCGTGTGTCTCCACTGTCTCTGAAGTGGCCGTGGATTTTCTGGGCATGCGCTCGCTTTGCATCCCTGATAGCCTGGGCCAGTGTTGCCCGCGCTCTGCTCAGGGCCTCCTTTTCTCCTGTTCTGAATGCTGTGTCTCTGGCTCTCTGCAGTGCACGCACCTCAGCAGTCATCCATGGCTTCTGGTTAGAGCGCGTGGTGATGGATTTGATGACCGTGACGTCATCAGTGCACTTACTGATGAAACCAGTGACTGAAGCCGTGTACTCCTCTAGGTCAGTGGAGCCGTTGGGGGTTGCTGCTTCCCTAAACATTTGCCAGTCAGTGCACTCAAAACAGTCCTGGAGGGTAGAGATGGCTCCTTCCGGCTAGGTCTTTACCTGTTTGTTGACTGGTCTGGAGCGTCTGACCAGCGGTCTGTATGCTGGGATCAGCTTGACGGAGATGTGGTCAGAATATCCCAGGTGGGGGCGGGGCTTGGCACGATATGCACCGGGTATGGTGGTGTAAACAAGATCCAGCGTGTTCGCTCCTCTCGTTGCAAAATCCACATGTTGGTAGAATTTTGGAAGCACTGTTTTTAGATTAGCATGATTGAAGTCTCCGGCGACAATAAGCAGTCCTTCTGGATGTTTGTTTTGGAGATCACTGATGGCCCCGTACAGTGCGGTTAGCGCTTCCTTAGCGTTAGCGCTGGGAGGAATGTACACAGCTACAACGTGCAGGGAGGAGATCTCTCTCGGTAAGTAGAATGGTCTACATCTCACGACCGCGTATTCCACCAGCGATGAACAGGACTTGGAGACTAGGACAGAGTTGTTGCACCAGTCCGTGTTGATTTAAACACACAGTCCCCCGCCTCGTGTCTTACCGCACAGCGGGTCTCTGTCGGCTCGATGCGAGACTAGTCCGTCTAGCTGAATGGCCGCCTCCGGGACGCGGTCGCTGAGCCATGTTTCTGTGAAAACATACACACAGCAGTCCCTAGTGTCCCGTTGAGTAGTCCGTTGTAGTTTGATGTAGTCCAGTTTATTTTCAAGTGAGCGGACGTTAGAGAGCAGGATGGACGGGAGAGCCGGTCGGCTAGCATTAGCCATCAGCCTAGCACGGACACCGGCTCTCTTGCCCCTCTTCTGTCTTCTCTCACACCGCTTTCGGCGCCTCCTCACCCGGCCCTTGTCTTCAGGCGAGCTCGGGAATTTGCGAAGCAGGCTGGTAGACTGTAGCGCGTCCTTTGTCTCCGTTGGTAACGCCGTTGGGCAGTGTTTAAGTCCCATAAGTAGACTCCGTTGGTAGACTTTTTGTGACACTGCATCTGAGTGTTGCAGTCCAGCGGCCTCTCGAGTGCAGCCCGTAGACTTCAGACACATAACTTAACGATATAAATACAATAATACACTAAAATTACACTGTTTTACACAGTTTTTCCTCTCGAGGGGTCGCTGCGAAAACGATCGCGCCACCGCTTTATGGTTACCTAGGCAACCACATAAGGTCTTGGTTTGCACTTAACACCATAGTAAACAGAAAGGGCTTTTGACCGAAGCAACCTGTATGGGATAAAATAAGGGTCAGAAAGATTTTGTACTTGTACAATGATGTTCACATGTGTAACAAAGTTTTGAAGTTGTAAAAACATTTTGTGCATGTGTAACAAAGTTTTGAAGTTGTAAAAACATTGTGTGCATGTGTAACAAAGTTTTGAAGTTGTAAAAATAGTTTGTGTATGTGTAACAAAGTTTTGAAGTTGTAAAAACATTTTGTGCATGTGTGAATTTTGACCCTGTTTTGACGCCTGAGTGAATAGCCAATCAGCACGTTGCTTACTGACTTGCCAATCAACCCGGTGCCCACCCACGCGCCAACCAACCATCCAATCAAGGAGCAGCAATTTCTGCCGGCCGGGATCTGAGCGCCAACGACACTCAGTGGGCACACGTTGGTAAATGTTTTTTCTTTCCCCCGATATTTTTGTGTTCTCTTTTTATCACTCAAATTTAGAAAATACTGTTCTAAGTTGTTTTTTGTGTAACAGGTTCTCTGATGTAAGGTTTATAGCTGGAAATGGTGCACTATTAAATGAAACGTGTTACTTTGAATAAATAAAACCAAGGTGAAAGATCTCGTTTTTTCTCACATACTTTTGTTCTCTTTTTATCACTCTCAAATTCAGAAAATACTGAATTGAAAAAGACAATGTGGGTGAGAGCCACAACAAGTGTCCCTTTATTCCATCTTTCTGTAATATGTAGACACATACTATCCCAGGTTTTTTTGGCGTTTGCATTATTTTGTTTACAGATACATCAGCTTTTGTGGATAAAAAAAACAAAAAACACACAAGTATATTTTACAATAAGTTTATTGGTTTAATTAAGTTCATTATACAATTATGTATTCTTTCAGACAAGTTACTTTGAGTTTAATTTGTGACCCAAGAACAAAAGGAGGAAGCACTCCATACTGCCTACTTTTATAACCTTGGTGACATCATCAGGAGAAACACTCTATGGTGATAGTGGTAATGTGAAGTTTGAATTAATTATTTATTGTTTGTATGATTTTTTTGGATTGTTAAAGCCAGATGTGCATTAGGATGTAAAGTGATTTGTGTTAGAGCCGATTCTTTATATTGGAAGCCCAAGAACCAGTGGGAGCAGTCTTAAGTTAAACAAAGTATTTATTGGAGGTCACAGGTCAAGTATCAGCGCTGGACTTGGAGAGACAGAGTTCTCGCATGAAATCCGTCCGACCAAGTCCCGAGATCTGGAAACATTTCATATTTATGTTCACCCTTATCTCAGAGGTTGTACCTACATTTGACGACGCATCATTTAATATTTACTCATGCTGTGAGCAGGCCATCCACCGTCTTTGTCATGTTCTTTGGATGTGATAAGCGATGTGTGTGTGTGCGTGTTGTTTCAGGCGTGCATCTACTGTACCAGACCTATCTGTCCTAAGAGACGCTTTATCTGACCCAGTTATTTTATCCCACTACGTCATCTTAAAGTGTTGGTGTATGAGCAGAGTGTACCGTACAAACTAGGAAAATAGATTATCTAGAGAACTACAGAATATGAATACATAAAGTCTAAGAATAAAGCCAATTTATAACATTCCCCCTCTTGGCATGATTTCATCATGTCAACCTTAAAATGAGGTCGGAGTGTCATATTCTGTATTGTGTCATCCCTGTTAGCGGCAGCCAACCTAGCAGGGCCCCAAACTGCAAGTCTGCGGCCACTTTAAGGTGCAGCACAACCAGAGGAGATTTTTTGTCATCATTATGTAAGCATCAATGTGTAAGCTGTTCTTCATTGCGTTATCAGCAGCAAGCAAGTCTTCATTGCACAGGCATGTGGAAAATAATAAACAATAATAATAATAAACAATTCTAATGCGTTAGCAAAAACTTTTCTATCAGGAGTATTCCATCATTTTGCTCGGAAAAGAACCTCTTTCCGAGAGGGTTAAGACCTTCATAACTCACTGATTATAACTCTGCAAATGAGCACATTTCTTAAAAACTATAAGTGTCACGCCTCTACGTGTATGCAAGGATAAATATTTATATTATTCTGTGTGTATGTGGCCCCGAACCCATCTTCTGTGTGGAAAACTATATGTGGTTTGAGCAGTGTCAAGGCCCTGCTCACCCATAAGCACCATCATAACACATAATAAGAAATAACGAAGCTACAAAAAATTTCTAACATCTTGGAACTCAAACAGTGCATAAGGCAATTAACATTACCAGCAGGCTCGTCCACCGTTTGCAGCGAATAGGAGCGAAAACCCGATGGCTGAACCGGGAAAAATTCTCCTATGGCCCCGTTTCCACTTGGCGACCGACCACCTCATTACCTTTCAGTGTCTAAGGTCCCGCTCCAAACAGCCGAGTCATCCCACTGGCAATGGTTATACTAATGATTGGTTGACTTATACCCAAAAAATGATTAATCAGATTAATAATTACATGAAATACAACATATGAACAAATACAATTTTTTCTTTTTTTTTTAATGTCCACGTGACGAGTCGTGTAGTCTCTTCTGGTCCAATCCTGTCATTGCTTGGTGCTCGGTTCTCCTTATGGCTGAACGTCTGTTCAGCATTCTGATCCGGACCTAATCTTGGAAGGAGAGGTCACCAGTACGTCACTTCCTGAGGGATCTTCAGCATCCCTCTTCCCTAACTAATCTTGTTTTTAGGACAATTTCAAGAGAGAATTTCCGCTGTGTTATGTTGACAGTGCTTGAAGATTGTGTGTTTGTTCAACCATCATCTTGGCATGATGGGCACGGCCTTCCAGAATTTCAGATGGACTCCTTGTCCGTCGCTTGGCTGTGAGTCCTGTAGTGGTTCTGAATCTGTGGATTAATAATTAGTCGGAGAACAAATCATGCAGCACACCAGAGCAATTTTCATTTGCCCTGTATCTTATACTCAGGACATGTCTTTCTTGTCCTCACTAGTGGGCACAGGTTCAATCCTAGTGCCCAATTCATCATTTCCTTATGTCCCCCAAACCAAAACAACCAAAACAACCAAATAAAATAAAACAAAAAATAAAAATAAAATACCAATAATGAAAAAAAAATAACCCAAAACAAAACAACTGGCCAGTTGATATAACCCTTGTGCTCATATGACTCAATGCTGTGCAGTATTACTGCAGAATTCAGTACCATCAATTTCCTTTTGCTGTGGAAAAAAACTTCAAATCATTTAGAGAACACATCACCACAGAGATACAACACAAAACAACACAAAACAAAGACAAAAGAAGACAAAAACACACACAGAATTTTGTTGGGAAAACTTGAGAAGTAATTAATTGCCGAACTGCTCCACTGCAGTTTCTGCTCCTGTGTTGCTCTCTGCTGCAGGACAGAAATGTTTGTGGTAAGCATTAAGTTTTTTCCGGCTCCAGTTGAATCAGAAACTTTGCCTATTGAGCTTTTCATGTTCGACTCTCCCACCCCAGGCGGAGAATGAAAATGAGCATTGCAGTGATTGTAACCATTAATGTTACTGCCACTGTGGTACTACAGTCTAATCTCCAACGCAGTGTTTTCTTACTGTTTTCATGGTCTGTTCAGAGTTTTAGTCCCAGTGATGCAGTCTTTGTCAGTAGGTGAGGTTCCTCAGTCAGTGTTCCTTCGGTGGGATCTGGAGCATGAGTACAGTGAGTCTTGTGGCTCCAGTTACTCAGTCTGTCTCCTATCAACCATACCTTTACACAATCCGATGTAGCTGCAGCTACCTTGTTTGGTCCCGTCCACAGAGGAGAGGACCAGTCACGTTTGTTGACTTTCTTTAGGACCCAGTTTCCTACTTACACAGGTGAAGTATGGCGGTCCTGTTCCTTAGTGAGCATTTCTGTAACCTGTTGAGATATACTCATCACCGTGTTATTCAGTTGTTTCACTTATTCACACAAGTTTTCATACTGTCGTAGAACAGGGGGTGAGCCTGTTGGTGCAGTAGTAAATGGACAGAGTCTTTTCTCCCTGTCCAGGCCTCATGTGGGACAACCTGACAACATTCATGGTGGCATCTGGAGTAAATCTCAGGTTAATTAACATAATAGGGAGAGCTTCAGCCCAAGTTAACTTTGTGTCTACACAGAGTTTGTTGGGCCTTTTTGATGGTTCTTATTTGCTCTTTCCACTCGTCCTTGTGAAGCTGGGTGATAGACTTCACCGAGCTTATGTCCAATTCCAAACATCTGTTCCACTTCTCTTAGTTCTTCATAAGAGAAGTGAGTACCATTGTCTGATCTTATCACTTCTGGTACCCCAAATATTGGAATAATTTCTCTTGTAATCCATTTAATGACTTATTTCTCTTTTTCATTGTCTTGCCTTCCAGTTTGAGCAGCTGATTTTGAGTTGATGTAGGTGTTTAACAGGGCGCCGGCTGAGCTCACAAAAACTTTTCTTATAAACGGATTAATCTTCCTTTTCCAATCAGAGCGGCTCAGACCTCTAATTATTTAAAATGTTCTAAAATTCTCAGTTTGTTACTATGGTTGAGTGGCATCTCTTTAACTGTAAACAGCATTTTATTTCTATTTCACCCATTCTATCCAATGCTATACTGTTTAATTCAATTATCATTTATCTGCAGGGTTAGAAACTGCTAATTGTGTTGATATATTGTTTCTCTTGTATGGCTCTCTGGTCACTGTGGCTGTTTTTGAATGCGTCATAAAAACAAAACTTATCTTGTCTTGTTATGAATCAGTCTCACTGCAGCTGTCTTTAAATGTCTTTCAGAGTTTTCCTCTTTAAGAAAGCTATTGGTAATATCTGACTCCTGTAGCGCCTTTTGTTGTGTTTTTGTTAATATCCTAATAATCTAACCTATTTTAAACCTCTCTATAAAGCACTTTGCTGCTTTGTTAAGAGAGCATTTTAATTGTTTCATAGATCTGCTGCAGTTAAATAGTTAAATGGTATATGGATATTGATCACTATTAACTCAGAATTGGTGAAGAGAGGCAGAGGAGACCTATTTAGATCAGCTAAATTTTTGGAGTTATGTTAATAACTTTACTGCTTTAAGATGATAACCGGCTGTTTGACATCTGACTGTCTGGCCTTGCTGTTAAATCCTGATTGTTCAACCTATGTCACATGGTCTGACTGTTTGATCTCAGTCCTGCTTCAGGTGGAAATCATAAAGTCTCACTTTGTAGAACATTTGTTTTTGTTCCAACAGCTTTTCAACCAAAGGAGGAAATATTCTGAACGCTCTGCTTGTGTAAATCTTATTTCAGCAACAACTTGTATGAATGTCTTGTTTTCCTGGATTTATTTTGGACATTTTATTGCTTCTTATCTCTTCACTGTGATTCTTGCATTGAAAAGCTGTTTTCAGTTTATCTAACTACTTTGGTCTCTCTCCTAATCATATTCATGTTAAAATAACTAGATGTAGTTCTTGTACTCTTAAAGTACCGGCCAATGATCACTCAGAGTCTGTAGATAAACGTATTGTTTGGACTGTCCTCGCTCTCAGGCTGAATGAGAGAAGAAGAAGCAGGTTTGAGATGAGGCACTCTTAGGGTGATAGTATTTTATGACACAGAGAACAACTAATAACATTATGGAGCAGCTTGGAGGTTATCAGTTATCTGAAAAAGTGTTTGGAGCTTTTAATCTGTGTGATTCATTATTTACTGTGATGCTGCTGCACAGCTGATCTTTAGTTAGAAACCTCAGGCCTCGCCTTTAAATCTGTTGATTTTTTCCTTATAGTTCTCTTATTAGTGCGTTGATGCTGAAAAAAAATTATTAACTTTTGTCAATAAACTTTGGGATCAAATATTTCATATATCAACTTTTTCCTTCTGTATCATGCATGCGCTTGATTCTTACTCTCTCGTTTGTTTTGAAAACATTTTGAACACACACACTCAGCCTCAGTGGAGCAAACTCGCACACTCTTTTTTCTGCTTTTCTCCAGTCCAATTTATCTGTCAGTCCCCTTTTTTTCTTCTTCTTTTGGGACCTTTTTTTTCCATCTCGTCAAGGTGTCAAATAGTACCGACCCCAAAGAGCCGGGTTCACATGTTTTCCACTCATTGATCATTGTTTGTGACATATTTAGATATTATTACACATGTTAGTCAGAATGGGTGAAGGGCTCAGTGCCCGAGTGGTAGGACCCGTATCAAGAAGCTTCTACACAAGTTCTAAAACTCCTGTGCGCTTGATTCGCTCGGGGTCATTTCCCAGTCCACCACTCGTTTTACTTCACCAATTTCTGAAACACCCTATCTTACTTCCCCCCTTTTTCTATTCCAACTCCAATATGCACAAACCACTTGAGATCTGTTTTCTGTCACAGCAAAAATCTCTTCAAATGGCGAACCACCCCCACAGTTTCATTAAAAATAACAAACTCTTTCCCTGTGTCCTTTATGATTTATCAGTCTGACCACCACCGTGGATTAGTTTACCGACCCTTCCCATGAGGATAACACTTTATTCTTCTAGTCTAACCACCCAACTGCGGACGTTTTTACGGACTCTTCCCATGAGGATAACACAACTCAATTATTAATTAATAGTCTGACCACCACTGTGGATAAGTTTACGGACCCTTCCCATGAGGATAACACTTTATTTTTCTAGTCTAACCACTGAGCTGCGGACGTTTTTACGGACTCTTCCCATGAGGATACCAATTTAGAAGAAAACCTCTCACACGGTTTCTTTTATTTGTTCGAATTAAACTTTTTGCAGGACACTTATTTTCTTTCCCTATGTGAGACGATGTGTTTTTATACTTTTACGTGTGACCCCTCAATAAACCAAACAAACAGTAAATTTATGCTTTGATTTTTACTGATCAGGGGACATCTAAATTCAGACAACTTAATTTAGCTTGTCCAATGTGCAGAAATTTCACATATATTCATATATAAGAGGTTTTTCTGCTCACCTTATTTTCTCGGGCGCCTCGAGTTGTCTGAACAAAGTGACCCCCTCAATCAGCTCCGGCAGTCCTTCCTCGGAGTCAGTCCAATTCACGGGGTCGCGGCACCAGCTGTTAGAGCCGATTCTTTATATTGGAAGCCCAAGAACCAGTTGGAGTAGTCTTAAGTTAAACAAAGTATTTATTGGAGGTCACAGGTCAAGTATCAGCGCTGGACTTGGAGAGACAGAGTTCTCGCATGAAATCCGTCCGACCAAGTCCCGAGATCTGGAAACATTTCATATTTATGTTCACCCTTATCTCAGAGGTTGTACCTACATTTGACGACGCATCATTGAACACTTACTCATGCTGTGAGCAGGCCATCCACCGTCTTTGTCATGTTCTTTGGATGTGATAAGCGATGTGTGTGTGTGCGTGTTGTTTCAGGCGTGCATCTACTGCACCAGACCTATCTGTCCTAAGAGACGCTTTATCTGACCCAGTTATTTTATCCCACTACGTCATCTTAAAGTGTTGGTGTATGAGCAGAGTGTACCGTACAAACTAGGAACATAGATTATCTAGAGAACTACAGAATATGAATACATAAAGTCTAAGAATAAAGCCAATTTATAACAAGAACACACTATAAATATATCTAGCCAAGACTTTTGAAGGTTGAACCTTGTAAACAAAAGTGTTGGCTGCATAAAAGTAAAAAGTGCAGTCAGAAATGTTTTTTTGTTTTCACACAAACTGTAAAAAAGTAATTGTAACTCCAGGCAGTGTCTCTGTTAGTTGAATACTAATTAGATGGGTGTGTAACACCCCTGATTCCCCCCCACCCCCCTGTCACTCTCCATGTGATAATTGTCTGTCACTGGCAGGACATTGCTGCCTCCCCCCACATGCTGGCTGAATGGGCGTGTTCTCACCTGTGATTAGCCACTCAATCACCTGGTACTTTACATGTAAATAGCGATAGGTGTGGCCTAGGAGGCTGCTGCAGTCTGAAGCCTGATTTATACTCGGAAACCAGGTCGTCTGCGTGTGTGTCGCAGTTTACGCAGACACTACGCAGACACTCTGGTGCACCTCCTCAAAATTGTAACTCACCGCAGACAGTGCCGCAGACATCGCCACAGGGAGGAGAGAAAGGAGGCCTCTGATTGGTCAACTCTACATCCGCTCCACACCCGTCGCCATGGGCGGGCCCTGGGGGGCCGGGCCCGCCCACTGATACGATTGGGCCCGCCCTGGCCCACCCAAGCAAGCCAGATCACAGTCACAGATCTCAAATAAATAAATAGATAAATAAAATCCCAATTTCATTTTATTGTACTTGTTTTGGGTTAAAACGTAGTGTTGCATAATCATTAAGACAATAAATATATTAAAACCGTGTGAATTTGTTGGAAAGTTTGTCTACGTATGTAATTTGTCAGTGTTGCCCAGCAACAATCAGTTAACGCATTTGTGGAGGGAAATGAAGTGTGAGTTTTTGCGAGCAGACATGCTAGTTTTAGTGCTTTTCTAAATATGGATATACGTAACTGGTTTAAAGCCCCAACATCGGTAACTTTGGATAAACCAAGACATGATGCCGTCGTTGGCAAAGAAACCCCTGGACCAATTTCTTCCTCCGTGGATCCTGACGGTGTCAGCCGGACCTGCAGCGACCACGAAGAGGAGCCTAGCACTAGCAGGTAAACTATTGTAGCTGCCCCCACTGATGGATCTGTGAATGACCTCGGCACGGATAAACCCAATCAGGTTTAGTTGAAAAAATACCCCGTGAGATCTTTTGGTTTGAAAAGACGTTCACTTTTCTCTAGCTGGTATGTGAACAGGGATTGGCTCGAGTATTCCATTGAAAAGGACGCAGCCTTTTGTTACGCTTGCAGAAGATTCAAATCTGTATCGTCAGACACAACCTTCTCTCTGAAAGGATTTAGTGATTGGAAACATGCTATCGAAACTGGCAAAGGCTTAAACAAGCATGCAGCTTCCAAGGAACATTTAGTATGTGAAGCGATGTGGCGAGATTCAGAAAAGCGCAAAAAGAGACCGGCAAAGAGATTTTCACTCTTTTAAATTCAGAACAGCTGGCTCGCAACAGATACTACATGTCAGCCATAATAGATATGCTGGAGTTTTTAGTGGTGAATCAACTGCCGTTACGTGGCGATACTGCTGGCTTTGCCAGTGTGCTAGATGCTAGCAGTGCTAGTTCCAGCTTCCACAGCAATGTGTGAAAACTCGTTTTACACTCTCAAAAACGTTTTCTCAGAGCATCGACGCAGTATGCTACATAGACGCAAGGCCCAGCTGATTCAGCTTGCTTTTGAAAAGGACCTTACACACAAGTTCAAGTCCGAGTTGAAGGATGCGCTGATGAGGAGGTTCAGCTCGGACAAACGCCGCATACAGCTCTACTGACACTGGGTGGACAACCGAGAGGACAGCACTGCCACTCAAAGTAAAAAAAGTCAATTTTTTTTAGTGTGTGTGTGTGTGATGGCAATTGGTACTATTGCTACTATGCCTCTGTTGGTTGCTTTGGAATGCACCCGCCGTGGTGTCTTTTTTGTTTAGTTTGAGATGCTGCTCGTCATCTAATACGTCATGCACACTGAGTGGTGGTGGCGGCGTGTGCGTGTGTGTATCTCTGTGTGTGTGTGTTGGCAATGGGTAGCTACCCCTCTGTTGGTTGCTTTGAAATGCACCCGCCGTGGTGTTTTTTTGTTTGTTTAGTTCGAGATGCTGCGCGTGATCTAATACGTTATTTGTACATGTGTGCGCGCCCGCGTGTGTGTGTGAGAGAGAGAGAGCGCACGCTGGTCCGGCTATGTTTAATATAATGATTATTGTGAGGGATTAGGGCTATGTGAATAGTAAAATAATCAAAAATAAGCTAATAATAGTGGTGCCCCCCTGTTGGATTTCATAAGCCCCCCTTAAGACTGAGATCTGGCGACGGGTCTGATCCGCTCTACACTATGCGTATTTCCGGTTTGCTAACCGGCTGACGCTAACCGTGCTAACCGTGACGATTCTTTCGCCTCTCTGCCAGCTCCAGTAGTAGCAATATTTCTTCTATTTCTAGATCGATCAGCTGCATCTCAATCAAAGTGCGCATTCGTCCAGTCGCCATTGTTGTTGAATGACCTCCGTAACCGTAACACCCACAATCCTAGCTTGTTCGTGATTGTCCCTCTTGCGTTGTGGCGTGGGATTAACATAGCGCAGACAGCGCTTCAAGGCATAAATCAAAAATAACTGCGTCGTGTCTGCGACAAGCTCACTGCGACACACTGCTGCGAAGTATACACGAGCCTTGAGGCTATGTACACACGTAGCCGGGTATTTTTAAAACCGAATATTTCCCCTCCTCCGTTTATAAAATAATTTGTATCCACATTACCTCGTTTTGGAAAAAAACACCTTCCGCACATAACCGAACATCTGCGTTTTCACCTGTCTTGACAACCCAAATGCATTTGCTGTTTGGCGCAATCTGCCCTCGTCAGCAAAATAATAAAGTGTGCACGCAACTTTTTTGAGCACACTGACATGACATGGCATGACAGTGGACTGCCCCTCGATATGAGGACGTAATAATTCCGACAGCGACAGGAGTGAGGACCGGGACGTGGAAATTGTCACACCATTCCTCTGGGAGTATAACTTGGGCGTGTAAAATCAAGGCAGTAAACAGCGCCTGCACAATAATAACCACCACAGTTCTCAAGGCATCCATGCTTCTTCAGTAAACAAAGGTCGCACTTTAGACTTTAAAGCAGATTTGTTGTTGTTTTGGCGCATATTGTGACTTTTGAAAACGCAAAACTCCGGTTATCTCTGTCTACACGCAAATGCATAAACAGAGTTTTCAAAAATCTTCACTTTGCCCGGAGTTTTTAAAAACATTCGTTCACGATGCGTTTTTATGCGTTTTCATGTGGATGACAGATCCAAACGAAGAAAAATATATTCGTTTTAGCAGATACCCAGCTACGTGTGGATGGGGCCTGAGACTACAGAAAATCCAAAGATTTCTGTTCACTCTCTTTAAAAAGGGCCAGCTATATAATTTATTTGAAAATATATATATTTGAAAACTAGAAGTTTCAAGGTTTTTAATGGTGTCACTTATATGTTTCAATGACAAAAACTCACAGAGTTACAGATGTGTTTTTGGAGATGTGTCAAAAATGCCCACCGGTGGGCTTTAGACCCCAGAGTGTTAATGTCATGAGAGCTTGCCATGCGGGATCACTGAATGGCACCTTCGAACCAATTATAAATGGTAATAATCTCAGTAGTGTCCAATTCTCGTGTGCGTTTCCACTAGATCTGCGAGAAGAAAGATTTAGTGGGATGGGTTGGGGGCGGTCAGTTTTATTGATCCAATTATATGGAAACTCAATAATTAAATTGTTCAGTTGTAACAAAGTGATACTGTTTTTAAAAAACAGTTTAAAACATAGTGCCAACTCCAAAGGTATTATTCCTTCCAAGAGGTCGTGGAGCACATCTGGTGGGTACCCTGTCACAAAATGGAAATCCTTCAATTTTTCTGTTAAAGGAATATGCCACCCCCAGGCCAAATTAAGTGTATCCCCGCATTCCCGATACATAAATAAGTGTGTGGGAGCGTTTTCCTGGCGACCCAGGCAGTGTCCGAATCTCACAGCACTGACCACTGCTTGGTTGCGCGTAATACATACATGCTAGCGTCGCCAGCGTCTCCACTCGAAATATTTCGCCCAACGTGAATTAATTTACTTGATTTACCTTCTAATTACTGTGTGAGTGGCGACGCTAGCATGTATGTATTACGCGCAACCAAGCAGTGGTCAGTGCTGTGAGATTCGGACAATGTTGTTGAAAACAACAACTGTCCAGTGGATCGAATATATATTCAACTGGCTCAATAAAATGGAAGTTTTCTTTAAAGTATTTATCCCTCTTTTACTTACAATGAAAAGGACCATCAGGACCAAAAGCTTTAGTTAGAGGATTACAGAGTTGTAATTTTTCAACTAACTCACTGATAACATTTTCATCAACAGTGCAGTTATTCTGTGTAAAAATCTCTTTCACTAAATTTGGAATGTACTGCGATGATGATGCGCAAATAAACTGGAGCTGTTCCACCAAGTAATCTAAACATTTACCTGTGACATTATAAATGCTCTGTAACCTCAACAAGAGAACCAATTACTTCCACAATTGCACTTGTATGTCCTTCGCAATCCAAATCTACAGTAGTATCCAATTCCACATCTTCAATTGATTCCACTGATGAAAATTGGCTTTCATTCTGTTGAACACTGGTAGAAGTTTTACAATCACATCAGTCTTAAAGTCATCACATGAGTAAGATTGGTGCTTTCGACTTTTGTGAGTAGCATAAGTGCCATATATGTTTGTTTTGAACTCACAACCATCAAAAACACAAACTATTGTTTCTAGTCTTTTCAGATGAGAGTTAATGTGTTGAAAATAATCTTTTGTATTTGGAAAGCATGAGTCACAAATTTTACATTTAAAAGCTATCCCATCTCTTTGATTTTAAGTTTCCTCTGATTTGTGAGCTCTATACAAGTGTGTACGCAAGCCACCCCAAGTTTTAAAGGAACATGGACAGTTCAAATGAATACAAGGCAGGAAATGTCCACGACCAAAATGTCCATGTTTCAGTCGATAGTGTTTAAGAAGTCCCTCCTTCGATGATGCCACAAATGTGCAGAGCTTAGAGTGCCATTCCATACAGTTTTACCTTACTTTGGGTTAAATGGGGTGCACCAGTGGCTCACAGGCCTGTGATTATGCCGTGAGGCTCTCTTTTTCCCTTGGTGATCTGGGTTCAAGTGTGGCACCTTTTGAAAGGTGGTGGGGGAGGGGGGGTGCTACTCCAAGCCACGACTTCGGCTCCACTCAAGGCGCGAATAGAGAGAGAACATACTTTGCGCGGTCTGCAAAGCTAGTCTGCGAAGCGTCTTTGATACTGTTATAAATAGGTGCTATGGCTAGCTTGGCAGGGCGAAAAGTTTTAGGCTTTATTTCCAAACCTGTCTCCACCTTAAAATGTGCAACATGTTGCAGTTTCACACATTAAATGTTCGAGCTACATGATGTGTCGCCTCGAGTTGTTCAGGTGCTAACACGGCAAATTAATGAGTGAAGCTAGCTCGTCGCGATACTAATGTTTGTCAAATGATATTTCATGCTCATGTCTGGCTTACAGAATTTATACAGAAACTATAAATTTGTTCAAAATGACCATCAAGTCAGGTTTGAAATTCAATCCGCTGTGCCCGCCAAGCCTGACTGCTACCGTCCTTCTCAGATCTGTCCCAGAACCGTTACAGAATCTTCCGTCACTTCCGCTCTGTTTACTTGATTTTTTTAAGTTGTTAAGTTACGTCTCAAATAAAATTTAGTTGAATTCAATAACAATTGCACTTATTAAAACTAATTGCTGTTAGTAGTATATTCTCAAAAATGTTGTTGAAACATACAGTGATTATTACAAATATTTAAATGGACAATATTGCCTGTGACGTTGATGAGGTCCTGTGGCCCGACGATGTGATGCCGCCCAATGATTTCAGTGTCAATTTACGTTATGTACAACGTACTGTAATAAAAGAAATCGCACCCTGAACATTGTGTTTTCAGTTGTTACTGCACTGTATCTATTGTGTGTAATGGATCCTCCATGGAGTTTACAGTACTCATTTCTGCATTGAGTTGTGCTATTACTGCATTTTCTGCATTATTCATTATTCCTATGAAATGCACAAATCTATAGTAAATGCCCAATACATATTTGAGAATAAATAAGCTCAAATGCATCCTGGCAGTTGTGAAACTGTAAAAAGAACAGTCTCACACTCTGAAAATTGTGTTTTCAATATTTTTGGTAATGTGGTTAATGATGCTCAGTAGTGTTTACATTTTTGCAGGCCTTGAGTGGTATTGTGGTGTCAAAGTTTGCTTTTGAGCATATGAGCAACTGTTTTGGTGTGATGGGTTGGTTTTGAGCATATGAGCAACTGTTTTGGTGTGATGGGTTGGTTTTGAGCATATGAGCAACTGTTTTGGTGTGATGGGTTGGTTTTGAGCATATGAGCAACTGTTTTGGTGTGATGGGTAGGTTTTGAGCATATGAGCAACTGTTTTGGTGTGATGGGTTGGTTTTGAGCATATGAGCAACTGTTTTGGTGTGATGGGTTGGTTTTGAAAAGAGACTGTGAGGTTGTGTGTACGTAGCTTTAGAAAAGTGTTTTGTGTTTAGAGTTTTGTGAAAAGTGAGGGCAGTATCGTGAAATGTGTTTAAGCAATAGAGAAAAACTGTATACAGCTCATTATTTCAAACCTTTTGTCTTTTGTAATTTTGATAAATATGGCTAACGGATGATAAAAAACAGAAATTGAGTCAGAAAATTTTAATATTGTAAAAACGTTATATGTTGGAAACTCATGGTGTTACACCCTAATCAGCCAATTTCCTCAATAACACATTCAAAGGTTTCTTGAGTCCCTAAATTGGTGTCTGAGTCTGCTCTGAATCTGTGTCTGCTCTTAAAATAGAATTCTTACATTATCTCAGATGGTTTATTGTGATTTTAGAGTCCAAAAGTGTTTTAACACAAATAAAATGGTGTGTTTACTTGGTCCAGATTTCTCAGATAAAGATGAAGATGAGAGTGAAGACGACAATGCTTCTTCTGATGATGAATCACTGGCAGTTCATGCTCTGGAAGGCATTACTGGTATGTACTTTGATTGTTCTAAATTAAAAATGTTCTGCTCTTTTGGGAGGGAAGGGAATCTTTCTATTTCTGTGAAAATTTCTTAAAAGGATACATGTGAAGGTGGATTACCTTTGTAATTACCTCAAAATTAATGTATTTCTTCTCAATTATATTTGTCACTACCTTTATCTCATGTAAAGACTTTATCACCTAAGGTCTTAGTTGTATCAAGTTCAGATTCACTTTGGTAAATTAACATTACAAAAAACAAAACAAAACAAAATACTACTTTATAAACCAATAACAGGAATAGGCTGAAGCCAAGGTTTATACTTGCCTACTGTATTCAAAGACGCAGCAGCCTACAGTAATTAAATACTTATTTTCCACCCTTATTTGCAAATAAATTCTTTAAAAATCAGACAATGTGATTTTGGGAATTTTTTTCTAATTTTGTCTCTCATAGTTGAGGTCTACCTATGATGTCAATTACAGGCCTCTCATCTTTTTAAGTGGGAGAACTTGCACAATTGGTGGCTGACTAAATACTTTTTTCCCCACTGTATCTATATTACTTTTACCTAAAAACCTTTTGGATTTATGTAATGCAGTCAAAAGATGTACACTAATATCCATGTGTTAACTTTATTTAAAAGAAAATTCCAAACAAAACATAGAATGCATATCATCCCAAACTAATGTTATGTAGTTGCATTGTTTCACACCGTCAGTACAAAACTGCAACTCCAACAGAGGGTTGACCAGAGCTGCACTGTTTCTCTCTTCTTAATTACTGCCCATTCTTCCAAGAGACTTCTAGCAGAGCTGCTAAATCATGATCATTCTACTCCAAAACGGGATGCATTTGTTCCTAGTGCTGTTAAATATTAAACTTATAATTACGCTTCTCCACACTAAGCAGCTCTCAAAGCAGAAAGCATGTCCGTCAGTCCACTGCTCCATTGTATGAGAAATGATGGTTGGAGTTTGCAGTGATGTAAATGATTGGCCAATCACCAAATTAATTCTGCTCTCAGTCAAATCCCTTGTGTGCAATACACGGCTTGGTGCTGCTTGTACTAAACTAATAATTGTACTAAAATGAGTCCAAAAAACGAGGACTGAAGTCACTTTTGTTGGGTTGTTGTTTTGTGAAGAGTATGCCACAGTCAGTGGTTTTTTAGAACAGATTTCATATATTTATTTGCTTGATGTGTGATGCCTCAATGTGGATTGTCCATTCAGCTTGTTGAATATTAATTAAACTGAATGAAAATTAGATGCAGTTGAACATGTTATAATAATAAAAACTGACAGGTAAAAAGAACTTATGATGCATTATCCTTGTCTCCCTGCTTCAGATTCACATGAGGTGACCTCCAATACATCTCCTCAAACTTCATCCAAAGGTAAAGGTAGTGATGTCTACAATGACTATTATAGACATTGTTACAGATATATTGTAATCAAATATTTAAATGTAAATATTAAAAGGTAAAAACCCTGCATAAAATATATGTAGTAAAACCAAGAAAAAGTCTTTGTTTTAAATCTATGTTGGATTTTAATTTGGTTCAATTGGATGGCAATAATAAAAATGTTGTCTTCCTTTTGTCTTCTGTTTTGATTCCAGTTACTATCAAAGGCAAAGTGGCTTATACAAGGAGACCATGGAGCAGTGCTGTGATGAAACACTTTAAAACTCACATAATAAAATCCCACTTGGCAAGTAAGGGAATATGGGAGCTGTGCAAAAAATGTGAGCATCCAGATTTACAAGACCGTACCTGGCAAAACATCAGAGATTTTGTTAGGAACAAGGGCCTTACCTACAAGCATCAGAAAACCTAAACTGAATATGGACTTTTACCTTACTTTCATTCAAAAACAATAAACTATTGACTTTAGTTTCAATTTTCACATTTTCCTGATTTTCTTGATTAAAAACAACCTGTTCTGGCAGATCAATTTTGTGTCATTGTTGGCAGATGCACAATCAGTCCAAAGGACCCTGAGCATCCATTAGACATCTCTTGCGTAGCTGTTGGATTTAAATTTATACTTATTTATACTACTATTTGTATGAAAATAATTTATTCAGTTTTATACTTTAGAGATTTATATTTATACTGATTTGTACTGTTTATACTACTATTTAAATGTAAATAATTTCTTACGTTTTATATTGTACAGATTTATTTTTCTACTGATGTATACTATTTATGCTACTATTTATACAAAAGTAATATATTCAGCTTTGTACTTTTTTCTACGGTTTGTACAAAAATAATTTACACGGTTTTATACTTTACAGATTTATACATATTTATACAATTTATACTACTATTTTTATAAAAATAAATTTATTCAGCTTTATACTTTACAGATTTATATTTATACTGATTTGTACTATTTATACCACTATTTATATGAAAGTAATTTATTCAGGTTTATACTTATTTCTACTGAATTATATTGTTTGTACGAAAATAATTTACTCAGTTTTATACTTTACAGATTTATATTTCTACTGATTTCTACTCTTTATACGAAAGTAATTTATTCAGTTTTGTACTTATTTATACTGTTCATACTTATTTATACTACTATTTATACCAAAAAAATAATTTATTCAGTATTATTCTTGAAGTCAGTTCTGTCAGAACCACTCTCGTCAAAACGAGACGAGAACCGAGATGAATTTCAGAAGCATATTCTGAATGCATACAATTTATGTTTGGCGGTATGGCTCTGTTCGGAGGAAGTTCCCGACTTTTCCATGAGCTCCATGGAAGCCAAGACAGGGAACAGCAGCATCCTCAGGTGGAGTGCCTTCCATTTGCTGTAAAGGCAACAAACCCCCTAGAACAGAGCAAGCAACAATGACAACAGTATGACATTGTTTGGCAATGAGAAGTCGGTGGAGCAGGGGAGGTGGTGGGTGCAAGCAGAAAGCAAAAAAAAAGCAGTGACAGCAAACCAAGTTTAAAGGGGAACTCCGGGGCATTTGAAGCGTGTTTCCATTGCTAGGGGTTGTCAAATAGTGATAGTAGGACACAGAGAGGTGCGTATCTGCGCTCCCTGTGTGAAGATCGCGCTGTCCGCACAGCATGTCATGCGAGGCTAATACGTGGTGGCTAAGGGGCAAGCGCTAACCCTTCCACGTAAAACAACAACTTGCACACTGCAGAAACGTCACACCACTTTATAACCCATCCGACAATAAAGTCACAAGCCAAGAATATTACTGGGCATGTATTGTTGGGCATGTATTGTTGTAATGTTTTAAATACTTGAACGCAGTTTTTCTAGAGAATATAATTGTTTTGTATATGGGATTATTCTCCATCGACTCTTTTGGGCTTTCACATGCGCGAGCCTACAACCAGCCGGTGAGTTACATGCTGTTTATAAAGTTGTTTTGTAACGTCCCCATGCCAGTAATGTCAGAACCATGCATATGGTTTTGATGGTAAGGCTTGTGACTTTATTGTCGGATGGGTTATAAAGTGGTGTGACGTTTCTGCAGTGTGCAAGTTGTTGTTTTACGTGGAAGGGTTAGCGCGGTCAGTGACGCTCAGTTGGCATTGACACTGGCATGTTGGCAAGATGGATGAGGTAGACGAGGTATCGCCATCAACATCAACGACACCAACCACCTCACATTGCGGCGAGGAGGAGGAGGATGACGGCTGCCATCCCTGGCCCTATTTAGATTCAATGTTCTCCTTTGAGGGACAAAAAGAGAATTCATTTCGTATGAAGTGGCTCCTCTGCCTGCCCAAGCCCACAGAGCTTCTGGCATTCAAAAATTCTCCTTCGAACCTGAAAAAACATATCAAGGTAAGATGAGATTTTCAAACATTTAACGGCTGGTTTTGTTGCTAGCAGTGTCAGCTGAATGTTCAGTAAAGGCTTAACCTGATGTCATATATTTTGTGGGGTTTGGCTACTGAGGTGTGTCGTGCTAATCACTGATTGATGCGCGTAGATGTTTAGTTTTTATCGTTGTGGTGCTGGCGGGTATTATATTATGGATTCATAGATTTTATGAACGAAGTGCTTGTGCCGCAGTTACCGTTAAAATGTGCACAAGAGTAGACTTTACAAGTGCGCGTTGTAGCCAAATGTAACTGGCTAGTAACTAGCTAATTAGTTAACTCTAATCTAGAAGACTGTGTGACTTTGCCCAAACATGCCCCACATATTGTCGACACGCGTACGAAGCCAGTATCCGCCAGCACAGCCTTTTAATTTCACAAAGTGCGCATAGTAAATTCAATACAACTACGGTACAATGGTTACGTTTAGTACTTTTTAAAAATTTAGTTTCATGTCTTTGTTTGAACTGGCAGCGAGCGATGTGACGATGCCGCCAGCCACCTGATAGATTTTTCAAGAAAAGTTCGGTTTGGTAGACCAGAGGACATTTGGACGAATTGGGTGGTGTGCATTTGTCAGTTATGGATAAACATGGGTGAAATTTTACAATCGTTGTGAAACATTACTAATATATAAACAAAGTGCCCTATTTACAAGTTATTTATCCTGCTTTGCTATGAGCCCAGGAATGAGCCACGGAGAAATATTGGCCTTCATAATGACAGTCAGACCTGTTGTCTCAGTGTTTTATCATTCACATTTTCACCCTGATATCTCTCTTTGAAATGACAAATGCATGTCACTGCTTTTCCCACTTTCCAAGAGGATGGTGTTAAGCCATTTCAAAGCAGTTAACTAAAATGATGGTCAGGGCAATTGTGAATAGCTTTATCTGATTTATTTGTCTTATTAACTTATAGCCATATTCCGCTTCCCTGCTAATTGTTGTGTTGAGGAAATAATTATGTAATACTAAAACCAAAATGTTTTTTTTTTTCTTTGTTTCAGAGCAAGCATGGCAGCCATTTGATACGATACGAGGACCTCACAACCCTGAAACGGAAGAGGAAGGTTGCTGTTCCCTCTCCCTCCGTTAAGCAGCCCACATTGACAAAGAACTTTGTGGTGTCACACAAAGGTCTCGACAAAGCCATTGTTAAATTCGTGGTCCAAGGACTTCAGCCTTTTAGCCTGGTTGAACAACAGCCTTTCCGAGACCTTCTAAGTGACCTAGTGCCCAATGCAAAAATAATGTCTCGCGTAACACTCATGTCGAAGATTGATGATGCTGCCAAACAAATGAAGCACAAAATAATAGAGGCCATGAAATCGGTGGACCACATTGCAACCACCACCGACTGCTGGTCAGCCAGGCGACGAAGCTTCCTTGGTGTCACAGCCCATTGGCTAGACCCTGAAACCTTAACAAGAGTCTCAGTGGCCCTGGCCTGTAGAAGATTAAGAGGCTCTCACACATTTGACCTTCTTGCAAATGCGCTCAATGATGTACACGCTGAATTCGAAATTCGTGGAAAGATAGTTGCAACTACCACAGACAACGGCTCCAACTTCGTCAAAGCCTTCAAAGTCTTCGGTGAAGACGAAAATAACAATGTTGGTGGTGCTGACGCTGAGGAGGAAGAGGGTGAAGACGAGGAGGAGGTAGAGTTTGTGGATGTGTCTTCTCTTCTGGATGAGGATGATGGCTTTCAGTTTCAGCTCCCAAAGCACCAGCGCTGCGCATGTCACATCCTTAACCTAATTGCGACTACAGATGCTAGCAAGGCCATGTCCAATGATGCTTACAAGAAGTTGTACTACTCTACATTTGCCAAGTGCAATGCACTTTGGAACAAGTGGTCAAGATCCTCAGTGGCAGCTGAAGCTGTGGAAGAGGCTTGCTCCCTCCAACTTGTGCGACCGGTTGTAACCAGATGGAACTCTGTGTTCATGGCTGTTGAAAGGCTGCTGAAGATCGTGAAGGAGAAGGGAGAGATGACCATGAGAACCATTTGCACAGATTTAAGTGTTCCCATGTAAGTGAATAAATGTTCTCAACTTTGGTATAGACAATATCCTACTTCAAAAATGAAATTTATACACCATTCTCTATTGCATGATTGATAATTAGTTTCATGTTCTTGTCTCCATAGGTTCAATCCGGCTGAACTTGCATTCCTGTCAGAATTTGCTGTTGTGATGAATCCAGTGGCCCAGGCAACAAACATCTTGCAGGCTGAAACCAATGTGCAGATGGGGTGGCTTCTCCCAACAATCAAGCAACTGAAGATTCAATTCAATTCAATTCATTTTTATTTATATAGCGCCAAATACAACAAATGTCATCTCAAGGCACTTAGATAGTAAGTCCAATTCAAGCCAATTGGAATTCAATTAATTAATAATAATCATAATTCATAAAATAATCCAATTCGTTCATATAGAGCCAATTCAAAAATAATTTCCTAGCTAAGAAAACCAACAGATTGCACTGAAAACTTTTTGTTTTTTCGGTCCAATCTCCCGGCCTGAGCGGCGTGCCTGAGGCGACTGTGGAGAGAAACGGCTCCCTTTTAACAGGAAGAAACCTCTGGCAGAACCAGACTCAGGAAGGGTGGCCATCCGCCTCGACCAGCTGGGGTTTGAGAAGACAGAAAGGGGGGGGGGGGGGGGGGGGGGCCCGCGGCGGCGGCGGCACTGTAACACCGTTCAAAGGATATCTGTTGGAACAGGGAAACACGAGTTAATGACCACAATAATGTCACATATACATAAAGAGAGTAAAGTGAGGAAAGGTGTGACAGATGAGGCCCCCCAGCAGTCTAGGCCTATAGCAGCTTAACTATGGGATGTTTCAGGATCACCTGAGCCATCCCTATTCAAGGTAAACACAAGAAACTTGTGCTAACGAAAATAAATGAATAAATAAAGGACCAGACTCAGTGAGTAATTCCCTATACTCCCTATATAGATCCATATATAGAACCATCTTTTACAGCCACAAGCTACCTCAGCCTCTCACCAACTGCACACCAGTCACAGCGGGGTGGGGATGCAAACCCTGGTTCGGGTAGGGGGAAAAATAAAAGAGGTAAGATAAGCGGGAATGGGATTCAAACCCTGGTTCGGGTAGGGGGTAATGAAAGTATAGAAGGTGCCAGAGGTGGAGGCAGGACAAGACACACTAGCAGATTCAGCAGACAAACTCACCTAAACAGTCCTATAATCACTAAAAATACCAGCAAAAACAAAGCCATACAACTCACTCTCACCAACTGCACACCAGTCACAGCGGGGTGGGGATGCAAACCCTGGTTCGGGTAGGGGTAGAAATAAAAGAGGTAAGATAGGCGGGAATGGGATTCAAACCCTGGTTCGGGTAGGGGGTAATGAAAGTATAGAGGGTGCCAGAGGTGGAGGCAGGACAAGACACACTAGCAGACACACTATCAGATTCAACAGACCTAACTATAAGCTTTATAAAAAAGGAAAGTTTTAAGCCTGGTCTTAAAAGTAGAAAGGGTGTCTGCTTCCCGGACATTTACTGGCAGCTTATTCCACAAGAGAGGGGCCTGATAACTGAAGGCTCTGCCTCCCATTCTACTTTTAGAAACTCTGGGAACCTCAAGTAAACCTGCAGTTTGGGAACGAAGTGCTCTGTTAGGAAAATATCTTACAATGAGATCTTTAAGATATGATGGAGCTCGGTCATTAAGAGCTTTATATGTAAGGAGAAGAATCTGGACAGGGTGAAACTACCACTAACATACTGCAAGCCCCTTGTCAACGCCCTCCAGCTCGGGATTGACAAATGCTTTGGCCCCATGATGGAAGACCCGGAGCTCGCGGCCGCTGCCATCTTGCTACCAAAGTTCCGGACCCATTGGACACGGGAAGAGGAGACCATAAAAACAGGTAGGAGACTAATTTCTAAATCTCAATGTTTTGTAATGCACCAAGTGCTCACTAACATGAGTTGCTGATTCACTAGCCCAAGTAACTGTCCGGCCTTTTTCATTTTTCCTATATTTGCTATATTTCTGAATATTGCCTACAAATTTGGATAATTTTCTTAGTGTGTTCAGTGTGCACTGTAATATTTCAGTTTCATTTTTTGAAGTTAATGCAGCCCATTCACAAATAACTTACCACCGTTTTCTAATTATTCATAATGGGAAACTTGCTCTTTGAAGCATATTTTGAATTTCAGAAGAAGATTTTTAGTCCTATCACTGGATTTTATTAAATACGCTGAATTTTGCATTCATTTTGAAGTCCATGTTTTAATTGGTACCATCGACTTCCATTGCTCAATATGGCTTTCAATGACTTGGCATTGCAAACACATGGAGAAAGTCCCATGTTAGTAAGAAAAGCCCTTTCCTGAAAAAGGACTGCACATTTAAGATATGTTTCCTATGTCTTAGGAATGGACTACATCAGATGTCACATTGAAGACTGTGCATTGCACTCCGGTGAGGTCAGCTGTTCAAGCTCATCTGATGAAGGGGACTTTTTTTCCAGCATGAAGAGATCAAAGGCACAAGATGGTCCAAAACAGCTAGAAGCTTACTTGTCCTGTTCAGCCGATAACTTGGACTTGCTAAAGTCATTTCCAGCTGTGTGTAAGATGTCTGTCCGATTAAACACTCCCCTCCCAGCATCAGCAGCCTGCGAGAGGCTTTTCAGTATTGCAGGATTAGTCTTTAGCCCAAGACGAGCAAGACTGCATGATTGCAATGTTGAGAATCAACTACTTCTGAGGGTAAACAAAAACTTCCTTGCTGCCTAACTGGCTTCTTTAAGCAAATCAGTGTGAAAGGTTTGAGTTGGCGACAAAGCCCGGAAAAGGTTTTTTTTATACATTTTTTTATTTGATGTTTTTATTTGATATTTTAATTTATTTGATTATTTTTTTATGTGCACTTCTGACTTTTGTTTTTTTTTAATAATACTTGAAGCACCACGAGCTGGTTGGAAGCACTGTTTTAAGCAGTAAAACTACTGCCCTACGTTTTCTTAAAAACTGAACTTGTGTTACAAAGCTGTTTTAATAACAAACCATAATGGTATTTGCACTTCATAAGAGACTTATTGTACAGAGCTCTAATAAACCAAATGGTATTCAAACTTTTGACTGACTTTTTTTTCCCCCATTTTTTTTAACCCTTGTGTGGTGTTTGGGTCTGTGGGACCCGTTTTCATTTTTTATTGATAGAAAAATGATACAATTAATTAATTTTTCAAACTCAGACTCACTGGCCTTGGCTCATTTTCTGTGAAGAACATATATCAGAATACATTTTTAATGACCACACACCGTACACCCCCCCTACACATTTCTATTACATATAAGATGTTCGGGTCTACTGGACCCAGGGCTAAAAGAAGTGTGGAAATTGATGTTCTGTGTACCTACACTCTGTCCACCTCCTGTCTGGGCCTGCTGTTACTGTGTGTGTGTGTGTGTGTGTGTGTGTGTGTGTGTGTGTTTGCGTGTGCGTGCGTGTGTGCGTGCGTGTGAGTGACAGAGAGAGTTTCTGCACCTGCGGTTCCCACACAAGTTTGCAACATTTTTACAAAATTCAAGCATCAACACTCAACACATCAAGCATCTACTCTTGTTTACCCGCACATTTGACCCTCTGTCTTGCGGGAAACTTTATTTTCTCCCACTCTATCTGCTACAAATTGGAGGCGGGACACTATAAATATAGCTTTGCCAGTGTGGTTTCTAATCACAACCGATCAAGATGGCCAAAAGGATCTCTGCGCAGAGGGCCTTGGAAGTGATTTTGGAAGATAGAGAAGGTTTTGATGATGATGTAGAGGGAGAGGATTCCCAAGAAGAGGTTTCCACTTCCTCCTATGCTTGGAACTTACAAGTCTACACAGGGAAACCTGATGGAGGAGCCCCCGAGAAAAACCAAGGAATGAGAGTTGTCCTGGACATGTCTCAGGGACTCAGTGGACACAACATCACATGCGACAATTTTTTTACCTCACACAAGCTGGGACAGGAGCTCCTAAAGAGGAAGCTGACCATGGTTGGAACAATACGGAAAAACAAGTCAGAGCTCCCACCTCAACTGCTGACTACAAAGAACAGGCCTGTCAAGTCTTCCATGTTTGCCTACACGGCTGACACATCCCTGGTATCCTATGTGCCAAAGAAAGACAAGAATGTGGTACTCATGAGTACACTGCACAGGGATGGAAGAATCTGTGACCAGGAACATCACAAACCAGAGATCATCATGGATTATAATGCCACAAAAGGAGGGGTAGACAACATGGACAAGCTGGTGACGGCCTACAGCTGCAAACGGAGGACTCTACGCTGGCCACTGGTGATATTCTTTGACATGTTGGACATCTCAGCAAACAACACCTTTGTCATTTGGATGGCACTTAACCCAGAGTGGAACAGAGGGAAGCTCCAGAAGAGACGCCTCTTTCTCGAGGATCTGGGAAAAGCATTGGTGAGACCACAAATTGAGGAAAGACAACATGTCCCCAGAACCCCAGCCTCTGTAGCCATCGTGAGGAGGATTCAGGAGGAGAATGCTGGTGCCCTGTCCACCCAACCTACAGAACCACAATCTGCAGAAGCTGAAGTAAGTGTGTTATGCTGTTGCAGTACATGTCTGGCACTCATGTCTTGTGAGAGAGAGAGAGGTGTTAGAAAAATTCCTGATCTTTTCATTATTCTAGGTTGTGAACACCAGCAACAAGAAGAAGCGGTGCGAAGTGTGCGGACCCAAGATGGACAGAAAAACACAATATGCATGCATCAAGTGCAAAAAGTATATCTGCAACACACAAACACAGTAAAACTCTGCCCCTCATGTGTTGTATAGGCTAGTGGCGAAAGGCCATGTGTTCAATGGGGCTCATGTGTTGTCTTGACTGATGTGTTTACTCTATGTGTTCATGTGTTCAGGTTGTGTTGTGCACCTGAATGGGTTAAATTTCTGAGTTCAAAGAAATAAAAGTCATTAGTTTTGAAAAACCTTGCTTCACTTGTGAATTTGTTTCCACTCATATCTTGATTTTAATTGATTTTCTTTATTACGTTTTAAATAATAAGTTATAAATGTGATCTAACGAAGGTAAAGGGCAAATATTAACCATATATACTGTTTATACAGCTTGTAATTGGGATGAAGTAAACATCTGTTGAGTTTTTTAACATAAAATACTTGATTGTGAGGCATTAAAAACCACAAAATGCTACGGGTCCACCAGACCCACGAACACTGGCTGAGTAACAACAATATGAACACCACACAAGGGTTAATGCAGTACTTTTACTTCTACTTCTACTTTTTACTCAAGTAGCAAAACTTGCAATACTTCTACTTGCTTTACTTAAGTACAACACATTTTGAATACTTTTGTCCTTCTACTTGAGTAAGGTAAGGAAAGGTTACTTTTGACTTTTACTCAAGTCATTTGACAAGATGATACTGGTACTTCTACTCCACTACTTTTCTCCAGTACTTTATACATCTCTGGCACTGGAACATTTTATCCTCTAGAGCCTGTTCAAGTTTTTGTGAGAAGTGGGAATTAAGGAAATATAGAAAATGTATTAGCCCCTCAGAGAAGCACAAAATCAATAGTCACATTCACTCATTGCCATTTTACTTTCAGTTCAGCAGCATTTAACCTAACATGGAAGCTGTAGAAGGAAGGTGGAGTTCATGAAAGAAAACAAAAACATGTGAGGAGGAATAATGAGACTTGCACAGCAAAAAGCCTCTACTTTCCAGACATAAAGAGCTTTGAAGTGACGATGCAAAATACTATGCTGTTGTGCAACCAAGATTTATATAAATCACATTTTATCCAAATGTAAATGACATGTCAGAATAAGACAAAAGGCTGTTTAAACAGGAGAAACTACAACTCAACTTTAGGGGGCTTGAGGTTGAGGATTTAGAGCAGCATTTTAGCTGTTCTTAAAGCTGGGCATACTCTGTGCGATTTTTTCAATCGCGGTATTCAACTGCTGCTCATACTGTACGAGTGAATCGCAAGGGATAAAACGTCACAGCTCACGATTCCTGTTCTCACACTGTACGACCCGATGGTCTGATGCGATCTGGCTGCTCACACTACACGACACGTCGGACTCGGTCGCCGGTCGCTGCCATGCTGTTCTGTTGTCTTTTTCTTCTTCTGTTGACAATTTTCTCTTCCATACCTATGTTCGCGCATGCGTAGTGTGACAGGATGAGGTAAATCGGCTCGTCCAGCTGCTTCAACTGTGCGAGAGCCTCACGAGGAGCGACCAGGATTTCAAACAAGTTTGATTTTCATCCGAACGATCGGGAGGTGGTCGGGAGGGCTTAATCGTTTGTCGTTACCCCATGCATACTACACGATGTGAGACGCACGATTGAGCCAAAACCTGGCCAGATCTCCAAAATAGTCGTACGACTGAAAATCTTGTCGAAATCGGGCCAAAAATCGCACAGTGTATGCCCAGCTTAAGACAGTTCTTCAGGGTTGATATTTCTAAAGTTGATTGTGGAATCTCCCAGACACTCGTACAGTTTGGTGGTCCCAACCCAACTGCTCCAGTGACTACTGGCACGTCTGAGGCCTTGACTTTTACACAACTTCTCTATTTCCTCTTTGAGCCCTTTGTTTTTGGAATGTTGCAATTAAATGTGTCCTGGTCTCACAATGCTCAAATGTCTCCTTAAACCATGAATAATTCAGAGTTGTATATTTTTGTAAACAGACCTCATAAACCATCAATGGCTCTGCAAACCACCATTCTGTTCTGAGCTCATAAACCTGTGAAATGTCATATATGAAATGTATGTATGTTCTGAATGTAAATTGGTATTTTTGAAGTGAGATTTGTCTTTTATAGGTAAAATAAACATTTTTTACACACTTCTTGCATTCACCAGATAAAGGGAAAGGTGTGACCTCATAAACACCCCAAAAGTCAGATGATTTCATAAACCATAAATGCCAGTATGTGTGTGTGTGTGTGTGTGTGTGTGCGTGTGTGTGTGTGTGTGTGTGTGTGTGTGTGTGTGTGTGTGTTGAATTCAAGATATAGTTTGACGGTTGGAGTGGAGGAATGTTAACATGTCAACATGATCCGGCGTCAGACTTGCCCTTTTTTTGGTTACAATATGTCCAGCATCTGAAAAGAGACGTTCTGATGGAGTGGAGGTTGCAGGCACAGACAAGTAGGATTTGGCTAGAACTGCCAGGTTGGGGAACCTTCCTGCATTTTTCTTCCACCTTTGAAGTGGGCTAGGATCTCTTGGAATGCAATTCTCCCCAAAATACAAAAGAACCTCATTTCTCACAGATTCACCCTCACCACTGTCCTCCTGGCCAATATCCTCAGTGCTGCCCTCCCCCTCAGAGTCAGAGCCAAGCAGAATGTCCAGCAAAGAGGTGTTCTTTTGCTGGGGACTGGCCAAGTGCTCCTGCTCAATCGTTTCCAGTTGTTGCTTGGCTCTTTTGATATAAATTATCAGAGCCTGAATTTGTACTTGTACCTTCAAAGCATCCTCGGGTGACAGGAACTTCATCCTACGAAAGCGGGGGTCAAGGGCAGCAGCAATGATGGCCACATTTTGTCCATTCTCTTTGAAAGCAGACTCAGACTCCCACCTTGCCTTCATCTCTTGGTCTGCAGCAATCTGAAAAGAGTTCGCAGCAGCAGACTTGTATGTGGTTTTCTTTGTAGACTTATGGAGACCCTTCAGCAGTGGAGGTAAAACAGATATTGTGACATAGGACTCTCCACTGAGAAAAACAGTGGCCTGTTCGAAAGGCTTGAGGACCTGCTCCAGTTCCTCTAGTAAGATCCACTGATCATTCCTCAAATCCATGTATTGCTTCCCACGCTGTGTAACGTCTGGGTCAGAAAGTGTTGCGACCACCGGCCACCGTTGTTCCAAAAGCGACTCACCATGTAGTATGAGCTGTTCCATCTTACAGACACATCCTGGAGCAGGGTATGCTCATCTGTACCCCACTGTTTTTGTTTCTGTTTCAGCTTGACGAGCTCCAGGGCAGGGGCGGCTCCTCCATAGTTGCGATTTGTGCGACACACTACCAAACACAGTTTTTTTTTTTTTTTTAATCTAGTTGCTAAAGCGGGACTGATCTGCTGTAGGCAAACTGGTTGTATATGTCATTGTCCAATCAGATTAAGGTCTCGCCTGGTGTTGCCACCCCCATTTTGGGGCGATTTCTGTCAAGGTCGAATTTGCACCAGGAAGCTCCCATTGACATGAATGGTACTTCAGTTTTTTTCAAAAATCCGGCTCCCAATGCATTTTCTATGAGGGTTTATGTGCTCGCACAAATGACGCACAACGTGCATTCGTCAGTTGTCACATATCTGTTGCTCGCACAAACGACGTGCTTTCGTCATATATGTCTGTTGCACTTGAACGAACATTCTACGGAGAAGATGGCGAGTGTCGAGTGTAACAAGGTAGTTTCTCTGAAAGAAGTACCCTTTAGTCGTCGAGCTAATGCGGAAAAGAAAGCAATTAAACAGCTAGGACCCCTGAGAGCTGATTTAAACATCAAGCAAGTGTCTACGAAAGGGGATAAGGCCTACACACGATCGTTCAACAAGAACTGGTACCAAAGAAAAACCTGGCTAGCCGGCTGTGATGTAGCCAATGCTCTTTTTTGCTACCCGTGCCTTCTATTCCACCCAGAAAACAACACAGCAGACGGTGCAGCGTGGACAATAAAAGGAGTAACAGACATGCAACATCTGAGAAGGTTAAGAAGCACGAGAAGGCAAAGAACCACATGGACAGCTGTCTGAAATTTGCATCATTTGGAAGAGTGAAAATCGCCACTCAGCTGGATGAGGGGTATCGGCTATCAGTCCTTCGTCACAACGATGAGGTGAGCAAGAACCGACACATACTCAATCAGCTCATCCAGTGTGTGAAGTTTTGCGGGATTTTCGAGTTAGCCTTGCGAGGCAAAGAAGAAACCGAGGGCTCCACCAACCCTGGTATTTTTCGATGTCTTGTGGATTTTGTGGCACAATTGGATGAGGTGTTTGATGAGCACCTGAAAACGGCAAGTGTCTTTAAGGGCACATCAAAGACGATTCAGAACGAACTGCTGGGGTGTGTGCTGAGTGTGGCGAGGGAACGGATTGTAGAGGAGGTGAAAGCAGCTAAGTTTGTAGCCATCCAAGCTGACGAAACCACCGATGTGAGCACGCAGACTCAGCTGGTTCTTGTACTCAGATACATCGACGGCAAGTATGCAGTGCATGAACGCTTTTTTGAGTTTCTCCCCCTCACCGAGTCAACGGCGACCTCTATTGCGAATGTGATCTTGGAGCGACTGAACAGTCTGTTTTCCGACGACGAGAGAGAGAAACTCATCGCTCAAGCGTATGATGGTGCCAGTGTAATGAATGAGGGGAGAGAAGGCTGGTGTGCAGCAAAAGGTGCGTGAACACTTCAAAAATGCACATTACGTGCATTGTTACGCACACCAACTGAACCTGATCATGCAGCAAGCCACATCCCACATACGCAAAGTGAAGATTTTCTTCTCTCAGCATTCTCGATCAGGTCGTCGCTCGAAGACTGCCAAGGGCTTCAGCCACAAGATGGAATTTCAACAGCAGGATCGTCAGCACTGTCAGTAAGAATCGAGCCGACCTCATTGAATGTTTCGAAACCATCAAAACATCCGGTTCTTTGGACCAACCCACAGTGAGAGAGGCGTCTGGGTTCATCAGAATGCTGCAAGATGAAGACTTCGTTTTTTTCTTAAGTATTTTTCACAACATCATGCCCCATGTGGACATCCTGTACCAGCAACTCCAGCAGAAGGACATTGATGCAGTACTCATCCAGCGGGCCCTCCAGAGGTTCACAAGCAGTGTGCAGGCCATAAGGTAAGATTATAAGAATTAATTTATTCATTTAAATGTAGGCTACTTACACCAATAATGATTAATTAAATGTAGCCTGTGTGGTGTAGTCTAGTTTGTTGAAATTATTATACTAGCTTAAAATCCTTGCTGGGCAGTGGGCACACAAAACTAAAGAGAAGTTGTGAACTAAAGAGTTCTGTGTGTGTTTTATGTTGTTAAAAGGATATTATAGTAAAATCATGGTGTTTCAAGTGGATAAACAGCCTGTAGCATGTAGAGTACACAACAGCAAATGGCCCAACTAACAAAACATATTGTATATTTTCTTGCATTCAGGGACTCCTCACATCAGCAGGCCCAGGGAGAACCAGCTGCCAAACGATCAAGGACGGCGTTAGGAGAGGAAGAAAAGCAGAGGATGGCCAAAGAGATCTTTGACACCATCTTGGTTTACTGCAAGGAGCGGTTTTCCTTCACCGAACACTTAGTTAGTGCCACCTTACTGCAAGGAGATCTGTTTGTAAGGTACTGCCATTCATTTCCAACCGAAGCTCTACACGCCACTGTGAAGGCATACCCCATGCTGGATCAAGCAAAGCTGCACACAGAGCTCTCCCTCATCTACGAAAACCCCGAATTTAGGGGATGCTGTGGTGCACTGGCACTTTACCAGCTGCTCATGTCCTACAACCTCCAGGACACATTCTCAGAGACTGTTGCTCTGTTGAACATTGTCATAACCACACCCATGACCACGTCTGAAGCAGAGGGATGCTTCTCAACTTTGAAGAGAATCAAGACCTTCCTGCGCAACTCAATGGGCCAGGAACGTCTTAACGCCCTGGCCATGCTTTCAATGGAAAGGAAACTTGTCCTTAGCATGCCAGATTTCAATGAGAGAGTTATTGACAGCTTTGCTGCATTAAAAGAGAGACGCAGCAAATTCTAGTACAAGTGATGCTCTCTCTCTCTCTCTCTCCCTCTCTCTCTCCCCAAGTAGCCTCAAATATCAAGCCTGTGTATTTTCTTAGATTTTATATTAAACAAAGGAGTGTTAAGTTTTAACCCTTTAGGCGCCAAGATTGTTTTTTTTTTTAAATACTGGATTTTGACATTAATATTTCAAAAGCTGGTGGCTAAAAGGGGGTTAAAGGTAGATGCCTACTGTACATTAGAAAAATGTTGCCCATGATCCGTAGTTTATGTGGGGTATGAAATTATTGATCTAATTTGCATATTATGACATCATCAGGTGGCAGCCATTTTATATCTAATTATATTAAGGAAATATTGGAATTGAGTGATTATGAACTTGTTTTTTTAAACTTTTTTTTTTTTTTTGTCTATTTATCATCATCTATAATGATCAGGGAACAGGAAAGCAACAATAAAACAGAATAATGTAGTAAAATATCACTATATCATCATTATTTGTTTCTCTTTATATTATTTTATGTATTTTTAATGCTTCTTGCACTCCCTGCTGCAATGCTTTTATTTTATGTAAAGCACTTTGAACTGTTTGTACATGAAATGTGCTATACAAATAAATTTGATTTGATTTGATTTTGATTACCATATAGTAGGAAAACACATGCGAAAAGTTGCCTATATTTTTTCAGGAAATGGTTGATATTGACTTGATGTTTGAACTTATTTTCATTTTTCTGTCTTTTACCATCATTCATAAGGAGGAAACCATCAATAAAACAGGAGAAAGTGCTAAAATACTGTCATCATTACCATAGGGTAGGAAAACACATGCAAGAAGTGGAAGACATTGTAAAAGACATTGGTAAAATGTCATCATGTAGCAGAAACACACACTAAAACAGGTGACAACACATTGTGAAACGTGAAAACGATGGTCAAAACGGTAGTAAAAACTTATCTGTCCAGGTGACACTGTTTATAATTTTTTAGAGTATGGTACCACTCCATTGAGGTTGGATAACGGTACCGAATGAGTTGGAGTGTGTGTGTGTGCTTGGAGAACAGCCTCGCTTCGCATGCCGGTACCATTGCCTTCGGATGTTTCACCGTGCGTGGCATGAGTGCTCGTCCGATCCTCTTCCTCACGAGGTAAAAACTCTCCTTCGGAGTCGGAATCGGCAAATGGCATGCACAATACTTCCGCACGGTTCAACTTCTTACAAGCCATGGTGTTAAAAACTCACTAATAGTTCGCTGACAATAAAAATTTGACTCGCACGTCTCTACAGAAAAGCTCTGAATAACTATTTCCGTATCTGAGCTCGCTTGGCTTTTTGCACTGCCTTATATAGACACTGTGAACTACAAAATGACTACAAAATAACGTGAGCTTGGTCTTGTTTGAAAGGGTAACATGTTTGTGGTAGGAGGACTGAACACCTTAAAGCCCGTTTATTTTATCTACAGACTGTTTTGTTTATGCTGACGTAATGTCGCAATTCTGCGACTTTGGCGGTTAGAGGGTTAAGCCTCTTTTATGAGTCGTCTGCAATGTTTTAGAACCCCCCTCACCGCTTTTTTGATGTTTACTACTGTCTCCGGTATTTGCCTAATTTTGATTCATCTCAACCTGTTTCAGAATGGCAATTTATATGCATATCCAAAAAGGTCCGTAAAAGCACCATAAACGTCCGTTTTCAAAATCATCAACTCACCGGAGTGGTAACTGGTGTGCACTGGTAATCCATATCAAATTTCGTTGCGAAAAGTTGCTTCTGTCGTGTTTTATTTGGCAGATTGTTCATGCTCGCACTATTTTCTTAGCGGTGGCGGAGTAATATCAACGAACATCCAGTACAAAACGTCCACGCTAATCCACTTGACTATATTCGACTCAGGTTTTAGGGTTTTCATGAGGTAGTAACAGCTGGTAGCAGCTACATTTTTAGCACCTGCACGGCAGGGATTCGAGTGGAGTCCAGCCGAAAATGTGACGTCTACAGACTGCAGGCCACTGATTGGCCAGGGAGTGATATCACTGGATGAGTAATGAAAGCAAGAGAGGGCCAGAGGCCATGGGTTGTTATTCAGATTTTCCTTCTTTTGTTTTAAAGTGAATGATCATACTTGAGCAAACGGGGAACACAGAAATGACATGAGCCCAAAGAAAGGTCAACGTAATGCTCTTGCACAAGTTTGAATGTTATTTATTCATATTGTGCATTTCAGGAGGTTTGTGATCATTCAAAGAGGCACCACTGAGGACGCTGTGATGGTGGTAACAGAGCTGAACTTTGACTTTAAGTGCTGGATCAAACATCTGTTGATTATTAAAACTGCTACGCCCAACGTGGGGCTCCAACCCACGACCCTGAGATTCAGAGTCTCATGCTCTACCGACTGAGCTAGCCGGGCTATTCACATGTTATAAAACATGCCTTCCGAGAAAAAAAAGAAGAGATAAAAAAAGCCAACGTCAACTTTCAGATATTTCGAATGACATCGGAACACATTCCTCCCTTTTCAACCTCTACCTACTCCACTCGACTGGATCCCACTCAGCTGTTAGGGTTTTCCAAGAGGTAATACCACCTGGCACAAGGTGGAACATTTTTAGCACCTACTCGGTCGGGGTCGAGTTGAGTCCAGCCAAAAATGTGACATTTACAGACTGCAGGCAACTGATTGGCCAGGGAGGGATGTCACTGGATGAGTCATGAAAGCCACTCCTTAACTAGAACCGGCAACAGCAACAGCTGGATTTGATGTATTCTGTGATCATCAACGAGGTGGATTACTAGACGCAAAGACACAGACCAAGTAGCATGTATATCTTCGCCTTGATGTCCTAAATACTTGTGTAATGTTTGTGTCGCATAAAAGTGACATTACAGGACTTTTGGACCTCCTTGCTATAAAGACCCCACCCACATTGAGGTGGTTGTGAGTAAGTACGAGTGGAAAAGAGCTTAATGTAGCAGGAGAACTGCCTCATCGCACATCAGAATTGTGTATGTTAATGGGAGGAACTTAAGGCCCGTCTTCAGAGATAAATGCCTTTTTTCACCATGGCCTGACATGGCTTTCTTCATGGTCTTCTAATAAGCAAGTAAGATTTAAGCAAGAAATTAGTGTCAGGAGTGGGATTTGAACCCACACCTCCTTTGGGAGACCAGAAGTCCCTGTGCTAAGGAAGGAATAAAGCCTTGAGTCTGGTGCCTTAGACCGCTCGGCCATCCTGACACCATTACTTCCCTGCCTGTGTAAAATATGACAAACGTGAACCAAAATGCAAAACGCTAATCCACTTGACTATATTCGTCTCAGGTTTTAGGGTTTTCCATGAGGTAGTAACAGCTGGTAGCAGCTACATTTTTAGCACCTGCACGGCAGGGATTCGAGTGGAGTCCAGCCGAAAATGTGACGTCTACAGACTGCAGGCCACTGATTGGCCAGGGAGTGATATCACTGGATGAGTAATGAAAGCAAGAGAGGGCCAGAGGCCATGGGTTGTTATTCAGATTTTCCTTCTTTTGTTTTAAAGTGAATGATCATACTTGAGCAAACGGGGAACACAGAAATGACATGAGCCCAAAGAAAGGTCAACGTAATGCTCTTGCACAAGTTTGAATGTTATTTATTCATATTGTGCATTTCAGGAGGTTTGTGATCATTCAAAGAGGCACCACTGAGGACGCTGTGATGGTGGTAACAGAGCTGAACTTTGACTTTAAGTGCTGGATCAAACATCTGTTGATTATTAAAACTGCTACGCCCAACGTGGGGCTCCAACCCACGACCCTGAGATTCAGAGTCTCATGCTCTACCGACTGAGCTAGCCGGGCTATTCACATGTTATAAAACATGCCTTCCGAGAAAAAAAAGAAGAGATAAAAAAAGCCAACGTCAACTTTCAGATATTTCGAATGACATCGGAACACATTCCTCCCTTTTCAACCTCTACCTACTCCACTCGACTGGATCCCACTCAGCTGTTAGGGTTTTCCAAGAGGTAATACCACCCGGCACAAGGTGGAACATTTTTAGCACCTACTCGGTCGGGGTCGAGTTGAGTCCAGCCAAAAATGTGACATTTACAGACTGCAGGCAACTGATTGGCCAGGGAGGGATGTCACTGGATGAGTCATGAAAGCCACTCCTTAACTAGAACCGGCAACAGCAACAGCTGGATTTGATGTATTCTGTGATCATCAACGAGGTGGATTACTAGACGCAAAGACACAGACCAAGTAGCATGTATATCTTCGCCTTGATGTCCTAAATACTTGTGTAATGTTTGTGTCGCATAAAAGTGACATTACAGGACTTTTGGACCTCCTTGCTATAAAGACCCCACCCACATTGAGGTGGTTGTGAGTAAGTACGAGTGGAAAAGAGCTTAATGTAGCAGGAGAACTGCCTCATCGCACATCAGAATTTTGTATGTTAATGGTAGGAACTGAAGGCCCGTCTTCAGAGATAAATGCCTTTTTTCACCATGGCCTGACATGGCTTTTTTCACGGTCTTCTAATAAGCAAGTAAGATTTAAGCAAGAAATTAGTGTCAGGAGTGGGATTTGAACCCACGCCTCCTTTTGGAGACCAGAAGTCCCTGTCCTAAGGAAGGAATGAAGCCTTGAGTCTGGCGCCTTAGACCGCTCGGCCATCCTGACACCATTACTTCCCTGCCTGTGTAAAATATGAGAAACGTGAACCAAAATGCAAAACGCTACTTCACTTGACTATATTCGACTCAGGTTTTAGGGTTTTCCATGAGGTAGTAACAGCTGGTAGCAGCTACATTTTTAGCACCTGCACGGCAGGGATTCGAGTTGAGTCCAGCCGAAAATGTGACGTCTACAGACTGCAGGCCACTGATTGGCCAGGGAGTGATATCACTGGATGAGTAATGAAAGCAAGAGAGGGCCAGAGGCCACGGGTTGTTATTCAGATTTTCCTTCTTTTGTTTTAAAGTGAATGATCATACTTGAGCAAACGGGGAATACAGAAATGACATGAGCCCAAAGAAAGGTAAACGTAATGCTCTTGCACAAGTTTGAATGTTTTTCACTCATATTGTGCATTTCAGGACGTTTGTGATCATTCAAAGAGGCACCACTGAGGACGCTGTGATGGTGGTAACAGAGCTGAACTTTGACTTTAAGTGCTGGATCAAACTTCTGTTGATTATTAAAACTGCTACGCCCAACGTGGGGCTCAAACCCACGACCCTGAGATTAAGAGTCTCATGCTCTACCGACTGAGCTAGCCGGGCTATTCACAAGATATAAAACATGCGAGAAAAAAAAGAAGAGATAAAAAAAGCCAACATCAACTTTCAGAGATTTCGAATGACATCGGAACACATTCCTCCCTTTTCAACCTCTACCTACTCCACTCGACTGGATCCCACTCAGCTGTTAGGGTTTTCCAAGAGGTAATACCACCTGGCACAAGGTGGTACATTTTTAGCACCTACTCGGTCGGGGTCGAGTTGAGTCCAGCCGAAAATGTGACATTTACAGACTGCAGGCAACTGATTGGCCAGGGAGTGGTGTCACTGGATGAGTCATTTCGGTTGCTATGCGCCGACCTTATCGGCAGCAAGTCTGTGTAGCTCTCAATTTTTCTCATCGTTTATATGATTATTGGTCATTTTTCGTTTTTTGTTTCTATCTAAACATTTTTAGTTAGTTTTTATTGATCTGCTATTTTGTTTTAATTATTTTTTTTGACAATGTGCACAACTACTAAAGCAGTGTACACAAGAGAAGAACTGTTGGCACTGTCAAGGATTGGACACGGAATTAAACATCCAATTCCGACCGAGCTTAAAAAGCTGTACCGTGGATGCAGAGCTGGAGCGAAACTAAAGTCAAAGAGGCACAACAGGAGGTGGAGGTACAAACCTTTTCCGCCCTCGGTGATCATGGGAAACGCTAACTCACTGCCTAACAAGTGTGATGAGTTAGAGGCGCTTGTGCGGAACCAACGGCTGTATAAAGAGATCAGTTTGATCTGTCTGTCTTAGTCCTGGCTGAACGACAGCACACCGGATTCATGTGTGGACATACCCGGCTTCACAGCCGTACGAGCGGATCGAGACCTGAGTACGAGCGGCGGTAAGCGGAAAGGCGGGGGTGTTATACTTTTCTTTAATCAGAGATGGGTAAACCCCCGCAATGTGACCGTTAAGGAGAGGGTTTGTTGTCCAGACATCGAACTGCTGTCAGTTGGTTTCCGTGCATTTTATGCGCCCAGAGAGTTCCCATACACAGTCGTCATCGTTGTTTACATTCCACCGAGGGCGGCACCTGTAACGGCGTGTGATGTCATCCATGAAGCCGTTGCTAGGATACAGACCCAGCATCCTGAGGCATTCATTGCAATCACAGGAGATTTCAACCACGTCTCTCTGTCCTCCTGCCTGACTGGCTTTGTACAGTATATGGACTGTCCAACACGTGAGAAAAGACATTAGATCTGTTCTATGCTAACGTGAAGGAGGCTTACAGGGCAGTGTCTCTTCCACCACTGGGTAGATCTGATCACAGCATGGTCTATCTACAACCCACATACAAACCGTGTGTACAAAGACTTCCTGTTACTACCAGATCTTTCAGGAAGTGGTCACCAGAGGTGAGTGATGCATTGAGAGACTGCTTTGATGTCACAGACTGGGCTGTACTGCTGGAGGAAGAAGAAATGGACATTGACATGGACAGGAGGGTCAGCACCATCACAGACTACATTAACTTCTGTAGGGACACTGTGATTCCAGTCAGGACTGTAAGGTGCGATCCAAATAACAAACCATGGATCACCAGTGACATCAAAGACCTCCTGAACCAGAAAAAGAGGGCGTTCCAGAATGGGGATGGAGAAAGGCGGAGGAGTGTACAACAGGAGCTTAAAAAGACATTACGTCGAGCTAAGGTGGAGTACAAGAAAAAGGTGGAGAGACAGCTGGAGAACAATAACACCAAGGAGGTGTGGAGGGGCATGAGGACCATCACTGGATACAGACTGAAGAACTCTCAGCCTGTAGAAGGTGATGTGGACAGAGCCAACACTTTCAACCAATATTACAACAGGTTTGACAGTGTGGCTTTTCCCTCCTCTGCTGCTGCTCCCTCCACCCCCACCACTACAGCTGCTTCCTCTATACTGCTTCCACTGCCCTGCTGTACTTCCACCTCAATGGCAACCTGCATCGCCAAGCCTCCTCCTCCGCCTCACTGCACCTCCACCTCTGCTGTCACCAACAAGCTTCTTCTGTCCAGCTGTACCTCCACCTCTGCAGCAACTTCCACCGCCTGGTCTCCTGAGCCAAGCCACACATCCACCTCTGCGGCAGCTCCCACCACCAGGCATCCTGAGCCCAGCTGCACTTCCACCTCTACGGCAGCTTCCACTGCCAGACCTTCTGAACCCAGCCACACCTCCATCTGTGCGGCAGCTCCCACCGCCTGGCCTCATCAGCCCAGCTGCACTTCCACCTCTGCGGCAGCTTCCACCGCCTGGCCTCCTCGGTCCAGCTGCTCCTCCACCTCTGCAGCAACTCCCACCACTAGCCCTCCTCTGTCCAGCTGCACCCCCATCTCTATGGTTGATAGCAACATCCCTCCTGTTGCCATCCCTCCGCTACAACCTATGTGTCTAACTATAGAGGAGGTTGGAGCTGAGCTCAGGAGACTTAAGCCAGGGAGGGCTTCAGGCCCAGATGGAGTCTGTCCAAGACTTCTGAGGGACTGTGCTGGTCAACTAGCAGTCCCTCTTCAGAGGCTCTTCAATATGAGCATTCAGATGGAAAAGGTCCCAGTACTTTGGAAAACTTCTTGTCTCATACCGGTGCCCAAATTAGGGCAACCGGTGGAGCTGAATGACTACAGACCGGTGGCTCTGACATCTCATATCATGAAGACCTTGGAGAGACTTCTTGTTCGTCGCATGATATTGCAGGTTGCTGAGGCTCTTGATCCCCTCCAGTTTGCCTACCAGAAACACATAGGAGTGGAAGACGCGATTCTGTACATGTTGCAACGGGCATATGCTTATCTGGATGTGCCTGGTTCATATGTGAGAGTCATGTTCTTTGACTTCTCCAGTGCCTTCAACACCATACAGCCTCCCATACTGAAAGACAAGCTGCTCGGTATGGGTGTGGCCCCCTCCCTGACATCATGGATTATAGACTATTTGTCTGCCAGACCACAGTATGTCAGGATGGGGAAATGTGTTTCTGGAACACTGGAATGCAGTAGTCCTGCCACATTCAGAAGTATTCGGATGATACGGCTGTTGTGGCATGTGTGCGCGGTGGACAGGAGAAGGAGTACAGGGACCTTGTAGAGGCCTTTACTGACTGGAGCAAAAATAACTGTTTGCTCCTGAACACCACCAAGACCAAAGAGCTGGTGGTGGACTTCAGGAGATCTAAAACCCCATACCAGTCAGTCTGCATTGATGGAGGGGAGATAGAGACTGTTCAGACCTGCAAATACCTGGGGGTGGTGCTGGATAATAAACTGGAGTGGTCTGCCAACATAGACGCAGTGTACAGGAGGGGCCAGAGCCGTCTCTTTTTCCTGAGACTGCTCAGGTCCTTCAATGTCTGCGGTGATATGATGTGCATGTTTTATCACACTATCATTGAGAGTGCACTGTTCTATGCTGCTGTCTGCTGGGGGAGTTGCACAACAGACAGAAACTGTAGGCGCCTGGACAAACTGGTGAAAAAGGCTGGTTCTGTTGTAGGCAGAAGGCTGGACCCTCTCGGTGCTGTGGTGGAGAAACGGATGAGGAGGAAGTTAGATTCAGTGATGGAGAATAATAAACATCCTCTCCACAGCATCCTGACAGGACAGAGGAGCAGCTGCAGTGAGAGGCTCATCTCTGCGCTGCAGGACTGAGAGGTTCAGAAGGTCCTTCGTTCCCACAGCCATAAGGCTTTATAACAGTGACTGCTGAGTTCTTCTCAAATTGATTGATTGATTTTTATTTATTTGTTTATTTTGCCATTTAGTCATTTATTAATATTTAGTTAGTAGTAGAATTATTATTGTTGTTTTATTGTTGTTAATTCAATCATTGTAAATATTTAAAAAAATGTTGAGCTACTTGACGAATTTGAATTTCCCCCATTGGGGGATAAATAAAGTATTATTCTATTCTATTCTATTCTATTCAATAAGGCACCTGCCTCCTAAGCCAGGGATTGTGGGTTTAAGTCCCATCTGAGGTGTGCAGCAGAGTGGCGCAGCGGAAGAGTGCTGGGCCCATAACCCAGACGTCGATGGACGTTATAACGTGAAAATATCTTATCTTGAAATAACGTGATAATATCACGTTATAACGTGAACTTTTGTATCTTGAAATAACGTGATAGTTTCACGTTATAACGTGATAAATATATTGTTAAAACGTGAAAAAGATATTGTTATAACAATAGACTTTTCACGTAATAACGTGATAATGAGCCTCCTTTTTTTTTCGTAGAGTGGCAGCAATACGCTTCCGTAATATATAATTACAAAAGAGAAAATAATATAAATAAAAGGAAACTTATCCATTTGAACAATAAATAGAGAAAAATACAACATATTTATGTATTTTGACACCTGCCTCTTGTGAACAAGGAAAACCTCCATGAAAAACTTTAAGTAAGGAACAATTGGAGGAACTCTTGGGAAGAAATAAACAAGAAGGGACCCTCTTCCAAGGTCTGAAGGTGTCAAAATACTCAAGGTTTACCTCCGTGTGTTTTAATCTTGAGATTCTACAGAAAATTTTTCAATTACAAAAGAGAAAATAACATAATTAAAAGGAAACTTATCCATTTGAAAAAACTAAATAAAGAAAAATACAACATTTTTATGTATTTTGACACTTGCCTCTTGTGAACAAGGAAAACCTCCATGAAAACATTTAAGTAAGGAACAATTGGAGGAACTCTTGGGAAGAAATACACAAGAAGGGACCCTCTTCCAAGGTCTGAAGGTGTCAAAATACCCAAGATTTACCTACGTGAGAGATTATAAGGAACACTTTTACTCAAAAAAAAAGATTTATGGGGGGTAATAAAGTGTGATTTATGACAGGTGACCTTTTGACCTCCGTATGTCCTGTCACATCAAAGGGTTAGCTCACATCAAAGGGTTAGCGATAACAAGTGGTCGGTGGTGGGGGTTAGGGGTGGGTGTTAGGGGGTTCAATATGTTTGAGTAGTAACAGTATTGACAATCAAATCAAATTTATTTGTATAACACATTTCGTGTACAAAACAATTCATAAAATAAAATAAAATAAAATAAAAGCAAATCAAGTCAAGTCTTTTGTTGTCAGATACACAGAACAACACACGTGGAGTTTAACTTTCTGTATCTGCAACTCACAGCTGCTCTGTTTATTCACAGCTGAGAAATCATCTTCCTGGGGATGACCATAACCTTTATAAACATCACCGCTATCTTTATTAATATCAATAATCAGTCTGAATGTTTCTGGTTCTTTCTTCTGGTACCAGAATACATCACCATTACAGTTTTTTCTGATTGCTAAAGTTAAATTTTCGCAACTTTGGCTGCTTTTGCAAAACTTTACACACAACTACAAGAACTTCACACCAATCTAGCAAAGCATTGTAGATACATTGCAAAATCAAACTAAGGTTGAAAAACATTATACACCTTTGTAAAAATTGCATTTTTGTGGCAAATCATTCACACAACCTATCATTTTGATTAACACGCCCACACTGCAACTACACACAAATGGTATAAATGATACACACATTTGGCTTGTGCTTTTCTTTGCATAATGTAAATCAATTTTACATCATACTTTTATCATGAATACGTTTGATATAAACACACAGGGAATCACTTCAATCATGACTGTTTATTTACATTCACCAAAACAAACTAAAAATATTTTTTTACATGTAAATAAAAACACAAGAAAACTCAATACAAGTGTACTGAAAACAAAAGGAAGTTACTGAAAATCCATACGCCTTGCTGGATCTGGCCACAAGATTTCATCAACGTCACATGCTATGTCTTCAAGTGCAAGACAGCGGGGAAAGTATCGCCTTGCATGGCGTATCCAGCCCTGACGTGCTGCCTGGTCAATATCCCCACATGCCTCCTCCATTGCCTGTAGCAGGGCCATACGCTGCTGGGGATTACGCTCATAGACCCTCCATCGCCAGGCAGAGAAGAACTCCTCGATGGCATTGAGGAAAGGAGAGTAAGGTGGGAGGTTGAGGATAGTGAAATGTGGATGATCCTGACACCAGTTACGGACTGCAGCAGATCTGTGAAAGCTAACATTGTCCCATATTACGACATATCTTGTTTGGTGTGCTCGATGTGCATTTGTGAGGATGGCATTTAGCTGGTTGAGGAATGCAATGATGAGGTCTGTCTTGTACGGGCCCAGTGTGGCATGATGGTGAAGGACACCGTTCTGGCTGATCGCAGCACACATTGTTATGTTGCCCCCCCTCTGCCCTGGCACATTTGTAATGGCACGCTGTCCGATGACATTCCTGCCCCGTCTTCTTGTTTTAGTGAGGTTGAACCCTGCCTCATCCACAAATATGAGCTCATGGCCCATGGCATCTGCCTCTAGCGCCATTACTCTCTGAAAAAGAAAAAACAAACAAAATACATACACTTCAGTATGTAAAAGGACCATGTATACACTTCTGAATTCAACACCAATACTGTTGCTTACCTGCACATATTCACAACGCAGTTGCTTTACTCGTTCTGAATTCCTTTCAAAGGGCACTCTGTAGACCTGCTTCATGCAAATTTTGTTTCTGACAAGTAAGCGTGATATTGCTGAGATGCTCACAGTATTTACATTTGCAAAAGTTGTGTCATCTTAAATTACACGCTACTGAATTTCACGCAGCCTTATGGTATTGTTCGCCATCACCATATTCACAATGTGGATCTCCTGCTCAGGTGTGAACAGTCTTTCTCTGCCCCCAGCTCTCGGAATTCTAGCAATTCTGTAAAGTAGCAATGGCATCATTTGTACATTACTGTATTTTACATATTACAGAAGTATACATATTGTCTAACATGTAAGAGATTATAAGGAACACTTTTACTCAAAAAAAAAGATTTATGGGGGGTAATAAAGTGTGATTTATGACAGGTGACCTTTTGACCTCCGTATGTCCTGTCACATCAAAGGGTTAGCTCACATCAAAGGGTTAGCGATAACAAGTGGTCGGTGGTGGGGGTTAGGGGTGGGTGTTAGGGGGTTCAATATGTTTGAGTAGTAACAGTATTGACAATCAAATCAAATTTATTTGTATAACACATTTCGTGTACAAAACAATTCATAAAATAAAATAAAATAAAATAAAATAAAAGCAAATCAAGTCAAGTCTTTTGTTGTCAGATACACAGAACAACACACTCGGGCACTGAAATTCTTAGGACAGGACAGCGTACAGCGATTACCATAACAACACATAAAATGCCGTAACATGACATGACATAACACTAACAATAAATAGGCAATATAGATACTATAAAATATACATTTTACGTTAATTACTAGTGCTATACTGAACATATAATACACATAATAGCCTATGCTAATCTAAGATCTATTCTAACCTAGAAACCCAAGATAAAAATACAATATTGTGTAATATTGCATGTTGTAGTGCAAACAGCAGTGGAGGTAGGCATGTGTAGTGTCGAGTGTAAGAAGCATTAAAATATATAAAAAGAATATAAAGAGAAACAAATAAAATCATTTAAATGAATTTAAAAACAAGCAACTGTCCAGATAAATTAAAATATATCGTGCAGATTCCACACATAGACACATGAGAAAAGTAATGTTTTTAACCTGGATTTAAAAATGTCTCCATTTGGTGAGAGTTTAATCTCCACTGGCAGTTTGTTCCACTTGTTTGCAGCATAACAGCTAAATGCTGCTTCTTAGTGTTTTACAAATAAAAAGGTTTATTGGTTAATAGGAACGGTCTAAGTTTAAGTAGGTAAACTGTCAAGATTTAAAATGTATGTAGACAGGCTGTAGATGGTTTAAATGCTAATATGTTAAAGTTTACACGAAACTGTCAGACGATTCAAATCGCATTGTGGCAAATCAAGGAGTGAGTTTCCACAGCAAGGGTCCACGGGAACCTGTCAAAATGGGTGGTTCAGTGTTAGTCATGAATACCCTATTTCTCTCAGTTCAAGTAAACAAGGTGAATAATCACTAATCATCCCTAGGAAAACAGTGAACATTGTCAGGAAAACATTGTTAACGCAAACAGACTACGGTATTCCTTCAAATTTCAATTTACCAATGACATACAAAGTGATTTGATAAAAGAACAATTATAGCTACTTACAGATCTGATCAGTGATGCGGAGGTAAGTTGTCAGTTAGGAAGGGTCACAGTGTTTCATTACACTTCAGCATTCTTTTCTCTTCATCGTGTGTGTTGTGAAAGATTGCAGGCGTCGCATGTCTAAGAGACAAGACAACCACAGGTGGGAAAAGTCTTATGCAAACATACCTGAAGATATAGAAACATTCAGTTGAATAAGACCATGAAAGTGTGCCTACTCTTCTTTTTCTTTATTCATTTTTTAACGTCCAGCTAATTATGAGATATTGGTTCATATGAGATAAGGAACATAGTGAGAAAAAACAAACAACAACAAAAAAAAAAAAACTCACTGATATGACAGAACAATGTGATAATTTCACCCCGTTTCTTACAGAAACAAAGTAATCAAGTAAAAATGTCAAAAAAAAAAAAAAAAGATTATTCAAGAAGAGCTGTTAATGTAATCTCACACCAACAGTATATCTGCATCCGCACCGGACAAGAATAACTCAATAAACTGGCTTATGTTACCCCTCATACTTTATATTACTTTGCTGCTAAAAGATTTATTTATCTCCAGTTGAGCAGTGTAAAGAACATTCACGCAACATTTAATTAGCTATATTCAATATGATCTGTTGTATTAATTGCAATTCATTATTAATAAAGGTAATCACACATGGCCAAAGACAATCAACTAAGTTTTCAGGAGTGCTGACAGTTTTCTATGCGTTAAATCTCAGTGAAACTTCAACTGAGAACAAATACTAAACCAGACAGATTTGTCAGCCTTCTTCAGGTAGGCTACTTCTAAATAGGAGTCTGCACACCTAAGGTTCTCAGCTGTCACCCTGAGAACTACCAACGTCTGATTCTATCTTTTATTCTGAGATCTTGTGAATTTCCAGTTAAACATTTATATCAGATATGTGTAACAGATAGTTAGATGTACAAGTCAATATCCACCATTTCCTGAAAAAATATAGGCAACTTTTCGCATGTGTTTTCCTACTATATGGTAATGATGATATAGTAATATTTTACTACATTATTCTGTTTTATTGTTGCTTTCCTGTTCCCTGATCATTATAGATGATGATAAAAAGACAAAAAGAAAAAAAAAAGTTTTAAAAAAACAAGTTCATAATCACTCAATTCCAATATTTCCTGAACATAATGAGATTCAAAATGGATGCCACCTGATAACGTCATAATATGCAAACTAGATCAATAATTTCATACCCACATAAACTATGGATCATGGGCAACATTTTTCTAATGTACAGTAGGCATCTATCTTTAACCCCCTTTCAGCCACCAGCTTTTGAAATATTAATGTCAAAATCCAGTATTTTCAAAAAACAATCTTGGCGCCTAAAGGGTTAATATTGCAACATTCCAAAATAATGGACCTGAATCCGACTTAACGTCTGATTGTAGTATTAGGAGATAACCTAACTGTATTTAAGATGTTAATCAGCAAACAAGGCCTGAGTTCATTCAGCCTTAATGACTTCAGACTCTGCTTAATCCATCCTTCATTTGAAATCAAAACACGATAACCTCAACTGAGATGACTTTGATGTAAGATTCAAACATGGAGAGTTGTTCGATTTGATGAGTAAATACTGGAACAAGTGATCATGCAAAGAAAACATACTGATCTCCTGGAGACTCAGAATTAAATATAATAAAAAATTATCAAAGTCTAATCTTTCTTGAATTGTTTAAAACATTGGTTACTGCTTCAGCTCCGTTTTGTGTTGTTTTTTTATGATAGTTTATGCCCCACGAAAGAATTGATTAAGCTGAAATTTAGGCTACGGCTACACGAAAACGAAACGAGGTTTTTTTTTAAAACGGGTACGAAAATTCTTGCGACCACACGGAAACGCGCTGCTGTAAAGACTCAGGTCCAGACGAAAACGGATGAAAACGATGAAACGATGCAGTACACACGCCACTGTGTCACGCCACGCTGTGAGACAATAGAGAAGTGTTAAAATTGGCTCACAGCGTCAACGTGTGACTGACGCAAAAACGTTTTAGCTGTAACAATGGAAACGAAACGAGGCCGTTTTCAAACTTTCCCACTCTGGAACCCGTTTTCAAAAACTATCGTTTTGGGGTAGTGGGAACGCCGGCTCCGTGTGGCCGCGACAGCGAAACGATAAGAAAAAGTATCGTTTACAGTGAAAAACGTTTTCGTGTAGCCGCAGCCTAAAACTCCATGCTTTAGTTTTGCATAAAGACCTTATAAATAAAGAGACTATGTCTCTCGGCTGGCCTGGGAACGCCTCGGGGTCCCCCCAGAAGAGCTGGAGGAAGTGGCCGGGGACAGGGACGTCTGGGTCTCTTTGCTCAAGCTGCTGCCCCCGCGACCCGATCCCCGGACCAGCGGAAGATAATGGATGGATGGATGGATGGACCTTATAAATGTACACTTTATGCCCACCAAACTCTTGTATGCTCTTAGATTTTACATGAATGTAACCTTAAAACCAATACTAATATTATTCTTAAGCTTGATTTGTAAAATATTTTGAACATGAACAACTTTTCTTGATCTTATGTGCTGGTAATTTGTAGGTCTTAAATCAACTTAAGCTGAAGGCGCTAGCCAAATTCTTTAACCCCATTTCCCCACCTTGGTTTATTTAAGACAACTATGTATTTATCTTAAACAGAATACCGGCACATAAGATCAGGAAAAGTTGTTCATGTTCAAAATATTTTACAAATCAAGCTTAAGAATAATATTAGTATTGGTTTTAAGGTTACATTCATGTAAAATCTAAGAGCATACAAGAGTTTGGTGGGCATAAAGTGTACATTTATAAGGTCTTTATGCAAAACTAAAGCATGGAGTTTTAATTTCAGCTTAATCAATTCTTTCGTGGGGCATAAACTATCATAAAAACAACACAAAATGGAGCTGAAGCAGTAACCAGTGTTTTAAACAATTCAAGAAAGATTAGACTTTGATAATTTTTTATTATATTTAATTCTGAGTCTCCAGGAGATCAGTATGTTTTCTTTGCATGATCACTTGTTCCAGTATTTACTCATCAAATCGAACAACTCTCCATGTTTGAATCTTACATCAAAGTCATCTCAGTTGAGGTTATCGTGTTTTGATTTCAAATGAAGGATGGATTAAGCAGAGTCTGAAGTCATTAAGGCTGAATGAACTCAGGCCTTGTTTGCTGATTAACATCTTAAATACACTTAGGTTATCTCCTAATACTACAATCAGACGTTAAGTCGGATTCAGGTCCATTATTTTGGAATGTTGCAATATTAACCCTTTAGGCGCCAAGATTGTTTTTTGAAAATACTGGATTTTGACATTAATATTTCAAAAGCTGGTGGCTGAAAGGGGGTTAAAGATAGATGCCTACTGTACATTAGAAAAATGTTGCCCATGATCCATAGTTTATGTGGGTATGAAATTATTGATCTAGTTTGCATATTATGACGTTATCAGGTGGCATCCATTTTGAATCTCATTATGTTCAGGAAATATTGGAATTGAGTGATTATGAACTTGTTTTTTTAAAACTTTTTTTTTTCTTTTTGTCTTTTTATCATCATCTATAATGATCAGGGAACAGGAAAGCAACAATAAAACAGAATAATGTAGTAAAATATTACTATATCATCATTACCATATAGTAGGAAAACACATGCGAAAAGTTGCCTATATTTTTTCAGGAAATGGTGGATATTGACTTGTACATCTAACTATCTGTTACACATATCTGATATAAATGTTTAACTGGAAATTCACAAGATCTCAGAATAAAAGATAGAATCAGACGTTGGTAGTTCTCAGGGTGACAGCTGAGAACCTTAGGTGTGCAGACTCCTATTTAGAAGTAGCCTACCTGAAGAAGGCTGACAAATCTGTCTGGTTTAGTATTTGTTCTCAGTTGAAGTTTCACTGAGATTTAACGCATAGAAAACTGTCAGCACTCCTGAAAACTTAGTTGATTGTCTTTGGCCATGTGTGATTACCTTTATTAATAATGAATTGCAATTAATACAACAGATCATATTGAATATAGCTAATTAAATGTTGCGTGAATGTTCTTTACACTGCTCAACTGGAGATAAATAAATCTTTTAGCAGCAAAGTAATATAAAGTATGAGGGGTAACATAAGCCAGTTTATTGAGTTATTCTTGTCCGGTGCGGATGCAGATATACTGTTGGTGTGAGATTACATTAACAGCTCTTCTTGAATAATCTTTTTTTTTTTTTTTTGACATTTTTACTTGATTACTTTGTTTCTGTAAGAAACGGGGTGAAATTATCACATTGTTCTGTCATATCAGTGAGTTTTTTTTTTTTTGTTGTTGTTTGTTTTTTCTCACTATGTTCCTTATCTCATATGAACCAATATCTCATAATTAGCTGGACGTTAAAAAATGAATAAAGAAAAAGAAGAGTAGGCACACTTTCATGGTCTTATTCAACTGAATGTTTCTATATCTTCAGGTATGTTTGCATAAGACTTTTCCCACCTGTGGTTGTCTTGTCTCTTAGACATGCGACGCCTGCAATCTTTCACAACACACACAATGAAGAGAAAAGAATGCTGAAGTGTAATGAAACACTGTGACCCTTCCTAACTGACAACTTACCTCCGCATCACTGATCAGATCTGTAAGTAGCTATAATTGTTCTTTTATCAAATCACTTTGTATGTCATTGGTAAATTGAAATTTGAAGGAATACCGTAGTCTGTTTGCGTTAACAATGTTTTCCTGACAATGTTCACTGTTTTCCTAGGGATGATTAGTGATTATTCACCTTGTTTACTTGAACTGAGAGAAATAGGGTATTCATGACTAACACTGAACCACCCATTTTGACAGGTTCCCGTGGACCCTTGCTGTGGAAACTCACTCCTTGATTTGCCACAATGCGATTTGAATCGTCTGACAGTTTCGTGTAAACTTTAACATATTAGCATTTAAACCATCTACAGCCTGTCTACATACATTTTAAATCTTGACAGTTTACCTACTTAAACTTAGACCGTTCCTATTAACCAATAAACCTTTTTATTTGTAAAACACTAAGAAGCAGCATTTAGCTGTTATGCTGCAAACAAGTGGAACAAACTGCCAGTGGAGATTAAACTCTCACCAAATGGAGACATTTTTAAATCCAGGTTAAAAACATTACTTTTCTCATGTGTCTATGTGTGGAATCTGCACGATATATTTTAATTTATCTGGACAGTTGCTTGTTTTTAAATTCATTTAAATGATTTTATTTGTTTCTCTTTATATTCTTTTTATATATTTTAATGCTTCTTACACTCGACACTACACATGCCTACCTCCACTGCTGTTTGCACTACAACATGCAATATTACACAATATTGTATTTTTATCTTGGGTTTCTAGGTTAGAATAGATCTTAGATTAGCATAGGCTATTATGTGTATTATATGTTCAGTATAGCACTAGTAATTAACGTAAAATGTATATTTTATAGTATCTATATTGCCTATTTATTGTTAGTGTTATGTCATGTCATGTTACGGCATTTTATGTGTTGTTATGGTAATCGCTGTACGCTGTCCTGTCCTAAGAATTTCAGTGCCCGAGTGTGTTGTTCTGTGTATCTGACAACAAAAGACTTGACTTGATTTGCTTTTATTTTATTTTATTTTATTTTATGAATTGTTTTGTACACGAAATGTGTTATACAAATAAATTTGATTTGATTGTCAATACTGTTACTACTCAAACATATTGAACCCCCTAACACCCACCCCTAACCCCCACCACCGACCACTTGTTATCGCTAACCCTTTGATGTGAGCTAACCCTTTGATGTGACAGGACATACGGAGGTCAAAAGGTCACCTGTCATAAATCACACTTTATTACCCCCCATAAATCTTTTTTTTTGAGTAAAAGTGTTCCTTATAATCTCTTACATGTTAGACAATATGTATACTTCTGTAATATGTAAAATACAGTAATGTACAAATGATGCCATTGCTACTTTACAGAATTGCTAGAATTCCGAGAGCTGGGGGCAGAGAAAGACTGTTCACACCTGAGCAGGAGATCCACATTGTGAATATGGTGATGGCGAACAATACCATAAGGCTGCGTGAAATTCAGTAGCGTGTAATTTAAGATGACACAACTTTTGCAAATGTAAATACTGTGAGCATCTCAGCAATATCACGCTTACTTGTCAGAAACAAAATTTGCATGAAGCAGGTCTACAGAGTGCCCTTTGAAAGGAATTCAGAACGAGTAAAGCAACTGCGTTGTGAATATGTGCAGGTAAGCAACAGTATTGGTGTTGAATTCAGAAGTGTATACATGGTCCTTTTACATACTGAAGTGTATGTATTTTGTTTGTTTTTTCTTTTTCAGAGAGTAATGGCGCTAGAGGCAGATGCCATGGGCCATGAGCCCATATTTGTGGATGAGGCAGGGTTCAACCTCACTAAAACAAGAAGACGGGGCAGGAATGTCATCGGACAGCGTGCCATTACAAATGTGCCAGGGCAGAGGGGGGGCAACATAACAATGTGTGCTGCGATCAGCCAGAACGGTGTCCTTCACCATCATGCCACACTGGGCCCGTACAAGACAGACCTCATCATTGCATTCCTCAACCAGCTAAATGCCATCCTCACAAATGCACATCGAGCACACCAAACAAGATATGTCGTAATATGGGACAATGTTAGCTTTCACAGATCTGCTGCAGTCCGTAACTGGTGTCAGGATCATCCACATTTCACTATCCTCAACCTCCCACCTTACTCTCCTTTCCTCAATGCCATCGAGGAGTTCTTCTCTGCCTGGCGATGGAGGGTCTATGAGCGTAATCCCCAGCAGCGTATGGCCCTGCTACAGGCAATGGAGGAGGCATGTGGGGATATTGACCAGGCAGCATGTCAGGGCTGGATACGCCATGCAAGGCGATACTTTCCCCGCTGTCTTGCACTTGAAGACATAGCATGTGACGTTGATGAAATCTTGTGGCCAGATCCAGCAAGGCGTATGGATTTTCAGTAACTTCCTTTTGTTTTCAGTACACTTGTATTGAGTTTTCTTGTGTTTTTATTTACATGTAAAAAAAATATTTTTCGTTTGTTTTGGTGAATGTAAATAAACAGTCATGATTGAAGTGATTCCCTGTGTGTTTATATCAAACGTATTCATGATAAAAGTATGATGTAAAATTGATTTACATTATGCAAAGAAAAGCACAAGCCAAATGTGTGTATCATTTATACCATTTGTGTGTAGTTGCAGTGTGGGCGTGTTAATCAAAATGATAGGTTGTGTGAATGATTTGCCACAAAAATGCAATTTTTACAAAGGTGTATAATGTTTTTCAACCTTAGTTTGATTTTGCAATGTATCTACAATGCTTTGCTAGATTGGTGTGAAGTTCTTGTAGTTGTGTGTAAAGTTTTGCAAAAGCAGCCAAAGTTGCGAAAATTTCACTTTAGCAATCAGAAAAAACTGTAATGGTGATGTATTCTGGTACCAGAAGAAAGAACCAGAAACATTCAGACTGATTATTGATATTAATAAAGATAGCGGTGATGTTTATAAAGGTTATGGTCATCCCCAGGAAGATGATTTCTCAGCTGTGAATTAACAGAGCAGCTGTGAGTTGCAGATACAGAAAGTTAAACTCCATCATTCAGCCACCTACTGCTGCAGGTGTTGGAAGTCTGGTCTCCACAGGGAGAAATGATCCCTGCAGCCTGTACAAAAACCTTCAGATGAAAACATCCAAAGTGAAAAGAGAGAAAAATCTCCCTTCCAGGTCCCCACATTTCATTCAGCTTTGTTGTCTCTAAAGCTGCTCGTCTCTGACTGAATCAAGGCAAGGCAATTTTATTTCTAGAGCACAATTCATACACAAGGCAATTCAAAGTGCTGTACAGCTACATCAAATCACAAGAAGGCAATAAAATCATAAAAGAAGGCAATCACACTGACAGCTTCTCATTTCCACTGATGGATGTTTATCAAATCCATCAGAATCAAACAAAGTGAGATGTAACCAGGTCAAGCTGGAAGCAAAGAGAATAAAACAGCTGACAGATTTTACACGCTGGCTTTTCTTTAAATTCAGGTGGAACTGCAGGTAGTGATGGCAGCTGGATTTATGGATCATTCCATTACTGATCATTTCTAACAACTTTAACTTTATTATTCCAAAGGAAGAAAAACACAGAATATTAACACATCAACATGATATACATCATCATCCAGTCAGAGTCTCTCTGCACACAAGCTGCTGCTGCTTCATCCTCTCAGCTCACATCGTCCTGTTCATCACCACTCCCATCTGTGGAGAGAAGAAAGAAGAGAGGAGATAAACGAGTGTTTCAGAGCATCCTCAGCTGTCAGCTGCCATCAGCTTTAATAAATATAATAAATAATAAATAAAGTCTCATAAAATACAGCTCAGAGCTGCATGGACCTCCAACCCTCGACTGACCTCAGAGTCTGCAGTTTGTTGTGTGGACTCTTCACAAGATCAGACAGCTCCTTCACATCTGATTCCTTCAGGTAGTTCCAGCTCATGTCCAGTTCTGTCAGATGGGAGGGGTTGGACTTCAGAGCAGAGACCAGAGAAGCACAGCTGATCTTTGACAAACCGCAGCCCATCAATCTGAATAAAGAATAAAACATTATTTAATGAATCATCATTTCATCAACTAAACCACTGAAGAAGAAAACAGACTTTACCATGAAGACCAGCACAACTTTCACATCATATTAATCTGAACAAACAACTAAAACATGGTGTCTGACCTCAGAGTCTTCAGTCCACAGTGAGGACTCTGCAGAAAGCTGCACAGCTCCTTCGCTCCAGAGTCACCGATGTTGTTGTAGCTCAGGTCCAGTTCTGTCAGATGGCAGGGGTTGGACTTCAGAGCAGAGACCACAGAAGCACAGCTGATCTCTGACAAACTGCAGTCCCTCAATCTGAATAAAGAATAAAACATGTGAGCTGAAGCCAACAGGATGCAGGTTAAAACAGTCCAACAGAACAAGTGAAAAAGAGCTCTCATTAATATTAATGACAACATGCTGCTGCTTCAATAAAGACGGAGTGACTTCAGCTCTTAAACTCTGCCAGCTCCACCAGTGGCTCCATCCATACAAACTCATGTTGTGCAGCCAAATGATTCAAGTTTCAAAGAAAACAAACATGTCAGGAGGAACTTTGGAGCAAATGGGAACAAACTGATAGAAATGGAGATCAGGTTCACTGTTTTATTGAAGGTTAAAGGCACAAAAACATGGTGCAGTGATGTTTAATGGAATCATGGAATCAAACTTCTTTAAAGAGTCGACAGCAGCAGAACTTGTTTCTGTGACTTGTTGTGTTTGAATATCTCAGTCAGTCCAAACATTACAGAGCCTTAGAAAAGTGTTGGAACCATCCAGAGGTGGACTGATTGATCAGTTTGGCTGATTAATGGATGCTGATGGACGCTTTGGCTAACTATCAGAATCAGTCAGGTATTCTGGCAGTCAGGATTTAACCCCCCTGTCAGCTGACGTCCTGGCTCTCAAAGCAGGTCAGCAGCAAAAGTTTGAAAGTGAAAAAACGGATCAGAAGGTGGAAAAACGTTCAGAATCTGACAGAAAGTTTGAATCTGTAAACAAAAAACATCTCAAATATGAAGAAACGAGACTAAAATGGAAATAAAAACACCATGAAAGAAGAATGAACTTTACATTAAACTGAAATAAACGTCTACTGCACTTTTTTCACTTTGAATCTGGTTTTTTGTTCCTCAGAGAAACTGATGAAGCTTCATGTTTCTTATCTGCTGTTTCTCAGCCTGCATTCACTCACATGCTGCTCACAGCAACTCTGAGCTCTTACTGAATAAAACAGGTGGGAACAGCTCCCACACAGCCAGCAGGGGAACAGAACAGCATGTATCTGCAGTGATGCAGCAGTCCCTGCCTCCCTCCTTCATGGCAGCTCAGTGATCATCCTTTGTGTCTGTGTTGGGCTCACCTGCACGGGGTCGCAGCACTTCACCTGTTCAGCTTCTCTTTGGCTGCACAGCTATCAAACACTGGGCCTCATGCAAGAACCGTTCGTACGCACAGATTTGTTCTTAAATCGTCCGTACGAGTGATTTAAGAGAATTTGCGCATTCACCAATCTTTTCGTATTTTACGTTTTCTTTCAGGTACGAACAGAATTTACGAGTAATCCAGACCTGTCGTAGGAGTTTCGTAAAATAGTCCGCTGTTATTCCAATCAAGTTTGCTTGACTAATGGCTTGTATATTTAATTACTTTGAAGAAAACATAAATAAATATACATTATACCCCATAATTATGCTGACATTATTTTGTTTGACTTAAATTGTGCACTAATTGAAGGTTCATTTGAATCTGTAACGGGAAGCGCAGCGGCTGTCTTGCTACTTTTGGATGCCTTAGTCCGTCAGGCTCTTGGAAAAGACCGTGCGGAGACAGACGAATGGCTGACATCGCGATTAAGATTGCCAAGGACTGTGCTGCTGCTAATATGCAGCTTGCTAGAGGCACAACTCCAGAGAAAAACACGCCGATCAAACCCAATTCCACCACACGTCCAGGACCTCACCATCTTTGGATTTTTGGCCACTGGAACCTTTCAGAGCGAGATTGGAGACAGATGGGGGGTGTCAGTCCTCTGTGAGTCGTGCGCTCCCCTTGGTCATCAAAGCTCTCATCAGTTTATCACCCATGGTACATCAGATTCCCATACACCGCTGTCCAACAAGTACAAATTAAGAGGGACTTTCATCCCGTGGCTGGACTGCCAATCATAATTGGAGCACGAGACACATATACACATCAAAGCACCCGTGCTGAAGGCCAGGTGGGTGTGTCTCGATACATCGTTCATGGCGCAATATTGCCATGAACGATGGTCTCCATCTGAACCAACCCAGGCAGACAAGAAAATGTGGTGCCAGAAGACCCCCCTCATGGACCACCCCATCAAAGTGCCATCATGATGAGGCAACAACTGATTGCACGGCTTTAGTCATCGAGCGCCTGCCCATGGCGAGACGTTTTTTTTAAGCCATTTTCATATCAAACCATTTATTTTTTTATTTTGGTGACATGGTATTAACAGCACTCGTAATTGCTTCCCATTTCTTCACTTTAGCAGGTCCCGTAATTCCACTGCTGACACTGCTAAAATGACAGATTTTCCTTTTTGGATCTCTGAAAGCAGAACTTCAGTCTCAGAGCCCGTAAAGTTGTTCTTTTTGCGCCTTGATGTCATTCTCATGACTCAACACTCAACATTTCCTGGCACAGGAGAGAGGAAGCACAGCCTTATATGGTATCATTTAGGGCGTGGAGTATGCAAATCTACTATTCTCGTGCACGTGAACTTAGATACGCACAGGCGTGATTCATCATTTACGCAGGTCGTTTACACACTTTTTCTGAAGTTAAGAGCGCTTGTTGAATCTGACGTGGCGTGTTCGTACGAGACCTTCATACGAAAAAAGTGAGAGAAATTTAGAATAAAAATACGAAAATGTTCTTGCATGAGGCCCACTGACTCTGCTCCATGTTTTCACACATTTCTCACCTGATGGAAAGCTGCTCACACACACTCACAGCCTCCTTCCACCTGCTGTTACCTAGCAACAAGTTAGCTCACAGCTTTTCTTCCATCCATCGTCCAATCATGTTATTCTTCTTCTGATAAACTCTTCTTTGTGTTTTCCTCACAGTCACTAAATGTCAGCATCCCTTTCAGTTGGACTTGACATTGTGTAACAGAGGGAATTATTGATAGAATTCATGAAATAAAGCTCAACTGAAAGTGATTTCCTTTCAGTTATCAGTGGGAGAAGGTTTTTGGCTGGATTTTGTCATCATGAATAAATCTGACTGAAGATAACTGCTGCTGTGATGAAAGCTGTTTTCTAACCAAGTCAAAGATTGTTCATTTCCAACAGTGTTGGAGGGGAGTCTGTTAGTATCAGCTGATTAACGGGCTTTTGGAGTTTTGCTGCTCCAAACTGTTGTTATTGTTTCAGCCAGAAATATTCACCAACTCTGGAGCTCTAGAAGCATCAGCCAGTGATTCTAGATTTGTTTCTGTCTGACAGATTCACTGTGTTTTCTCATTATTTAATGAATCATCATTTCATCAACTGAACCACTGAAGAAGAAAACAGACTTTACCATGAAGACCAGCACAACTTTCACATCATATTAATCTGAACAAACAACTAAAACATGGCGTCTGACCTCAGACTCTTCAGTCCACAGTGAGGACTCTGCAGAAAGCTGCACAGCTCCTTCGCTGCAGAGTAACTGATGGTGTTGTAGCTCAAGTCCAGTTCTGTCAGATGGGAGGGGTTGGACTTCAGAGCAGAGACCACAAAAGCACAGCTGATCTCTGACAACCTGCAGCCCCTCAATCTGAATAAAGAATAAAACATGTGAGCTGAAGCCAACAGGATGCAGGTTAAAACAGTCCAACAGAACAAGTGAAAAAGAGCTCTCATTAATATTAATGACAACATGCTGCTGCTTCAATAAAGACGGAGTGACTTCAGCTCTTAAACTCTGCCAGCTCCACCAGTGGCTCCATCCATACAAACTCATGTTGTGCAGCCAAATGATTCAAGTTTCAAAGAAAACAAACATGTCAGGAGGAACTTTGGAGCAAATGGGAACAAACTGATAGAAATGGAGATCAGGTTCACTGTTTTATTGAAGGTTAAAGGCACAAAAACATGGTGCAGTGATGTTTAATGGAATCATGGAATCAAACTTCTTTAAAGAGTCGACAGCAGCAGAACTTGTTACTGTGACTTGTTGTGTTTGAATATCTCAGTCAGTGCAAACATTACAGAGCCTTAGAAAAGTGTTGGAACCATCCAGATGTGGACTGATTGATCAGTTTGGCTGATTAATGGATGCTGATGGACGCTTTGACTAACTATCAGAATCAGTGGAGTTTGAAGTTCTCCCAAATAAAATAGGAAGTAAAGCTAACAAGATACAGAAGAGGAGCTGATTTCATTAGAAACATGACTGGAATACAGAACATGGAAGTAGAGCAAAAACTGAGTCAACACAAAACAACAACTTTACAAAAGTAAAAGAAAGACAAACCAAACAGACATTTTCCTTCTTTTCCTTCAAAATCATTAACCTGGAGGAAGCTAATGTCGTACAACATTTGCATCAGGGTGTTGCACATCCCCATATCTCCTATAGGTCTGTGGTGGAAAGTGTGATGTGCCTCGCAGAATCTGTTTTGGCAGCAGCATCAGAGCCAGAGAGACAAACAAACTGCTCTGGAGCCCCAGGAGCAGAGTATGGAAGGAAGAATGTTGCTGAGGCTGCTGAATAACCCGGAAAACACTTCACACCCTCCACATAACACTGTGAACAAACCAGTTTTAATCCACTATGTGCATTTCCAAAAATCATATTTGAATCCAGCTCTGTCACTAGTGTGTCACTTACTTCTGCCACTTGTACGGTCACTTTATATTTTTAAATAGTTTATGGTTGTATAAAACATTTTATTGTTATGTTTTGCTACTGGATTTAAGGTAAACACAAGAAACTTGCGCTAAAGAAAAAATTAACCACTCAGTGAATAATTTCCTATATAGATCAGTGATCTATCAACTCCTTAACCAATTTCTCCATCTCTTTTTGCCGTCTAGACTTAACTAAATGTACTCTTTCAACTCTCTATCTTGCACCCCAAATCTTTCTACACCATAGGAGTAAATTATATATCCCATCTTCTCCAGCCTATCGCTTGTATTTCCTCCTAATCTATCTAATATTATCGACAAATCTTTATTGACTTCCTCCCATTCTTTGTTGCTATTTGCCCTAGGCCACAACTCTAGCTTTCCGCTCCATATTTCTCTCTATAACTGGCCTATTCACCCCAGTATCAGCTGCATCCCTTCTTAGAACCTCCTCCTCCACCATCAGGATGCTCTCTATGGTGGTCCTGTAGAGGTTAACCAGCAGGTGATGAGGGAGGTGGGCCTGGTTTAACTTCCTGAGGAAGTAAAGGTGCTGCCCTGATTTCCACCTGCCTGGAGATGTTGGTGGACCAGGTCAGGTTTGCCCAGATGTGGACTCCGAGGAACTTAAAGCTCTCCACCCTCTTGACTTCCTCTCCCCTGATGGAGGGAGGGGAGCATGGACTTCTTGGATCTCCTAAAATCCACAATAAGTTCCTTATTCTTGGATGTGTTTAGGCCCAGATTGTTGTGGAGACACCAGTGGGTCAGGTGCTGGACCTCCTCCCTGTTGGCCGGCTCGTCATCGTTTGTCCTACAGCGGTGGTGTCATCAGCTAACTGGGTGGGTGGGTTTACTTCAGAACTAGTTGCCACACAGTTAAAATGCAAAGAGGTCTATAACTCGGAGCTTTAGTCCCTGGGCTACAATTGTCATGATGCTGGGCCGAGATTTAGCCCAAATGCAGAACACACTCAGGAGACCAGGTAGGGAAAATAATAATGTTTATTATGAAATAATGTAAGTCGGCAAGAACTGGAGACAGGCTTCTCCGGAACCGGGTATCACTGTGGGGAAGAGTCCAGGTTATTTCTCTGTGAGTACTGTGTGACAATCTTGGAGAATTGTGGCTTACAGGTTTGTAGATGAACACGGCTTGGAGAGGGTGACAGAGTCCGGAATCGAATGTTCGACCGTTTGGTTCCAGGTGGCGTTGGAGGGTGAGCAGGGTTCGGTGTAGAAGATCCGCTGTGGTTTCTTCGGCAGCGAGGTAATTATCCTTAGGCAGGAACTGTGACTGAACTTGGAACTCAGAATCTCCACACGTTCTAACACTCTGACAGCGAGGCGTTGGCAGCAAGCCAAGAGCTCCTTTAACGAGCTCTTGATGCAGAGCACCTGCTGCAGTAACCACCTGGAGGACCCGCGCCACCTACTGGAAGCCACACGGAAGTAGCAGGCAAAAAACACAAAGAGCATTCCAGACTCCTGACATCACCCCCCCCTCAATGGCTGCCACCTGGCAGCCGAGACGAGGTTGACGGAACAGACGCCCAATAATCAGAGATGAGCGTCTTGTCACAAATAAAAGAACGAGGCACCCAGGATCGATCCTCAGGACCGTAGCCCTCCCAATCGACCAAGAATTGCCAGCCCCTCCCCCGTCGACGGGAGTCAACAATCCGCTGTACCGAGTACACTGGGTGCCCCTGGAAATCTCGGGCGGGTGGTGGGGGCTCGGCCGGAGGGTACAAGGTGCTGGTAACAACCGGCTTGAGGTGCGAGACGTGGAACGTAGGATGGATCCGGAGGCTTGATGGAAGATGGAGACGGACTGCTGTGGGGCTGATGACTGTCTCAATCTCATATGGACCTATGAACCTGGGTGAAAGTTTTCTGGACATGGACTTGAGTGGGATGTCTTTAGTGGATAACCAGACCTTTAGACCGGGTGAATATTGAGGAGCCGATCTGCGTCTACTGTCTGCGTACCTCTGGTTCTGTTGGGCGGTGCGTTGAAGAGCCTGGATTGTATTGAACCAAATGCGCTTACAGCGGCGGATGTGGTGGTGGACGGAAGCAACCGAAATGTCCTTCTCCTCAGAAGGGAAGAGAGGTGGTTGATAGCCCAATGAAACCTTGAATGGGGATAAACCAGTTGCACTAGAGACATGAGTGTTATGCGCATACTCAACCCAGGGCAAATATGTATTCCAGTCAGAGGGGTTATCGGATGTGAAACATCTGAGTGTGGTCTCCAACTCCTGGTTCATGCGTTCAGTCTGTCCATTGGTCTGTGGGTGATAACCAGAAGAGAGGGAAAACTTGGCATTGAGAGCAAGACAAAACTGTTTCCAAACCTTTGAGATGAATTGTGGGCCTCGGTCCGAAAGAATCTCCTGTGGTATGCCATGTAGCCGGAGGACGTGTTTTATGAGTAACTGTGCTGTTTGGAAGGCGGATGGGAGCTTCCTGAGGGGTATGAGATGACATGCCTTTGAAAACCGGTCTATTATGGTGAGTATAACAGTCATACCTCGAGAGGCAGGTAATCCAGTGACGAAGTCCAATGCAATGTGCGACCATGGATGTTTGGGGATCTCCAGGGGCTGAAGGAGTCCAGCTGGCGGTCTGTAAGTAGACTTATTGCGAGCACAGGTAACACAAGCTTGTACATAGTCCTTAACGTCTCTATGCAGAGACGGCCACCAAAAATGTCTGGAAATAAAGGCTATGGTTCTACTGATGCCAGGGTGTGCAGAAAACTTGGATGTGTGATGCCAGTGAATAACCTGTGAACGCACAGAAACAGGTACATAGATTCTATTTGTGGGCCCAGTACCAGGGTCTGGTTCCTCTTTTTGTGCCTGGAGAACTAACTCTTCAATTCCCCAGGAGAGGGAGCCTACAACACAACCAGCAGGGAGTATGGTGGTTGGCTCTTGTTCCGAGTCTTCAGGTGAGTATTGTCTAGAGAGTACATCAGGTTTTACATTCTTTGAACCAGGACGGAACGAGATGTTAAGGTTGAATCGTGAAAAGAATAATGACCACCGGGCTTGACGTGGGTTAAGGCGTTTAGCTGAAGAGGTACGACAGATTCTTATGATCAGTCCATACTAAAACTTGGGAAACTCGGCTCCCTCTAAGCAGTGCCGCCATTCCTCAAGAGCTAACTTAATAGCTAAAAGTTCACGGTCACCAACATCATAATTTCTCTCCTGAGGAGTCAACTTTCTGGAGTAGAAGGCGCACGGGTGGAGTTCACTGTCCTGGTCAGACCGCTGAGACAAAATGGCACCTACCCCTGAATCCGAGGCATCGACCTCTACAATGAACTGCTTTAGAGGGTCGGGTTGAATGAGTACAGGAGCTTGAGAAAACCTTTTCTTTAATTCCTTAAATGCTTGATCTGCCGCAGGCGTCCAGGCGAACGTTCTCTTGGTTGACGTTAAAGCTGTGAGGGGTATGGCGACTTGACTATAGTTCCGGATGAAACGTCTGTAGAAATTAGAGAACCCCAGAAATCGTTGTAGTTGTTTTCGGTTCTCAGGAGTGGGCCAATCCATTACCGCCTTAATCTTGTCTGGATCCGACCGAACCTGCCCACCCTCGAAGATGTAGCCTAAGAAGTTGACTGAGGATGTATGGAACTCACACTTCTCGGCCTTTACAAAAGCCGATTCTCCAGGAGACGCTGCAGGATGAGCCATATGATGCCGATGTTCAGCCACAGATCTGGAATAGATGAGGATATCGTCCAAATAGACAAATACAAATATGTAGCAGTCACAGTGCCGTGTGGATTAAGAGGCTTTGAAGCCTCTGACACACCAACATTCCTATCGGGGAAATGTTTACGTATGTGGATAAAACCCAGATATTCAATTCTTCTCCACCAAGGAAAAGAGACAGCAACTGGCTAATTTACAACAACCTTCGGCCTTTAAAAGGTTTTGGGAGTGGAAAAATAGCAACAGACGCTTGCCATAAAATTGGAATAAACTCGAATGAACAGAGAATCTTTCTGTTGGAGAAGTGGGAGACTTGCTATCTTATCTTGACCATAAATCGAAGTTGACACCTTAAACCCTTTTCCACCAGAGAACAGACCAGATGGCTACACACGAACTGAGAATACTCACTAAAGACTCAATTTTAGTCGAATCTTAAACTGTATTAAATATGTTTGATTACCATATACAATTTCTTTCAGGTTTCCAGCTTGATCACAAGACGCATATAGAGACAATTTGTACGATTCTGGCTTAAATATTGACGAAGAAACAAACTTGGTGGAAAATGCCCAACCTGCCTGATGGAACCACATTGCCCCCTAGTGGTCTGCAGTGTTGATTAGTTGAACATTTAAATTCCCGAGGACTCAGTCAAATGGACGAGATATATGCAACAATTTAACTTTTAACGATCTCCCTTCAGTGTCTATTTGTTATTTGTTTGGTATTCCCATTGTTAACACAGAAAATTAACATTGTGTGGTTGCCCTATTCATATGTCACGATTTTATAGATATCCATCTGAATTTTGAAGTCATAATTGTCTTTATCATGTGTGTTATTTTGATGTCTTTATATCACAAGTCTATGTTATATCTTTAATCTGCATATCTTAACAAGATGTGGTGTTTTCAGAATCACCAATACAAATGTTCTATGAGACAGAGTAATGGAGAAATAAGAGTTTCTTTGTCTCATCCAGAAATCCCCATATAAATGCAGATCGCCTTACAGAGACACACAGGCAGACGTTCACCACAGTTCAGGCATATCAATGGCTGAAAGAGTAGTGTAAGCTTACGTCATGCCCCGCCTCCGAGAGTCAAAACCCGGAGCCCGCGAAAAACACACTCTCTTGTTTTCAGAAGAGTCTCAGTTTCAACACAGAGTTTCAGAACAGAACAGAGAACACAGTTGCTCAGAGAGATTTGGAGATGACTTAAGAAGAAAAGAAGAGCTCACCAGAGTTTGGGAGTTTCCCGAGTCTCAGGAGAGAGCGGAAAGATGAGAGGATGAGCCGTGCAGAAGACGACGAAAGGGAGGAAGGAGAAGGACGGAGAAGGACCCAAGGAAAGACTCGAAGAAAGGAAGTCTGAAGTCTGAAGATGCACGTTTTCCGTGTTTTTGTTCGTCCATCGTCATCCATGTCCTTTTTACGTCGCACGCTCTAACCTCTGCTGTTTCACGCCATCATCACCTTTTCCTACCAAGAAGCCAACTCCAAGCAACCTTTTATTAATCTTCTGTGAACTTAAGTTCGCTTCATCAGAGAAAGCAGCTACGGACCAACTCTGACACTCGGAGGATTTGATCATCCCACGGTAAAGCCCTCGGCACCATCGTTCCCGTTTCCCGGTGAAAAGAAGCAACTGAGAAGTCCGCTAAAGTCAGCCACCACAACCAGGAAGGCCCAGAGAGCGGAAGAGAAACCCCCTCGGACCCGGCGTGGCCGCTGCCGTGTTCCGAGCTGACTAAACAGAACTTCAGCACAGTAAGACCGACCCGTTTTCACCTTAAAGTGGGTTTGATGGATGTCTCGAGGCTTTCACAGAATGATAAATTAATCCAAAATGTCAGTGTTTAGCGTCAAATAGTCAGCCAACCTGAACTATTTGAATACATCCAGTATCTCTCCATCCCCCATATTTTATTTTCCATTCACTAAGTGTTTTATATAATCACCCATATTCAATGCATCTCATGTTTGTTTAAAGGTTCATGTTTTGGTCATATCACTTTAATAAATAGTTCATATATCTATATATATGTTATAATCACAGATTGTGTCGTATGCTTTCTTTACGTAATGTCTGTCCAACCAAACGAGAACTTTCACGAAAGTAGCGAGATATGATACTGATTATTAATTGATTATTAAATTGATTATTAATTTAACATACCGTGATCGCAAGATTTTAACAGTTGTCCTCCCTGGACTGTAACTTAAAACAAGTTAAAATACAGGAAGGTGGTGCCCTTTATTCGAGGTTTAATACATATATAAATGCCCAATAACGCTACAAATACATTCAGAAAATCACGAAGGACATCATTCACCAGTGCTTGAAAAACTGCTGGAGCATTACAGAGTCCAAAAGGCATGACTAGGTATGCAAAGTGACCCAGAGGCGTCTTAAAAGCAGTCTTCCACTCATCCCCCTGGCGGATCCTGACGAGATGGTAGGCATTACGTAGGTCGAGTTTGGAAAATACAGTGGCTCCTTGAACAGACTCAAAAGCAGAGGTAATGAGTGGCAATGGATACTTGTTCTTGACAGTAATCTGATTTAATCCTGTGGGAGAATAATGTCATGACATTCTCTTGACATGTCAGAATTACATCGTGTGCCTTGTTGACTGGTTCATATGAATATTGTTGATAGTTAGAATGAGCGTGTTTATGATAAACTGCGAAAGCTAGGCGCCTCCAGAGAGGGCCACGTACACTTGTTATGATAAAACGGTATAAAAGGGTGTCACAAGATGAGCTCGTCGGACATTTTGTAACATTCTGTATGCACATTTGCTGTGACGGTTTGTTCCAATAAACTCTCCAATGGACGGCTGACCGACGCGTGATTCGACTCCTTTTCTCCACAACATAATGGTGACCCCGAATTCGTGAGATTTTGCATCTGGATCCCGGCGGAGCGTGTCCTTGTGCCCCGACAACCGACATCAGCTGTAACAAGCCGGCAGGTTGGATGTTTTTCCTACCATTACGCAGCTGATTTCTGTTAGTGGAGCACGGCTGACCGCTTTTGTCCGGCTTCCCCAAATTTAAAAGAACACAGGAGACAGGACGGATCTGCTTCGGTAAGCACTTCATTGTTTACCTCTGCGCAGGGGGGCTGCTGAAATTTGTTTGGAAATTGTGGGCCAAGGGGTGCCGAATGTTTGAATTGAGATAAAATTGGGTAAACAGCAGCTTATGTGAGTTGTAAAGCAGACAGCTGTGAATAGTTGGTCTGGCTTGTGTTGTGTTGGTCTGGCTTTTGTGGTAATTAAGAAGGGCTAGTCGCTGCGCTCCGGCAGGTAATGAATCGGGTGAATTCAAACTGGATTAATGAATAAGCTTTAAAGAAGCGGGTAGGTTGTTGAGCAATCGCCAATGGTACTTCTTGCGTCTATCAGCCATCCTTCAATGCATTGGGGGGAGGAATACTGACGGGAGTACGGGGTACATTAGACTCATTAAATATATGTGAAAATCATTTTCACTAGTCAAGGAGTAGACGAATACTGATAACTGATTGACTTGCGAACATAAAAGTTTGACGGTTGGATCAATAAGACTTTCTTGAAAACTCTGAAATGAAAAAATCCAGTTCTAGAAGGGGCACATTTTAAATATATATGTTTATATCATTTTATATCTGCTTAGAACTCTCTGGAGTTATCCGAGACCTCAGTATAAAGACATTTTGAGAAGAAAATTCAAATTCGTTCAGGAATTGGCCACAGGAGATTATTATAAGAGGTCACAGCGAGGCTGATGAAGTACACGTCAGCATCTGTTGCTTTGGTCAGAGACCATATCACAAGGCTTGTAGAGAAAACACATTTTGTATTTCATATATTGCCTACACCAATATCTCCTGAAAAATTAAAAGTCTAAATGAAAGAAATTGATCATTTAAAACTGTGAAGATTTGAACAGTGACTGACACAAAACTTTGATCGACTGACTTGGTGTGAGTGTGACCGGTCTTTGTCTGTCAATGTGTGTGAAATCCTGCTGTTTTATGTGAATCTAAAAAAGAAGAAAAGAAAAAGTTATTTTGTGTGATAAATCAAGGTTCCAACTCATCTCATCCCTTGACTTTTGAGTAGTTTAGTCATTTTGAGTTAACACATAGAGTTAACACAACGTCTTACTTATAATCTTAGGCTAAATAAAAAATTAAGTGAGTGCAGAGACACTCAGATTTGCTTCAGTGTTATAATTTGCTTCATTGTTATAGTTGCCGCATTGATAGTTTGTTGAAATAAGGTGTTGTTACAGTGATGAGCTGTGATTTTTAAACGCTGTGTGCTGATTTCTTTAATATTGTGTATTTTGGTTGAGTGCATCTTGTTATTATTGAATTATTGAATACTGCTGTGATTGGTGTTAAGTTTCTAAAGTTCTATTTTCAACAGGCTAGTGAAGGTGTTTGGGTTTCAGGGGGAGAGCGAAGTGCTGCGCGTTCACGCTGCTTGTGTGGAGGCGCGCTGCTTGTCCTTGGCATTTTTTCTACTGCTGCAAATGTTCGTGTGTGATCACATTTTCTTTCTTTGTGTCTTCCAGGGCACTTTATGGTTGAACTGTAATAATTATTAGTTTTCGTTAGGTAGTGTGCTAATTGCGGAGTTGCTATCAGTCGAGTAAATGAGGGTTTCGCAAATCTTAGAGGAGAGTTTCTGTCTCTAAGGCATTTGTTCGTCGATTTATTCAGGCGATTGTTGACATTCCTGATAAAGAGAGTTTTCGCTTATGCATTGTTTCTGTATCTTTTGGTCCGTACTTCTCCCTGTCCACAGCGTGTTAAATTGTATTTCTTTCTCTTTCTTAACAAACGCCATTTTGAGGTGAAGAATAGTGCAATTGTTATTTCTGTATTGTTTGGTTTGTATTTCTCCCTGTCCACGGCTGGACAGATTGTATTTCTTCTTCTTTCTTAACTTGTTACAAAAGTGTGACAAACGCCATTTTGAGTTGGGGTGTGGTTCAATTGTTATGTTTGGGAGGAGTTAATAACAGCCTGGGAAGCGGGCTTAGTGGTGTGTTCATATTTTATTGGTTAGAATTCACGTGGTTCATTGGATGCGGGTTTAGAGGTGTGTTCATATTTTATTGGTTAGAAGTTACGTGTCCCAGACGTGTTTCATTGGAGGTAGATTTAGAGGTGTGTTCAGATTTCATTGGTCAAAAAATATTTTCATTGAATTTTCATTGTCATTGGTCAGAATTGACGTAGCTGTGACGTGCATTGTATCATCTGTATTGGTGGAGAGACATTGTGTATGGATCTGAGCGGAAGCATCCGGATGTGAGCAAAGGGGGGGGGCAGCGCCTTTAGCCTGAGTCACTTCAAACAGAGTAAGCATTAACTGAGCTTTCGATTAGCAATAAATTAACATTGGGTAGCATTAGTAATACAGCTAGTATTGATTAGCAATAATTAGCATTGATTCGCAATCACTAACATTGATTAGCGATAATTAGCATTGAATAGCATAATTAGCATTCGATTAGCATTGGTCAACAAGGAAGCTAGTATTGATTAGCAATAAGTAGCATTGATTAGCAATAGTTAGCATTAGCATTTGTTAGCATTTCGTTAGCCATAATTAGCATTGATCAGAAACACAATTAGCATTGATTAGCAATAGCAATAAGCAAATATTGGTTTAAATCTTAATTAGCAATAAGTTAGCATAATTAGCAACGGCTACGAAGCTAACATCAATTGGCATTGGTTAGCAAACATTAACATTAGCAATAATAAATTACCTAACTCCAAACTAGAAATCAAAATAGCAACAAGCTAAATTAGCCTAACATTGAATTAACATTGGTTTAATTTTAAAACCAACCTAGAGCATAAGCTTTCAAAGCTAACATAGGCTAACCTTAACATTAGCATTGACAATATCCAATCCAATAATTAGCTGCATCTAAGCTAAATTTAGCCAAGCATTAAATTAGCATTGATTAGAGTTAGTTAAATTTAAATTGGCTCTCAAAAAAAAAAAAAAAAAAAAAAGGGGGATAATAATAATAATAAGAATAAAATAAAATTAGGGAAAATAAATAAGTAAATAAAAAGTCAAAAGAAGGGAACTAACTAGGTGAAACAAAAAGATATCTCAAGAATGGGAAAAACGAACAAAAAATAATTTCTCACCCTGGCCAAAAGGTGGCACTTTCAATGTAACGGCCTGTAAGATTATGGAACAAAGGATTAAAGCTTACAAACCAAAGGACAAAAGCAAAAAGAGACAGGAAAAAAGAGAGCTTGAATTAAAAGTTTTACATTTCTTTGAAAATGCAGAGCTACATCCGACACTGCCAGGAGCAGTAAACATACAAGGAGATTCTGAAATAAAAGATCACAAAATATCTCATGAACGTCCAGAACCACAAATAGCTACATCAAGCAGTCATGGAGCTCCTGAGCCAGATGCCGTCTGTAACTCAGATCAGGCAAGGGGACAGCTCCCACATTATCAAAAATCACCAGAACTGGCACCACCAGTTCAAAAGGCATCTTCTGAAGAACATAAAAGTCCAACAGCGTCAGCACCGAGTTTGATAGAAATGACGCAGGGACAGGATGTGCCGTGGCAGACGCTCGACCTAGGGGGGCTGGTTGTTCGATTGCCGGACATTCACACAGGTGCAAGCAAATGGATAAGAGCGTTTGAACAAGAAACTGTGGATAAACTGTTGACTGTGGGACACATTAAGGCAGTGTGGGCACTGTGTTTTGGAACTTCTACCATGGAGGGCATTTTGAGACACAGTGAGAATGACTGGATGTTAAGCCACCAAGCTGATGGAACTGACTTTAATGCATATCGAGCTGCACTCTGGAGAGCGTTACGAGCTGAGTTCTATTTCATCCTTACTGACCGCCAGAGGCGGTGCTTTCAAGCACTGAATGATACATCTCGCGCATGCGCAGGTCGAGTGTTTATACCAACAACGTCACTCGTGACCCCCTGCTGACCCCGGAGAGGCTATATCTTCCGGCAACATCAGCAGGTCGGTTCCTTTTCATCTTCTCGCTGCGCAAGGTATTACCGCGTCTGCATATGAGACGTATTACAAAACCATTTCTTACTTCATTGTTCGCTGCTGGTGGTCTCGCGACGTCCCGTCGAGGCTGCGAGCTGCTCGCCCTTCAGAGACCGCAACGAACTGCCGAGAGGTCTGTAACCTTTTTTCTTTCCCTCGGCTGATGAAGTGTACTGCCAGCTGTTACAAGCGCCGGTCTAGGCAGCGTGCTCGCTCCTTCTCCCGGTGCTGTGCGCCGCACGTGAGTAACAGTCTGTTTATAGTTACGTTGTCGGCGAAGGCTAATTTCTAGCCCTAGCATCTGTGACCTGCCTATGTTAAAGCGGCCAACTCTGTTGTGCCGGTTTTTTCTTTGTTGCTGCTATTGTTCTGCCCCTCTCCTGGTGTAAGGCGGCGTCTGCGCCCCCCGCTCCCAGCACAGGTGGCCTATAGTGGTTGTCGGTGACGGCCCCGTTTGCGGCTCCCTCTCCCGGCATCCACCTATAGCTAATAGAACTTGCACTAGCCCCTCTCCTGGTGACGGCGGCGCGCGCGCCCCCCGCTCCCAGCACAGGTGACCTATAGTGGTTGTCGGCGAAGGCACCGTTTGCGGCTCCCTCTCCCGGCATCCACCTATAGATAAGTGTATAAATACAGCAATAGCCCCTCTCCTGGTGTAAGGCGGCGTGTGCGCCCCCCGCTCCCAGCACAGGCGGCCTATAGTGGTTGTCGGTGAAGGCACCGTTTGCGGCTCCCTCTCCCGGCATCCACCTATAGATAAGTGTTTAAATAAACAATTGCCCCTCTCCTGGTGTAAGGCGGCGTGTGCGCCCCCCGCTCCCAGCACAGGCGGCCTATAGTGGTTGTCGGTGAAGGCACCGTTTGCGGCTCCCTCTCCCGGCATCCACCTATAGATAAGTGTTTAAATAAGCAATTGCCCCTCTCCTGGTGTAAGGCGGCGTGTGCGCCCCCCGCTCCCAGAACAGGTGGCCTATAGTTGATTGTCGGTGAAGGCACCATTTGCGGCTCCCTCTCCCAGCATTTATCTATAGATAAGTAGAAAATTTTCTTTTGAAAAAAAGAAAAAAAAAAAAAAAAAACATAACTTGCCCCTCTCCAAGGGGCCTATAGTTGGTTGTCGGTGAAGGCACCGTTTGCGGCTCCCTCTCCCAGCATTCATCTATAGCTAAGAAGAAGAGATATATAAATAAGAATTGGTAAATACATACTATTGTCGAATATACTGTGTGTATATATACATATACATATATATATATATATACATATATATATATATATATATATATATATATACACATATATATATATATATATATACATATATATATATATATATATATATATATATACATATATATATATATATACATATATATATATATATATATATATATACATATATATATATATATATATATATATATATATATATATAGAGCTGGTGGTCCCGACATGGATCACAACCACTCCTGCTCGGCCTGTATGGCTCCTCTACAGCTTGAGGATGGCCATGATCTGTGTGTAGAGCGCCTGTTGGGCCCTCCCTTGTCTCCCCAGTTGACCCCTGACCAGCGGCTGGCCCTGTCTCGGTCTAGCCAACCACGGCGTCGGCCTGCTGAGACTGCAGGCCCCACCTCCGGGAAGAGGGCCAAGGGGTCTGGGCTACTTCCAGAGTGGATCAGCTGAAAGCGGAGCTTGACAGCATGAAGTCCCTCCTCCTGGCTCTCCAGCCTGGGGCTGGGGCAACCCAGCCAGGTGCCCTTGTTCCTCCAACGGCCTCCTTCGGTCCGGAGGAGGATGCGTTTTCCATAGCAGCTTCGGCTACTATGTTTCAGGACTACGCTTCGGGGAGCCGCCATTCGTACGGCTCTAGCCAGGCTGCAGCTGAACGTGCCTCAGGCTCAGCCAGCTTCGGCCAGTGCCTTTTTCAGGCGCTCCTCAACCCCCGCTGAACTAACTGTGCCGCCATCAGAAGAGTATCTGAGGGAATTACAGACATTCTGGAGGGACCCCTAGGGCCCCTACCCGTCCAACAGCTGATGCTCGGACCCTGGCAGCCATGCAGGACGCATCCAAGTTCGGCCTGGACCGCATGCCAGCGGTTGAGCCCACTATAGCCGCCCTGATCGTCTCACCCGATGAGGCTCTGAGACAGGAGGCGAGTTGTCCTCGCCCCCAGTGCCGGGTTACGGATGATTTTCTGTCGAAGGCCTATGAGGCGGGGGCACGCATGGCTCGCATGGGTAATTCCATGTCCCACCTGCTGCTCGCCCTGTCATCATCCCTGCAGGAGACTGAGCTGGACACTTCTGTCCACAGTGTTACTGACGCCTCTCTACAGGCCTTTGCACTGATGTCTAGGGAGTTGGGACGGGTGATGGCAACTCTCGTTCAGGCTCGCCACCAGGTTTGGTTGGCGCAGTCCCCTCTCTCGGAGACCTGCAGAAGAACCCTCCGCAGTGTTCCAGTGGAACCGGGGGAGCTGTTTGGTCCGCGGCTCTGGAAGCCCTCGAGCGCACGGTCCAAACTGGGAAGACCCGACAGCAGCTGTCTGAGCTTCACAGAAGCGTGCCGCCACCTGGCAACCCTAGGAGCCGTCCAGCTGCCCCGCAGCGCGGCACCCACTCACGGGCCAAGGGCCTCCCTCGGCCCCAGTACTCACGCCCACAGCCTGCTCAGCGGCAGGCGCAGTCCTTTCGGGCGCCTGAGCGACTGCCCCCTGGGCAACCTCAGGTCTCACGTACTGCCCGTCGTGCCCCTGGAGCCTCTAGAGGTCGCGGGGCCCGACGCTGAGGCCACGGGGCCGACCGTCGGCTTTTTTTTTCCCAGCAGCAGCTCAGCTACTGGGCTGCTTCCACCAGGGACCCGTGGGTTCTTTCCACCTTGACCCACGGGTACAAACTTCAGTTCCGACGTCGGCCCCCCGACCCATGGCCGAGTCAGGATGACTGTCATCCGCGACCCGGCGAAAGCCCGAGCCCAGGGACTGTTCGTCCTCTTGGGCAAGGGTGCCATCGAACCGGTAGATCCCCTGTTGCACCCCGGGGGGTTCTACTCGACTTACTTTCTGGTAGCAAAGTAAGATGGCGGATTCCGACCTATCCTCGACCTCAGGAACCTCAACAGGTTCCTGAAGGTCTTGAGGTTCCATATGTTGACCACTGCAGAGGTTCTGCGTACGGTCGCCAGAGGGGAGTGGTTTACCTCCATAGACCTGGAGGATGCCTACTTTCACGTTCCTGTGGCGCCACATCATCGGCAGTTTCTGCGATTCGCCTTTCAGGGGCGTCATTTCCAGTTCAGGGTGCTCCCGTTTGGTCTCTCTTCTCTCCCCACGGGTGTTCACCAGGTGTGTGACGGCAGCCCTCTCGCACCTACAGTCGCGGGGCATGAAGATCTTGCCGTATCTGGACGACTGGCTCGTCTGTGCGCCATCCCAGTCTCAGGTGGCCCTGACGTGTCTTCTTTCCCATGTGGCCCGTTTGGGCCTCAGGGTGAATTTTACAAAGAGTGGCCTGGTCCCATCACAGAGCACAGTTTTTCTTGGGGTGACCCTCGATGCGGTCACCATCATGGTGACCGCACCGCCACGGCGGGTGGACGACATCCTCCGCCACCTCCTCCCGTTTCGGGAAGGCAGGCGGTTCCACTACGTGGAGTTCTTACGCGTCCTGGGGAAACTGACAGCTGCGGCTGCTGTGGTCCCCTTAGGATTGCTGTCGCTGCGTCCCCTCCAGAGGTGGTTGCACAGCTTTCACCTGGACGCCAAGAGACACCGGCACAGGAGGCTCGCGGTGTCCCACCGTTGCCTTCTTGCCCTGGCCCCGTGGAGGAAGCGTTCGTTTCTCCTCCAGGGCATGCCCATGGGCTCCATTGCATCCCATCGCGAGACAGTCACGACGGATGCCTCCCTCTCGGGGTGGGGCGCCGTGTGGCAGAACCGGACAGCTCAGGGGCTGTGGCCGGCGCGGGACCGCTCACAGCACATCAACACACTGGAGCTGCTGGCTGTGCACAGGGCGTTGCAGGCTTTCCTCCCTTTCTTGAGGGGCCGGCATGTGCTCGTGCGGTCGGACAATGTTTCGGCCGTCTCCCACATAACCCACCAAGGTGGCAGCAGGTCTGCACTGCTGCTGCAGGCATCCCGAGAGGAGAGCAGTCCCCTGCGCCAGGATGCTCTGGCCCACGACTGGCCAGAGGTTCTCCTCTATGTTTTCCCGCCGATCCCTCTGATAGTCCCTACGCTACAGAGGGTCCTCCAGCAGGGCCACAGGCTGCTGTTGGTAGCCCCCTTTTGGCCAGGGAGGACGTGGTTTCCACTGCTGCACAGGCTCTGCAGCGGTTCCCCGTGGCGCCTCCCCGACAGGAGGGATCTCCTGTCTCAGTGGCAGGGTCAGATCTGGCATCCCGACCCGTCCCGCCTGCAGCTGTGGGTCTGGCCACTGCAGGGCCCGACCCGCTGCTGACTGAGTGCTCTGGCGATGTCTGCCATACCATCCTAAACGCGAGGGCGCCTTCTACCCGGGCGCTTTACGAACAGAGGTGGCGGCTGTTCGCTACATGGTGCTTGGACAGGGGTGAAGACCCTGTGCACTGTCCTGTCCCTAGGATTCTGGAGTTCCTCCAGTCACTCCTGGATGGCGGCCGGCCCCCCGCTACCCTGAGGGTGTATGTGGCGGCCATTTCCTCTCGGCATGCTCGAGTGGATAACGGCACGGTGGGGAACCACAGGTTGGTATCCCTTTTCCTGAAAGGTGCGCAGCGGCTGCGCCCCCCCACGAGTGCGGCGCACCCCGCCATGGGATCTGCACCTGGTGCTCGGCGCCCTGTGCTCGCCTCCCTTTGAACCCCTTGCTCAGGCAGGGCTGAGGTGGGTCTTCGCTAAGACTGCCTTTCTACTCGCTATCGCATCAGCGAAGCGCGTCGGGGAGCTGCATGCTCTGTCGGTGAGCGACTCCTGCATGAGGTGGAACTCGGATGGCTCGGGGGTTTCCCTATGGCCAAACTCCGCTTTTCTCCCGAAGGTGCTGTCTTCATCAAACCTCAACAGACCTATCCACCTGGCACAGTTTGTTCCCCCGGAGGGGGAGGACAGGTTACGCCTACTGTGCCCTGTGCGGGCTCTGAGAGCCTATGTGGCCGCGACTGCCGGTATCAGGCAGTCGGACCAGCTCTTCCTCTGCTATGGTGGCCCTCGGAGGGGCTGTGCGCTCTCTAAACAGCGACTGTCCCACTGGTGGTGGACGCCATCACCCAGGCATATAAGGGAAGTGGGCACCCCCAGCCAGCTGGGGTGAGCTGCCACTCCACCAGAGCTGTCTCGACATCATGGGCAGCCCTACGGGGCGTTCCCCTGGAGGACATATGTGAGGCAGCGTCATGGGCGTCACCGAGTACCTTCTCCAGGTTCTATCGAGTGAATGTTGCCACTCCCCACCCGTGGACTGTGGTCCTGCTGCCCGACTCTGCTGCTTTCTCTCAGTAAAGTGAGTAGGTGCTGGATTCCTCATGACTTTTCTGGTATGAGTCATCCAATGCTTGAAAGCACCGCCTCTGGCGGTCAGTAAGGATGAAATAGAACGAAAGTTACGTATGTAACTACGGTTCTATGAATCCTGGATGACCGCCAGAGCGTTCTGTCACTCAGAATCCTCGTGTGCTCGCGAGAAGATTCTGTAGGAACCGACCTGCTGATGTTGCCGGAAGATATAGCCTCTCCGGGGTCAGCAGGGGGTCACGAGTGACGTTGTTGGTATAAACACTCGACCTGCGCATGCACGAGATGTATCATTCAGTGCTTGAAAGCACCGCCTCTGGTGGTCATGCAGGATTCATAGAACCGTAGTTACATTCATAACTTTCGTTTCCTGTGGGAGTGGACCTCGAAGCATTAAAGGGGGAGCCACTGTCAGGAACAGAGAGTCCGGTTGTGTACATTGCACAACAATTGAAGAAATGGAGACAAGAGTCTGAGGGAGAAATCGAGAAGAGCCCAGCTTGGGTGACATTGTTCAGAGTTTCCATCAAAGAGGCTCTGCCTGCCCCAGTTCAGGGGAGGCTGGAGGATGTGGTGGGGTTGAATTCAATGTCACATGGACAATTCCGAGACCACGTGGTGCATGCAGTAATCAAATACAGAAAAGAACTGAAATGGAAGGAGCAGGAGGAGGATATGCAAAGGGAACTTGCACGGTTGCAGTTAGAACTGCAAGCGAAGCAAGAAGTACGAAATGAGGCCATGACAGCGGGGGCCGCTGAACAGCCATCACAGGGGCAAGTCCATCGTCGACCCTGTCAAAGGTCAAGAAGAGGTGCACCTGGAGGACGAAGGTCCTCGGGGGCATGTTGGGCCTGTGGCCAGAGGGGACACTTTGTTTACAACTGTCCGAGAGCACCGAGAAACCCGAGTGTTCGGCAGGACCGTGGCCAGTCCCTGCGGGGCGGAGCAAGTGGCCCGGCAGGTCCATGGCGTTCCTCTGGCAGAGGAATCCCAGTATTTGTTTGCATTGACATATAGAGGTAAGAAGTACACTTACATCAGACGTACTCAAGGGTTTAAAAACCGCCCTCAGGTGTGTCATTATTACAAAACAAAACAAAGTTTTTAAGTTAAATATGTCACTATTACTATTACAAAACAAAACAAATTTTCTAAATTTAAAATTTAAAATGTGCCACTATTACAATATTTCAAAAATTTAAACAAAACCAAGTTTCGAATTTAAATTTTAGCATTGATAGCCTAAGTTAGAGTATCTCTTTATCCCATAGGGAACTACTGATATCTCTCCATCCCACGTGGGGGGAGTGAGTAAAGCGCCATGTCCGAAACAAATAAATGTATTAATGAATAAAATTAAAATAAAACAAGTATGCTTTTTTCTTGGGAAGATTTTGCAATAAAATTTGCTTCCTCTGGAAGGAACATGAAAAATCCAAAGATCAAAGGTTGAAAGTACAACTGGAGAGGACAACCGAGGCTAAGTTAGCCTTTGAAAGTTGGAAACAAAATTAGCAAAAGTCATCCAAAACCGGCAACACTAAAATATGAGAAGCCATTTTTCGTATATGTCTCCAATAAAAACCATAAGATTTCAGAACTAATAAATCAGAGTAGGTATGTTGTGACTCGGACAGGATGTTTGCAGGTTGTGCATCTTTTGACACGTCCAGATGTGAGAATACAGAAGTGTATTACATCGGATCCTGCAGATGTCATTCCACGTGAGTCCAAAGGAGAACCACATGAGCATGTGGCAGAAGCTGTGAGATGCATTAAACTGAGACCTGACTTAGAAGCAACTTCACTTGTGCAGGCTGACGTCACTTATGTTGTGTATGGATCATGTGTTGAGATCATTTGGGTAATCATGAGGTTTTGCAGTTGTGAAACAGGAAGGGGGAAAACTTTGTGACGGTGAAAGCTGAGAAGTGTGAACGGCCATGTTCGGCACAGTTGGCTGAACTGAAGGCATTAACGGAAGCATGTTGACTGGTGAAAGGTAAGGTTACGAATGTGTACACAGATTCTGCATATGCTCATGATATTTGCTATTTGTTTGAAGCAGTGTTGAAGCAGAGAGGGTTCAGGAGGTCAGACGGAAGTCCAGTGCGACAGGAGGTCCAAAGGAAGGAGCTGATTGCAGCCATGATGCTCCTCGCAAAAGCTGGCAGTGATAAAGTGTCAAATAATCGTAAAGGTAACAAAATGGTCAGTAAAGGTAATAATGCGGCTGATGAAGCAGCGAAAGTAGCATCAAAGGGCCAGCTTGCTGTTTTGGCACCAATGGTGTCACTGGACCCAGATGTCACGCCACCACAAGGTATTGGATAAATAGTCGTTAAAAATATTTTTGGTAAGAGAATTGATTTATCTGTTTGTCATTCCATCAGAGATTAGCTCAAATAATGGTTAAGTGTTTGTTTAGAAAAGTGCAAGAGGCATTCTGCAGCAGCTGCGAATCAAGCAGCGCTGTGGGGCCGTTTATCATCCACAGAGTCAAGGGATGGTTGAGAGGATCAATGGAACCTGGAAAGTGAAATTGAATTGAATCTGTGCGTCAACTAAACTAAACTAGATGCTTTGCCGCTTGCACTAATGAGCTATCGTATGCAGACTCATAGAGTCACGCACTAACACCGCATAAAATGCTAACGGGTCGACCCATGCCGGCACCTCAGTTGAGAGGTCCCTTTAAAGGGCCCCCACTTGAGCAGTTGAGAACAGAGTGGACAGTCTATATGAAGCAATTAACGGCAATCCACAGAACAATCTATCTACAGGAGGAGTCCAGAGACTCAGGTCTCGAACAGCTGGTTGAGAGGCCAGTGGTGCCAGGCGACCAGGTGCACATCAAAGTGTTCCGAGGGAAGTGGCTGGAGCCAAGGTGGAAAGGACCGTACACAATGGTGCGAGCAACATCAACAGCAGTTCAAATGGAAGGTAGTGACACATGGTACCATTTGAATCACTGCACTAAGGTTCGGACTAAAGACACAGACGGAGTCGAGTCCGAGGGAAAGGATGAACAAAAGGAAGAGGTTAAGATTTCTGACACTTATGAGCATCCAGGTGTGGGTGTTGGCCGACAACATGGGCTCAGGAGAGCAAGGCCTGGAGATGTTGGACGGGATCCCGCAAACAGGAGAGGCTGGAAGGGTCCCGTGATGAAGCCACCCCGCAGGGAAGTAGCCAGCCTGGGTCAGATGAGTATGATGCAACAATACACACCCACTCAGACCATGCCACGCCACAAACTTTGCCAGCAATACACAAGAGGGCTAGTCGTGAAAAGGCAGATGTTAAGCTTGAATTTAAGTACATGGGAATAAAGGATGGTGAGGAAGTGTGGATCATGGGTCCGGAGGAGGAGACGACCAAATCACCGCCTCTGGAAGCCACGACAAAGGGGCAATCTGGTAAGATCATGTTGTCCTCGGGTCAGAAGAAGTTGTTCACAATGGTTGTAAGAATAGAAAGATTTCTCGTGGAAGTCTAGGGGGACTTGATACCATTAGCACTACGGGACAGAATAATCATGTTAATCCAAGAACAGACGGAGTGTACATGCACAGGTGGAGTCAGGAAAACAGTGTAACTGTGGAAGATGGGTTGAGGCAGCACAGAATATGTGGTATAGATGGGCATGGTACACTACGAGAGAACTGACAGCGACGGAGTGTCTCATATGCGCAGACGCTCCAGGAGCATTGCCTGTTGTTGTTCCAGAGCCACACACCTTCAGAGATGGTGCGGTGGTCCAGCAACGGGAATGCAGAGAAGGTAGGTTCACATCGGAAGAGGATAAATGGTTATTGTTTCCTATGTGTGGTATTAAGTGCAGATTGATGTCTGGGCCAAATAAATTACAGAATTGTTTTCAAAATAAGGGAGGGCCACTAATTGTAGTCTTCTTGTGCGGAATTTAATCATAATACATCACAGGATGGGCCTCCGACTGATTATAGAGTAGATTACGATGGTGAGTTTGAATGCTTTTGGAACTCACGTAGGTAATACTACTGTTAAATGCAATGTCGCATGGGTTTTATCTTGGTTTCCACACGCAAATATGAAACCAATATTTATTAGGATTTATTTATTTGGATCAAAATGTGAAAATATAGAAATGATAATTTTACACGATATCTTTTTGGGGATCAGACACAATCGGTAGCTGAGAGTTACTGGATGTGTGGAGATGATGTTTTGTTAAATGTGTTACCCAACAGGTGGATAGGTCTTTGTGCACTTGTGAGGATGGAAACATCAGTTGTGTTAGTGTATGACAAGGTAAACGAGATGCGAGGTTTGGATGTGGAAAAAGGGAGAGGTAAAAGATCTAGTGATGGCTACATCAGGGATAAGCACGTTTACTTGGATGCAATAGGGCAGCCGAGAGGGATTCCTTTCGAGTTCAAAGCACACAGGGAGATTGCAGCTGGATTTGAGTCTATTTTGCCGTGGATCACAATTAACAAAATGGGGAGTGGATTAATTACATATACTACAACCAACAGAGAATTCTTAACTACACGAGTGAAGGGTTTGCAGCCTTTGGAGAACAACTACATGAGACGAGTATGAGGGCTTGGTAGAACAGACAAGGTTTAGAATGAAGAAGTTAAGGGAAGAGTGGTGTTTGACAGATGGTTGGGGAAAATGTTGTACATTTATACCCGGGAACACTGCAGCTGGTGGGACGTTTACAACGGCCGTGAAGAAGTTCAGAGAACGGAGAGAGGAGCTGAACGTGTGATGCTGGTGGAGGTGAACGGTGGTGGACTGGTCTGTTTGGGATTTTGGGAGAAGGGGGAGCGATGGCAGTTAAAGCGGGAATAGCAATATTGTTGATAGTGAGGATGGTTTCCCTATTGGTGTGTTGCATTATACCCATTCTGAGAAGGTGTTTGCTGCAAGTGATGAACAAACAGTGGAAGGAATCAGGAGGCAGATGACCATGCGAGACCAGGTCTGAGGACCAACGCATGGAAGAGCTGGTCAACGAATGGAGGTTATCAACGGACGGTTCACAAGATTCTTTCCTCGAGGCTGTGGAACCAAGTATAGTCTGATAGGGAGAAGAGATGCTGAAGATCTCTTTGATTGGGAGTGACGTACTGGCGACCTCTCCTCCCAGAGTTAGCTTAGCAGTTCCAGACCCATCCGGACGGATGTTCGGCCAGAAGCAGACAACACCAGAGTACGGGAGATGGGACGGGACTGGAAGAGCTGCATTACATTGCATTTTATTACTATTTGTTGTGTGATAATCCATAATTTTATGTATTGTACTTGGTACAAAACTGTGATTAATTGATTTGATGGTGATGTATTCATTCTATGTGTATTATCAATCAGAACTGATCACTAATATGTCCATTGCCAGTTGTGTTAGTCAACTGTTCGGAGTGTGACCTTTGGTAAAGTGGTCGGTCGCCAAGTGGGGTGGGGCCGTAGGTGAGTTTTCCCAAGATAAGAACATGAGTTACGGAAGTAGCAGCCGGTGGGTTTTTCGCTCCTATGCACTGCGAACAGTGGAGAAGTGTGATGGCAATGTTAAAACTTGTATTGTTGTTGAATTCAGTATTGTTTAGTTTAATCATTTAATCATTTAATGTATATGTATTCCTATATATATATATATTCCGGTTCATTTATTCAAAATGGTCCCGTTGACTGATATTGTAGAATTATTAGGATAATTTAGTGTTGATTATGTTAATTAATTCTTAATTAACTATGTGGGATGATTTTCTTTCATTTTAGATAATTTCTTTATTAAATCACTGATAAGTGATTTCAGGGGGGATTATGTGGGAGAGGAATGTCATGACATTCTCTTGACATGTCAGAATTACATCGTGTGCCTTGTTGACTGGTTCATATGAATATTGTTGATAGTTAGAATGAGCGTGTTTATGATAAACTGCGAAAGCTAGGCGCCTCCAGAGAGGGCCACGTACACTTGTTATGATAAAACAGTATAAAAGGGTGTCACAAGATGAGCTCGTCGGACATTTTGTAACATTCTGTATGCACATTTGCTGGGACGGTTTGTTCCAATAAACTCCCCAATGGACGGCTGACCGACGCGTGATTCGACTCCTTTTCTCCACAACAATCCTCGGTAGTCGATGCATGGTCGTAATGAACCGTCCTTTTTACCCACAAAGAAGAACCCTGCCCCCAATGGAGAGGTGGAGTGTTGAATTAGCCCTGCTGCTAGAGACTCGTTAAAATACTTCTCCATAGAAGTTCTTTCAGCCTGTGAGATGTTGTACAGTCTGCTAGATGGCAAGGGTGCTCCGGGCAGGAGTTCGATAGAGCAGTCATAGGGCCGGTGAGGTGGTAGTGACAAGGCTTTGCTTTTACTAAAAACTAATCTTAAATCATGGTACTCTTCTGGTACAGTGGACAAATCTATAGAGTCTGTTTCCTGGAAGTTGGCTAAGGACTGGCTCTGAGGAACGGCTGACTGTAAACATGAGGACAAACATTTAGTAGACCATGATAAAATCCTAGGTTTCTCCCAATCAATGTGAGGATTATGCTGTCTTAACCAGTCTGAACCAAGAACGATCTCAGACTGTCTGATAGGAAATACAAAAAACGACATGGTTTCTCTATGGTTTCCAGAAATGATTAACTCCAACATCTTGGTCTTATGAGAGATCTTGTTAAGAACCCTACCATCCAATGCGGTAACTTGAATAGAAATGGGTAAGGGTTCGGTATCAATCTGGTTCTGTGACACAAACTCAGAGTCAATAAGATTTTGATCACATCCCGAATCAATCAGTGCTGCCAAACTAAACTGTTGATGGTTATCCAGAATAGCAGCTGGTAACGTCATGCGTGGGGGCTTGGATTTCTGGATAGGGTCCGTCAGTTCCCCCTTTAAAACTGACGGACCTTCCCTTTTAACCGGAGAGGACAACTAGCCAAAAAATGATCGGGTGAACCACAATAAAAGCACTGGTTCCTTTTCCTACGCCTGTCTCTCTCCTCTGGTGAAAGCTGAGTCCGACCAACCTGCATAGGCTCTGGGTCCTGAGCGAAGGTTTCTACAGGACGTACTGGAGATACTGAGGCTATAGCTGAAAGCTGGGTCTTAAACATCTTAGCCTTCCTTCTCTCCCTAATCCTACAATCCAGTTTGGAGGCCAAGGAAATTAATTCCTCCAAAGTCTTGGGCTCCTCAAGGGGCGCTAGATCATCCTTCAAGGATTCATCAAGGGCTTGGTAAAATGCTGCCTTTAATGCAGTGTTATCCCAACCTGAAGCGGCTGCCAAAGTGCGAAACTCAATAATGAAATCAGAGATAGGTCTATTTCTTTGTCTTAAAGACCACAACCGTCGAGAGTCACTTGCCTGGTCATAAGTTGGAGAAAACGTTTGTCTAAACTCAGTGAGAAATTCATCAAAAGTGCAACCGTAATTATTAATGTTGGTAAATCTGGCTTCTGCCCAACTTAAAGCACTACCAGTGAGGAGGCTCAATATAAAGGAAATCTTAGCCCCATCATGCGGAAAAGATTGAGGAGACCGATTGAAAACTAGAGAGCACTGCAACAAAAACCCACCACAATTACCAACCTCACCGGAGAACTTGTCAGGATTTGGTGACATGACGTCACGAGCATGGAAGGTAGGTTGGACGACAGGGTTCGAGACGGCGCCCCCTGGCGAACTGGAAGATGTACTGGGCTTGGGCTGAGACATGGCGCCGGTGACCAAGTGGATCTGTTGATTCTGTTTTCGTAGCTCCTCCAAGATGGCTTTGAGAGTCGCTTCATGAGACTGTAGCTGATGCTGTTGTTCTGAAACGGCTCTCCTGAGTGCGTCCGCTGGGTCTGCTTGGTCAGAGTGTTCCGTCATGATGCTGGGCCGAGATTTAGCCCAAATGCAGAACACACTCAGGAGACCAGGTAGGGAAAATAATAATGTTTATTATGAAATAATGTAAGTCGGCAAGAACTGGAGACAGGCTTCTCCGGAACCGGGTATCACTGTGGGGAAGAGTCCAGGTTATTTCTCTGTGAGTACTGTGTGACAATCTTGGAGAATTGTGGCTTACAGGTTTGTAGATGAACACGGCTTGGAGAGGGTGACAGAGTCCGGAATCGAATGTTCGACCGTTTGGTTCCAGGTGGCGTTGGAGGGTGAGCAGGGTTCGGTGTAGAAGATCCGCTGTGGTTTCTTCGGCAGCGAGGTAATTATCCTTAGGCAGGAACTGTGACTGAACTTGGAACTCAGAATCTCCACACGTTCTAACACTCTGACAGCGAGGCGTTGACAGCGAGGCGTTGGCAGCAAGCTACCTTTAAGCCTCCTTTAACGAGCTCTTGATGCAGAGCACCTGCTGCAGTAACCACCTGGAGGACCCGCGCCACCTACTGGAAGCCACACGGAAGCAGCAGGCAAAAAACACAAAGAGCATTCCAGACTCCTGACAACAATAAAGCACTGGTTTGAAAGTTGGACGAGCTTCCAGTGGCCTGATAGTGTAACCATGGCTTATGGTGAATATGCTTCTCTCCCTTTTCTGACTCTTTCTACATTAAAGTCAACATTTGAAGTTGGTCAGTGAAACACTGTCAAGTTATTTCTGTCACATTTTAGAGAAAAAAAATCCAAACTTTTCTGGAAAATGAAATCTAATAAAAACATTATTCCATTCTGGTTAAATGTGATGATTAAAAAGGTCAAACTTCATCAGTACTGACTCACCTTGCTGCACTCTGACCTGTTATTGTGCTGCTGAATCATGGATTTTCTGTCAGTTATGGCTGACAATCTGACATTTTTAACATTGATCAGAACAATCTTTGAGTTTGGTTTTAATGTCAGAAATAAACAACAATGCATCACTTCTGCCTGACCACATTTAAATGATTTACTGTGTTTATCTTTTTAATCTGGGACATCTGGAAATTCATCAGTGAATGGGTGGAGCCTTTCTGTTCGGAACTTCAGATGAAATGTTGAACAGAACCTGCTTCAGAGCAGGTCATGATCACCACCTGTTACCACGGTGATCTGACACTGAAAACTCTGACTGACTTTAGGCCCAACAGTCCTCGGAAAGCCATAAATCTGTCCTTGTAGCACAGCCCTCTGAAGAGGTGGCACCATCTCTCTGTGCTGGCAGGGCTCTGCTGCACATCTGTTACTTCTGGATTTTTACATTTTTAAACACAAATCAAAAAGCTTCTTCTTCTTTGGTGTAATTCTGAATTCCACTCTGGTTTCTGCACACTTTTTTATGGATTCTTTTAGCATGTGATCCTCTCAACTTTGGTGATTTTTCATCCTTCATGTTTAGAATAAAGTGCTGAGTCAGTGCTTTGCCATTTCCTCCAGTCTGTCACTAATTACTGGGTGAAGGCTAAAACCCAAAGGAGACTGAGTCATTGTAGTTAAAGTGACTGAACTCTGCACATTTGTCATGTTCAAATGAGCAGCAGAACCAGCAGATCTGTCAGTTTGGGTTGCAGTTTAATCTTCATCCAGCTTTCCAAACTTTACTGATCAAAGATCTCTCAGATGAACCCAGAAAGGTGAGTCAAAGCTACATTTCAGCTGCTCCATTTTTACTTCTGATCTAAAGTGTTTTCTCTCCTTTAATGACTTAAGAAAAATGTTTTTTACCAGGATGATTTTTCTAAGGAACAGCTCTGCTTCAGTCTCTGAAAGTGAGAAAAGAATTGCTTTGGCAGGTTAAAAAGATGTAAGGGAAGATTAATTCAGACATGTGGAATATGTCTGAATATTTGGATATTTGCACGCATCACTAAATCATTTCAACTAAAACACAAGAACTGAAAGAGAGATGGTTTTAGTTTGAAGCTAACTTTGATTTGATATCAAATCTTCTCTTTTCTGTTATTCATCATATTTTAGTGGCTGGCCTTCTCGTCTATGCGGTGGTGTGCTGGGAGGCAACTTTAAGAGGAGAGATGTCAGCAGACTGGACAGGCTGCTGAGGAAAGCTGGCTCTGTTGCTGCTGCAGAGCTGGAGTCCTTAACATCAGATGCAGAGAAAAGGACTCTGAACAAGCTGCTGTCCATCATGGACGATGAGCAACTGTGATTTGTGCTGAGTGCTGAAAGAAACAGCTGACATTAACAAAGTGTGTCAGTGATGCAGGTTATTTTCACCAGCACTCATGGAAATATAGTGTGGAGGAGGTGTCTTAGAAAGGATTGCAGTTCCCACAGTCCCTGAAGGCAGCATGATGGGGGGGTCCCTTCAGCCTCCTCTGTTATTCTGTCAGTCAGGATTTAACCCCCCTGTCAGCTGACGTCCTGGCTCTCAAAGCAGGTCAGCAGCAAAAGTTTGAAAGTGAAAAAACGGCTCAGAAGGTGGAAAAAAGTTCAGAATCTGACAGAAAGTTTGGGAATCTGAAAACAGAAAACATCTCAAATATGAAGAAATGAGACTAAAGTGGAAATAAAAAAAACTGCTCACACACACTAACAACTTCCTTCCATCTGCTGTTACCTAGCAACAAGTTAGCTCACAGCTTTTCTTCCATCCATCGTCCAATCATGTTATTCTTCTTCTGATAAACTCTTCTTTGTGTTTTCCTCAGTCACTAAATGTCAGCATCACTTTCAGTTGGACTTGACATTGTGTAACAGAGGGAATTATTGATAGAATTCATGAAATGAAGCTCAACTGAAAGTGATTTCCTTTCAGTTATCAGTGGGAGAAGGTTTTTGGCTGGATTTTGTCATCATGAATGAATCTGACTGAAGATAACTGCTGCTGTGATGAAAGCTGCTTTCTAACCAAGTCAAAGATTGTTCATTTCCAACAGTGTTGGAGGGCAGTTTGTTAGTATCAGCTGATTAACGGGCTTTTGGAGTTTTGCTGCTCCAAACTGTTGTTATTGTTTCAGCCAGAAATATTCACCAACTCTGGAGCTCTAGAAGCATCAGCCAGTGATTCTAGATTTGTTTCTGTCTGACAGATTCACTGTGTTTTCTCATTATTTAATGAATCATCATTTCATCAACTAAACCACAGAAGAAGAAAACAGACTTTACCATGAAGACCAGCACAACTTTCACATCATATTAATCTGAACAAAAAACTAAAACATGGTGTCTGACCTCAGAGTCTTCAGTCCACAGTGAGGACTCTGCAGAAAGCTGCACAGCTCCTTCGCTGCAGAGTCACTGATGGTGTTCAGACTCAGGTCCAGTTCTGTCAGATGGGAGGGGTTGGACTTCAGAGCAGAGACCACAGAAGCACAGCTGATCTCTGACAACCTGCAGTTGCTCAATCTGAATAAAGAATAAAACATGTGAGCTGAAGCCAACAGGATGCAGGTTAAAACAGTCAAACAGAACAAGTGAAAAAGAGCTCTCATTAATATTAATGACAACATGCTGCTGCTTCAATAAAGACGGAGTGACTTCAGCTCTTAAACTCTGCCAGCTCCACCAGTGGCTCCATCCATACAAACTCATGTTGTGCAGCCAAATGATTCAAGTTTCAAAGAAAACAAACATGTCAGGAGGAACTTTGGAGCAAATGGGAACAAACTGATAGAAATGGAGATCAGGTTCACTGTTTTATTGAAGGTTAAAGGCACAAAAACATGGTGCAGTGATGTTTAATATAATCATGGAATCAAACTTCTTTAAAGAGTCGACAGCAGCAGAACTTGTTACTGTGACTTGTTGTGTTTGAATATCTCAGTCAGTGCAAACATTACAGAGCCTTAGAAAAGTGTTGGAAGCATCCAGAGGTGGACTGATTGATCAGTTTGGCTGATTAATGGATGCTGATGGACGCTTTGACTAACTATCAGAATCAGTCAGGTATTCTGGCAGTCAGGATTTAACCCCCCTGTCAGCTGACGTCCTGGCTCTCAAAGCAGGTCAGCAGCAAAAGTTTGAAAGTGAAAAAACGGATCAGAAGGTGGAAAAAAGTTCAGAATCTAACAGAAAGTTTGGGAATCTGAAAACAGAAAACATCTCAAATATGAAGAAATGAGACTAAAGTGGAAATAAAAAAGCTGCTCACACACACTCACAGCCTCCTTCCATCTGCTGTTACCTAGCAACAAGTTAGCTCACAGCTTTTCTTCCATCCATCGTCCAATCATGTTATTCTTCTTCTGATAAACTCTTCTTTGTGTTTTCCTCACAGTCACTAAATGTCAGCATCACTTTCAGTTGGACTTGACATTGTGTAACAGAGGGAATTATTGATAGAATTCATGAAATAAAGCTCAACTGAAAGTGATTTCCTTTCAGTTATTAGTGGGAGAAGCTTTTTGGCTGGATTTTGTCATCATGAATGAATCTGACTGAAGATAACTGCTGCTGTGATGAAAGCTGCTTTCTAACCAAGTCAAAGATTGTTCATTTCCAACAGTGTTGGAGGGGAGTTTGTTAGTATCAGCTGATTAACGGGCTTTTGGGGTTTTGCTGCTCCAAACTGTTGTTACTGTTTCAGCCAGAAATATTCACCAACTCTGGAGCTCTAGAAGCATCAGCCAGTGATTCTAGATTTGTTTCTGTCTGACAGATTCACTGTGTTTTCTCATTATTTAATGAATCATCATTTCATCAACTAAACCACTGAAGAAGAAAACAGACTTTACCATGAAGACCAGCACAACTTTCACATCATATTAATCTGAACGAACAACTAAAACATGGTGTCTGACCTCAGAGTCTTCAGTCCACAGTGAGGACTCTGCAGAAAGCTGTGCAGTTCCTTCTCTGCAGAGTCACTGATGTTGTTGTAGCTCAGGTCCAGTTCTGTCAGATGGGAGGGGTTGGACTTCAGAGCAGAGACCACAGAAGCACAGCTGATCTCTGACAACCTGCAGTTCTCCAATCTGAATAAAGAATAAAACATGTGAGCTGAAGCCAACAGGATGCAGGTTAAAACAGTCCAACAGAACAAGTGAAAAAGAGCTCTCATTAATATTAATGACAACATGCTGCTGCTTCAATAAAGACGGAGTGACTTCAGCTCTTAAACTCTGCCAGCTCCACCAGTGGCTCCATCCATACAAACTCATGTTGTGCAGCCAAATGATTCAAGTTTCAAAGAAAATAAACATGTCAGGAGGAACTTTGGAGCAAATGGGAACAAACTGATAGAAATGGAGATCAGGTTCACTGTTTTATTGAAGGTTAAAGGCACAAAAACATGGTGCAGTGATGTTTAATGTAATCATGGAATCAAACTTCTTTAAAGAGTGGACAGCAGCAGAACTTGTTACTGTGACTTGTTGTCTTTGAATATCTCAGTCAGTCCAAACATTACAGAGCCTTAGAAAAGTGTTGGAACCATCCAGAGGTGGACTGATTGATCAGTTTGGCTGATTAATGGATGCTGATGGACGCTTTGACTAACTATCAGAATCAGTGGAGTTTGATGATGGTTGATGGTTTGATGGTCTGATGGTTGGGAGACCTCCCCCATCTCCAGGAAGCTACAAAGCTGAAGCTACAGATCTGTTCTTCTTCAACTTAAATCTGAGTTTCTGCTCTCTGATAAACTGCTGATCGTACAAATGTCTCCTTCATTCAGCCTCTGTGGAAACTGAGAAATGGGATAAGGAGTTGGAGGAAAGCAAGAGAGAGAAGCACAGCTGAACCGGATACAAACGTGAAGCAAGTTCTCCCAAATAAAATAGGAAGTAAAGCTAACAAGATACAGAAGAGGAGCTGATTTCATTAGAAACATGACTGGAATACAGAACATGGAAGTAGAGCAAAAACTGAGTCAACACAAAACAACAACTTTACAAAAGTAAAAGAAAGACAAACCAAACAGATATTTTCCTTCTTTTCCTTTAAAATCATTAACATGGAGGAAGCTAATGTCGTACAACATTTGCATCAAGGTGTTGCACATCCCCATATCTCCTATAGGTCTGTGGTGGAAAGTGTGACGTGCCTCGCAGCATCTGTTGGGGCAGCAGCATCAGAGCCAGAGAGACAAACAAACTTGACTTCCTCTCCCCTGATGGAGGGAGGGGAGCATGGACTTCTTGGATCTCCTAAAATCCAAGATAAGTTCCTTATTCTTGGACGTGTTTAGGCCCAGATTGTTGTGGAGACACCGGTGGGTCAGGTGCTGGACCTCCTCCCTGTTGGCCGGCTCGTCATTGTTGTCCTACAGCGGTGGTGTCGTCAGCTAACTGGGTGGGTGGGTTTACTTCAGAACTAGTTGCCACACTGTTAAAATGCAAAGAGGTCTATAACTCGGAGCTTTAGTCCCTGGGCTACAATAAAGCACTGGTTTGAAAGTTGGACGAGCTTCCAGTGGCCTGATGGTGTAACCATGGCTTATGGTGAACATGCTTCTCTCCCTTTTCTGACTCTTTCTACATTAAAGTCAACATTTGAAGTTGGTCTGTGAAACACTGTCAAGTTATTTCTGTCACATTTTAGAGAAAAAAAATCCAAACTTTTCTGGAAAATGAAATCTAATGAAAACATTATTCCATTCTGGTTAAATGTGATGATTAAAAAGGTCAAACTTCATCAGTACTGACTCAACTTGCTGCACTCTGACCTGTTATTGTGCTGCTGAATCATGGATTTTCTGTCAGTTATGGCTGACAATCTGACATTTTTAACATTGATCAGAACAATCTTTGAGTTTGGTTTTAATGTCAGAAATAAAAAAACAATGCAACACTTCTGCCTGACCACATTTAAATGATTTACTGTGTTTATCTTTTTAATCTGGGACATCTGGAAATTCATCAGTGAATGGGTGGAGCCTTTCTGTTCGGAACTTCAGATGAAATGTTGAACAGAACCTGCTTCAGAGCAGGTCATGATCACCACCTGTTACCACGGTGATCTGACACTGAAAACTCTGACTGACTTTAGGCCAACAGTCCTCGGTAAGCCATAAATCTGTCCTTGTAGCACAGCCCTCTGAAGAGGTGGCACCATCTCTCTGTGCTGGCAGGGCTCTGCTGCACATCTGTTACTTCTGGATTTTTACATTTTTAAACACAAATCAAAAAGCTTCTTCTTCTTTGGTGTAATTCTGAATTCCACTCTGGTTTCTGCACACTTTTTTTATGGATTCTTTTAGCATGTGATCCTCTCAACTTTGGTGATTTTTCATCCTTCATGTTTAAAATAAAGTGCTGAGTCAGTGCTTTGCCATTTCATCCAGTCTGTCACTAATTACTGGGTGAAGGCTTAAACCCAAAGGAGACTGAGTCATTGTAGTTAAAGTGACTGAACTCTGCACATTTGTCATGTTCAAATGAGCAGCAGAACTAGCAGATCCATCAGTTTGGGTTGCAGTATAATCTTCATCCAGCTTTACAAACTTTACTGATCAAAGATCTCTCAGATGAACCAAGAAAGGTGAGTCGAAGCTACATTTCAGCTGCTCCATTTTTACTTCTGATCTAAAGTGTTTTCTCTCCTTTAATGACTTAAGAAAAATGTTTTTTACCAGGATGATTTTTCTAAGGAACAGCTCTTCTTCAGTCTCTGAAAGTGAGAAAAGAATTGCTTTGGCAGGTTAAAAAGATGTAAGGGAAGATTAATTCGGACATGTGGAATATGTCTGAATTTTTGGATATTTGCACGCATCACTAAATCATTTACACTAAAACACAAGAACTAAAAGAGAGATGGTTTTAGTTTGAAGCTAACTTTGATTTGATATCAAATCTTCTCTTTTCTGTTATTCATCATATTTTAGTGGCTGGCCTTCTCGTCTATGCGGTGGTGTGCTGGGAGGCAACTTTAAGAGGAGAGATGTCAGCAGACTGGACAGGCTCCTGAGGAAAGCTGGCTCTGTTGCTGCTGCAGAGCTGGAGTCCTTAAAGCTGCAGTCTGCAACTCTTTTTCAAGCATAATGCCTGGAACTGTCCGGGGATTCTGAAAGTAGTACATTAAATACCCCAATACAAAAAAAAATGAGTTCTCTAGGTCCCCTATATGTCCCGCTAGGTCCCTCCAAAGCCAGCAGGTTTGTTTACAAAACTGCAGACCGGACCGGTAAAAGGTAACCAATCAGGTTTACGAGCTGGGCTCTGCTGCCTGTCAATCACCGATTGACAGGCAGCAGAGGCAGCTTTTCATTGGCGCATGAAAAATTTATTCTAGTTCGCAGCTTTGTGCGCCCAGACCAATGGCAGAGTTTTCCTTATTTTTAATCTTAACATGATTGGACAATTCATCGAATCAATCACGTCCATCAAGCAAGCATCCGAGGAAGCGCCGGGCTCTCGGGGAAGAAGACCACAGACAGTAGGATTGCTGCAGAGGTGAGTCTCTGATGTAGAAATTAGTTGTTGTCCATTTTTCAGTGCAGTCAAGTCAAGTCAGCTTTATTTATATAGCACATTTAAAAACATCAGAATTGATCCAGTCTTCTATATTAGTCCTCAAAACATTAGACACACCTACCTTTTAATGTGGTCTTTGTTTTTCCTGAATATTTGTACATTTTGCAATAGAATAGGAAATTCAGAACCATCATCCCTACTATTATGTTGTGGTTATGGTATAACATATGGTCTATTTTCATTAAAGTAGCCTACTTTCTGAATCTATTCTGCCCAAAAACTCTTCATTTTTGATCAACCCAATGTCTGTCTCTAACTGTATTGATAGTTTAACAATTATCTAGTTGACTGGTGTTTAGATGGTGTAACATGTGGTCTATTCTAATTACAGTAGCCTATATTTCTTTATCTATTCTGTCCCAAAACTCTTTATTTAAGGTCAACAATATCCAAAGTATCTCTCTAATTGTATTAATACTTGAACAATGGTCTAGTTTAGGTGGTTTTTAGAATTTGTGTGTTGTGTTCTGATTGTGAGGTGCTATTTGACCCGTCACGCGCAACTGCGCCCCCCCCAACAAATTGAATCACCAGCCGCCACTGGTCCTTAACATCAGATGCAGAGAAAAGGACTCTGAACAAGCTGCTGTCCATCATGGACAATGAGCAACTGTGATTTGTGCTGAGTGCTGACAGAAACAGCTGACATTAACAAAGTGTGTCAGTGCTGCAGGTTATTTTCACCAGCACTCATGGAAATATAGTGTGGAGGAGGTGTCTTAGAAAGGATTGCAGTTCCCACAGTCCCTGAAGGCAGCATGATGGGGGTCCCTTCAGCCTCCTCTGTTATTCTGGCAGTCAGGATTTAACCCCCCTGTCAGCTGACGTCCTGGCTCTCAAAGCAGGTCAGCAGCAAAAGTTTGAAAGTGAAAAAACGGATCAGAAGGTGGAAAAAAGTTCAGAATCTGACAGAAAGTTTGGGAATCTGAAAACAGAAAACATCTCAAATATGAAGAAATGAGACTAAAGTGGAAATAAAAAAGCTGCTCACACACACTAACAACTTCCTTCCATCTGCTGTTACCTACCAACAAGTTAGCTCACAGCTTTTCTTCCATCCATCGTCCAATCATGTTATTCTTCTTCTGATAAACTCTTCTTTGTGTTTTCCTCACAGTCACTAAATGTCAGCATCACTTTCAGTTGGACTTGACATTGTGTAACAGAGGGAATTATTGATAGAATGCATGAAATAAAGCTCAACTGAAAGTGATTTCCTTTCAGTTATCAGTGGGAGAAGCTTTTTGGCTGGATTTTGTCATCATGAATGAATCTGACTGAAGATAACTGCTGCTGTGATGAAAGCTGCTTTCTAACCAAGTCAAAGATTGTTCATTTCCAACAGTGTTGGAGGGGAGTTTGTTAGTATCAGCTGATTAACGGGCTTTTGGAGTTTTGCTGCTCCAAACTGTTGTTATTGTTTCAGACAGAAATATTCACCAACTCTGGAGCTCTAGAAGCATCAGCCAGTGATTCTACATTTGTTTCTGTCTGACAGATTCACTGTGTTTTCTCATTATTTAATGAATCATCATTTCATCAACTAAACCACTGAAGAAGAAAACAGACTTTACCATGAAGACCAGCACAACTTTCACATCATATTAAAGGCGGGGTAGGGGATCTTTTTCTGGAACATTTTTTTACATATTGCTTGAAATACTCTTCACACCCCCATTGCAACCAATTAATTAAAAGTTTTGACACAAATATGAAAAGTTTTAGTGGCCTCTAGAACGTACAATCTAGGAAAAACAGTATCCAATCATTGTGAACGGACCGTTCACAATGATTGGATACTGATGCCGTCTATCAAACTGCAATCTGCTCCTCCCTCCCCCTCTTTCCCGAAGCTTGGCAGGAAGCTAAACTAGAGCCAGCTTGGCTAGCACCTAGCATTATTAAATGTATAGTTAGCATAAACTAAATACTAAATACTAAATACGGCAACGATCGATGCTTGCTGTCAGAACAGCGCTCGTGCACCTTGGTGCTCGTGCGCGTTCATGTACTCTAGAGGCGTGCCTTCGGGGGAAAAGTGAAGAAAAGGGTTGGGACTTTTTACCTGTGTATTTTCAAACTGCAGCTTCGCTTGACTCAAAATCCAGGATCTCCTACCCTACCTTTAATCTGAACAAACAACTAAAACATGGTGTCTGACCTCAGAGTCTTCAGTCCACAGTGTGGACTCTGCAGAAAGCTGCACAGCTCCTTCTCTGCAGAGTCACTGATGGTGTTGCTGCTCAGATCCAGTTCTGTCAGATGGGAGGGGTTGGACTTCAGAGCAGAGACCACAGAAGCACAGCTGATCTCTGACAAACCGCAGCCCCTCAATCTGAATAAAGAATAAAACATGTGAGCTGAAGCCAACAGGATGCAGGTTAAAACAGTCAAACAGAACAAGTGAAAAAGAGCTCTCATTAATATTAATGACAACATGCTGCTGCTTCAATAAAGACGGAGTGACTTCAGCTCTTAAACTCTGCCAGCTCCACCAGTGGCTCCATCCATACAAACTCATGTTGTGCAGCCAAATGATTCAAGTTTCAAAGAAAACAAACATGTCAGGAGGAACTTTGGAGCAAATGGGAACAAACTGATAGAAATGGAGATCAGGTTCACTGTTTTATTGAAGGTTAAAGGCACAAAAACATGGTGCAGTGATGTTTAATGGAATCATGGAATCAAACTTCTTTAAAGAGTCGACAGCAGCAGAACTTGTTACTGTGACTTGTTGTGTTTGAATATTTCAGTCAGTGCAAACATTACAGAGCCTTAGAAAAGTGTTGGAACCATCCAGAGGTGGACTGATTGATCAGTTTGGCTGATTAATGGATGCTGATGGACGCTTTGACTAACTATCAGAATCAGTGGAGTTTGAGGCTGATGGTTGGGAGACCTCCCCCATCTCCAGCAGGAAGCTACAAAGCTGAAGTCAAGGAGGAGTCAGAGTGTTAAGTTCAGTGTTTCCATTCAGTCTTTAAACACCATCAGCTTCCATCAGAGTCACATGATTTAGAAGCAGACATAAACACAGCAGGCAGCAGCTCCACTGAGAGACTCATCTTCAGGAAATCCAAACACTGGACTAATGAGCAGATCAGTACAGATGCTCACTACCAAAGCAGAAACTAAAAGATGGATCTTCTGCTGTTATCGGCTCATCCTGTTTTGTTACTGATGATCTCAGCTCAGCAAAGAACACCATGTGAGCAAAGCATCTTCTCACACTGACAGTCAGCTGTTTTGCCGGAGTGAACAGGGCAGACCTCTAAATAAGGCATTATCTGTCTTCATTTCACCAATACTTTAAGACCAATGACTGAATGAACGCGTACTATTGCACTGTTAGCTCAAAGCTGCCATGCTGTTGTTATTTGGGGCTATTGGGGGCTTTCTATACACGCGTCTAGTGGCGCGGCATGCGTCGATGATACGCGGATCTCGAGTGATATAAATAGTGTCCGAAGGACGCTGACTTTCACCAAACTGTTATCGGTGAGTAGATGAACGTATTTTATGCCAGAAATAAAGTTCAGGTTTAAAAAAACGAACTTCCCCTTTAAGGCCCTCGGCCTCTGGAGAAGTCACTCAACCTCCCTCCTTCATGCAAAGTCGAGTGTGTCATCACCCAGCAAGGATTGGCTCTTTTGGCCCTTCTGCCCTAAATTCCTCAGGTTTATCTTGTCTTTTTAATCCCCTTGGTCCCTCAATAAACCTTTAAACTCCAACTTAGCATGTGGAAATATTTCATGTTCCTCTCCTCTAACCCTAGCCGAGCGGGGCTCTGTAGCTGCAGCCTTTGTGTGTCACTCTGCAGACCGCCATGCTTTCTGTAGGACTGACAGACCTTTCTTCCAAGATATTAATACATAAAGGACAACTTGTTTTTCTCTTATATTGACTCACTTTAAAACGTTTCCACAGAGAAGTACATTCCACGCGTCAATGATGTCATCCCACTGTATTGTATAACTCCCGTTATAGAGTTTAAAAAGCTTAAACTGCACTTTGGTTATTTATTTATTTATTTTTAAAGTTTCATATTCATGTTCAAAACGGACAGCAAAGATAAATCTACACCTCAGGACGTACTGTGATAGAAAAAATCTGACCCTTTATGCTCATATAATCATTTCTACTTCTGTGTAACTGCTTATGTTGACGCATGCATGAGATTAATAGCTGCACTCGGGAGATCACCACTGTCCGCTCTAAGAACTGAGTGTCCCACAGCCTGGGCGGTATCAACACCACTATCTGCTCCCAGCAGGACAGAAGGAAATGTCTCATGCATAGACGCAAGCATCCGTCTTCTCTGCCCTATAAAAGCTTCCTGAGAACTCTGCATCTCTGAACATTTGCATCATAGCTTCTGTATGTAAACGTTCCCTTACTGCAGGATAATTAGATGTCCTCTGCTTTTGAACTTCAGACAGTATTCCTGAGTATTCTTATTCATTTTCCTGACATACTGAAAACATGCAGTCATTATGACTCTGAGGAGTCTGGGGAGGAAATATCTGATAAAAACAGCAACATTTCTGTGGACTGTGTGGAGCTGCTTTTGGACAGCTTCTAGAGTTAGTCTGATAAAAAGCTGTAAAATATCCTTTTTTGTTCCATTTTAATATTAGGAGTCAGACTTGGTGAGCAGTAGGACTTGCAGATCCTGATTTTAGTCCTCTACAGACATCTGTTAATAAAAGTCACTTGGACATGATTTTTTCCCCAGTGTGTTCAAACATGTCTTATTCACTTCCAGTAACACTTAGAAGGATTCTGTGTGTTTGGGAAATACATTCAGCTTCTGATTCACTAAAGGATTATGTGGCTTTGTTGCCCGTTAAATGGCAGCAAACCAGAGGCTGCACATCTGTCTAATTCACAGTCACCTTCACAAAGGGTCAGGTTCACCTCAAACCCAATAACCATACCATTCAGAGTTATCAGAGTTATTTAAGCCAGAAGGCAGAACAGATCAACCTGTTTCATTGATCAAGGTACCTGGAAGCTGTTTTTAATCCATTTAAGCCAGAATTATATCAGCTCTCAGCTGAAAAGGTCATGAATCCTTACCTGAGTTTTTCCAGTCTGCAGTTTGGACTCTTCAGTCCAGCAGAAAGCTGCTTCACTCCTGAATCCTGCAGGTTGTTGTTACTCAGGTCCAGTTCTGTCAGGCTGGAGGACTGGGAGCTGAGAACTGAGGACAGAGCTGCACATCCTTCATCTGAGAGGTCACAGCCACTCAGGCTGAGGAGGAAATGAGATGGAAGGAAATAACTTGATCCATTAATCAATTAAACTACATTCGAATTTGATTAGTGGAAGAATTCTGTTTCCCTGTTTGTTTCTGTTTATATGTCTATGGAAATAAAGTAAAAACATAAAATAAAAGAAGCTAAATAGAGTTTTTGTCTCTGTTAATAAGTAAAGAATGTATTTAAAAAGAAATATATCTGTGTTGTACGTACAGAGCTTTGTTGGAGGCTTTGACCACGGGCAGCAGCCTCAGAAGAGTCTCCTCTGAAGCAGAGTATTTCTTCAGGTCAAACTCATCCAGATGTTTTCCTGATGACAGTAAGATGAAGACCAGAGCTGACCACTGAGCAGGAGACAGATTATCTGTGGAGAGACGTCCTGAACTCAGGGCCTGTTGGATCTCCTCCACCAGAGAACGATCATTCAGTTCATTCAGACAGTGGAACAGATTGATGCTTCTCTCTGCAGACAGATTCTCACTGATCTTCTCCTTGATGTAATCGACTGTTTTCTGATTGGTCTCTGAGCTACTTCCTGTCTGTGTCAGCAGGCCTCGTAGGAGCCTCTGATTGGTCTGCAGGGAAAGACCCAGGAGGAAGCGGAGGAACAGGTCCAGGTGTCCATTTGGACTCTCTAAGGCCTTGTTCACAGCACTCTGATGGAGATGTTTTAGACCTTGTTTATTGAACCATTTAAGCCACCAGGGGGTTGTTTGCTGCTCCATCAGGTTGACTTCAGAGTTGATGAAGGTCAGATGGACATGAAGAGCAGCCAGAAACTCCTGAACACTCAGATGGATGAAGCAGAACACCCCTCCCTCCTCTCTAAAGATCTGTGTGAACACTCCTGAGTACACTGAGGCTGCTGAGATATCGATGCCACACTCTGTCAGGTCTGATTCATAGAAGATCAGGTTTCCTTTCTGCAGCTGCTTAAAAGCCAGTTTTCCCAGAGACTCAATCATCTCCCTGCTCTCTGGACTCCAGGGTGGATCTGTCACAGCTCCTCCATCATACTTGAGCTTCTTCACTTTAGCCTGAACCACCAGGAAGTGGATGTACATCTCAGTCAGGGTGTTGGGCAGCTCTGCTCCCTCTCTGGTTTCCAACACATCCTCCAGAACTGTAGCAGTGATCCAGCAGAAGACTGGGATGTGGCACATGATGTGGAGGCTTCGGGACGTCTGGATGTGGGAGATGATCCTGCTGGCCTGCTCCTCATCTCTGAATCTCTTCCTGAAGTACTCCTCCTTCTGTGGGTCAGTGAACCCTCTGACCTCTGTCACCATGCCAACACAGTCAGGAGGGATCTGATTGGCTGCTGCAGGTCGTGTGGTTATCCAGAGGCGAGCAGAGGGAAGCAGGTTCCCCCTGATGAGGTTTGTCAGCAGCACATCCACTGAGGTGGGCTCTGTAGCATCAGTCAGGGGCTCCTCGCTGTGGAAGTCCAGAGGAAGTCGACACTCATCCAGACCGTCAAAGATGAACACAACCTGGAACTCTTCAAAGCTGCAGATTCCTGCTTCTTTGGTTTCAGTAAAGAAGTGATGAACAAGTTCCACCAAGCTGAACTTTCTCTCTTTCTGCAAATTCAGATCTCTGAAAGTGAATGGAAACATGAACTGGATGTCCTGGTTGGCTTTGCCTTCAGCCCAGTCCAGAGTGAACTTCTGTGTTAAGACTGTTTTCCCAATGCCAGCCACTCCCTTTGTCATCACTGTTCTGATTGGTTCATCTCTTCCAGGTGGGACTTTAAAGATGTCTTCTTGTCTGATGGATGTTTCTTCTCTGCCTGCTTTCCTGGATGCTGCTTCAATCTGTCTGACCTCATGTTCATCATTGACCTCTCCGGTCCCTCCCTCTGTGATGTAGAGCTCTGTGTAGATCTGATTCAGAAGGGTTGGCTTTCCTGCTTTAGGAATCCCCTCAAACACACACTGGAACTTCTTCTTCAGAGCAGATTTAACTTTACGTGCACAAACTGCAGCAAAAAGTTCTGAATGAAGACAAGAAATAACATCAGTAAACAGACATGTAAACTCTGTACAGAATGAGTATCTGAACATCTGCTGCTCTGTGTGCTGAGACATCAGTAAATGTGTCATTTATCCAGCAGGTTAAACCTTTAGAGGAATCCTCTTACTGCTCTGCAGACGGTCAGCCAGCTCCTCCTGCTTCATTCTCCTCAGGAAGTGAACTGTGATCTTCACTAATGCCTCTCTGCTGCTCCTCTGCTCTTCATCCTCACCCTCCCTCTGACTCTCTAAGCATTCTGGGTAATCTGGACTCAGAGCCTTCTGCATCTTCTTCAGCTCCTCCTTCGCAAAAGTGAGCATGTTGTCCTCCAGCAGCTGGAACAGAAAACTATATGAATGAGCCCATCAGACTGAAACCATGGAGGCAAACATCAGATCCATGTTGGACACACTGACAACCCACTGGTCTACAGAGTGCTGCATGGAGGTGACTGTGAGCAGAACAGATGGGAAAGTAGTTGTTGTACATGTACAGACCATAAATATAGAGTCCAGCTGTAGCAGTCACAGTGCCGTGTGGATTAAGAGTTTTTCAAACTTTGACAAAACCAACATTCCTGTGGGGGATGTTTACGTATGTGGATATAAACCAGATCTTCATTTTCTTTCCACAAAGGAAAAAGAGACAGAAACTGCCTAATTTACAACACCCTTAAGAGCTTTTGGGGAGTCGAACTCCAACAGACACTTGCCATTAAAATTGGAAAACTCGAATGAACAAAGAACTCACTCTTGGAAAAGTGGGACACTTACTATCTTATCTAGACCATAACTCGAAAGTTGACACTTTAACACCCCTCTTCACCATCAGACCGACCAGATGGCTATACATACGAACTGAGAAGACTCACTTTTAGTAAATCTTAAAACTATATTAAATGTGTTTGATAACCGTGTACAATTTCTTTCAGGTTTCCCGCTTGATCACAAGACGCATATAGAGACAATTTGTACGATTCTGGCTTAAATATTGACAAAGAACTGATTTTGGTGGAAAATGCCCAACCTGCCTGATGGAACCACATTGCCCCCTAGTGGTCTGCAGTGTTGATTAGTTGAGAGGACTCAGTAAAATGGACAATATATGCAACTAGTAACTTCTAACGATGTCCCTTCGGTATCTATTTGGTATTTGTTTAGTGTCCCCATTGTTAACACAGAAATTTGCATCGTGTAATTCACTATTCATTTGTCACGATTTCATAGATATTCATCTGAATTTTGAAAGTCATAATTGTCTTTATCATGTGTGTTATTTTGATGTCTTTATATTACAAGTCTATGTTATATCTTTAATCTGCATATCTTAACAAGATGTGGTGTTTTCAGAATCACCGAGACAAATGTTCTATGAGATGGGAGTAATGGAGAAACACAAAGTTCTTTGTCTAAATCCAGAAATCCCCCTAGCACAGATCACCTTACAGAGACATGCACACAGTTCAAGCATGTCATTGGCTGAAAAAGTAGTGTAAGCCCCGCCTCCGAGAGTCAAAACCCGGAACCGCGGAAAACACAGTCTCTCTTGCTTTTCTTGCCCTCTGGCGCTCGTGTTCTCTGGCTCGCTTCAGGCGCCTGCGCTTGCCCTCTGGTGCTCTGGATCTTGTTCCAGAAGGGTTCCAACCCAGAGTTTCAGAAGGAAATTTGAGCAGAAAACAGCTGCTCATAGACTTTTAGAAATGGTTTAAGCAGAAGAGAAGAGCTCGCCGGAGTTTGGGAGTTTTCCATAATCTCAGGAGAGAGCGGAAGGACGTGTGGATAACGATGCAGCGGACGACCGGAGGAGACCCTCCAGAACCCAGTGAGACCCCGGAGACGAGAAAGAAAGATCCGAACAAAGAAACAGATTGAAATACTCTGAAGATGCACGTTTTACGTGTTTGTGTTCGTCCCTCGCCATCCACGTCCTAACCTCCGCTGTTTCACGCCATCATCACCTTTTCTTACCAAGAAAGCCAACTCCAAGCAACCTTTTATTAATCTTCTGTGAACTTAAGTTCACTTCATCAGAGAAAGCAGCAACGGACCAACTCTGACACAACGATGGATTTGATCATCCCACAGTAAAGCCCTCGACACCATCGTCCCCGTTTCCCGGTGAAAGAAGCAACTGAGACGCTAAAAGGGTCAGCCACCACAGCCAGGAAGGCCCAGAGAGCGGAAGAGAAATCCCCTCGGACCCCGCGTGGCCGCTACCATTGGTCCGAACCGACTGAACAGAACTTCAGCACAGTAAGACCGACCCGTTTTCACCTTAAAGTGGGTTTGATGGATGTCTCGAGGCTTTCACAGAATGATAAATTAATCCGAAATGTCAGTACAGTATTTAGATTCAAATAGTCAGCCAACCCAAACTATTTGAATAAATCCAGTATTTTCCCATTCCCCATATTTTATTTTATATTCACTAAGTGTTTTATATAATCACCCATATTCAATGCATCTCCTGTTTGTTTAAAGGTTCATGTCTAAGATCATATCATTGTAATAAACAGCTCATATATCTATATATATGTTATAATCACAGATTGTGTCGTATGCTTTCTTTACGTAATGTCTGTCCAACCAAACGAGAACTTCACGAAAGTAGCGAGATATGAGACTGAATATTAATTGAATATTAATTTAACACCAGGATCGTAAGATTTTGAACAGTTTTCCGACCTGACTGTGACTTAAAACTAAGTCAAAACCTAGGTTGGTGGTGCCCCCTAAATTCGAGGTAAGGTTTATTTGAGACTGTAAGAACATCTCATAATTCCTTATATTTAATAGGTATATAAATACCCGGTAACGCTACATATTTTTGGTGCCCCGTGCGAGGCGTTTTACGGTAGACTGACTTACGTGAAGGAAAGCATAAACATGATATTGGCTGGTTCATTATCTGTGTGTGAGCAATGCAAGCAGTGGCTGTGTCTGTCTTTATAAACTTAGAATGACTAAAAGCACTTTATCAGAGTAATCGTGGACGCATGATAACTCTCCAAATCCGTGGGTGCGCAATATTAATTGCACACCGCAGAAGAGCCCAGCTGTCGCTGTTTCCCCCCAGAATAAAGATTGCATGCACAGCGTAAGAACGCTGAATTTAAAGGCCTGGCCGTAGTTGCGAGTTTCCAACACGGTTGATTTTATTTTTATGAGTATCACAAATTCAGCCGCGAGTCCCGGTGAATTTAGTCAACTCAGAGCCTCCTCAAACACAGGAGTTTTGATCTGCTGTAATCTTGCAGCCGGACATAAAAAAAAAAGCATCAAGGTGCTATATTGAAACCCCATGAAGTGGGGGAGCGAGTTTAAACGTTGTTTAACGGAGCGTTGTGACGCTTAAAATAAAGTAATACAGATTACTTATTGAAAGTTAAAGCTGCTGAGCTTAACTCAATGAATCAGAGCCGTCGCTCCTGATAAAATAAATGAATAAAATAAAGGAATAAAATAAATAAATAGAATACACACGGTCACAAAACGTGATCGCATGAATGACTTAAACAGTCAATTGTTTTTGTATTATTAAATAAACGACCGGAACGCCGTGTCTGTTGAACCCAGTTGAAAGAAAAACTGAGGGTGTGTTTATTTTTTTAAATGCTTACAAGCCCTAACTAAAATAATAAACGGCAGTAGTGGACAGACCAATTTTGCTGCAGAAAAATTGAGTTGGTGACTCTATTCGTTGTTATTATCAAAGTTGGTGACTTTTAGAAGCATTCTGAACTGAGGCCGCGTGTCTCAAGCATTGTGAATGTTGCAAAGCTGTGTTTAAAAGTTTGTGAGCAAACTACAACATCGCTTGTGCACTGTCTGTGAGAGACGTTAACCCTTTCATTCCCCAGTTGAAATGAGGCGAATTCACTGAGTGCTTGAAGGACTATTGGTGGGCGGTGCTAGAAATCGTCACCAGTGACGTCAACTCCTCACTCCCTTCTCTCAAACCCGCCCACTTGAAGCTTTGACATGTGAGCCGCCCGATCACATTAAATAGGATCACAAAGAAAGCTGATCATTTTGCTTGGTACTAACGAATACCAGCTTTATTTGAATATTCTTTAATGCATTTGAATCAATTGTTTGACATAAACAATACCAACTTTGTTATTTGGAAACATTAATTGAAGCTAATTTATCTCAAATGTGTGTCTTTCACCAAATCAGATTACCTTAACAGGAACTGATTATAAGACACTAAGGCTTAAAGAAAACAACAGCCAAGAGCTTGTATGTTCCCTTTTGTGTTAGCATTAATGTTTTCCATTTTTTTTACCATAACGGTTAATGATAAGCTTCTAAATTAAATGCATTTCTTCCAGTTTTGAGTAAAATAACACAGTCGTGTTTATTTTAACATCCTTCCTTATTTGTTTCTCAAGTAAACAAATTCAAAAGGAAGAAATTAATTTCAGGAGAACAATCCTTATTCCCAACTACCTTCACATTAACCCAACTATTTTCCCTTGTTCCAAACTCAAACTTATTTTCAGAAAGAACCCTTTCTGAGACAAGTGAAAACAAGATGATGGACTTAACAAAACAGTTGATACTGGGTTATGCCTTAAAGAAAAGATGCATTAAAACACCTGAAACAGAGCAAATCAGTTTAAAGCCATCGGCTGAGACAAAAGCTAAAAAGCCCAAAGAAGAATCTCTGACCAAAATGTTAAGTAGTCTAGCTGTGGTGTTCGTTAAACATGCACACCAAGTGATGGAACAAGCCGCTGACAAACTTAAAACTCGGTCACAGAAAAAGCCACAGTTTCAGGAGGAAACCAAATTCCTCCAACACCAACTTGAAGCCACTGAGAGGGCATCCAGCCAAGCTAATGCCCAAGTAACAGAGTTAACAACACAGGTTGAAAACTCAAACCAACAAATTATTCAACTCAATGAAAACAACAAAAAGCTTGAACAGCTACTCCAAAACTGCCAACAAGAGTTGATTTCAACCCAAGTCCAACTGAAGAAGGTGGACCAAGCACAAAAACAGTCCCAGCAATCTCTACACGTGGTTCTGCAGAAAGTGCAGGATTTAACAGCCAAAGTGCCAACTGATGACCAGCATCTTAATGTTGAAAAGGAACAAATGCAGCTGTTGACAGAACAGCTAAGCAAAGCTAAGGATGAGCAAACCGCCGCTCATCCACAGCAGGAACACCCATCAGATAAACCAGAAGGTGTTGAGATAGACCTACGTCAGTCTTTGGAGACTGGACATGAACAGGAAACACATGGTTTCCCCCAGGAAGACAGAGGGAACCCTTTTCCTGAAGTGAAAACAGCCTACAAGAGCTCAATTATTTCACCCCCGTCTTCAACGACAACAAATTCTTTCAGATCTGAAAAGATCGTTTATGATCCAGGTAAACCGGATCAATCATTTCCTACTCTAGGACCCCACGTTCCACAAGCTCCTTCTGACGAAGAGCTTGACAAAATTGCTCGCCATGTGCCCAGATTCGAGCCGACTCTCGGGACGCCACATGACACCCGAGCATATTTGGACGACATTGATTTCTTCATGCGAAGGTTTCCAAACGCATCAGTTAACAACAAATTCTACTTGATTAAGGTTACATCTAGCCGCGAAGTCAGTAGATTCATTGAACGTCAACCCGATTACATCCGGAACGACTATACACTCCTCTGCCAAGCACTCGAACGCGAGTTTTCAGATGAGCTGACCCCATCTGGCTTAACCGCTGCCATGATGGTTAAACAGGGACGGAATGAGCTGCCTCAGCAGTATTATTACCGCCTCCTCAAAGCTTATTTTGGTTTCAGCAACAAGGTAGGAATGGAAGAAGACATGAGTTTCAAAACTCTTTTCCTTCAAAACCTCCATCCAACTACCAGCTATCACTTAGGAGTTATAGCTAACCCTCACACTGCTACCATTCAGCAGCTACGTGAATGGGCCAGTCTAGGTTTCCAAAAACATAGACAAGCTAAACAGCCAGAACCCATCACCACACAGACCCAGAACCCTGGTTCTTGGTCCCCAGAGTTAGAAGTGGGACAAAGTGGCAGACCTCCAGCAGAGGTCCCCCACTGGCCACATTCTCAACGACCTAAGAAAGGCTCCAAACACAACTATTCTAAATCCTCATGGCCCAGCCATGAACCAACTCACTACCACAGTGAAAACCACAGTGCTCATTCAAACCCGCAAAAAGACATGTCTTTTCAAAATCGACATGACCAGCAATCCGCTCGAAACCGCAACTGCAATTATAGACTTCGGTCTCGCTATAAACCATCACACACTGCATGGTCACAACCATCACCAGATCAGAAAACAACTGAGATGAGCAGAGTCATCGACAAGGACCACATCAAATCTCAGCAATGGTCTAGTGAAATAAGTGCCTTCAGTCAAGATGATATTGATAGCCTGAAAAGTCTGCTACTAAAAGAAAAGAAAAGTTTAGAACCCAACCGTGCTAACAGAGACTTAGAAATGCTAGCCTGTTCCTGGAGGTAGGACCATACACTCCAACAAACATTCTAGTAACCCCGAATACCAAACCTTTAACCATAGCTAACTCTTAAAGGAAGCAAAGAAGCTTACTCTCAAAATATCACTTACCTAATCACGATAAAACTACTCCGTAGTATCATGATGCCTCAAGATTGAATCCAGGACACCTCAGTGTTCAAAACTTCAATTTTCAAGTCTATCATCATCTGGTGACACACTCAACTTACCTTATTTCACCCATGTGACATCTACAAATGGGGGAAACTGGTCTATAACTGAATTAAAAGCAAAATTAGCAGTGAAATGCTGACAACAGCTTTCACCATGGATCCTCTAGTTAGAATATCACTCGTTGCTACTGTACAGTGAAGCCCTGTCCAGGACCGCCGCCGCGACAAATATGTTACACATTACTGTTCGTATAAAGTCCTGCGAATATTGCTCACACTCAGGTAGTAAACGTGCTCATTTCCTAACTATTAAGAAATACCACATCCTAGATCATGACTCTAACAATGAGTAAAATTCTCCCCTAACATTGATCTTTTTCCAAAAGAAATCTGCATGCTTTTACTAGGATTTTCCATTTGAAATTATATAGGCTTAGAAACCTTTACTTATGAACATTATCTTTAGCTATTAGACATTTACTACGTAGGTTAAGTAAGCTTAACAAAATTACGTTTATAGCCATTGTACGTTTATAGCCATTGTTGTGTCAGAATTGTATTAGGCTGTCTCGAGACACCCACCATAACCCTCTTGAGAGTCCTAGCAACCACCAGACTCGGACACACTGGACTTCTTCACCTGCGATTCGGATCAGCCACGAGTTCAGATCCGATTCGAATGGGGGAATGTAGCAGTCACAGTGCCGTGTGGATTAAGAGTTTTTCAAACTTTGACAAAACCAACATTCCTGTGGGGGATGTTTACGTATGTGGATATAAACCAGATCTTCATTTTCTTTCCACAAAGGAAAAAGAGACAGAAACTGCCTAATTTACAACACCCTTAAGAGCTTTTGGGGAGTCGAACTCCAACAGACACTTGCCATTAAAATTGGAAAACTCGAATGAACAAAGAACTCACTCTTGGAAAAGTGGGACACTTACTATCTTATCTAGACCATAACTCGAAAGTTGACACTTTAACACCCCTCTTCACCATCAGACCGACCAGATGGCTATACATACGAACTGAGAAGACTCACTTTTAGTAAATCTTAAAACTATATTAAATGTGTTTGATAACCGTGTACAATTTCTTTCAGGTTTCCCGCTTGATCACAAGACGCATATAGAGACAATTTGTACGATTCTGGCTTAAATATTGACAAAGAACTGATTTTGGTGGAAAATGCCCAACCTGCCTGATGGAACCACATTGCCCCCTAGTGGTCTGCAGTGTTGATTAGTTGAGAGGACTCAGTAAAATGGACAATATATGCAACTAGTAACTTCTAACGATGTCCCTTCGGTATCTATTTGGTATTTGTTTAGTGTCCCCATTGTTAACACAGAAATTTGCATCGTGTAATTCACTATTCATTTGTCACGATTTCATAGATATTCATCTGAATTTTGAAAGTCATAATTGTCTTTATCATGTGTGTTATTTTGATGTCTTTATATTACAAGTCTATGTTATATCTTTAATCTGCATATCTTAACAAGATGTGGTGTTTTCAGAATCACCGAGACAAATGTTCTATGAGATGGGAGTAATGGAGAAACACAAAGTTCTTTGTCTAAATCCAGAAATCCCCCTAGCACAGATCACCTTACAGAGACATGCACACAGTTCAAGCATGTCATTGGCTGAAAAAGTAGTGTAAGCCCCGCCTCCGAGAGTCAAAACCCGGAACCGCGGAAAACACAGTCTCTCTTGCTTTTCTTGCCCTCTGGCGCTCGTGTTCTCTGGCTCGCTTCAGGCGCCTGCGCTTGCCCTCTGGTGCTCTGGATCTTGTTCCAGAAGGGTTCCAACCCAGAGTTTCAGAAGGAAATTTGAGCAGAAAACAGCTGCTCATAGACTTTTAGAAATGGTTTAAGCAGAAGAGAAGAGCTCGCCGGAGTTTGGGAGTTTTCCATAATCTCAGGAGAGAGCGGAAGGACGTGTGGATAACGATGCAGCGGACGACCGGAGGAGACCCTCCAGAACCCAGTGAGACCCCGGAGACGAGAAAGAAAGATCCGAACAAAGAAACAGATTGAAATACTCTGAAGATGCACGTTTTACGTGTTTGTGTTCGTCCCTCGCCATCCACGTCCTAACCTCCGCTGTTTCACGCCATCATCACCTTTTCTTACCAAGAAAGCCAACTCCAAGCAACCTTTTATTAATCTTCTGTGAACTTAAGTTCACTTCATCAGAGAAAGCAGCAACGGACCAACTCTGACACAACGATGGATTTGATCATCCCACAGTAAAGCCCTCGACACCATCGTCCCCGTTTCCCGGTGAAAGAAGCAACTGAGACGCTAAAAGGGTCAGCCACCACAGCCAGGAAGGCCCAGAGAGCGGAAGAGAAATCCCCTCGGACCCCGCGTGGCCGCTACCATTGGTCCGAACCGACTGAACAGAACTTCAGCACAGTAAGACCGACCCGTTTTCACCTTAAAGTGGGTTTGATGGATGTCTCGAGACTTTCACAGAATGATAAATTAATCCGAAATGTCAGTACAGTATTTAGATTCAAATAGTCAGCCAACCCAAACTATTTGAATAAATCCAGTATTTTCCCATTCCCCATATTTTATTTTATATTCACTAAGTGTTTTATATAATCACCCATATTCAATGCATCTCCTGTTTGTTTAAAGGTTCATGTCTAAGATCATATCATTGTAATAAACAGCTCATATATCTATATATATGTTATAATCACAGATTGTGTCGTATGCTTTCTTTACGTAATGTCTGTCCAACCAAACGAGAACTTCACGAAAGTAGCGAGATATGAGACTGAATATTAATTGAATATTAATTTAACACCAGGATCGTAAGATTTTGAACAGTTTTCCGACCTGACTGTGACTTAAAACTAAGTCAAAACCTAGGTTGGTGGTGCCCCCTAAATTCGAGGTAAGGTTTATTTGAGACTGTAAGAACATCTCATAATTCCTTATATTTAATAGGTATATAAATACCCGGTAACGCTACACAGCTGTGGTTGATGCTGCTGGGCAGACGGACCACTGGGACCCTCTGAGCTCTGCTGGTCCACTCTGTGGAGGAATCATGAAGAATGAGCTCACATTGTGTCCACACAGAGAGCAACACAAGGTGAAAGTCCATGAAGGGATGTGTGGATGTGAGCAGTGGGTCAGAGGACTCCCTGTAGTGGGAAAGCTTTACTGGTCCTGCTGATCCCACTGAGAACCAACAGCTCAGTCTGCAGCTGCTTGGAGCTTTCCGCTCACTTTGGTTGGGTCCCAGCAGCTCTCAGCAACCCCTTCAGAAAGCTTTCCCTCCCTGCTGAAGTGCCCTGGAGCAAGGAAGCCAGAGCCAGTGTGTGCTGGGATCAGACTGGTTGTACTGGGCAGCTCCCAGTGTGAAGGCCTCAGACGATGACTGTACAACATCATCTGATGATTATTTCCCAAAGACGGGAGACAAACTTTCATTGTATCTTCCAAAGCTGTGTTTAGTTCACTGGAAGAAGCAGAGTTCCTGTCTGTTTACCAAGTTTCATTTCAGCCTCTCAGGACAAACTTTTGTTCTGTAGCTCACTAATCTGAACTTGTCAAAGCTTGAAGCAGCTAACCAGCATCCTGCTGAGTGTTCCTCTGCTGAACCTGGAACACATCACACCTCCATCAGCTCCATGTGGTTCAGACATTCAGGTTTTTAATTCTAAATAAATCTGTCTGTCCTCCTCCATCCAGCAGCACCTGCCCCCTGAGTGGAAGTTCCTCCACTGTGTTAGGGCCAAAGCACAAAGGTGCCCCCTGCTGGACCAGCTGCTGTCCTGCAGACACTCAGAAACACCTCCTCCAACATCATTCTTTCCTCTCTGACTGCTGTGTTGGTGGAAAACATCCAACACACACCGCTTCACATATGAACATAGAAATGGATGTGAAGCAGAGCTGAGCTCACATTAAACACACATTGGAGGAAAAACTGTTCAAACCGACTCATTTTACTCTGTTACAGCATTTACACTCAGCTCACCTCTGAAAGGATGGATGTTGGTCTGATTTGAAGTCAATATAATCAACCATTGACCGGTCGCTCTTCATGGACACACAGCTGGATTCAGGCTCAGCTCTAGGTTCAGGTCCAGGTCTGGGTCTCTGATGGATCCTGACAGAAAAACACTTGTTATCTTCAAACTAAAGTATCAGTGATAGTGTTTGAGTCTGCAGTGAGACGGCCTCTCAGAGAGTCAGTGTGGCTGCTGTGGAACAATGTTAAAGCTCCCCCTGGTGGCAGCTCTGTGATCTTACAGAGCTCAATGCTGATAAACACACACACTCTGAAGCTTTTAACCCTCAGATTCAGACCAATCACCAGCGACCCTCAGCTGCTGTATTTTACTCTGTTACAGCATTTACACTCAGCTCACCTCTGAGGGGACGGATGTAGGGCTGATTTGAAGTCAATAGGTTTACCCATTGACCAGTCGCTCTTAAAGGACACACAGCTGGGTTCAGGTTCTGGTTCTGGTTCTGGTTCTGGTCTCTGGTGGATCCTGATGGGAAAAAAATGCTTTTCAGCCTGCATGCATGATATACTTAATAACCTCTAAATCAATGACCTGATGTTAACTTACTCTGCTTTCGAGGCCACAGAGCCACTTGCCTTCTGCAAGTGGCTCTGTGAGGACCCCCTCCTGGATTCAGGTCTATGTCCCTTCCTGTGAATAAAGGTGGTTTGGTGATGTGAGTGCTGAGCTCTGACATGGAGAAGAGTCATGGACAGTTAGAGATGGTCCTCTCACCTCTGAGCTTTGCTCTGGCTCTCATGTTCCCCACACAGAGAGGTTTTAGTGTCCTCACACTGATCCATGCTGCTGAACTCACATCAGCTCACACACACTTTCTACCTTCATCTGCAGAGGAAACACAAATCATTCATCTGCACATCAACTCACATACTCCTCTCCATCATTTATGTAAAAATATCTGCTGCTCCTCTGATTGGCTCAGATTCTCTGTTCCACATCAGTCTCTATGTGTGCACGCCGTGTACGGCAATATTTGAACCTTATTCTAAGAGGCACTTTACACGGAAACGAAAACGGGTTAAAAACGCAAAACCTTTTTGCGGATGTACTATATCGTTTAGATGGTAACGGTGTTTTGGGGGCATGAAAATGCAAAAAAAGTGAAACCACCCTCCAGAGTGGAATTCTTGAAAACGCTCCACTGTCGCGCCACCGTGTAAAGGATGAAAACGCAAAACTGCGTTTCTCGTCACATAGAAATGACGTGACAAGCATCTTGGTAGTGTTGCCACCTAGCCATCTGGCGTGTTTACTGCATCGATAAATATGAAACGTCACACACTTTTCCGTTTCCGTATGCACGCAGATTTTCACCCTAAAACGCTCGTCTAAATGCAGATTTAAAAGTGAAAACGAAACGCCACTTTTGCGTTTTGGTTTCAGATCGTTTCCGTGTAAAGGTAGCCTAAATGAGATGCGTCCTGTACTCATATTCCCTGTTCCAGAGCATAGTCCGTTCAGTGACTCACTCCCAGCATTAGCATCCTCAGGCCAAATCGTTCCAAACCAACAAAACCCTGATCTGTAAAACAAGCTGGAAGCAAGAGATGGCCTTCTTAAAGAAGCCAGAAATGCTTGTGGTGAGCAGACCCGTCCTCTGTGGAGCATTGGGTTAACTCAGAACGGACCCTGAATAAAACCAGCAGAAGATCATCATTACAGTCAGCAATAACCAAATAAAGCTGATCTCATGAACATCGTCACACTCCTTCCTACCGGAGCTCTCATTGACTCGTGTGACATGCACCGACGGCTTCACAATAAATGATTAGTCTCCACATTCCAGGTCTTTCTTTAGGGTTCGGGTGGTTTGTTTTGGGCCTGTTTCTGTCTCCAGACCTGGAAACACCAGCTCCAGCAGAGGCCAGAAGACACACTTTAGGGCAAAGGAGAACGCAGTTTATAATGCTTCCTGTTTGAACGGATCAGGATGCAATCAAGACTTTAAATGAGTAAAAACATTACAGTTGCTTCGGGGATGTAACGGCATATCAGACTGCTCTGTAGCATCCAAACACAATATGGATCAGATGTCCTAAAACTGAATTTATCCTGATTTAATCTGAGAATAATTCTGCACAGAAACCAAAATGAAAAGGATGAAGGAAGGATGGCAGCGGAAGGCGGGTCAGGAACTGGGAATGGACAAAGAAACCCAGGACTTTCTGAAGCGGCAGAACTGATGAGAAGAATGGATGCAGGTGAGTGACAGCGGACAGGTGAAGCCCAGGTATGGGTAAAGCCAACAGAGACCGACAATACAGGACGCCAACATTCAAGAAACCAAGGAACCAAATCCAAACACACCAAAAGCCACTGACCATCCGACTGTTACAAGATGACAGTTTGATGACAAACTCAACAGATTCCCACTTTTACTGTTTCCCTTGAGCCTGTTTTCTTCATCCTCTACATTTCCCAACAACAGGAAGTCGGGTGGTCTGTGTGGTGCCCTGATCCAACAGGCCACCCATCAGGAGACGGACTCACAGCTGCTGAGGATCTGATGTGCCACCTTCCACCTGGGAGAGGTCAGTTTGAAATAAAGAGCACAGACGCGAGTCGACTTCCAGCAAGATCGTGACCGTCAGTATTTGGTGGGACGTTCAGTTACAGACAAGGAAGATAAAAGGGTCTGTTTCCCCTTCTTTGCAGTTTTTTGGTGGTTTGTTTTAGTGCAGCTTCAGCAGCAGCACCGTCCTCTGACGTCTGTGCAGCCTATGACATCACCATGTCCATCTACCTGCACCTGGGTTTGGCTGTTCTTTCAAAGCGCCGCGGGAAGGGCAAACATGCCGTGGCCTCTCTCCTGGGTTCCCAGCACTGGGACCCTTCTCTCTGCTGTGCACATCACCTCCTTTGGTCTGGTTCCAGCCAGCATGTCCATGTGGGGCCCATAAGGTTTAATTTTGGGCTGCAGATAAGGGTCCCATGTGGGTTTGTCCACAGTTTCCACTGTGGCCTCACCTGTGTTTGCCCATTTGGGTTTCAAAGTCCAACTTGAAGGGTTAGGGGTTAGGGTTACCCTAAGCCTTAAATTATTCCAAAGGCAATACAGATAAACACATCACACAAAGTAAAAGAATGTTCACATTCAAATTGGCTGAATGCAAAGTCCAACTAAAGCCACACAGCAACTTGAAACCCATATGGGCAAGCACAGGTGAGGTCACCGTGGAAACTGCAGACAAACCCACATGGGACCCTTATCTGCAGCCCAAAATTAAACCTTATGGGCCCCACATGGACATGCTGGCTGGTTATCCACTCACAGGGCTTCTCCAATCAGATGCACATCATAACCAACTGCAGCTTTCATTCTCTCCAGATGACCACATGGTTTCAGCCCGCCTCTCAAAGATGTCCACATGGGTGAAGGGGCGCCACCTTCCACCAAACCTCTCAGAGACTCATCTATTGGTCGTCCCAACCGTGAGCTGAAAACTTGTCCCTAACCCTGGGACAGACCATGGCCTCTCACCTGAACTACATCAACCATCTTCAAGCCCCTACAGATGCTCCATAATGTCGTGATGTCGTGACACATTGGATGTTCCAGAAACCAAAAAAGATCAGGAGTGTCCCTCATTGATCCATGGCTGCCTGAATCCCGTTTAACTCACTCATGCTGCCCAAAGAGAGATTTCTGGGTCTAAACAGCTGTTTGGAAACAGTCCTACAAGCCTAAACTCCTTGTGGACCACTACCTTCCTCTCAGAGAACAAAGAGAGGATGAATCCCACAAATTCCAGGCTGACTTACTTTATCGCAGGTAAGGCGTGGGTGAGGGTTTCTCATCTAAACGCTTTAATGACACGAAGATAAAATAACTAAATGTAATTTAAGGTTTCTGTAGACAAAATGTGTGGAGGAATTGATTAATCAGCTGAAGGGAATATTTCAGATGGGTGTTTTCAACACGAGAAGAGAGCTATAATATCATTATGAAGCCTTACTTGATAAAATATAAGGATTTAAGAGAGGTTTTCAATGTCTTAATAAACCTTAATTAACCTCGTATGTAGGGCACCACCTTCAATGAAGGAAAAACACAGAATCTTACGATTCTGGTATGTTAAGTTATTATTTCAATTAATAATCAGTCTCATATCTCGCTACTTTCGTGAATTCTCGTTTGGTTTGACAGACATTACGTAAACAAAGCATACAACACAACCTATTGATATTATATATATGTGTTGTATGCTTTGTTTACGTATATACAGTATATATATATATATATATATATATATACTGTATATATATATGAACTATTTATTAAAACGATATGACCAAAGACATGAACCTTAAAATAAACAGGAGATGCGTTGAAAATGGGTGATTATATACAACACTTAGTGAACTGAAAATAAAATATGGGGAATGGAGAGGTACCGGATTTACTCAAATAGTTTAGGTTGGCTTACTATTTGAGGCTAAAGACTGACATCTTGGATTCATTTATCATTCTAACAGTGAAAGTCTCGAGACACCCATCTAACCGTCTGTAAGATGAAAAAACAGGTCGACCTTACTTTACTGAAGTTCTGTTTAGTCAGCTCGGAACACAGCAGGTGGTAGCCACGCAGAGTCCGAGGGGATTTCTCTGGGTTCCGCTCTCAGGGCCTTCCTTGGTTGTGGATGACTTCAGCGGACTTTGCAGTTGCCTGGACGGTCGCTTCTTTCCACCAGGAAACGGGAACTGGCTAGTATCGAGGACTTCACCGTACAGAATGATAAATTTGTCCAAGTGTCAGAGTTGGTTGGTTGCTGATTACTCTGATGAGGTGAACTTAGGTTCACAGAATGTTAACAAAAAGTTGGTTGACGCTGGCTTTCTTGGTAGGAAAACTATGTGATAACGTGCAGCAGTGGAGGTTAAAACGTGCGACGTAAAAAGACATGGATGACGATGGAAAAACAGAAAGCGTCAGACTACTTCATTCTGTTTCTATCTTTGTTCGGATTTTCTTCTTCTTCCTCATCTTTCTATCCTGTCTGAGTCTTTTCATCTTCTTCTGCATCGTTCATCCTCTCCACATCATTCTATTGTTTTCTGTCTCGTTTCTCTGGCTCATGGATGCATGGCTTTACTCCATGGTTTACTCTTTCTGCTCTCTCATGTTTCAAAGGGAAGAGAATCCTTCCCATGGATTTCAAAAGGGGAGAGTCCTATTTTGGATCGCGGGTTCCGAAGTTTGACTCACGGAGGCGGGCGTGACGTAGGCTTACGCTACACAAAGAAACTCTATTTCTCCATTCTTTCGTCTCATAAAACATTTGTCTCGAGGATTCTGAAAACACCACAACTTGTTAAAGGGGAACTCCGGGGCATTTGAAGCGTGTTTCCATTGCTAGGGGTTGTCAAATAGTGATAGTAGGACACAGAGAGGTGCGTATCTGCGCTCCCTGTGTGGAGATCGCTCTGTCCGCACAGCATGTCATGCGAGGCTAATACGTGGTGGCTAGGGGCAAGCGCTAACCCTTCCACGTAAAACAACAACTTGCACACTGCAGAAACGTCACACCACTTTATAACCCATCCGACAATAAAGTCACAAGCCTTACCATCAAAACCATATGCATGGTTCTCACATTACTGGCATGGGGACGTTACAAAACAACTTTATAAACAGCATGTAACTCACCGGCTGGTTGTAGGCTCGCGCATGTGAAAGCCCAAAAGAGTCGATGGAGAATAATCCCATATACAAAACAATTATATTCTCTAGAAAAACTGTGTTCAAGTATTTAAAACATTACAAGAATATTACTGGGCATGTATTGTTGTAATGTTTTAAATACTTGAACGCAGTTTTTCTAGAGAAGATAATTGTTTTGTATATGGGATTATTCTCCATCGACTCTTTTGGGCTTTCACATGCGCGAGCCTACAACCAGCCGGTGAGTGACATGCTGTTTATAAAGTTGTTTTGTAACGTCCCCATGCCAGTAATGTGAGAACCATGCATATGGTTTTGATGGTAAGGCTTGTGACTTTATTGTCGGATGGGTTATAAAGTGGTGTGACGTTTCTGCAGTGTGCAAGTTGTTGTTTTACGTGGAAGGGTTAGCGCTTGCCCCTTAGCCACCACGTATTAGCCTCGCATGACATGCTGTGCGGACAGAGCGATCTCCACACAGGGAGCGCAGATACGCACCTCTCTGTGTCCTACTATCACTATTTGACAACCCCTAGCAATGGAAACACGCTTCAAATGCCCCGGAGTTCCCCTTTAAGATATGCGGATTAAAGATATAACATAGACTTATGATATAAAGACATCAAATAACACATAACATGACATAGATGATGATTATGAGTCTCAAATTTCAGATGAATATCTGTAAAGTTTTGACATATGAATAGCAAACCAAACAATGTTATTTTCCTATGTTAACAATGGAGTACAACAGTTTAACAGTTGCATTACTGCATATAACTGTCCAGTTTACTGACTCCATGTGGATTTAACTATTCAACACTACAGACCACTAGGGGGCAATGTGGTTCCATAGGCGGGTTAGTCACTTTTCCAACAGGATTATTTCTTTGTCATATTTTCAGTTACAATCATGAAAATCGTCTTTACATGCACCCCGTGACTTCGCTGAGAACCTGAAAGAACTTGTTCAAAGATATCAAACACATTTAACACAGTTTTAAGATTCGGCTGAAAGTGAATCTTAGTAAAGTAATTTCAAGTTCTATTTAGGCATCTGGTTCTCTTATCTGGGGGAATGAGGGTAAAATGTCAACTTTGATTTATTGGTCCAGATAAGATAGGGAATGGGTGAGTCTCCCATTTCTCCAAAAAGGGTTCTTTGTTTGTTCCGTTTAACTTGTCAATGCATCCCTCAACTTTATGGCAAATGTCTGTTGCTAAATCCACTCCCAAAAGCTTTCATAGGCCGAAGGTGGTTGTAAATTAGGTGATTTCAGTCCCTTTCCTTTGTGTAGACTTCCCACATCTGGTCTTTACCCAGAAAAACATCCCCCACAGGAATGCTTGTATCGTCCAAAGGTTTAAGGTTTATTAATTCCACACTGGAGCTTGCTACAATTATTACATAATCAGTGCAGAGGTCAGTTTTTATGATGCTGGGAGGTAAAAACTGACCTTTTCCCATCTTACTGTGACAACTGTGAGCTGTCATGACCAGCGATCTGATGAATAACTGAACTTTACAGGGTTATAATTTCCACCAAGTCCGGTATCAGAGCCCAGTCCAACATCTGGATCAGGGCTCTAGTTTTCCGGTTTTATTCTGTTCAGAGCGCGGTGATCAACCGAGTGTGACTGAGCACATTACACTTTTTCCTCTGGCAGAAGGGAAAAAAGCATCGAATGCTGAAATTAGAATGAATCAAGGTGTCACTTACTCAGCTTCTTCCACGAACTTCTTCCCTCTGCAGCTCTCTGCTGTCTGGACCAGGTCTGTGTAGAAGAAGAGGAAATCCTCTGCTCCTTCTCCGACATCAGTCCTCTGTGTCTGCAGGCTGCTGTCACTCTGAAACTCTGCACACCGTAAAAGAGTCTTAAAGCGATCAAAGGTCAGCTGCTACAGCTTTATATGACTTTAACATCATCAATAAGTAACCTGAGTACATTCTGAGTGAACCTGAAAACAAGCAAGTCTCTTTGTTTGGAATCTGTACCTTTTTTTTAAATGAGGTTCAGGAATCAGTTTGTCTGTTTCTGGTCTGTTTCTGAATACTTCAGGAAAGTTATTTTAATTGTAATAATGTCTGCTGGAAACTCTAAGAGCTTGAATTAGAGAAACTGGAGCTTTATTACAGAAAGAAGACAAAGTCATGGAGAAGTTTTAATCCTTTACTTTCACAGAATCTACTTTACAGGTTCTCAAAGCTTGAATTATCCTCCAATCCTGGAACAATCCAACTACTGTACAACTCTCCAGAGTCTCCAGCACATAAAAGAATAGTGAAATGGATAATATGTGAGCTGCAACTAGGAAAGAAACCATCTGAACGGCACGTATGATGCAACTCTCCAGGGAACATCCCCTCAGTGTCCATCACCTTTGGATTTGGTGCCTCCGGTGTTGGTTTGGTGAGACTTGCTTGTTTTCAGGTTCACTCAGAATGTACTCAGGTTAATTATTGATGATGTTAAAGTCATATAAAGCTTTAGCAGCTGACCTTTGATCGCTTTAACTCTTTTATGGTTTGAAGAGTTTCAGAGTGACGGCAGCCTGACACAGACACCCCTCCCGCTGTCAGTTCCAATCTTTTTTGAGTGGCGAGAGTGGGAATCGAACTGCCAACCTTACGGTTATTGGACGACTGTATCAACAGCGAAATGACCGTGGAAATGTGCGGTGCCTCACGCCAACTTCAGGGCTGGTGTACACACGTTTCTACAGCTGTTGATTCTTTGGCGACACCTAAGGTGATGTTGGGAAACTGTTATAATAAATAAATGTGAAAACAATTAGTCCTCAGACAGTGATGTGCACATTTGAGACACATGAACAATTAACACACACATGTGTCTGCAGTTACACGAGTGGATATAAAAGCAGCGCAAAGTGGTGACACGCACACCATTAAAAACAATGGCTGCTTTGGTATTAGAAGACTTTGCAAATGGGGCAATTCGAAGAGAGCGTGTGTGAACATGATGGCGACTGGCTCATCAGCCGCTTTAGGTTCTCGAGGGAAATCCTCCTAGAACTGTGCGCAGAGCTGCGGCCGGCGTTGGAGCGCAACACAGCGAGGAGCCATGCGCTGCCTGTGCTCACAGGTGATGCGCACAATGGGGTTCCTATAGCAACCGGGGCATTCCACAGGTGATGCGCACACTGGGGTTCCTATAGCAACCGGGACATTCCACAGGTGATGCGCACACTGGGGTTCCTATAGCAACCGGGGCATTCCACAGGTGATGCGCACACTGGGGTTCCTATAGCAACCGGGGCATTCCACAGGTGATGCGCACACTGGGGTTCCTATAGCAACCGGGACATTCCACAGGTGATGCGCACACTGGGGTTCCTATAGCAACCGGGGCATTCCACAGGTGATGCGCACACTGGGGTTCCTATAGCAAGCGGGGCATTCCACAGGTGATGCGCACACTGGGGTTCCTATAGCAACCGGGACATTCCACAGGTGAAGCGCACACTGGGGTTCCTATAGCAAGCGGGGCATTCCACAGGTGATGCGCACACTGGGGTTCCTATAGCAACCGGGACATTCCACAGGTGATGCGCACACTGGGGTTCCTATAGCAACCGGGGCATTCCACAGGTGATGCGCACACTGGGGTTCCTATAGCATGCCGCGAGAACTAGAGAAATGAAAACAAACAAATCATAAACTGAATTTCACATGATACAAAGCCTTTCCAAAGAGAATAAACATTAAAGAAACATCTCAAGCATAAACAGCTTCCATAATGCACTCCATTTGCTTGCAATGTGCCGTGTTTGCATGAAGTGAAACAGGTGATGTGAAAGCGTTGCAGCATCTTAAACACGTGGGAACATCATGTGAACACCACTCTGCAGACCTCATTGGCCGCGTTAACTCAAGGCCAGCAAGAAAGGAAACTTCCAGCGTTGGGTCCCATCCAAATGTCCGAAGCCTTATTCAGCAGCTTCATGACGTCATCTTCTGAGTAACACGCCAGCTGAGGAGCTCTGCTGCTCGTGGGCTGAGTGCGTCTGAATAATGCCCCGCCCCTCTACAACACAACAACACTCCTTCCACTATTGGAACATCTCTCCGGGACGTGGTTTAGAACTCAAAAATATAAACTCAACAAGCAAATAACACAGATCTAACTTTTCTTTGTCCTCTGCTGCTTCTCCTGCTCTGGTAAAAAACCACAGGCCCCAGCCCAACCCATCCTGGTCCTATACCAGTCCCTGTACTTACAGGAAATGGACCCACAGTTCTTCCTGTCTAACAAAGAAACAAAGAAACACAAAACAAACAATTATTAACCTACAAATAAACTAAGAATACATTTGAACCAAATTCAAAGTAATGAAGATCAGGAATAAATAGCTCCAACAGTATTTATATTTCCATGATTTATTTTACCCGACTCACAGCTCACAGCTCTCTCTCCCTCTCGGCTTTATTTTGAAGGAAGCGGGAGTTCCTTCATTCTGTACATAATTATTTTATTCCAATGGTGCAGAGTTGAATGTTAGAATATTATTACTTTTGCACTATTGTTTAGGTTATTTAAATGTTCTATTTGTGCACAGTTTAATACCTTTTATTATAGTTTCGCACTGAATGTTAATTTATTGGCTGTTTGGATTATTTGAATTTATTTAGAGAGAAAGAAAAAAAAATAAATGTTTCGCCTTGGAGACTTCTGGACTTTTAGCCTTTTTCACAATGATTTGGAACGTGGTTTGGAACTTGTTTGTACATTCCTGTGCACACTTTGGGTGACTGATTCAAGTGACTCGAGTCAGTAAAAGGAATCGAGTATCCCATCACTACATTGAAATGTGGGAAATCTTTATAAAATTAAGTTTTATGATGGAAGAGAGCAGCCATATTAATATTTTAACAACACTGTCATATATAGATAGATCAAACTTGTTTTACTCAGGAGTGACTGAATGTAAATAAGTTGGTGGCCTCTTTGTGTGAAAGGCGCAGGTTTTTTCTTCAAGTGTAAACTAAGCTACAGTTAACGCTAGCTAGTTAGCAGCAGTTAGCTAGCATCTTTGTTAGCTCCGGTTATATTTAGTTTAAAGGTTAAGTAGAGAATGAGTGAATGTGGTTCCTAAAACGTGGCTACTTCATGTGACAGTAAATTTAAACAGAGCAGACTTTATAGTTCTCGCTGTACCATGGTACTGGTAGGGTTGCCACCCGTCCCTTGAAATACGGAATCGTCCCTTATTTGGCAACAAAATGTTGCGTCCCGTATTGAACCAATACGGGACGCGATTTGTTCCGTATTTTCACAAATGTCCAATACACTTGTCTGTCCCACACGCATCCACACAAAGCCCCGCCTCCCCGGCTGCGCACCTCTGTGAGCCTGGCTCCCTGCGAGCGGTGCTGTCACTCACAGTTGCTTAGAGACACACACACACACACACACACACACCAGCGCGGCACAAAACCCGCGCATTTTTAATAATGTCCACTACACCCGACGCTCGACAACAGCCTCAAAAGCGAAAACGCTTACAAAAGTACAGGCGTGAATGGGAAGAGGCACATCTATGGCTGGACAGAGTCAGTGGCGATGAGTATAAAGCCAATTGTAAAACGTGTCGGCTAGTGTTTTCTGTGGCTCACGGTGGGCTGTCTGATATCAGGCAACATGCATCAGGAGGAGAGCAACACAGCAGACAGATAAGAATGCAGACCCAAGCCTCAGTGTCACAGTTTTTCATTCCCCAATCATCTGCTGAGACTGATAAGGTATGGAACAGTAAATAAATAAATTTGTTCGGAGAAAACGTATATATATATATATATAGGCTATATATATAAATTAATAAATCAATAAATATATATATTTATATATAGACAAAGAGTTACTCAGTGCTGCAAGGAGTAACAAAAAGTAAGCCTACACCTGGAAAAAGAAGTAACAGATTCTGATTAAGATGGTTGAGGGAATAAGTAACATTTTGCACTTCCTTTTTTCTAACTGAATGAGCAGAAAAGTTTACAAATGTTTTTGTTGTTTTTTTTGTTCTGTTTTTTTCCTCTGTAAGTAAAAATGTTCTAGAGGTTCATTTGGTTTTGCACATAAAAAGTTACATTAAAGGTGGGGTAGGGGATCTTTTTCTGGAACATTTTTTTACATATTGCTTGAAATTCTCTTCACACCCTCATTGCAACCAATTAATTAAAAGTTTTGACACAAATATGAAAAGTTTTAGTGGCCTCTAGAACGTACAATCTAGGAAAAACACTATCCAATCATTGTGAACGGACCGTTCACAATGATTGGATTCTGATGCCGTCTATCAAACTGCAATCTGCTCCTCCCTCCCCCTCCTTCCCCCTGTGCGCGTACCCTGCTCCGTGAACGAATTACGCGTCCAGAAGCTTGGCAGGAAGCTAAACTAGAGCCAGCTTGGCTAGCACCTAGCATTATTAAACGTATAGTTAGCATATACTAAATACTAAATACGGCAACGATCGATGCTTGCTGTCAGAACAGCGCTCGTGCACCTTCGTGCTCGTGCACGTTCATGTACTCTAGAGGCGTGCCTTCGGGGGGAAAGTGAAGAAAAGGGTTGGGACTTTTTACCTGTGTATTTTCAAAATGCAGCTTCACTGGACTCAAAATCCAGGATCTCCTACCCTACCTTTAAGTTATCAATTTATTTTTTTTATAATTTAAAAGTTCATTGTTCCACACTCCACACAGATTTAATTTAAGATTTAATTAACTTCACTTTATAAGAGAATGTGTTTATTGGTAATAAAGCATTTCAAGCTTTAAGTGTCAATCAAGTTGCTTTTTTTTTTATCACCGCTGTACTAAAGACACTGGCACAAAATAACATATTACTGCTGCGAGCAGTGGCCAAAGGAGTCGGCGGTGGTGGTCATAGCCCAGACGAACCATGGTGGGCGTCCCTTATTTTCATTTCTGAAAGGTGGCAACCCTAATCTCATCATCATTTCTTAAGAAAGAACGAAGCCATTTGATCTTCAATATACCATTCATAATTTCAAAATCAATTGCTTTTAAACCAGCATCCTCATAATCCTTTATCAAATCTCCATTTTTGATGTAGCCTAGTGATGCTTATTTTTCCATATGACATTAAAGTTTATTCTATTGATTTCTTTTATAATTCTAGGTGGGATGGCGAGGGAGTATGCTGGATAAATTAATCTGGATAATGAATCAACCTTGGTTAACATGGTTCTACCGAATAGCGTTAAGTCTCTTTGTAGTCAGTCATTTGTAACATCTCCAGCTTTACCTTTTCTGTAGATACCATATAAATATAACCGGAGCTAACAAAGATGCTAGCTAACTGGTGCTAACTAGCTTGCGTTAACTGTAGCCAGTGGCGGCTGGTGATTCAATTTGTTGGGGGGGGCGCAGTTGCCCAAGAGAGTCTGGCTGCAGACCTGCACTGTCAGGACCCACAGACCTGCACTGTCAGCAGTGTTGGGTAAGTTACTTTAAAAATGTAATCCGTTACAGTTACAAGTTACCTTGTTTAAAATGTAATTGTAGTGTAACTTTTTGGATTACTTAAAAAAAGTAATGTAACTAATTACTTTTGGATTACTTTTGGATTACTTTTACCTATTTATGGTATAGGATAATCTGTATATTATATGTATGATTCCATCTGTATTAATCACATTTATTTATACCATGCTATTTTTCTTTTCATTGTACTGCCATAACTACATTATACATTCTCTGCACATACATGCATTTCCCTAGGTAATTGATCTATTCTGCACATATCTATTAACCATCTTTCCTTACACTAGCTGTAAATAACTGCATTTTATCTCTAAATACTGCATGCTATATAATCTGTACGCGTTACACTTGATAAGATGCCAAACTGCATTTCATTAATACATGTGCAATGACAATGAAGTGCTCTACTTTAGTAATAAATAAGCAAAGTAAGACTTTTACATCACATTTTATTTTTCTTTGCACACCCTTGCTTTTGTGTGTGCGCCAGTACTTCCGGTGAAAACTTCCGGTGATTTGACAGCTAGTGCGTCAGGTTAGGGCCAGTGGCCGTAAACAAAGGTTAACTTATAGCCGAGAAGAAAGATGATAATATAACGTAGCTAAAAAGACTAGCTTTCTTCAGTAACATTGATGCTTAATGCTTACCGATTTAGCAAGCCTAGCAGCCTCGTTGCTAATGCTAGCCGCCGTAACGTTACCAACCATACCCGACGTCAAGGAGTTGGCTGAGCAGGGGCAAGATTATGCGGCTCTGGCAGAGTTAACTTCATAATGGGTGAGTGCAGGTTTCATTCACTTGTTTTCATTCTTTCACAGGATTGATTCACTTCATTGGTTTATCCGGTTGCTGGCCGCCGAGCCATTATGTGTCTGGGTTTGTGTGGGTTACTGATCATGGTTGTTAGCAGTCGATAGTCAGGTTGTGTGATGCGTGTGTGAGTGTGTATTTTTTCTATGGGTACATGCCATTGACTGTATGAGCGGTCTGTGCTCGTTTTTTTAATTTTTATTTAATTAGATTGGAGATACTAATTAATACTGAGGGGGGCTGGTCCCGGGGAAAATTGCCAGGGCCGATTTTTTTTTCCCAGTCCGACCCTGCCGCTCTGTACTTCTGTCACTGCAACCTCGCACAAATTGTAATCCTGTTAAGTAACCCCCATTCTCACTGAATGTAACTGTAATCTGAGTACATCGTTTTTGCTTGTACTGTAACGGATTACAGTTACTTTTATTTTGTATCCTTTTACCGTAACGCCGTTACATGTAATCCGTTACTCCCCAACCCTGACTGTCAGGACCCTGTTGCAGACCGTCACCTGCACTGAGAGGACCGGAAGTGCACTGTGAGGACCGGAAGTTGATTCGAAGCCTTTCAAAATAAAAGCGTGTGTATCGGAAGCACGTATTTTTAAACGATTTTAAACGCTATATTTTTCAAGAGGTCCTCACAAATTAATTAATTAGTTAACAGTACGACATAAAATCTATCAATTCCCGGTCTATTGTTTTTATTTGTATTGTAAACTTGTGTTTGGTCACTGCACACATTTTCTCTTAGGCTCATATTCATAAGCCAACATCTCACAAGATGCCATAGGCCTATACTGTACATTTTATTGTGTACTATAGAGTAAGTCACTGCTATTTCATTATCATTTCATTTTGAATTTATCACACTGCTCTTTATATATATATATATTTGTTTCAATTAGTTTTTCTGTTGTATTATTCTGTATTTTTATCCTTAACCACCATAAATTTCATGTTTGGTTCTATGTCTATGCCAATTATGTTCTTGTGCTGCTGGAACACCTTAGTACCACTAAATAGTACCCTAACTCTTGATATCTACAGTATAATCTTAGTCAAATTATTAAGGGATCAATGAGAAAACATAAAAAGCACACCAAGTCACAACATGATCAAATGTTCTGTAGTGTTTATTCAGTCAAACATTCACAATATGACAAAAAATCTTTGTTTTTGTCGACTACCTGTTCACAAAATATCAACATGTCGTTAATATTGTGAAATATCATTTTGAAAGGCTCCAGGATCGCTTCTCTTTCATCCTTGTCCAGTTCTTCGTTCCACAACCTCCCATATTGTAGAGCAGCTTCTGCCTGTTCCTCTTCCCCCATGCCCAGAACGTCAGGCAGGTCCAATCTGCCAGACAACAGTGGTTTGTTGGCCTCAGCCCACTCTGCTGCTTGTCTGCAATTTTGAAGAATGCGATCTTCAACCGAGTCCTATGGAAAAGACAGAAAGAAAGATGTCTGTACTATAGCTGCCACACCAACAGTATCTGACCAATAGATACTGTGCAAAAGCTTACGCCTTCCACTGGTGTGTCCACATCAGCAAGTCTGGCTCTCTTGGAGACCTCTGCCTGCTGCTCTTCTTCCTGAGTACTCAACTATTAATGTGAATACATGCATTATACATACTTTATACTCTTACCTGAATTTGTAGTCCAGTTTTCTCTGTCCAGTTGCCAGGATTTAGTGACTGGGATAGGTTTCTAAAAGACAGAAAGTGAGGTGTCAGATGTTCTTCACTGCAACCTACATTCCCTTCATTTTCCTTTTACCCTTTTACAAACCAAACCACAACCTGCCAGAAGTTAGTAGCGTTGGCTAATACTTATGAGTACAAACAAACAGACAAATACATTATGCTTACCTTTAAATAAAATGCCACCTTTTGAATGTGCCTCTAAATGGCTCTGCAGCTTGGACAATTTTGCTGGTTTAAATTGTAGGCACAGAGGGCAGTGAAACAGTTTGCAACATGACGTGCAGCGTTCGATTTTGGGCGTATTGCCGGCGGTTGTTATTGAAATATGCATCTGTAAGAGACAAATAATGTCGTAATAAGTAAAACAAAATTATATATATATAAATGGCGCATTTAAGTGAGCACTATCGATACGATATCAACGCTAAAGACTAGCCAAAAGTAAAAAAACCTGATTCTTTAAAATTAATATAACTTTACAGTATATAGTTATTGAAATATGCATCTGTAAGAGACAAATAATGTCGTAATAAGTCAAACAAAATTATACAAGTGAGCACTATCGATACGATAACAACGCTGAAGACTAGCCAAAAGTTTAAAAAAAAACCTGATTCTTTAAAATTAATATAACTTTAGAGTATATAGTGTGCAACGTAACGTTCCAGTGAATAAAGACTGTTTCTGTTTCTTCGTATGAAAGAAAGTTGTTTTCACTCGACTTTTACTCACCTCGTCGTCTCCACAGTTCAAATGGGGAACGAAAAATACGTGCTCCTCGCTTGTCGCTTCGGGTCCTCACAGTGCAGGTGACGTCACAGTGCATGTCTGCAACTAAGGGTCCTGACAGTGCAGGTCATGGGTCCTGACAGTGCAGGTCTGCAGCCAGACGCCTCTCCAGTTGCGCGTGACGGGTCAAATAGCACCTCACAATCAGAACACAACACACAAATTCTAAAAACCACCTAAACTAGACCATTGTTCAAGTATTAATACAATTAGAGAGATACTTTGGATATTGTTGACCTTAAATAAAGAGTTTTGGGACAGAATAGATAAAGAAATATAGGCTACTGTAATTAGAATAGACCACATGTTACACCATCTAAACACCAGTCAACTAGATAATTGTTAAACTATCAATACAGTTAGAGACAGACATTGGGTTGATCAAAAATGAAGAGTTTTTGGGCAGAATAGATTCAGAAAGTAGGCTACTTTAATGAAAATAGACCATATGTTATACCATAACCACAACATAATAGTAGGGATGATGGTTCTGAATTTCCTATTCTATTGCAAAATGTACAAATATTCAGGAAAAACAAAGACCACATTAAAAGGTAGGTGTGTCTAATGTTTTGAGGACTAATATAGAAGACTGGATCAATTCTGATGTTTTTAAATGTGCTATATAAATAAAGCTGACTTGACTTGACTGCACTGAAAAATGGACAACAACTAATTTCTACATCAGAGACTCACCTCTGCAGCAATCCTACTGTCTGTGGTCTTCTTCCCCGAGAGCCCGGCGCTTCCTCGGATGCTTGCTTGATGGACGTGATTGATTCGATGAATTGTCCAATCACGTTAAGATTAAAAATAAGGAAAACTCTGCCATTGGTCTGGGCGCACAAAGCTGCGAACTAGAATAAATTTTTCATGAAAAGCTGCCTCTGCTTGTTCGCGGTAAAAAAGTTTGCTAGCTCTCATAGACTCCAGTGTTACCGGCGACCACCTGGAGGAGGGCTTTATATCCAATAGCAAATAGCAAGCCTAGATTAAAGTCGAAAGCATTTAATGGTTGCTGGCAGTGGCATGTAGCCTACAGCAGAGTCTATCACACCACTGCATGAGTAAAAACGCAATGTACAAATGTATAATTAATTTCATATTTGTTATGGTTGATTCACGGAGGGGCAGCGCTCTAGCGCCCTCTATTGACCAACCGCCACTGACTGTAGCATTGTATACACTTGAAGAAAAAACCTGCGCCTTTCACACAAAGAGGCCACCAACTTATTTACATTCAGTCACTCCTGAGTAAAACAAGTTTCCGCTGTTAACAGATCAAACAGCTTTATATTACGTCTGAGGGGCAGCACAGCGTTAACAGCGTTTTATTGTGAAAGGTCTCACCGGAAGTGTCAGTCATTTGTAACATCTCCAGCTTTACCTTTTCTGTAGATACCATTTGTGGCCACTAGAGGGCAGAAACGCCCTGCCCACAGCATAAAGACTGAATCTGCAGACTGCAGCTGGCTGCCTTCATCATATGAACAAAATGACTTTGGATTTCCCTCCATTTCAGACACAACGGGACAACAATGCTGTCAGTAAAACATTCAAACTGACAAAGTACAACAATCTTTAGGAGAAATTTTGTTTGAAACTGATCTATCTATATATGACAGTGTTGTTAAAGTATTAATATGGCTGCTCTCTTCCATCATAAAACTTAATTTTATAAAGATTTCCCACATTTCAATGTAGTGATGGGATACTCGATTCCTTTTACTGACTCGAGTCACTCACTACAGTGAATCGGGTTCTCGAGTCACTTGAATCAGTCACCCAAAGTGTGCGCAGGAATGTACAAGCAAGTTCCAAACCACGTCCCAAATCATTGTGAAAAAGGCTAAAAGTCCAGAAGTCTCCAAGGCGAAACATTTTTTTTTTCTTTCTCTCTAAATAAATTCTAATAACCCAAACAGCCAATAAATTAATATTCAGTGCGAAACAGTGCAAAATTATAATAAAATGTATTAAACTGTGCACAAATAGAACATTTAAATAACCTAAACAATAGTGCAAAAGTAATAATATTCTAACATTCAACACTGCACCATTAGAATAAAATAATTATGTACAAAATGAAGGAACTCCCGCTTCCTTCAAAATAAAGCCGAGAGGGAGAGAGAGCTGTGAGCTGTGAGTCGGGTAAAATAAATCCTGGAAATATAAATACTGTTGGAGCTATTTATTCCTGATCTTCATTACTTTGAATTTGGTTCAAATGTATTCTTAGTTTACTTTATATTTTTGGGGAGTTATTGACAGAGTTTATTTGTAGGTTAATAATAGTTTGTTTTGTGTTTCTTTGTTTCTTTGTTAGACAGGAAGAACTGTGGGTCCATTTCCTGTAAGTACAGGGACTGGTAGGACCAGGATGGGTTGGGCTGGGGCCTGTGGTTTTTTACCAGAGCAGGAGAAGCAGCAGAGGACAAAGAAAAGTAACATCTGTGTTATTTGCTTGTTGAGTTTATATTTTTGAGTTCTAAACCACGTCCCGGAGAGATGTTCCAATAGTGGAACGAGTGTTGTTGTGTTGTAAAGGGGCGGGGCATTATTCAGACGCACTCAGCCCACGAGCAGCAGAGCTCCTCAGCTGGCTGTTACTCAGAAGATGACGTCATGAAGCTGCTGAATAAGGCTTCGGACATTTGGATGAGACCCAACGGTGGAAGTTTCCTTTCTTGCTGCCCTTGAGTTAACGCGGCCAATGAGGTCTGCAGAGTGGTGTTCACATGATGTTCCCGTGTTTAAGATGCTGCACAAACGCTTTCACATCACCTGTTTCACTGCATGCAAACACGGCACATTGCAAGCAAATGGAGTGCATTATGGAAGCTGTTTATGCTTGAGATGTTTCTTTAATGTTTATTCTCTTTGGAAAGGCTTTGTATCCTGTGAAGTTCAGTTTATGATTTGTTTGTTTTCATTTCTCTAGTTCTCGCGGCATGACTGACCACAGCCATGTGCAAATAAATGCCCGTGCATGAGAGGAAGGACTTGTGTTGGTGATTCCAACTGAAGGGAGTAACACTCAGTAATGTCAGTGATGCGTCCCTCAGGTTCAGCCTCGGTGAACACCTTTACTTTCTCTCACAGCCTGCTGTGTTTTTCACTGACTGATTCCATCTGAGTTATGAAGCCAAAGCAGGAAACCGTGAAAAGATGTGAAAAACATCTGGATTGAACTGATGTGTGTGTTTAGAAAGCCTGAACTTCTAAAGGTCCATGTGGTGAAAATGTGTTCTGATGGTGTTGTATGAGTTTTATAAACTCTGAGGTGTCAAACAGAAGCTGTGAACATTACAAGCGGCTCTGCTGCCATTCCTCCAGAAACACTTCCGCTGCTCCGGCTTCAGGAGCCAGTAGGAGCTTTGTCCGTCTCTGACGTCACGAGCAATAACCAATGGGAGAGTTTGGAACAAGCCCCGCCCCCTGATTGGCGGCTCCTGCCGGGGTGAAGCACAGAGATGAATCCAGAGAGCAGAGCAGCCTCGTTCCCTCTGTTAAAGATACCTTTATGTCCACTGAATCCAGTCTGAGGAGAACTCTGAAATGTTCCAGCTAACAGGAAAGTTTTCCACAAGAACCAACACAAGAGGCTTCATGTTTTTAAGGGTTAGCTACAGCAGAAAGTTTCAGCGCTTTGGAGGAGCAGAGAGGAGTCCAGCAGCTGAGGAGTGAACCCCAAAAAACCCATTCAACACGCCTAAAAGGCAACCTACAGAAACTCAAGTGTCCGCTACATTTGGGATGTTTCCTCTGCTGTACTTGGTGTCGAGCAGCCGTCTAAAGCAGCAACTGACGCCTTCGCTCTCAGCCACCAGACTCCATTGAGAAAACCCCTCATTTTAGCTCCCCGGACACCGCAGTCGTTGGTCCGTTTGTGTGACTCTGGTGTTTTACATGTTGGTTAAAACTCCAGAGTCCCACATATTAACAGGAAAACCACCCACTGAGGCAGCTGCAGACCAACGACCAAAAAGCGGAGCTTTGGAAGGCGAAATAGCTGGTTTTCTCTACAGTCTGCTAACCGCGGCCAGAACCACTAAATGAAGAAATGGGTGAAAATAGTGGAACTTTAGCCGTAAAGGGATCCAGACTAACCCCTCCATGCAGCTGCTGTGTTTTTATATCGTTTTATTTCACTTTAGTAAAACACGGAATGTTTTTTGTCAGCATTTTACATCAGATTGCTTCTCTCTGTGTGTAATATAACCGAATTATCAATAAATCTCTCTATCTTATTGAAATATTCATCTGCTTTTCTTGTTTGAATCCAGATCAACTCAGACATACTGACACAAATGTGGTCCGTTACGTCCACGTTAACACTAAATAAATCTTCAGGAAGTCATTTTCCGGCTTCAGCTCTGCACCGTCCTATTAAATCCTGATTTTACAGCAGCGACGTTGTCCAATAAGATCAACATCAAAGTCAGTTAAAGAGCACGTCTGTGTGGTTAATTCGGCTTCATTTCCATGGAAAATGATCCCTGAGAGAGAAAGTTACGAGTGATGTTACATTTGAACTACTGCCGGCTGCTGTTCTTCTTCTTCTCTGTCAGCGGTGGTTACCCAGCAGCGTGTAGGCGCATTACCGCCACCTGCCGGACTGGAGTGTGCATCAGGATGGCGACTCTCTCCAAGCCCTCCTAATTAATCGCTGCTCTCTTCCCAAATCTAAAACCAGCTCCATCGCCTCCATCAGCCGAGCTTCTCTGTAACATCTCTCCATCACCTGGTTGCTCTTTTGGAGTTTTTAGGGGCTGCCTTTCTGGTTGATATTTCGGACATTCTAAAAACACACGGCCCACCGTCTCCTGCTGTGCACACTGCTCACAGCCACCTGTGGCACGCTCATTCATCACCTTTAACCCTGTATGACCGTCATGTGACCTCAGTGAGACCAATCAGTGATCAGCATCAACACCCGAACTCATTCAGCTCTGATTCTTCACAATGTGGAGAAATGTTCCCAAAAGTGAAGCTCTGCGTCTAGAGAAGGAGCCTCCTGCTTTTCTGAGTTCATGAACGTTTCTGCCAGCACAGCCAGACAGTAAAAAGCTCATTTTTTCCTCTTTATTTCGTCTTGTTCAGTCTTTACACCGCAGTTCAACATGCGTGCTGCTCAGTGTTGCATCTTCACTGTAGTTCTCTTTTTATTCAGTTCCACGTGCCGTGCTGCTAAAAATCTGACATCACGGAGCTTTGATAATCAGCATCAGATCTACCAGAGAAACTGTTGGACATGGAAACACAGTTTTCATCTGACTTCAATAAATCCTGTTCTGGAGGAGCCGACAGGGAGAATAAAGTGGAAATCAGTGAACAAAGAGCCTCATTAGTGGCTGTAATGACACAGTTAAAGTCCAGCTGATCTCTCACTGGATCAGAACTCCCTCTCTGGGTGTTTCCTCTCAGTTTACTTCCACTTCCCATCCCGTTGTGGCGCAGCTGATTTTCTCCGCGTGAAGCTCCTGAAGGTAATTCCAGCTGTTTTTAATGTGTGACGCGTTAACATCAGCGGTGGGCGGCTCAGTTCCGGCAGAAATCTGCGCTCCAAACTTCACGTTACCAGCTGTGAGTCCGGTACCGTCGGGGCGGAGGAGGCAGCCGCTCGGCTCGGCTCGGCTCGGCGCGGCGCGGCGCGGCGCGGCTCGGCCTGTCCGCCATGTTGTCACTTCCGGTGTCAGTAAGTCGTGAACGAAACTGTTAAAGTTGACATAACTTCGGGCCTTCAATAGTTGGACTTCTCAGATCGGGACAGAATTGTTGTGATGAAGCAGATCCAGTGGCGCCAGCAGAAATAAATCCTAAGGGTGGCTGGTGGGGGCAAGGCAAAATCTATACCCGACCAACCCCCCCCCCCACAAAAAAAACCCCACCTATTTATTGATTTACTGAATTTACAGTATATTCCTATATTTAAACACTGATTTCTTATTATTGCTGTCACACTTTAATAATATTAACTTAATATATTTAGGTTATTCAACATGACAGAATACAATGTCTGACACAAATTTGACAAGACTGTAATTGCTTCCTGCAGACTAACAGTGCGTTCACACCAGACGCGGTCGCGCGACGCGATTACATACAAAGTCAATGCGAAGACGCGAATAGACGCGGATTCAAGCCGACGGCGCGATGAGGGTGATCACTTTGGCGAAATATTCGCGTCAGACAGCCTATCAGCATTGAGATTCTGGATGACAGTGACGTGGAGACAGATGGACAGGCGCTGTCTGTGACATGCAGATGGGACTGCACATGGAAATTACCTTCTAAGCTACAATCTGGTGCAGGTCATCTCTTTACTTTGTAATTAATGTACTTTGCACATGGTCCCTGACTAAATAAAATAAAAAAATTAAATCGGCCGCCTTCTCCAGGAGTTCCGTCTGGATGACGGCCGCTTCCAGCGGTGTTTCGGGCTCGCCAGGACCCGGTTTGATGGCCTGCTCGGGAGGATCGGTGCCGTGGTCTCTCGGCGGGACACCGGCTGCAGGCGCTCCGCGGCTGAAAGTGGAGCTGCGGTGGCACCAATGTCGGGTGATCACGTCACCGTGGCTCCGTTTCAGCTGCGGAGCCCTGTGGTTGGTGTCCTGCAGAGAGATCACGGCGCCGATCCTCCCGAGCGGGTCATCGGGCTGGGTCCTGGTGGGCCTGGGGTGCCGCTGGAGGCGGCCGCCATCCAGACGGAACTCCTGGAGAAGGCGGTGAAATTATCCCACCGGAGTGCACCAACCGGATGATGTCACTGACCCAGACACCACGGCGTGTGCGTTTCAGACGAATCTCGGACTGCCACAGCAGGTACAAGGACGCGATGGTACTTATATCAGCCATGGTTGATGAGAGAATGAAATGGATAGCCCCTTGAGCTATTTGCTCGTTTTTTACTCGCGCGAATGAGGCGAGTAAATTCAAATTACACCCGTGGCAACACTCGCGCGAATGATCGCACCGCGTCTGGTGTGTACGCACCGTAACAGGCCAGCGTCAGGGTATGGGAGGTACCCTATATCACCACAAGATGACGCCATTGCACAAAAACCTTGGGCACAGTGTTCTAGAAGTTTAAGATTTATTAGTGCAATTAGTACCTACATAAATTTACTGGTCTTTGCCTTGAAAATCACTTCACTTAATGTTTAAATGAAAATCAATGCATTTCAACACACCAAAAATTGTTTTCATTACTCCTTTATTGTACGGTGCGCAAATTTCACCATTTCTGTATTTCTGCATTTTTATACAAATAAGAGCAGAATATTATATGTACAAATAAGAGCAGGATATTTTAAGTACAAATCATAGCAGGATTATTGTAATACAAATGAGAGCAGGATATTATATGTACAAATCAGAGCAGGATTATTTTAATACAAACTACAAGCACAGTGCAAACCTCCGCCAAGGCCATGGGGTCACTGACGCCATAACATCTACACACTGTGCCTATCATATAACTTACAACCAGATCTGGAATCCACATCCGATCAACACTCAACTTTGCTGTTTGATAGAACATTTGACTATGTTACACCCTAATTTTTTTTTCAAGTCTTTCTGACTTGTTTTTGTGGAGTTATCCTGCTGACAGACAAACAGACACACAAACCAACGCGACCGAAAACCTCCTTCGTGGAGGTAATCAGCGTAGGATATTCTATGTACAAATCAGAGCAGGATTATCCTTCGGTTCTTGTGCCTTTTCGCAAAAACATCCACAAATTCATCCAAATTTATGGCCTTTGACCGCCTGGATTCAATACTCAGCAATCCTAATTTGCTTAGACGTTCGTCAGACATTGAGTTTCGCAGTACTGTTTTTATCAATTTTAAAACTGAAAAACTGCGCTCACAGGCTGCAGTGCTCACAGGTAATGCAAGTGCAATCTTGCAGATTTTGAACATCTCAGGGAATACCTCTGCATATGGTTCCAGGAAAACAGTAAGGTCTAATAAACTGGATGGTTTGTCAACACCACCAGTTTTCTTTCTCTGCAAGAGTCTTTTGAGTTGTGGGATTTCATGTTCAAGATCATCTGTCTTACATTTGTATTGAGAAGCCAAAGCCAAAATTAGACTTAATACATTCCCTAATCCACACAAATCCAATACGCTCCCTTGTATTGGCTATCGGGGTGGCAGCGAGTGATCTGATGCTGGCTGTAGCCACTCCTAGCCACCATGTCGTGGCGCCACTGTGCAGATCCATTAATACCCAGATGATGGGCAGCAGGACAGGAAGAGCAGGCTGGAATAATGGCACATGTTCGTGGAAAGATTCATGAGGTAACAGCGAAACATTGCTCAGCAAAGCAGATCTCATGAAAACATCCAATACAGAACAGGGCTGATGAATGGTTGGATTATGGGATGTCTAATTGTTAGCTTTTATAGGGGAAACAGGCGGAGGCTTGCATTTAGTTTCTACGAGTCATGAGCAGTGGCGTTTGCAGACCAAATTTATCAGGTGTCCAGGGTGGGGCCGGGTTTTTTTCATTGGGCCCCAGAACAAAAAAAGATATGAAGTGAATTTATTTGGCGCACAAACAAAATGAATTGAACATTTAACAATAAAACATAGAAACGAATTTGAAAGCAAAGACTTCACCTACTGTAAATCTGCAGAATAAACCTTTAAATAGCAGCTTGGCTGGAAGCTGCGTCTCCTGTCCCCCGTTCATGTGGTCGGATATGTCCTCAGACTGGGCTGCACTGGTGGGTCATCCGTGCACCTGCTGATACCTGAAAAGACACAAATGTAGAGTGTAGGAGCCTGGGTCCTATTTTATTGATATTTGGATCGCTATTTGAGTTTACATGTTGAAATATGATTTACGTTAATTGTAATAAAAAATTAGCTATTTACAGTATTTATAGACAGATAATTCATTTAATAAGTTAACAGTTTAATTCAGGTCATTTATGTGTGCATTATTTAAAAAGGTTAAAAATTGCGAACATTGCCTTTGATTTGTTGTTACTCTCAGGAGAGTTTGGTTACCGGAGTCATTATGGTCAGGCGGATCAGAGTGGAGCCACACAGTTTTTTTTTTTTACCTTTCTCTCTCTCTCTCTCTCTCTCTCTCTCTCTCTCTCTGTCACTTTTTTTTTGTTTTTTCTCCCACCTTTTTTATTTTTCTCATATCATTGCTGTACCATTCTTTATGTTTTTGTGAGTAAATTGAGGAACAAAAGAGGATCTTGTGGAGTTTTTATTTTGTCGTAGATGTGGATGACGAGAGAGAAGAGCGTCAAGCTAATGGCTTCATTAAGGAACCTACATAGAGTAAACATGAGGGTGTAACTGAGAACAATATTAATTGATCCCCCATCTGAGCCGTCCAACTGCAGTAGTTTCCATCCAGGACCTTGTGCAGAGCCATCAGCATGAAAAAGAGCAGTGAAACGGCAAGGCAATTTTATTTATAGAGCACAATTCATACACAGGGCAATTCAAAGTGCTTCACAGCTACATAAAATCACAAGAAGGCAATAAAATAAAGAGATTAAAAAAGAAATAAATTTAAAATACATTAAAATAATCATTAATTAATTAAAAAGTGAAGAGTGCAGATAAAATACTTTCAGTTGTCATATGCACAGCTAAATAGAATAAACTGTTTTCAGCCTGGATTTAAACATTGTCAGAGTTGAGGCCTGTCTCACATCTTCTGGAAGACTGTTCCAGATTTTAGGAGCATAAAACTGAAACGCAGCCTCACCTTGTTTAGTCCTGACTCTGGGCACCAGCAGGAGACCCCTCCCTGAGGTTCTCAGTGCCTGAGTTGGTTCATATGGCTTTAAAGGAAAACTCCGGGGCATTTGAAGCGCAATCCCATTGCTAGAGGTTGTCAAATACTGATAGTAGGACACAGACAGGTGCAAATCTGCGCTCCCTGTGTGGAGATAGCGCTGTTTGCGCATCCTGTCATGCGAGGCTAATATGTAGTGGCTAGAGGCAAGTGCTAACCCTTCCACGTAAAACAACAACTTGCACACTGCAGAAACGTCACACCACTTTATAAACCATCCGACAATAAAGTCACAAGCCTTACCATCAAAACCATATGCATGGTTCTTACATTACTGGCATGGGGACGTTACAAAACAACTTTATAAACAGCATGTCACTTACCGGTTATTTGTACGCTCGCGCATGTGAAAGCCCAAAAGAGTCGATGTACGATAATCACATATACAAAACAATTAATCTTCTCTAGAAAAACTGCGTTCAAGTATTTAAAACATTACAACAATACATGCCCAGTAATATTATTGTAATGTATTATTGTAAAATTGTAACGCAGTTTTTCTAGAGAAGATTAATTGTTTTGTATATGTGATTATCGTCCATCGACTCTTTCTCGTTGGAGGTCATTTGGGTTTGAGCGTACGCCAAGTTTCAGTAGGAAATCCACGCAAGTCTTTGTACATGAGGCCCCAGGACTTTAACTTTAAGTTTCTGACAGAGAATGTGAAGCTGACATCCTGCAGCGGTTTGGTTAGATGCCATGTTGGATTCCTGCTTCCTCTGAGGCTCTTCTGTGTGTACTGACCCTGAATTCTAACTTCTAACTGGTGGATCGGGTTTCAGCGCTCAGACTGTGGGATCAGCCTCTAACATCTCCACCTTAAAGCTGAATGTTGAACATATGTGTCCACTGCGTGTTAAAACAACACATTTCTGATGAGTTTGTTACTGAAACACGATTTTATTATCAGAGCACAAGATCTGACACATGGAGAGGAGGGTGTGAGTTGATGTGCAGATGAATGATTTGTGTTTCCTCTGCAGAAGAAGGTAGAAAGTGTGTGTGAGCTGATGTGAGTTCAGCAGCATGGATCAGTGTGAGGACACTAAAACCTCTCTGTGTGGGGAACATGAGAGCCAGAGCAAAGCTCAGAGGTGAGAGGACCATCTCTAACTGTCCATGACTCTTCTCCATGTCCCAGCTCAGCGCTCACATCACCAAACCACCTTCATTCACAGGAACCAATCAGAGCCTGAAACAGAACCTGAAACAGAACCTGGACCCAGCTGTGTGTCCTTTAAGAGCGACCGGTCGAAGGATTTCTTCTTTGATTTCCATCATGGTGTTCCAACAGTCCAACAGTGAGTAGCTGTCGGTATTCAGTGGAGGCTGCATCATGTTTCAGATGATAACCAGTTTCCAGCTGAATTACTTGAGATTTGTTGATGTCTCTGATGAACTAATGAGCTGCATCATGTGTGAAAACAAGTGTTTTTCTGTCAGGATCCATCAGAGACTCAGACCTGGACCTGAACCTGGAGCTGAGCCTGAACCCAGCTGTGTGTCCATGAAGAGTGACCGGTCAATGGTTGATTTTATTAACTTCAAATCAGCCAAACATCCATCCCCTCAGAGGTGAGCTGAGTGTAAATGCTGTAACAGAGTAAAATGCAGCAGAGTCAGTTTGAACAGTTTCCACTGCTCACATCCACACATCCCTTCATGGAGCTTCACCTTGTGTTGCTCTCTGTGTGGACAGACACAATGTGAGCTCATTCTTCATGATTCCTCCACAGAGTGGACCAGCAGAGCTCAGAGGGTCCCAGTGGTCCGTCTGCCCAGCAGCATCAAACACAGCTGGACTCCATATTTACGGTCTGTACATGTACAACAACTACTTTTCCATCTGTTCTGCTCAGTCATCTCCATGCTGCACTCTGTAGACCAGTGGATTGTCAGTGTGTCCAACATGGATCTGATGTTTGGCTCCATGGTTTCAGTCTGATTGGATCATTCATATAGTTTTCTGTTCCAGCTGCTGGAGGACAACATGCTCACTTTTGTGAAGGAGGAGCTGAAGAAGATGCAGAAGGTTCTGAGTCCAGATTACCCAGAATGCTTAGAGAGTCAGAGGGAGGGTGAGGATGAAGAGCAGAGGAGCAGCAGAGAGGCATTAGTGAAGATCACAGTTCACTTCCTGAGGAGAATGAAGCAGGAGGAGCTGGCTGACCGTCTGCAGAGCAGTAAGAGGATTCCTCTAAAGATTTAACCTGCTGGATAAATGACACATTTACTGATGTCTCAGCACACAGAGCAGCAGATGTTCAGATACTCATTCTGTACAGGGTTGAAATGTCTGTTTACTGATGTTATTTCTTGTCTTCATTCAGAACTTCTTCCTCCAGTTTGTGGACGTAAAGTTAAATCTGCTCTGAAGAAGAAGTTCCAGTGTGTGTTTGAGGGGATTCCTAAAGCAGGAAAGCCAACCCTTCTGAATCAGATCTACACAGAGCTCTACATCACAGAGGGAGGGACCGGAGAGGTCAATGATGAACATGAGGTCAGACAGATTGAAGCAGCATCCAGGAAAGCAGGCAGAGCAGAAACATCCATCAGACAAGAAGACATCTTTAAAGGCCCACCTGGAAGAGATGAACCAATCAGAACAGTGATGACAAAGGGAGTGGCTGGCATTGGGAAAACAGTCTTAACACAGAAGTTCACTCTGGACTGGGCTGAAGGCAAAGCCAACCAGGACATCCACTTCATGTTTCCATTCACTTTCAGAGAGCTGAATGTGCTGAAAGAGAGAAAGTTCAGCTTGGTGGAACTTGTTCATCACTTCTTTACTGAAGTTAAAAAAGCAGGAATCTGCAGCTTTGAAGAGTTCCAGGTTGTGTTCATCTTTGACGGTCTGGATGAGTGTCGACTTCCTCTGGACTTCCACAGCAAGGAGCCCCTGACTGATGCTACAGAGCCCACCTCAGTGGATGTGCTGCTGACAAACCTCATCAGGGGGAACCTGCTTCCCTCTGCTTGCCTCTGGATAACCACACGACCTGCAGCAGCCAATCAGATCCCTCCTGACTGTGTTGGCATGGTGACAGAGGTCAGAGGGTTCACTGACCCACAGAAGGAGGAGTACTTCAGGAAAAGATTCAGAGATGAGGAGCAGGCCAGCAGGATCATCTCCCACATCCAGACATCCCGAAGCCTCCACATCATGTGCCACATCCCAGTCTTCTGCTGGATCACTGCTACAGTTCTGGAGGATGTGTTGGAAACCAGAGAGGGAGGAGAGCTGCCCAGCACCCTGACTGAGATGTACATCCACTTCCTGGTGGTTCAGGCCAAAGTGAAGAAGGTCAAGTATGATGGAGGAGCTGCGACAGATGCACACTGGAGTCCAGAGAGCAGAAAGATGATTGAGTCTCTGGGAAAACTGGCTTTTAAGCAGCTGCAGAAAGGAAACCTGATCTTCTATGAATCAGACCTGACAGAGTGTGGCATCGATATCTCAGCAGCCTCATTGTACTCAGGAGTGTTCACACAGATCTTTAGAGAGGAGAGAGGGCTGTACCAGGAGAAGGTGTTCTGCTTCATCCATCTGAGTGTTCAGGAGTTTCTGGCTGCTCTTCATGTCCATCTGACCTTCATCAACTCTGGACTCAACCTGATGGGAAAAGATGAAGAATCCAAGAAGCCTGAAGTACTTGATCTGAATTATCTCAATCAATGGGCTGTGTACAGGGCCTTAAAGAGTCCAAATGGACACCTGGACCTGTTCCTCCGCTTCCTCCTGGGTCTTTCCCTGCAGACCAATCAGAGGCTCCTACGAGGCCTGCTGACACAGACAGGAAGTAGCTCACAGACCAATCAGGAAACAGTCGATTACATCAAGAAGAAGATCAGTGAGAATCTGTCTGCAGAGAGAAGCATCAATCTGTTCCACTGTCTGAATGAACTGAATGATCGTTCTCTGGTGGAGGATATCCAACAGGCCCTGAGTTCAGGACGTCTCTCCACAGATAAACTGTCTCCTGCTCAGTGGTCGGCTCTGGTCTTCATCTTACTGTCATCAGGAAAAGATCTGGATGAGTTTGACCTGAAGAAATACTCTGCTTCAGAGGAGGCTCTTCTGAGGCTGCTGCCAGTGGTCAAAGCCTCCAACAAAGCTCTGTACGTACAGATATAGATATATTTCTTTTTAAATACATTCTTTACTTATTAACTGGATAAAAACAGCAGAATCAGCGTTAAACTCAGTTTCAAATGAACTTCAGTTTATTTATGAAGTGTCAGTTCACAACAAAATATCATCTTACAAATGATGTGAGATGATGCTTTGTTGGAAATAGAAACTCAGCAGTTCCTCTGAGGAAGAACTTGGTGGCAGTTATTTATCAATTTTATAATTAATTTGTTTAATGGATTAATTAATCATTTTATTTGCTCCCATCTTATTAGTTACAGTAGTTATCTGGCTTAACTAACTCTAACAATAAGTCAATAAAGCTTCTCTGACTCTGGATATGTTGTTTTTATCTGATGTTTCCTCCCCAGACTCGTCAGACTCACACTGACTGCATGTGTTCAGTACCTCCTGAAGTGTAGATTTAGTTTTACTGTCTGTTTTGAACATGAGAAACTTTAACAAAGTAACCAGAATTCAGTTTGTGCTTTTTAACTGATTCTTCTGTGGAAACTTTTTAAGTCTTGAGTCTAAGAAAGAGAAAAACATGTTGTCATTCATGTGTTAATTTCTTGGTATAAAGGTCCGTCAGTCCTACAGAAAGCATGTCAGTCTGCAGAGTGACAGACAAAGGCTGCAGCTACAGAGCCACAGCTGAGCTGGGCCAGATAACACTTTGGTGCTGGAGAAACAGCTGTTAGTGTGAGAAGATGCTTTGCTCACATGGTGTTCTTTGCTGAGCTGATCTGATCACAGGATGAGCCAATAACAGCAGCAGATACATCTTTTAGTTTCTCCATCTACTGAGCTAAGACGGCACATGTAGACATCTTCCATCACACTTTAATGTCTTTAACAAATAAACAGAAACAAACAGGGAAACAGAATTCTTCCACTAATCAAATATGAATGTAGTTTGATTGATTAATGGATCAAGTTATTTCCTTCCATCTCATTCCCTCCTCAGCCTGAGTGACTGTAACCTCTCAGAGAGAAGCTGTGCAGCTCTGTCCTCAGCTCTCAGCTCCCAGTCCTCCAGCCTGACAGAACTGGGCCTGAGTAACAACAACCTGCAGGATTCAGGAGTGAAGCAGCTTTCTGATGGACTGAAGAGTCCAAACTGCAGACTGGAAACACTCAGGTAAGGACTGTATGAAAACAAGCTTCTCCAAACTACACTAACACTCCAGATAATGTAGATGAGGATGAAATCACGTGTACGCTCAGCTGGGCTCAGATGGACCGAGGTGCTCTGTGGATGTTCCTTCTTGTTGTATCTTTTAGCAAAAACAGTAAAGTGTAGGTGTATATTAATCCAGCTGAATTCCCAACAAAGCTGCTCACATTCAAGGATTTTTCTGTTTTTTTTTGGTCAGAAACTGCGACTGAAAAACAGCCCATTAAGACTACATGTCAGCTGGTGGTCACTTAAAGCATGTAATAAAATCACCTTTCAAGTAACTTAAAGACAACAGGTGTACAGTGAGTTCAGCTGTACTTACATGTACCCTGAAGCCAAACTGGCAGCTGGTTCCACAGAGAGGGGCCTGATAACTGAAGGCTCTGCCTCCCATTCTGCTTTTAGAAACTCTGGGAACCACAAGTAAACCTGCAGCCTGAGAGCAAAGTGCTCTGTTGGGAACATATCCAACAATGAGATGTTCTCACTCAGTCCGCAGAGTTGCAGCGTCAGACAGACTTCAGTCAGTAACTGGATTCTGCTCCTCTGCATGTGAACAGTTATAAGGAAGGTGTTCCAGTTAATGCTCCAGTCAGGCTGTGAGCAAAGCTCAACACAGAATATATGAGGAGATGACAGGACTCTGGGGTGTGCTGGAAGTCTGAGGTGTGCAGAGTTCAGTGAAGAGTGAAAAGTTGAAATATTCACAATAATCTAAAGTTTTTATTCTCAGAGGTTTTCTTTTCATCCAGGTTTTTCATTCACTGCTGCCATGTTTCCTCTTTGTTTGTCACAGAAGATTGTTTATATTTTCTTCTCATTTTATCTGAAACTGTTACTGGAGCAAAATGATGAAAAGAATCTTTCTCTAAGAATGTTGTTACCATTGGATGACATTCAGCTTGAGTTTCAGAGCAGTTCTCTCAGAGTTTCTGTTCTGTGTGTCTGCAGCCTGTCAGGCTGTCTGATCACAGAGGAAGGCTGTGCTTCTCTGGCTGAAGCTGTGACCTCCAACCCCTCCCATCTGAGAGAGCTGGACCTGAGCTACAACCATCCAGGAGACTCAGGAGTGAAGCTGCTGAGGGCTGCACTGAAGGATCCACACACACTCAGGTATGGAGAGGCCTGCTGCAGCCTCACAATGTCTGATAGAGGAGGAAGAGCTGAGAACATGTTCTCTGTCCTGCACTCAGCCCTGTGCTTCCTGCTGAGTGTTGCATGAACAATCACACATGTAGGAGCCTTTTTACCTTTAACCCTAACCCATTTGTAGAGGAGGTCTGCAAGGAGAGCATCTGCAGGAACAACAACGAGAAGTGTCTGTTGGTCAGAGTTGATTTAGTTTGGACAGATCTCTGCATGTTAAAGGAACAGTCTTTCATTTTTAGAAACGTCTTTTTGGTCCTCTGACCCTGATTCATTTACAAGGATGGGTCCAGGACATATTAGCCTAGCTTAGCACAAAGATTTATAAACCCCTGTGGTTCAGATAAAGTTTCCTTCATAAATCCTGCTGATTGGAGGTTCCTGATGGTGAAACACAGCAACAGACCCAGAAAATTAATTTAAATGGGACAGACATATAAGCATCATAAATATTTCGGTCCTGAACGCTCATTCCCTCCAAACTCTTTCATCCATGTTGTCTTCTATTGGTGCCAGTGCTCCGTGTAACATCACACACGAGTGGCATTGCAGCATTTATCTGTTTAGTTCAACAGACAGAGGGACGCGCTGCCATCTTGGATCAGCTTTGTGACACTCTGGCTTTGAATAGAGATCTTTGAGCAGATGAAGTTGCTGCAGCTCATCTCTTCCAGGCAGCAGATCTGATAGATGCTGAAAAGCTGCTTGATCATATATCAGATTATCAATCGGCTTCAATAACAGAGTGGATGTTGGACTAAATAGAAGCTTGATGATGTGACTGCACTTCAAAGTGGAAATGGATACTGGATAAGATTTGGAAGGAGTGTGGTGAGCTGATGCTGCTGATCCTTCTGAAATGTGTTGCTGTCCTCACAACAGCAGGATCTGCAATGATAATGTGAGGGAACAAATCCTCAGTGTGATGATGAAGCAGCTGTTAGTGGTCAGTGTGGAAACAAGCTGTCACAGCTAAAAACCTGCCTCAAGCTGTCTCTGACAGTCACTTAGCTTCAGCTGAAAAAAGAGCAACAGTGAAAACAATGTGAAGAATCTGAGGCAGGCTGCTGTGCAGAGGATGTTCCTGTCAGAAGCAGATCAGTCAGACTTTAGGGCAGATAGAAGGTTGCAGCTCTGGGTCAGATCAGGAGTTTTTACAGTGTTCTTCATATGTGAAGAGATGAAAAGGAGGAGACGGCTGAAAGAAGAAATTGTGACTTCCACAAAGCAGTTTTGTACGCGTCAGTGTTGATTCTGCTCATTGTAGTTTCCAGATGCTCCACTCCAGTGGATGTGTCCAGATGTTGGACTGTTCCTTTCTCAGTGTAGAACAATGTGTGTGAGAGCCATGTAATGTCCATGTTTGATGCTGAAAGAGACGGTGCTGCTCTGACCCCCCTCCTCCTTTCAGGGTGGAGCCTGCTGGAGAACGATGGCTGACACCAGGGCTGAGGAAGTGTGAGTGTGTTCTTCATCTGATTCATGACATCCAGCCATCGTCACACTGTCACATCACTCATTGATCAAAGTGAACAGATGATAGATCAATAACTGCAGCTGGACTGTGTTTGTTCTCTCCTTCAGATTCCTGTCAACTCACAATCGACACAAACACAGTGAGCAGAGTCCTGAAACTGTCTGACAACAACAGGAAGGTGACACATGTGGAGAAGGTTCAGTCATATCCTGATCATCCAGACAGGTTTGATGGCAGGCCTCAGCTGCTGTGTAGAAATGTTCTGACTGGTCGCTGTTACTGGGAGGTCGAGTGGAGAGGAGACGTTTCTATATCAGTGAGTTACAGAGGAATCGGGAGAGGAGGAGACAGTGTGTTTGGATGGAATGATCAGTCCTGGAGTCTGAGCTGCTATGATTCAAGTTTCTTTGTCTGGCACAATAACAGAAGAACAATCATCACCTCCTCTTCCTCTTCCTCTTCCTCCTCTTCCTCCTCCTCCTCCTCTGTCTGTAACAGAGCAGCAGTGTATGTGGACCGTCCTGCTGGCACTCTGTCCTTCTACAGAGTCTCCTCTGACACACTGATCCACCTCCACACCTTCAGTACCACATTCACTGAAGAACCTCTGCATCCTGGATTTGCAGTCTGGTTCAGTTCACCTGGTTCCTCAGTGTCTCTGTGCTGAGTATACAGAGCGTCCTCCTGTCAGAGAATCATTGTTGAACAGATAGTTCAGTCTGTTCATGTCTGTCTCTTTCTCTCAGAAACACCTTTTCAGATTCATGGATTCAGTCAGTTTCTGTTTGAAACTCTTCTGAATGATTCCTTGGAAACTTCTTCCTCTTCCAGTCCTTTAAAGATGGAAGCTTCCATTCTTCCAGGATGTTGTTTTTCTGTGTGTTTCCAGTCAAAGCTTCACACTGAGTATCAGCAGGTTGTGTTTCTCTGCAGCTCACTTCCACCCAGCCCATTCAGTTGATGTCAGCTGCAGTTAGTTTGCTGCACATGTGACAAACACGATGAGGGGAGAAGAAGAAAAGCACGAGTTAGCAGCTGTTAACTGCTGTTTATTTCTATAATGAATATTTTTCATTGAAAAAAACAAAACAACCAAAATCATGACTCAGCATATGTGAACAGGGAATATTTTCAAATACAGAAAATATCACATTTCTGAAGAAATATACATTATTATACACATAAATATAAGATGAAATGTACCTCCATTAATAGAAATGTACAGTATTATGGTAATATATTCTGTTCCGGCACTTAAACTGATCCACTGGAGAAGTTTACTCATATCAAAATAAAACTAACAAACAGAAATAATTAAAAATGTATTTGAAACTTTGGGAGTCTTTGCTTGTTTGTCTTTGACGATTATTTCTTTGGGAAGCTTTTATTTTATGTCCTCACCGGAAGTGATATCTAATTGCATCTCTGCTAACTTAAAGACCTCATGACACCTGGAGACGACCTTTTTTTGTTTAGTCTGAAATAACTATTATTTTCGAGTTGAAATACATTATTGTGAGGTAAGGTGATAGCTGTTTCTTCAGCTCTAAAGAAGGAAAGGAACAAACGCCTTAATGACCTCCAAATAAAACTTAAAAAGCTAGAGTTGGGACACAAACTCAACCAGAACCCTAGTGCAGAAGGGGAAATAAAAAAGATTAGGAATGAAATAAATAATATAATTGAAACAGAGATTCAAAAGAAATTAATGTTCACTAAACAAAAATACTACGAAGGTGGAGGCAAATATACCAAACTACTGGCTTATAAACTTAAAAAACAAGAGGCAGAATCTTCCATTTTTAAAATTAGGGACCCCAAAACAAAACATATTCTACAAGAGCCAACAGAAATTAGAAGCTGCTTTAAGGATTATTATGCAAAATTGTATTCTCAACCACAAGTCGATAATGATGACAGATTAATCTCTATGGTCCACGTACTTGAGATACCGTCCGTGTGGGAAGACCAAAATTCAAACTTGAAGCTACCTATCTCAACATAGGAAATCACATCAGCTATTGGTAGATTAAAGGCTAATAAATCCCCAGGCGCTGATGGATTTACATCAGAATGGTATAAAAATCTTAAAGGGTCATTGACACCCATCTTATTAAAGACATTTAATTGGGTTATAGAGAAGGGTGAAATCCCCCCGTCTTGGAGGGAGGCCATAATTTCGGTTATACCCAAGGCGGGGAAAGACAAGCTCAACTGTTCTAATTACAGACCAATTAGTGTACTCAATATTTATTATTAACTATTTGCTTCTATTATTGCCAAAAGATTGGAGACAATCTTACCGAGTGTAATAAATCTAGACCAAACAGGCTTTGTGACGACACATCAGACCCATGATAACATTAGACGTTCACTGCAAATTATCAGACACATAAACCAAAATAAAATAGCGGCCATGCTCATTAGCATAGATGGTCGTAAAGCGTTCGATTCTGTCCGTTGGAAATTTCTGTTCGCAGTTATGAAGAAATTTGGTTTTAATTCTCAATTAATTCAGACTCTAGAGGCTCTCTATACCAAACCCAGAGCCAGACTAAAAATCAATGGGGTGCTTAGTGACACATTTCAACTGGAGAGATCCACTAGGCAAGGATGCCCATTGAGCCCCCTGTTATTTGCCCTTTTTATAGAACCTTTAGCGCAATGGATAAGACAAAATAACTCAATCACAGGTGTTCAACTGGGTTTAAAGGAACAGAAATTGGCCCTTTTTGCGGACGATGTCCTCAATTACCTTACTGATCCCACAAACTCCCTACCAAGTTTAATGTTGGTCTTAGAAGAATATGGGTCCTTTTCAGGTTACAGTATAAATACACAGAAAACCCAGGTGTTAAAATTCCATTATGCGCCTCCATACTCCCTCCATTCAAGATATCAGCTTGACTGGGACAAGGAGTCCATTAAATATCTTGGTATCACCATACCCTCAGACCTATCCAAATTACAAGATACTAACTATGGTCCCCTCAGGGCAATCATTATAGATGACATAAATCGATGGAGCCGGATTCCTTATCTAAATACCTATTCACGCATAGATATAATCAAAATGAACATATTGCCACGATTTCTGTATGTATTCCAATCTATACCCATAGAGAAACCCAACCACTACTTCATAGAATGGGATAAACTTCTTGCAAGATTTATTTGGGCAGGGAAAAAACCCAGAGTGAGATTTAAAACACTCCAGCTACCCAAGGATAGGGGAGGACTTGCCCTCCCCAGTCTTTGTGATTATTATAAGGCTGCCCAACTTAGATTTCTGGTAGGATGGTGCACTCCTAGCTATGAGTCAAGATGGAAGGAAATTGAATGCTCCTTGAGTAAGAAATACCCTCTCAGTATGCTAATAGGGGATTGTTCTCTGGTTAACCAAATCACAGATTTGGGGAACCCCTGGATCACTTGTTCACTGGAGATTTGGAATAATGTGACCCAAAAACATAACATGAGACAAAAGATGGGTATCCTTAAATGGTTTGCATATGACTCAAGCTTTACACCTAGTGTTTATGACAAGCAGTTCCTTGTTTGGACTGATAAAGGCCTTACAACATACAGTTCACTGGTCAATGACCAAGGACAGGTGTATAGCTTCCAGCATTTGAAAGATACATATGGGCTAGAGAATCAGGATTTTTTCAGGTATTTGCAAATCAGGGACTATATATGCAAAAAATTCCCCAAAAAAGAGAGAGAACCAGGTAACAAAATGATAGATATGTTTCTGGAAGCAGTAAAGGGTTTCAAATGTAAAAAGATTATCTCCAGACTTTATGCTTCTATTATATCTATGACAAGAAACAACACAATGTTAATTAAGTCAAGATGGGAAAAGGAGACTAACTTAGTATTAACTCAGGAGGAATGGGAGAGGATATGTTCTTATCAATGGAAAACATCAAGCTCCCCCCAATGGAGATTCTATAGTTGGAAAAATATTATCAGATTCTTTTGCACACCGGCCCAGAAAGCTAGTTTCTCCACACAAACAAACTGTTGGAGATGCTGTGGTTGTAATCGTGCAGATCATTACCACATTTTTTGGGACTGTCCCTCCATGGCTCCCTTCTGGCAAGATGTCCATGGTGACCTGCAAGAGGCGCTACGCATGGAAATCAACCTGGACTTTAAAACCATGTACTTATGTGATCTTGAGGAACTGGACTGTGGTAAAGTGGTGAAATACCTGCTGAGGGTTTTGCTGGTGGCGGCTAAGAAGGCCATAACAAGAAAATGGCTTCAGAGAGACCCACCTAGTCTGGATGAATGGCTAGATGTGGTGTATGAAATGTTTAAAATGGAAAGGATTACCTATGCAATGAAAAACCAACAAGATAAGTTTAATGATGACTGGATGATTTGGCTGTACTTTGTGGCACATAAGAGACCAGATTTTCTGTAAAGATTTATGTTAAAGATTGCTTTTGCTTTTCCTCCTCAGAATGAAAATATTTACTTTTATATAACTCCCCTGGTTCCTTTTTGTTATGTTATTCTTGTGTGTACAATATGCTTTCTTAAAAAAGAAATATCAATAAAAATTTAAATTACAAAAAAAAGAAATACATTATTGTGATAAATATGCCCGGTTCTCTGTTATTTTCGAAATTTGAACGCACGCCACTGAAATCCACAGGCCAGTGTCCCGCCAACGTTCCAACATAAAAATGACGTATGCTCCGGAACGTCTGCTTCCTCCTCCTCTCTCCTCTCGCACACTTTAGACTGTTCGCGGCAGCACACCGACTCATCTACCACTGGAATTGGCTCACACCTCCCACAAGAACACCTAAAATATAACAGATAAAGGCAAGGGGCTTGAAATAATCTTACAATTGTCACAGAACTTTACAAAGTGTCAATGTCGTGGGTTGATTCACATGAAAAGCCGAAGTAGAACAAGCCTCATCGCGGAAGGATGGCCACTGGTCAGGAGCTAGGCTATAGCACAGTGGCGGCTGGTGATTCAATTTGTTGGGGGGGGGGCGCAGTTGCGCGTGACGGGTCAAATAGCACCTCACAATCAGAACACAACACACAAATTCTAAAAATCACCTAAACTAGACCATTGTTCAAGTATTAATACAATTAGAGAGATACTTTGGATATTGTTGACCTTAAATAAAGAGTTTTGGGACAGAATAGATAAAAAAATATAGGCTACTGTAATTAGAATAGACCACAAGTTACACCATCTAAACACCAGTCAACTAGATAATTGTTAAACTATCAATACAGTTAGAGACAGACATTGGGTTGATCAAAAATGAAGAGTTTTTGGGCAGAATAGATTCAGAAAGTAGGCTACTTTAATGAAAATAGACCATATGTTATACCATAACCACAACAAAATAGTAGGGATGATGGTTCTATTCTATTGCAAAATGTACAAATATTCAGGAAAAACAAAGACCACATTAAAAGGTAGGTGTGTCTAATGTTTTGAGGACTAATATAGAAGACTGGATCAATTCTGATGTTTTTAAATGTGCTATATAAATAAAGCTGACTTGACTTGACTGCACTGAAAAATGGACAACAACTAATTTCTACATCAGAGACTCACCTCTGCAGCAATCCTACTGTCTGTGGTCTTCTTCCCCGAGAGCCCGGCGCTTCCTCAGATGCTTGCTTGATGGACGTGATTGATTCGATGAATTGTCCAATCATGTTAAGATTAAAAATAAGGAAAACTCTGCCATTGGTCTGGGCGCACAAAGCTGCGAACTAGAATAAATTTTTCATGCGCCAATGAAAAGCTGCCTCTGCTTGTTCGCGGTAAAAAAGTTTGCTAGCTCTCATAGACTCCAGTGTTACCGGCGACCACCTGGAGGAGGGCTTTATATCCAATAGCAAATAGCAAGCCTAGATTAAAGTCGAAAGCATTTAATGGTTGCTGGCAGTGGCATGTAGCCTACAGCAGAGTCTATCACACCACTGCACGAGTAAAAACGCAATGTACAAATGTATAATTAATTTCATATTTGTTATGGTTGATTCACGGGAGGGGCGGCGCTCTAGCGCCCTCTATTGACCAACCGCCACTGCTATAGCATATGACGCAGGGCAAACTGCTATAGTAGGCCTAATTGGTCATTTCAGCGCTCTCAAAAAAATAACATCACTAAATAAAGATGAAGACTGACAAGCACCGGGAAACAACAATGGCCCTTTGCGATCTGTAGGCTAGTAATGGTGACTATTTGGCTACTTCTGGGAGGTGAGGAGGCAGACTGCACACACACATGCTCGCTGGTACAAACACTGGGTGTGGATATTACAAAGTACAATATCTTACGGCGTGTTCATTGTCAGAAAAGTGAACAAGAAGGAAGTTACCTTTCCACGTGCTGTAGCCTGCCAAAATCCATAGGCATCCGACCGTCTGCCACAGCAGCACCACCAACAGTGCCTTCAGCCTTGCCATCCGAACTTTCCGTGGAACCGTGTTGCTCCAACTCATCCAGGTATGGCTCGTATCTATAGGGCATAACGCCCCTTACATTGTCCTCCAGCATTGGGTCGGACTCTGCCACTTCGAAAAATGTGTCAGGATCCGAGGATGAATCGGAGGAGTTGTCAGAATCCATGTTTTAGCTATGACAGGTGTCAGGATAGTCGTGTCGTGACAAAGGAGGCGTTCCGGAATGCACGTCATAGGTCACGTGACGGACTAATAGGAAGCTCGCCAGCAGATCGCAAAAATCGCACTTTTAAAAGTCCGTACAAACTCAATTTCTCTATCATAATGATTAAAACCAACTTCAAGTGACTATTTTGTATGAGTACTTTCAATGTGTTTATGTATATTACAGTATTTTCCACGTGTCACGAGGTCTTTAACAACATCTTTGCATCTGTCTCTATGCTTCTCTCTGGTGGCCATAAGCTGTAACTACACCCTCAGTCAGGATGAACATTGAAATGTGGGAAATCTTTCTAAAATGAGGTTTTATGATGGAAGAGAGCAGTCATATTAATATTTTAATAATATTCATATTTAGTTAATGCTGGAGTTTTACCACAGCTCACATTTCTTATCATTACTCAGTGAAGATGGAAAGTAGGAGCAGTTTCAAACCTGCACAGTAACTGGTACAAACCTTTAAGGATGAAACTTATGTACTTTGTCAGTTTGAATGTTTTACTGACAGCATTGTTGTCCCGGTGTCTGAAATGGAGGGAAATCTGTTAAAAGTCATTTTGTTCATATGATGAAGGCAGCCAGCTACAGTCTGCAGATTCAGTCTTTATGCTGTGAGTGTTGTGGAGAAAAGGAGTCGAATACGCGTCGGTCAGCCGTCCATTGGGGAGTTTATTTGAACAAACCGTCACAGCAAATATGCATACAGAATGTTCTCAAAATGTCCGAAGAGTTCATTTTGCGACACCCTTTTATACTGTCTTATCATAACAAGCGTACGTGGGCCTCTCTGGAGGCGCCTAGCTTTGGCCGTAATAATAAACAAGCTCATTCTAACTATCAACAATATTCATATGAACCAGTCAACAAGGCACACGATGTAATTATGACATGTCAAGAGAAATGTCATTCTTCTCCCACATAGTCCCCCCTGAAATCACTTATCAGTGATTTAATAAAGAAATAATCTAAAATGAAAGAAAATCATCCCATATAGTTAATTAACATAATCAACACTCAATTATTCTACAATCTCAAACAAAGGGAACATTTTTGAATAAATGAAAAGGAATATATATGTACCCGAATCACATTCAATGATTAAATTCAACAATACAAATTTTAACATTGCCATCACACTTGTCCACTGTTCGCAGTGCATAGGAGCGAAAAACCCACCGGCTGCTACTTTCGTAACTCATGTTCTTATCTTGGGAAAACTCACCTACGGCCCCACCCCACTTGGCGACCGACCACTTTACCAAAGGTCGCACTCCGAACAGTTGACTAACACAACTGGCAATGGACACATTAGTGATCCGTTCTGATTGATAATACACATAGAATGAATACACCACCATCAAATCAATTAACCACAGTTTTGTACCAAGTACAATACATAAAATTATGGATTATCACACAACAAATAGTAATAAAATGCAATGTAATACAGCTCTCCAGTCTCGTCCCATCGCCCGTACTCTGGTGTCGTCTGCTTCTGGCCGAACATCCGTCCGGCTGGGTCTGGAACTGCTAAGCTAACTCTGGGAGGAGAGGTCGCCAGTACGTCACTCCCAATCAAAGAGATCTTCAGCATCTCTTCTCCCTATCAAACTATACTCGGTTCCACCCTCGAGGAAAGAATCTTGTGAACCGTCCGTTGGTAACCTCCATTCGTTGACCAGCTCTCCCATGCGTTGGTCCTCAGACCTGGTCTCGCATGGTCATCTGCCTCCTGATTCCTTCCACTGTTCGTTTGAACATCACTTGCAGCAACTATCTTCTCAGAATAGTATAATAATAATCAATTACATTTGTAAAGCACTTTTCATTTCATACGGAATCTCAAAGTGCTATGCTGATGGTGGCAGACTACTGTATTGTAGCCACAGCTGTGGGAGGAAGCCGGAGTACCCGGAGAGAACCCACGCATACACGGGGAGAACATGCAAACTCCACACAGAAAGGCCCCAGCTGGGTGTTGAACCTGGAACCTTCTTGCTATGAGGCAACAGTGCTAACCACCACACCACCGTGCAGCCCACCAATAGGGAAACCATTCTCACTATCAACAATATTGCTATTCCCGCTTTAAATGTCATCGCTCCCCCTTCTCCCAAAATCCCAAACAGAGACCAGTCCACCACCGTTCACCTCCACCAGCATCCCACGTCAGCTCCTCTCTCCGTTTTCTGAACTCCTTCACGGCCGTTGTAAACGTCCCATCAGCTGCAGTGTTCCCGGGTATAAATGTACAACATTTTTTCCCCAACCATATGGCAAACACCACTTTTCCCTTCGAATATCCATTCTAAAACTTGTCTGTTCTACCAAGCCATCATACTCGTCTCATGTAGTTGTTCTCCAAAGCCTGCAAACCCTTCACTCGTGTAGTTAAGAATTCTCTGTTGGTTGTAGTATATGTAATTAATCCACGGCAAAATAGACTCAAATCCAGCTGTAATCTCACTGCGTGCTTTGAACTCAAAAGGAATCCCTCTCGGCTGCCCTATTGCATCCAAGTAAACGTGCTTATCCCTGATGTAGTCACCACTAGATCTTTTAACTCTCCCTTTTTCCACATCCAAACCTCGCATCTCGTTTACCTTGTCCTACACTAACACAACTGATGTCTTCCTCCTCACCAGTGCCCAAAGACCTATCCACCTGTTGGGTAACACATTTAACAAAACATAATCTCCACACATCCAGTAACTCTCAGCTATTGGGTGTGTCTTAGCCCCAAAAAGATATAGCGTTAAAATTATCGTTTCTATATTTTCACATTATTGGTCCAAATAAATAAATCCTAATAAATATTGGTTTCATATTTGCGTGTGGAAACCAAGATAAAACCCATGCGACATTGCATTTAACAGTAGTATTACCTACGTGAGTTCCAAAAGCATTCAACCTCACCATCGTAATCTACTCTATAATCCGTCGGAGGCCCATCCTGTGATGTACTAAGATTAAATCCAGCACAAGAAGACTCCAATTTGTGGCCCTTCCTTATTTTGAAAACAACTATGTAATTTATTTGGCCCAAACATCAATCTGCACTTAATACCACACATAGGAAACAATAACCATTTATCCTCTTCCGACGTGAACTTACCTTCTCTGCATTCCCGTTGCCAGACCACTGCACAAGGTGTGTGGCTCTGGAACGACAACAGGCGATGCTCCTGGAGCGTCTGCGCATATGAGACCCTCCGTCGCTGTCAGTTCCCTCGTAGTGTACCATGCCCATCTATACCACATACTCTGTGCTGCCTTAAACCATCCTCCACAGTTACACTGTTTTCCTGACTCTACCTCTGCATGTACACACCGTCTGTTCTTGGATTAACATGATTATTCTGTCCTGTAGTGCTAATGGTATCAAGTCCCCCTAGACTTTCATGAGAAATCTTTCTATTCTTACAACTATTGTGAACAACTACTTCTGGCCCGAAGACAACATGATCTTACCAGATTGCCCCTTCGTTGTGGCGTCCGGAGGCGATGATCTGGTCAACTCCTCCTCCGGACCCATGATGCTTAACCGATACCTCTTCACGACTAGCTCTAGTGTGTATTGCTGGCAAAGTTCGTGGCGTGGCATGGTCTGAGTGGGTGTGTATTGTTGCATCATACTCATCTGACCCAGGCTGGCTACTTCCCCTGCGGGGTGGCTTCCTCACGGGACCCTTCCAGCCTCTCCTGTTTGCGGGATCCCGTCCAACATCTCCAGGCTTCGTTCTCCTGAGCCCATGCTGTCGGCCAACACCCACACCTGGATGCTCATTAGTATCAGAAATCTTAACCTCTTCCTTTTGTTCATCCTTTCCCTCGGACCCAACTCCGACTGTGTCTTTAGTCTGAACCTTAGTGCAGTGATTCAAATGGTACCATGTGTTGCTACCTTCCATTCGAACTGCTGTTGGCGTTGCTCGCACCACTGCGTACGGCCCTTTTCGTCTTGGCTCAGGCCACTTCCTCCGGAACACTTTGATGTGCACCTGGCATCACTGACCTCTCAACCAGATGTTCGAGACTCACGTCTCTGGACTCCTCCTGTAGATTGTTCTGTGGATTGCAGATAATTGCTTCATGTAAGCCGTCCACTCTGTTCGCAACTGCTCAAGTGGGGGCCCTTTAAATGGACCTCTCAACTGAGGTGCCGGCATGGGTCGACCCGTTAGCATTTTATGCGGTGTTAGTGCGTGACTCTCTGAGTCTGCATACGATAGCTCATTAGTGCAAGCGGCAAAGCATCCAGTTTAGTTTAGTTGAAGCACAGATTCAATTCAATTTCACTTTCCAGGTTCCATTGATCCTCTTACCCATCCCTTGACTCTGTGGATGATAAACGGCCCCACAGCGCTGCTTGATTCGCAGCTGCTGCAGAATGCCTCTTGCACTGTTCTAAACAAACACTTAACCATTATTTGAGCTAATCTCTGATGGAATGACAAACAGATGAATCAATTCTCTTACCAAAAAGAATTTTTACGACTATTTATCCAATATGTATGACCAATATCCTTGTGGTGGCGTGACCTCTGGCTCCAGTGACACCATAGTTGCCAAAACAGCAAGCTGGCACTTTGACGCTACTTTCGCTGCTTCATCCGCCGCGTTATTACCTTTACCGACCATTTCGTTACCTTTACGCTTATTTGACACTTTGTCACTGCCAGCTTTGTGAGGAGCATCATGACTGTAATCAGCTCCTTCATTTGGACCTCCTGTCGCACTGGACTTGCATCTGACCTCCTGAACCCTCTGCTTCGAAACTGCTTCAAACAAATAGCAAATATCATGAGCATATGTAGAATCTGTGTACACATTCGTAACCTTACCTTCCACCAGTCAACATGCTTCCGTTAATGCCTTCAGTTCAGCCAACTGTGCCGAACATGGCTGTTCACACTTCTCAGCCTTCACGAAGTTTTCCACCTTCCTGTTTCACAACTGCAAAACCTGCATGATTACCCAAATGATCTCCAAACAGGATCCATACACAACATAAGTGACGTCAACCTGCACAAGTGAAGTTGCTTCTAAGTCAGGTCTCAGTTTAATGTATCTCACAGCTTCTGCCACACGCTCATGTGGTTCTCCTCCAAACTCACGTGGAATGACATCCGCAGGATCCGATGTAATACACTTCTGTATTCTCACATCTGGACGTGTCAAAAGATGCACAACCTGCAAACATCCTGTCCGAGTCACAACATACCTACTATGATTTATTAGTTCTGAAATCTTATGGTGTCTATTGGAGACATAAGAACAATGGCTTCTAATAGTCTAGTGTTGCCCGTTTTGGATGCCTTCTGCTAATTTTGTTTCAAACTTTCAGAGGCTAACTTAGCCTCGTTTGTCCTCTCCAGTTGTACTTTCAACCTTTGAACTGTGGATTTTCCATGATTCCTTACAGAGGAAGCAAATTTTATTGCATAATCCTCCCAAAAGAAGATCATACTTGTTTTATTTTAATTTATTAATACATTTATTTAGGACATGGCGCTTTACTTACTCCCTCCACGTGGGATGGAGAGATATCAGTAGTTCCCTATGGGATCCATAGATACTCTAATTTAGGCTACAATGCTAAAATTTAAATTCGAAACTTTGTTTTGTTTAAATTTTAGAAATATTGCAATAGTGACATTAAGTTTCTAAATTTGAAATTAAGTTTTGTAATAATGACACATATTTAAATTTAAGTTTTAGAAATTTTGTAATAGTGACACACCTGAGGGTGGTTTTTAAACCCTTGAGTACGTCTGATGTAAGTGTACTTCTTACCTCTATATGTCAATGCAAGCAAATACTGGGATTCCTCTGCCAGAGGAACGCCATGGACCTGCCGGGCCACTTGCTCCGCCCCGCAGGGACTGGCCATGGTCCTGCCGAACACTCGGGTTTCTCGGTGCTCTTGGACAGCTGTAAACAAAGTGTTCCCTCTGGCCACAGGCCCAACATGCTCCCGAGGACCTTCGTCCTCCAGGTGCACCTCTTCTTGACCTTTGACAGGGTCGACGATGGACTTGCCCCTGTGAACGTTGTGTGTGTGATGGCTGTTCAGCGGCCCCCACTGTCATGGCCTCATTTTGTCCTTCTTGCAGTTCTAACTGCAACCGTGCAAGTTCCCTTTGCATATCCTTCTTCTGCTTCTTCCGTTTCAGTTCTTTTCTGTATTTGTTTACTGCATGCACCACGTGGTCTCGGAATTGCCCATGTGCCTCCCCTGAACTGGGGCAGGCAGAGCCTCTTTGATGGAAACTCTGAACAATGTCACCCAAGCTGGGCTCTTCTCGATTTCTCCCTCAGCCTCTTGTCTCCATTTCTTCAATTGTTGTGCAATGTACACAACCGGACTCTCTGTTCCTGACAGTGGCTCCCCCTTTAATGCTTCGAGGTCCACTCCCACAGGAAACTCAGCTCGTAACGCTCTCCAGAGTGCAGCTCGATATGCATTAAAATCAGTTCCATCAGCTCGGTGGCTTAACATCCAATCATTCTCACTGTGTCTCAAAATGCCCTCCATGGTAGAAGTTCCAAAACACAGTGCCCACACTGCTTTAATGTGTCCCACAGTCAACAGTTTATGACATCAGTTTCCTGCTGACGCTGTGTGTGACATCAGTTACCTGCTGTGTGTATGACAGTTTCTTGTTTAAAAGCTCTTATCCATTTGCTTGCACCTATGTGAACATCCGGCAATCGAGCAACCAGCCCCCCTAGGTCGAGCATCTGCCACGGCACATACTGTCCCTGCGTCATTTCTATCAAACTCGCTGCTGACGCTGTTGGACTCTTATGTTCATCAGAAGATGCCTTTTGAACTGGAGGTGCCAGTTCTGGTGTTTTGATATTGTGGGAGCTGTCCCTTTGCCTGATCTGAATTACAGACGGCGTCTGGCTCAGGAGCTCCATGACTGCTTGATGTAGCTATTTGTGGTTCTGGACGTTCATGAGATATTTTGTGATTTTTCATTTCAGAATCTCCTTGTATGTTTACTGCTCCTGGCAGTGTTGGATATAGCTCTGCATTTTCAAAGAAATGTAAAACTGTTAATGCTATACTATTATTGCTAATGTTAATGTTTGCTAACCAATGCCAATTGATGTTAGCTTCCTAGCCGTTGCTAATAAATGCTAACCTATTGCTAATTAAGATTTAAACCAATATTTGCCTTATTGAACAATGCTAATTATGGCTAACGAAATGCTAACTATTGCTTATCAATGCTACTTATTGCTAATCAATGATAATTATCGCTAACCAATGCTAGTGATTGCTAACCAATGCTAGTTATTGCTAATAAATACTAGCTGCATTACTAATGCTACCCAATGTTAATTTATTGCTAATTGAAAGCTCAGTTAATGCTTACTCTGAAGTGACTCAGGCTAAAGGCGTTGCCCCAACTTTTGCTCACATCCGGATGCTTCCGATCCAATCCATACACAATGCCTCTCCACCAACCCAGATGATACAATGCACGTCACAGCTACGTCAATTCTGACCAATGACATGAAAATTTTTTGACCAATGAAATCTGAACACACCTCTAAATCTACCCAATCAAATATGAACACACCACTAAGCCTGCTTCCCAGGCTGTTATTAACTCCTCCCAAACATAACAATTGAACCACACCCCAACTCAAAATGGCGTTTGTCACACTTTTGTAACAAGTTAAGAAAGAGGAAGAAATACAATCTGTCCAGCCGTGGGCAGGGAGAAATACAAACAATACAGAAATAACAATTGCACTATTCTTCACCTCAAAATGGCGCTTGTTAAGAAAGAGAAAGAGATACAATTTAACACGCTGTGGACGGACCAAGTACAGACCAAAAGATACAGAAACCCTGCATAAGCAAAAACTTTCTTTATCAGGAATGTCAACATTCACGTCGAATGACGTGATGAATCAAATGGCCTAGGGACAGAACCTCTTCCCTAGAATTGCGAAACCAACATTTACTCGACTGATAACAACTCCGCAATTAGCACATTACCTAAAGAAACCTAATAATTATTACAGTTCAACCATAAAGTGCCCCTGGAAGACACAAGGAAAGAAAATGTGATCACACACGAACATTTGTGAACGCGCAGGAACAGCACAAAAATGCCAAGGACAGAGCAGCGTGCACGCGCAGTACCTCGCTCTCACCCCTGAAATCCAAACACCTTCACTAGCCTGTTGAAAATAGACTTTAGAAACTTAACACAAATCCCAGCGGTATTCAATAATAATAAGATGCACTCAACCAAAATACACAATATTAAAGAAATCAGCACACAGCGTTTAAAAATCACAGCTCATCACTGTAACAACACCTTATTTCAACAAACTATCAATGCGGCAACTATAACAATGAAGCAAATCTGAGTGTCTCATGTGTTAACTCAAAATGATTAAAAAAAAAAAAAATACTCAAAAGTCAAGGGATGAGATGAGTTGGGTTAGAACCTTGATTTATCACACAAAATAACTTTTTTCTTTTCTTAGATTCACATAAAACAGCAGGATTTCACACACATTGACAGACAAAGACAGGTCACACACACCAAGTCAGTCGATCAGAGTTTCGTGTCAGTCACCGTTCAAATCTTCACTGTTTTAAATTATCAGTTTCTTTCATTTAGACTTTTAATTTCTCAGGAGATATTGGTGTAGGCAATATATGAAATGCAAACTGTGTTTTCTCTACAAGCCTTGTGATATGGTCTCTGACCAATGCAACAGATGCTGACGTATACTTTATCAGCCTCGCTGTGACCTCTTATAATAATCTCCTGTGGCCAATTCATGAACGAATTTGAATTTTATACTCAAAATGTCTTTATACTGAGGTCTCGGATAACTCCAAAGAGTTCTAAGCAGATATAAACATATATTTAAAATGTGCCCCTTCTAGAACTGGATTTTTTCATTTCAGAGTTTTCTTGAAAGTCTTATTGATCCAACCGTCAAACTTTTATGTTCGCAAGTCAATCAATTATCAGTATTCGTCTACTCCTTGACTAGTGAAAATGATTTCCACATATATTTATAGTATAATGTACCCCGTACTCCCGTCAGTATTCCTCCCCCAATGCATTGAAGGATGGCTGATAGGTGCAAGAGACACCATTGGCGATTGCTCAACAACCTACCCGCTTCTTTAAAGCTTATTCATTAATCCAGTTTGAATTCACCCGATTCATTACGTGCCGGAGCGTAGCGACTAGCCCTTCTAAATTACCACAAAAATACAACAACACAATAGCCAGACCAACTGCTCACAGCTGTCTGCTTTTACAAAACACATAAGCTGCTGTTTACCCAATTTTATCTCAATTCAAACTGGCACCTCTTGGCCCAAAATTTCCAAAACAATTTCAACAGCCCCCCTGCGCGAGGTAAACCATGAAATGCTTACCGAAGCAGAATCCGTCCTCTTTCTACTGTTCTTTTGATTTGGGGAAGCCGGAAAAAGCCGTCAGCTGTGCTCCACCAACAGAAATCCACTGCGTGATGGTAGGACAAAGATCCAACCTGCCGGCTCTCACAGCTGATGTCGGGGCACAGAAGACACGCTCCGCCGGGATCCAGCTGCAAAATCTCACGAATTCGGGGTCACCATTATGTTGTGGAGAAAAGGAGTCGAATACGCGTCGGTCAGCCGTCCATTGGGGAGTTTATTTGAACAAACCGTCACAGCAAATATGCATACAGAATGTTCACAAAATGTCCGAAGAGTTCATTTTGCGACACCCTTTTATACTTGTCTTATCATAACAAGCGTACGTGGCCCTCTCTGGAGGCGCCTAGCTTTGGCCGTAATAATAAACAAGCTCATTCTAACTATCAACAATATTCATAAGAACCAGTAAACAAGGCACACGATGTAATTATGACATGTCAAGAGAAATGTCATGACATTCTTCTCCCACATGAGCAGGGCGTTTCTGCCCTCTAGTGGCCACAAATGGCATCTACAGAAAAGGTAAAACTGGAGATGTTACAAATGACTGACACTTCCGGTGGTACCTTTCACAATAAAATGCTATTAACAGACGTAATATAAAGCTGTTTGATCTGATAACATCGGAAACTTGTTTTACTCAGGAGTGACTGAATGTAAATAAGTTGGTGGCCTCTTTGTGTGAAAGGCGCAGGTTTTTTCTTCAAGTGTAAACTAAGTTACAGTTAACGCTAGCTAGTTAGCAGCAGTTAGCTAGCATCTTTGTTAGCTACGGTTCTATTTAGTTTAAAGGTTAAGTAGAGAATGAGTGAATGTGGTGCTAAAACGTGGCTACATGCAGGGCCGGGGTGGGCCATTTTCTCAGTCCGGGAATTTAATTCAAATTCAGGCCACTCTGATATGGAGTGCATTCTCCTTCAGACTGCACCTGATCCTCTGAGGCTACAGAAAATGTTCATTAAGAGTTGTCTATGTTGCTGGAAAACATGACACACTTTATTTATCCTTTCATTCACTGATTAATTCATTTATTTATTTAATTGTGGTTGTGTTAAATGATTTGTATGATTTAGTCTACCACCCTACCGCCTTATGGTTTTCTTCTCTATGCCAATATTTTACATCACAAATGTCTATCTTGACTAACTACAGTATCTTCCTCTACCTCGCCCTTCAGTAGTCACGCCCTCCTTGGGATCATCAGTAGCACTGGAAGTGGTCTGCTGATCTGATGCTAGAAAACAATCGATAACAATAAAAAAAAAAAAAAATTTAATCGTGAGTTGATAACCACAGTGTGCGCCCCTCTATGGAAATGCACGATATGACGGCGAGACGAAATAAGCGTGACAGCACATTTGAAACTGTTTGTCAAAACATGGAAAACTGGAATGTAAAGCAAGTGTTCGGTTCGTTTACACACAGCAAGCACGGGACGTGAACGTGTCTGCATCTGCATTCGTGTTCAGTCCGAAATGGATAGAAATCAACAAGAAAACAGATTCTTCCTTTCACATCAAAGCGTCGTGCCCGCGCGGTGTCCGGATAAGTGCTCATTGCAACTTGAAAATAGAACAGTCTATTCCCTGCACGGGCGTGAGCAGGCTCAGCTCACATTATAATAAATGGGAGGGGAAGGCTTGAACATGGAACATGATGCTGATTCCCGCGGATAGAACGCGCGTGCAGACTCTGCAGTAATTAAAAAAAGGCAACTAAACACCCCAACGTGCTTGCGCTGCCCCTGCGCACGCGAACCATGTACAATATTTGCACAGCCCTTCTAAATAATTATATTTATTTTAATTGCATGTTTGAGATGCATTTAATAACAAATATCAAACAACAAATGTGATCGCCCCTATTTAATATTGCGTTAGTAACCACATGTGCGCGCCTGTGGGAATGCAGGCTACAGTTGATGAGGAGATAAAGCGTGATAAAGCGTTAAGCAATTATTCATCAGAACTGGAATGTAAAGAAAGTGTTCGGTTCCTCTTTGAATATAGGAATACTCTTCTAAATCATATAAATTGTGATATTTTACATATTTAACAACAAAAGCTGTCAGATGACAGTTGAGTTGACATTGCAAACGTTCGCCACGTTATAGCCCATTTGATCAAATTCACAACCAGGCCTATTATCCATATCTCTCAGTAACCTACCAGCTTGTCTTGAGAAGATATCTGTCAATTTGGCTGCCACCTCCTGTCTTTTTTTTAGCTTAGCCCTCTCTGTTCCACCTGGCCTCTTTCTACCCTCCATCACTGACGCGCTCTGTTCCGCGCCATTGTTATTTAAAAGACGAGCCATGGGCCAAACCATCTGAAACATTTGGGAGGAGAGAATTCCCTTACATGGTAGAACCTATTTAATCTGCTGTGATGCAGCAGGCGGCTGCGCTGCAATGGTGAATTTATGCAGACTACAGTTGAATTGATATTAATGCAAGAATAAGATAAGTGACAAAAATTAGTTACAACTATTTTCCCCACGGGCCAAGCAGCCCAGGTCGATGGTTTGGGCCGGGATAGGTCCCGGACAATACCATTGCCAAACCGGCATTGGCTACATGTGACAGTAAATTTAAACAGAGCAGACTTTATAGTTCTCGCTGTACCATGGTACTGGTGATCTGACTTCCGGTTAAATCATGAAGCATTGATTGATGTAGCTGTGCGGTGTAACCGCTAGAGGGCAGTAATAACGGCCGTTTCATTTCCCAGCGCTTCTTCACGGCAGATATGAATGAATAAACACACACAATAAGGTCTGTGGAACACAAACATGATGCACTTCTCGACTGTAACATGTGTTTAGGTAGAATTAAGACTCTTCTGAGGCTCCAACAACTTTCTGCTTTCAGCCTTTCTGCTGCACAGGATGTAGAAGCTGCAAACTTTCCTGAAAAACCTTGTTTTTAAAATGGAATTATTATTTTTCAGTGCTTTTGACAGTTCTGACTCTTTGAATATAAGGTCACTCAGACTGTTCGGCTCTTTTCCCCGCCGAAGAGGGAGCCAGGAAGGCAACAGACGTGGTTACAACTCAAGCTTGGGCTTTTATTTTGCTTTGTATTTTCTCTTCAATAAAGCAGTTACAGCACCAGCAGCAGGTTATAAACCTGAAACAAAGCAAATGTGTCCTATAATTTCCATCTAAATATAAATACAATATAGAAATATAATATGAATAAGTATAAATATAGCCACACAATATCCATAAGCTATGCAAATAACTCAAGAGCATTCATAAAGCACCAGCATTAAGCATAGAAGTAATTCACATAAATATAAAATGTGCCTTTAAACCACAACAAGTTACTCCACTATAAATGTAGACAATAGAAATGCATGCAGGCAATTTAGATGAGCACCAATAACCCAAAACTCTACATTACTCAAAAGATAGGCAACATTATACACAGCAGCTATTGAATTGTATACACAAACATCACCATAGCATTACATACTACAGACATCCCAAGTTCCAAAAACTCATTTCAGGGAGATGACTCAGTCTCCTCTCCCCCTCTCCCCCTCTCCCCCTCTCTCTCCCCCTTAAAACAGTGCTTTTAACCTGTTTTTTCCTGAGTGTTCAACTGCTGCATCGTTACCATGAGACGACCTCCAGAATAAATACAGAGAAGCAGAAATAAATCCGGCTCCTCACAGCACTGATACAACAGTTATGGCTTCTCTTTGTTTCACACAACAACAAAATGATTTCCTGCTGAAGCCAACAGTCAGAAGTGTGAACGTCAGGATGATGGTCACAGGGTGCCGTCATGAATATGAGCTCCAGAGAAGAAGAAGAAGCTGCAGCCGCTCAGAAACATCCAGTAAGACAAACGCTGCCGGCGGCTCTTTGCCTCTTCTCCATCAGCAGATAAAGAGACAGACATCCTCATGTGGTCATCATCAAAGCTCCTCTGACCTAATGTCTCTGAAGGGGTCACCTCTGACCCCCCCCACACAGAGTTAGTGCTGCACTGCAGAAACTGTGTTGGCACAATGATCACAATCAGACGCCTTTGGTGTCCCGTATGAATGGAAACAATGTACATCCTTCTGTTACTGGTCCCAAACCAAACATTCAAACTGCTCTAAAGAAGCATCCGTGTTGTTCACCAAAAGAGAAAACAGCCACACAGATGAGACATGAAACATGAGAAAAAGTCTGAAGCTAAATGCTATCAGGACAAGAATGGACTAAATCTGAAGAGTCCAACTTTAACCTGTGATGGTTTCACAGGGGTTACCGTCTCAGGTAGGAATAAAACAGCTTAAACCCAGAGAGATGTGTGACAGGAACTGATCTAGTATTAACACATCTGAAGAGGACTTTCTGCTTTAACTGCAGTCAGGAGAGCCTTCAACACACTTCATTTAGATCATCTGCTCTGACCTTTGACCTCAGTGGAGCTGAAATCATGTTTTAGCTCCTTCAGGATGTGGCTGCTGTTGGTCAAAATCAGCCTGGAATGAAAGGAAATGTGATATTTTGTGGACACATCTGTGTTTCCTTCTGGATCAGCTTTAGCTGTTCTCTGCTAACACCATCAGGTCAAACTTTCCTTTGTCCACATCTTTATGGTGAACTCAGTTATTTCCTGCAGCCTCTGCTCTTGTATTCGGGCTCGTTCACATCTGATGCTGAAACAAGGCCAAGGCTGTCCTTCCGGTCCCGGATCAGAGCGTCTCTGGAGTGTGGGACACAGGGCTCTCAAGTCTCACGCTCAATGTGTGACAGTCACGTACCGCCTTTTCCGTCTTTTGTCACGGACTTTGTATTACTCACGTTGAAAAAAAATGATGACTCTGGCGCACTGCTATTGCTATGGAAACGGCAGGAAACAAGCACGTCTCCATGAGTCTGAGCAGAGCAGTTATTAATAATAAGACTAATAATAATATTATTAATGAAAGAACCCCATTCCTGCGGCCCGGGATGTCACTCTTACCTGCATTCAACACTTGAAACCCTGGTGGGACATGAGCTGAGGCTGGAAAAGGAATAAAAAAAAAATATCACATTTCTGAAGAAATATACATTATTATACACATAAATATAGGATGAAATGTACCTCCATTAATAGAAATGTAGAGTATTATGGTAATATATTCTGTCCCATCCACTGGAGACGTTTACTCATATTAAAATAAAACTAACAAACAGAAATCATTAAAAATGTATCTGATACTTTGGGAGTCTTTGCTTGTTGGTCTTTGACGATTAATTATTTGTGAAGCTTTTATTTTATGTCCTCACCGGAAGTGATATCTAATAGCGTCTGCTAACTTAACAACCTCTTTGAATCTGTCTCTATGCTGCCCTCTGTTGGCCATAAGCTGTAACTACACCCTCAGTCAGGATGAACATTGAAATGTGGGAAATCTTTCTAAAATGAGGTTTTATGATGGAAGAGAACAGTCATATTAATACTTTAACAACACTGTCATATTTAGTTAATGCTGGAGTTTTACCACAGCTCACATTTCTTATCATTACTCAGTGAAGATGGAAAGTAGGAGCAGTTTCAAACTTGCACAGTAACTGGTAAAAACCTTTCAGGATGAAACTTCTCCTAAAGATTGTTGTACTTTGTCAGTTTGAATGTTTTACTGACAGCATTGTTGTCCCGTTGTGTCTGAAATGGAGGGAAATCTGTTCCAAAGTCATTTCGTTCATATGATGAAGGCAGCCAGCTGCAGTCTGCAGATTCAGTCTTAATGCTGTGAGCCAGAGCCGTATATAGAGAGAGTTCGACCAACTCGAATGATGGGCGCCATGTTCGCTACCAACGGCGAAGATTCCACAGCGTAAGCCTATGGGCCGCATATGTCAGAATCGCTGAATTTAAAATACAAATAAGGCTCGATATATCATCAAACTTCGCTTGTAGTATTATCAAGATCCCTACATATGAACTCAAACATTAAGAACATCGTTCGTATACAAGGAGTTTGCTTAAAAGAGGTTCCTGTTAACACAGGACCTAACTCGCGTTGCCTTCCATGTTGTTGCCTTAAGTAAGGCAGTGCATTCAAAAAGGTAATTGAAGAAAATGTGATAGGCCTATACTGCCCTACAAAGGCAAAGTGTAGTAACTACGTCTATGTTGAAACTGAGAAAAATGCCTTCAATGCCTTGGTATTAGGTTGGATATTGTAGTTACTGCAAATTTGACATAGCAGTATCTCTAAAACAGGTCACATTTAATATCCCAGCCTCTACTTACCTTGAATATCTTAAAAGTACTGTACATGCATTGTAGTCAGCCTAGGCACATCTCCATCCGTAACAGAGGAATTATTAATATGTAGAATTAGAATATGTAGAATAATTATTAATTGAATTATAATTATAATAGAAATAGAAATAATACAAATAAAACTTGTGTTACTGTTTGTGATAAAAAAAAACACACACAGTTGTATCAAATGTATCAAAATTTATGAAAGTTTTGATTGTTCTGCAGGGAGCAAGTGTAATAGAATTCTCACATATTTACACATTCATTGAAACATAAGGCATGCAAAGTGCTATATAAAATAATGGGAGTCATTAGGCCTAACAGACCTATACAAATACATATATAAAAGATAATATATATATATATATATATATATATATATATTTAGGCTGTTGGGCCTAAAAGTGCAGCTAAATCATTAGATTAAATTTAAACAAATACTAACATCCAGTACAATATAAAAAACAGATCAATTTGTTATTTTTTATAGCCATATTATGCTTACAAATGCAGATAACTCATTTAGATTGAATTCAAACAATCACTAACATCCAGTGCAATATGACATCAGTTCAATATGTTCTATTTTTGATGGCTACAGTAGGCTATATTATGCTTACATGTGCAGATAAATCATTAGACTAAATTCAAAAACACTAACACACACAAACAAGTAAATATGTTCTTCTCCTGGAGGGTCAATGTGAAAGTGCAATGTAATAATCAACAATCAAAAACAAGCTGTTCCCTTCACACTTTATCATCTCAGCTTTTCATTTCCCGCATGGCCATGCTTTTGCTCCCTAGTGCTCCCGTTGACTTGTTCAGTTTAGCTTTTGGGATTTGTCCCTGCTTCCGAGCATGAAAGTGTAACCGTGTAGTGAAAAACTGGACTAAAAGATGGTGTTTGATACCATGACAGGTTGGTAAATGGATGTCCTGCGTGAGATGCTTTGCTTGACTTACAAGTGTCAGTAGAAGATTCTCTTTACCAGCAAAGTGGTCTTCACTGGCCCTAAACAGCTGTTCTGCCTTTTCAAATAGCTCCCAGCAGACATCTGTGCAGAACACCAAGCAGCCTTCCTTGAATTCTTTTAGAGCTGTGAGCCTCTGAACCGGACCTTTCTTCGGCGCAGAATCCTTCACAGCATTCAAACAGCTTTTTCAGCTTTACCACTTTATTGATACAGTACCCGCCAACATCATGCAGGCTGCTCCTCTCTGCATCTACTAGCCCTGAAAATGATGGAAGGTGCCGCAGCTCCAGATCCACAGGCAGAGTAATGGCATGATTTCCTGGCTGATCAAGGAACTCAGCAAGAAAAGCACCATCATCTTCTTCGCAACTACCTTTTGAGGGGCATTTCAAAAACTGTGCAACGGTTCTGATTTTGAGTGCTTGCTTAAATTCAAGGTGTTGGGTTTCTCATCCTAATACAGCCAAAGAGGTTTTCCAGGCAGTCCTGGGAGAACCGAGATGTCAGGACGAATGGAAAGCCCTGCGAGAGAAGCTCAGCCTGAATATCCAGAATTGATGACGTGGAAAGTACGACAGCTGACTGCACGGGTTTCCAATGGCCTTTTGCCCCGATAGATATGTTCTTCATCCCACATATGGCCGAGCGCAGATGTGACAGTGCAGCTTCGTATGAATCCTGGTTGACCTGACTCAGTGCCAGACAGGGTGTCTACCTGACATGAGATCAAACCATCTGTTGAAAAAATCTAAGAACCACACTGTGGTAAGAAGATCTGTGTCAAATCCTTCTGAATGCACTAAATAGCGCAGTGCGGAACTCACTGAATGACTGAAACAGTGTAAGGCATTGGACACCTTCATTTGACCAAAGTGGGATGGTGTCAGTGTGTGTTCCTTCAGTTTTGGGGCAAGCTTCAGGTCTTTATCTTGCTGAAAATCGTGGAGCATTTTGACATGCTTGACAGTGACTGTGTTTGATGTTAAATTAAACTTCTCCACAACCTCCTTCCCTAAAATGATGTCATTTCCATTGACAAGTGCCGCTTTCATATTTTTGATGATGTGGGGAACATCAGCAATGAAATGCAGAAACCTGCCCTCTTCCATGGGACGGGGAACTTTGTTTACAGTCCTACTGAATTTAGAGCAAACAATGCCAAAACTTAGCCAAAGTGCACGATTTGAAGCACCCATGTCTGATGTTATTGCTGTCACATGTAGCCCAATGTCTTTGGCCTTCTTCAGTACCTGCTTACAGCCTTATCAGTGCATGCATTGTCCATCAGATCCAACTGGTCATGGTCAACTTGAATATCTGAAAAAGAATCAGAAGAAAAGAACACACACTCGTTAAATGTGGAAACATGTATGCAAGCCAACTAGACATGGGTTGAATTGGACACTATCAATTCAGTATTGTTTTCAGACTGCACAGAGAGTGAGAAAGATTTAATGGTAGAATATCAGTCATGGTCAGACTTCACGTTTGCAATTGTAAACATTAGTAAACATTACCAAAATGAATAATAATGGTGTCAATTATTATTTTGATTAGCCAAAAGCATTTTTAGTGGAAATAAATACCTACATATAAAATAAAGCAAGAATTTATAACATCCAATAAATTGATATTTATGTACATGTTACATTAACTTTGTGGCTGCATTTTGCACTCCTGTCCTTATGGGGAAACCTCATTTTCAAACAGACTAACTTCAATCAGTTCTCACTTTGAACACCTTGAACATATTTACCTGTTTGAACTTCAACAGATGTATGGCTTTCTGTAGAACAATAGGAACGGTCAACATGTATGTGTTCCTGTGCACCGGGACACAGTTCATCTTCTGTCCTGCTGCGCTTGGTGGGTCTCTCGGGGCACTCTGGTGGTGTGAAGATGAACTTGGTTGGGACGGCATTCGGTTTGAGTCTCCTCAGGCCATCTGCTCTGCCACTCTCATACTGTTTTTCATCAAAGTGCTCCTAAAAGGAAAATGACAGTGACTTTTTAATGGAAGTAAATGAATTGCAGATAAAAGAAAAATGCTAATTTATTTACAAAAGCTATTAATAAGTTATCTTGTATTCTTAACCAGACATCTCTTATTTCACGAACACATGCATGAATAAAACTCTCATTTCTAAATTGGCCAAATACACACAAGTTCAATACATCCAAAATGTTCATGACTAACTACTGAATAACAGTAATAACTTAGTAACTGAGGCAAAGTTATGTGTTACCGAAATGTGGCTGTCTACATCCACATGAATTAAATGCACACGTCGTTTTCACAGTAGGTGTTATATTGCATCCGAGTTACTGATGTTATGACAGTAACTGCTAATTTTCTAACTAGCATAAGATTAGCATAAGGCTTGACTAACTTCAAACTTAATTCATTTCAGGAGTTTTTGAGAGCATGGTATATATTAATGCTATTATGACTTTATTTTTTTAAGTAATTGTTAACAAAAGTCAGAGAAAAAAATGACATTTACCTCACACAACACGGAGAAATCTGTCGCTTTCCAGTTCTTCCTTCTGACCTTAAAGGATAAGACCGGTTTTTTGACATTGGGCCCTTGATTTCACATTATAACATGATGTTCTACTCACCCCTGCTTGTTGTTGGTCATTCGGAGCTGTTCCGAAGATATTCGCGAGGCGTCTGGCTGCTCTCTTGAGATATTCGGCCATGAAACGGTTTCCTATGGGCAAGCTTATACAGGCACAAACTATGCTGTTTATAATTTATTAATTACTCTACACTAGCACTGATAACGTGGAGGTGCGTCGCTTAATTAAAAAAATCCGGGTTAATAATTTTGAATTTTAGCCGAATGAATAAATAGGCAGCAGGTCTGTGGGCTGTCTGTGGCAGTAGCACGACGATGACGTCAGTTACACCCACTTTACAACGAAAAAAACAAAATTACAATAACCCGGATTTTTTTAAGTAAGCGACGCACCTCCATGTTATCAGTGCTAGTGTACAGTAATTAATAAATTATAAACAGCATAGTTTGTGCCTGTATAAGCTTGCCCATAGGAAACCGTTTTATGGCCGAATATCTCAAGAGAGCAGCCAGACGCCTCTCGAATATCTTCGGAACAGCTCCAAATGACCAACTACAAGCAGGGGTGAGTAGAACATCATGTTATAATGTGAAATCAAGGGCCCAATGTAAAAAAACCGGTCTTATCCTTTAATCTCCCATCATTTCCTCCATTTTTTGTCACGGGGGAAACGGTGTAGTTGTTTCCCCTGACCCGGTCTTACACTACAGCCATATGCACTGCAGCGTGGCATTATATTGGCATAACAACTAATAATAATTTAATAATGTATTTGAAGTGTTCTGATATAGCTCACTGTGGGGATCGCTGTATGAAATATGAATATTGGTAGCAAACATGGCGTCCACGAAACACGTGACCAGCCCAGAACCAATCAGCATAGCGGGATAGCTCAAACGTTCGAACCCATAGTTGGCCAAACTCTCTCTATATATGGCTCTGCTGTGAGCATGGTATTTCTGCCCTCACATGGCCACAGGTGGTATAGAAAAGGTCAAGCTGGAGATGTTACAAATGACTGACACTTCCGGTGAGACCTTTCACAATAAAACGCTATTAACCCTGTGCTGCACCTCACAGATGTAATATAAAGCTGTTTGATCTGTTAACAGCGGAAACTTGTTTTACTCATGAGTGAAGGAAGAGAAATGAAGGGCCCAAATACAAGCTCACAGGCTGGAGACAGGGAGAAATAAAGTTAAATTAAAGCGTAATTATTAGATGCTAGAAACCTGAGCCACTACAACAACATGAAAACATAACAATATGAGAATTGAAAAGGATTAAAGTTCCTTTTATTCCCCCTTTTACAAACTACTTGAGATGTGTGTAAGTGTCCATCAGTCTCGACTGTTATCAATCACGTATCAGATCAACGCCTTTAGTGCTTATTCATTCATACCATGATTTTTATTTGTCCAAATGAATTCTAACTGGGACACTTATTGACTTTCCCTCACATGAGACTGTGTGTTTCTACTTTACATGTGAGCGTTCAGTTAAACTGAGCAAAATATTCCCCATCCATACAGATCAACTTTTCATTTGAGCCGTCGGACACGCTCTCAGAGTCATCTGCATCTATATTGTGTCCAAATGTTGGCAGCGCAGCAGCTTAATGCCTGAAGGAGTGAATGAGCCCACAGGAGGGGAAATGTGTCCAAAGAAAAGTGTCATGTTGAGTTAAAAGCTGAGACTTCAGTTTCCATCAGCAGCCATGTTTCCAACTCTGTGGCCAAGCAGTGTCCTTCATCACGGAGAGGTCTGATTATGATGCAATATGTCTGAGTCACCTTATATTCAAAGAGTCCAAACTGTCAAAAGCACTGAAAAATAATAATTCCATTTTAAAAACAAGGTTTTTCAGGAGTTTGCAGCTTCTGCATCCTGTGCAGCAGAAAGGCTGAAAGCAGAAAGTTGTTGGAGCCTCAGAAGAGTCTTAATTCTACCTAAACACGTTACAGTCGAGAAGTTCATCATGCATCATGTTTGTGTTCCACAGACCTTATTGTGTGTGTTTATTCATTCATATCTGCCATGAAGAAGCGCTGGGAAATGAAATGGCCGTTATTACTGCCCTCTAGCGGTTAAACCGCACAGCTACATCAATCAATGCTTCATGATTAACCGGAAGTCAGATCACCAGTACCATGGTACAGCGAGAACTATAAAGTCTGCTCTGTTTAAATTTACTGTCACATGAAGTAGCCACGTTTTAGCACCACATTCACTCATTCTCTACTTAACCTTTAAACCATATATAACCGGAGCTAACAAAGATGCTAGCTAACTGCCGCTAACTAGCTAGCGTTAACTGTAGCTTTGTATACTTTTGAAGAAAAAACCTGCGCCTTTCACACAAAGAGGCCACCAACTTATTTACATTCAGTCACTCCTGAGTAAAACAAGTATCCGCTGTTAACAGATCAAACAGCTTTATATTACGTCTGTGAGGTGCAGCACAGCGTTAACAGCGTTTTATTGTGAAAGGTCTCACCGGAAGTGTTAGTCATTTGTAACATCTCTAGCTTTACCTTTTCTGTAGATACCATCTGTGGCCACTAGAGGGCAGAAACGCCCTGCTCACAGCATAAAGACTGAATCTGCAGACTGCAGCTGGCTGCCTTCATCATACAAGACAGTCTGGCTGCAGACCTGCACTGTCAGGACCCACAGACCTGCACTGTCAGGACCCTGTTGGAGACCGTCACCTGCACTGTGAGGACCGGAAGTGCACTGTGAGGACCGGAAGTTGATTTGAAGCCTTTCAAAATAAAAGCGTGTGTATCGGAAGCACGTATTTTTAAACGATTTTAAACGCTATATTTTTCAAGAGGTCCTCACAAATGAATTAATTAGTTAACAGTACGACATAAAATCTATCAATTCCCGGTCTATTGTTTTTATTTGTATTGTAAACTTGTGTTTGGTCACTGCACACATTTTCTCTTAGGCTCATATTCATAAGCCAACATCTCACAAGATGCCATAGGCCTATACTGTACATTTTATTGTGTACTATAGAGTAAGTCACTGCTATTTCATTATCATTTCATTTTGACTTTATCGCACTGGTATTTATATATATATATTTGTTTCAATTAGTTTTTCTGTTGTATTATTCTGTATTTTTATCCTTAACCACCATAAATTTCATGTTTGGTTCTATGTCTATGCCAATTATGTTCTTTTTTTTTTGTTACTTTGTTTATTGGTAGACTTGTACAACATATACAATTTCATCATCATCATCATCATCTATATATATATATATATATATTTTTTTTTTTCCCTTTCTTCTTTCTCTTCCTCCAGTTCACAGTGTATGCCCATACACGACTACAGTTATTTTCCATTATATTTTAACATACCACCATATAAACTTTTTTTTTTTTTTTTTTTCACAAAAATATACACAAATGACACTAGACAGTTGACGCATAGACAAACACATAAGCATACAAGAAAATGGGGCAGAGAGAGAGAGAAAAAGTAAGAGATAGAGAGAGAGAGAGAGAGGGCTGCTGGAACACCTTAGTACCACTAAATAGTACCCTAACTCTTGATATCTACAGTATAATCTTAGTCAAATTATTAAGGGATCAATGAGAAAACATAAAAAGCACACCAAGTCACAACATGATCAAATGTTCGGTAGTGTTTATTCAGTCAAACATTCACAATATGACAAAAAATCTTTGTTTTTGTCGACTACCTGTTCACAAAATATCAACATGTCGTTAATATTGTGAAATATCATTTTGAAAGGCTCCAGGATCGCTTCTCTTTCATCCTCATCCAGTTCTTCGTTCCACAACCTCCCATACTGTAGAGCAGCCTCTGCCTGTTCCTCTTCCCCCATGCCCAGAACGTCAGGCAGGTCCACTCTGGCAGACAACAGTGGTTTGTTGGCCTCAGCCCACTCTGCTGCATGTCTGCAATTTTGAAGAATGCGATCTTCAACCGAGTCCTATGGAAAAGACAGAAAGAAAGATGTCTGTACTATAGCTGCCACACCAACAGTATCTGACCAATAGATACTGTGCAAAAGCTTACGCCTTCCACTGGTGTGTCCACATCAGCAAGTCTGGCTCTCTTGGAGACCTCTGCCTGCTGCTCTTCTTCCTGAGTACTCAACATATGAATACATGCATTATACATACTTTATACTCTTACCTGAATTTGTAGTCCAGTTTTCTCTGTCCAGTTGCCAGGATTTAGTGACTGGGATTGGTTTCTAAAAGACAGAAAGTGAGGTGTCAGATGTTCTTCACTGCAACCTACATTCCCTTCATTTTCCTTTTACCCTTTTACAAACCAAACCACAACCTGCCAGAAGTTAGTAGCGTTGGCTAATACTTATGAGTACAAACAAACAGACAAATACATTATGCTTACCTTTAAATAAAATGCCACCTTTTGTATGTGCCTCTAAGTGGCTCTGCAGCTTGGACAATTTTGCTGGTTTAAATTGTAGGCACAGAGTGCAGTGAAACAGTTTGCAACATGACGTGCAGCGTTCGATTTTGGGCGTAGTGCCGGCGGTTGTTATTGCAAAATGCATCTGTAAGACACAAATAATGTCATAATAAGTAAAACTAAATTATATATATATATATATATATATAAATGGCGCATTTAAGTGAGCACTATCGATACGATAACAACACTAAAGACTAGCCAAAAGTAAAGAAACCTGATTCTTTAAAATTAATATAACTTTACAGTATATAGTTATTGAAATATGCATCTGTAAGAGACAAATAATGTCGTAATAAGTCAAACAAAATTAAACAAGTCAGCACTATCGATACGAAAAATGGCACATTTAAGTGAGCACTATCGATACGATTACAACGCTGAAGACTAGCCAAAAGTTTAAAAAAAAACCCTGATTCTTTAAAATTAATATAACTTTAGAGTATATAGTGTGCAACGTAACGTTCCAGTGAATAAAGACTGTTTCTGTTTCTTCGTATGAAAGAAAGTTGTTTTCACTCGACTTTTACTCACCTCGTCGTCTCCACAGTTCAAATGTGGAACAAAAAATACGTGCTCCTCGCTTGTCGCTTCGGGTCCTCACAGTGCAGGTGACGTCACAGTGCATGTCTCCAACTAAGGGTCCTGACAGTGCAGGTCTGCAGCCAGACGCCTCTCAGTCCGACAAGACATTCTAATTTTTTGTCCGAGTCCGACCCGGCCCGTCGGGCTTCGGTCGGGTTGCCATACTCTAATACAAAGATACATTAAAAGATCTTAAAACAAATACAAAGAACTGAATTTACAGTACAAGTGCTAGAGATCAACAAAGATATTTACAAACAATATTAAGAAATCTTAATTTACATTGTTCATATAGTAAAGATTTAAAGTGTCTAAAAGAGTCTAAAGTGCAAAAAAACCTCTTAATCCGAAAATGTAAATATAAAGAACAGAATTTACAGTGCAATTGCAAACAATATCAATATATCCAAATTCTAGACATCAACATAAATATACACTCCAGTTGCAAACAATATGAAACATCTTTATGTACACTGTTCATATACAGTAGTAAAGATTTAAAATCCAAAATCTAGCCGCCGAGTCTTCCTTGTGGCAAAGTCACAAATTAAATCTTTGAAGTCTAGAGAGTGAGCCAAATTACTTTCGATTGAAAGAAGTGCAAGGCTATTTAGCCTCTCTTGCACCATGGTTGACCTGAGGTAACTCTTGATCAGTTTAAGTTTGCTGAATGCCCTTTCTCCACCTGCGACTGTAACGGGCAGTGTGCAAAAAATCCTTATAGCTGTAAAAACCTCCCCAAAAATGCTATGAAGCTGCATTTTATAAATTGCATTGAGCAGGTCAATACCAGAACAATCAGATGGGAAAGTGGCAGAATATACATCGTTGAGATGTCTGATTTCACACTCAAACTGAGGTGTGAGGTCCTTAGTGTATTTGTGGATCAGTGGCCGGCACACAGCAGCAACATCACTCTCCCTTAACTTTCCAACTTTGATAATGGAAGCAAATTCCTCAACGATATTTGCTGTGCTTTGAAACCTTGTGTCCAAGTCACTAATTATATGATCCATGGCACTGTAAAAGACCGTGTTTCGGAATGTGTCTGCCGGATTGCCCTGAACTGTTTCTTCTGTGCGTGTCTCATCAAAAAACCTCTTTCTTTTTCTCTCACGGCTGACTTCCTTTTTGAAATGGGGTGGTATCCCCATTTCATTGGCAATGAGTGTTGCCTCGGAGAGGAGGGAATCCCACTCATTTCTGAGATTCTGCATTTCAACTTTGAGGGAATTTATATTGGCTGCCTCCACATCCAGAGAAATCTTTCCTGACTGCAGTAGCACATTCCTGAGGTAAATTCAATGCAAAACCTTCACCCATATTGTCAGGAGTACAGTGGCATCAAATGACGTAAAATACCTTTGAAGACCTACAGCTTCTGCTCTGGCATCATTAGTTAAACCGCATGTGCTCAGTATCTTTCCAAGGGCCTCAATGACACTTGGTAAGTGTTTGGCTATAGGCTTCACTGCATCAATTCTCGCACTCCAGCGAGTGTCAAATAAGCTGTGGACCGAGCATCCAGTAGCTTGCTTGTAAATGGACCATCGTTCTGGACTGGCACTTACAAATTTGTAAAGACAGTTGATGAAGCCAAAAAAAGCAGAGACTTCTTCGCTTGATCCTGCAGCATGTTCCCCAGTGAGATTTAAAGTGTGGGAAGCACAAGGTGAGAATGTGGCCAGATTGTTTGTCTTCAGTATTTGGGCTTGTACACCTTTAACTTTCCCAGACATATTTGCACCATTGTCGTAGCCTTGTCCCCTGCAATCACCGATATCTATGTCTAGTTCCTTAAGCAAATTCTCAATCATGCCCGCTATTTCACTCCCTTTTTTTTGTGAAATTGTTTAAATTCAAGGAACCTTTCGGTTATCTGCCATTCCTTTGTATCGTGATTGTAGTGGACATATCGAATTAGCAAAACATTTTGCTCTGCGTGGGAAATGTCAGGTGTGGCATCACAAATAATGCTGTAATAAATGGCATCCTCCCTTTCTTTCAAAATAGATTTCAAGACTCTATCTCCACAAAGCTGAATTAACTCGTTTTGAATGTCTGAAGACAAATAATGAGTTGGTCTGCTTTCTTTGGTTGCGTTCCTTACTTTGTCAAGGTGGTCCTTTAAAAGTGGGTCATAATGGGAGAATAGTTCCAATGTCCTCAAGTAATTACCATTGTGGACATTCCCTAATGTTTTTGTTTTACCCCGAAAAGGCAAATTTCTGGATGTCAAGTGCAGGGTCACATCAAGGAGGCGTGTCAAAAGAGCTACATTTTTCTCTATTTCTGATTGCATCTGGCTTTGCATGTGGTGGTCTACACCTTTTGCAGCTGTAATAGAGCACTGTAGGTTTTTCCATTTTAAGTAGCAATCCCTGTGTGCCCTATTGTTCTCATGGCTAGGGAATTTGTTATACATGTGATGCCATTTGACATCACACATTTTGAAACCACATCCACCCAGTGCGCTTTGAGAGGGCCTTTTTACATCAGAGGCAAAAAGAACACATGGGATGCAGAACAGTGCATTCACACTTTCCCTGTAAATTAGCCAGTCCCTTTTTGTCTTTTCCCTGCCATTTGCTGCCTTTGTGTACCTCAAGTACTCTGGAAAAGATTTCCCTTCAGAATTGCTTTGACTCTGTAGTAGCCAATTTCTTGACAATACCAGTTATGTCACTGTCCATGAGCTTTACTGGCCACAACCCTGGATCATTTGAAAGTAGATCCTCACTTTCAGACTGGCAAATGTCCATTAACCCTGCCCCCTCCTGCTCTTGCTCCTTACTCTGTGCTGCGCTGTCATCTGCACTGCTGGCACTGGCCCTGTTGTCGTCACCATGGCCTGATGAGGGGCTTGGTTCTGTATCATGGATTCAAATGGAGTTTAGTTAAAGCATGCAGGTTAGTGATGCATGGACGTTAATGCATAGAAAAGTTAAATGCATGCAAGTTACAGTTATGCATGCAATCAAATTGACTCCATACTTAGCTGTAAAAGTGTAACCCTTAAAAGAAGGGAAACATCTTATTGTGAATCAATTTTAAAGTGACATGGTACTCTTTGCTACTTTCTCACCATCTTCACTGCTGGTCCTTGTCCTGTCCTCCTGCACTTCAGCAGTGGTGGTGTCACTGGCCGCTGCAACATTGCCTGATGTGGAGCCTGGCTCTGTATCAGATGTGGTTTAAGATGGGATTAGTTAATAAATGCATGACACATTTAGATGCATGCAGGCAATGGGTTACAATAATGCATATGCAAGTTAGATGCATTCAAATTAACTCCATACTTAATAGCTGTAAAAGTGTAACCCTTAAAAGAAGGGAAACATCTTATTGTGAATCAATTTGAAAGTGACATGGTACTCTTTGCTACTTTCTCACCATCTTCACTGCTGGTCCTCGTCCTGTCCTGCTGCACTTCAGCAGTGGTGGTGTCACTGGCCGCTGCAACATTGCCTGATGTGGAGCCTGGCTCTGTATCAGTGATGAATGCAAGATAAGTTAATACAGGAAAAGGTTAAAGCATGCAGGTTTCAGTTATACATCCAAGTTAGATGTATATTAATTTGTTAGCCTACCATTCGCTAACATCTAGTGTTTGAAAGCTCAAAGTCAGTGAGTGAACTTACCTTTCTTTGAGAAAAACTGAGTGACCAGTTGCCTGCCTCTACTGGCCCTCTCGTCTTTCTCCCGTCTTTCCTTCCGCTTCTGATAACCCGACTTCATTCTAGATTATTTCAGTCAGCTCACCGTCCATCATGTGTTTCAGACAGCCGCTCCGTACACCTGCCTGCATTTCGGATGCGTTCAACTACAATTTGATCAGAACTGGACCGCACCATTTTGCAAGAGGGGGAGGGCCGAGTAAATGTCAATATGCCAAAGAACTAAAGAAAAGTTATTGAAATCGAAAATTGTGTTTAATTAGTTTATTTTCCATTAAAAATGTTGTAATTCATTAGAAAATTCTAAGAATGGGCAACAATATTAATATTATATTATCACTACCTCCGAGGGCCCCCCAGGCCGCTGGGCCCTTAGAAACGTTACCACCTTTCCCCGCCTGGCGGCGCCCCTGGTGATGCCCGCCTCCACCAGGCTGTGCACCTGCTCCACCTTCGCTAAAAATAAAACCACCGCACTGTTCATGCAGGCAGCGGACTTTACCGAACCGTGCCCGATCACCTGCCCCACGGCCAGCGCCACTTCCTCCACGCTGCACGGAGAGCCGGCACCAACTCTGATGCCGTGCTTCCGGGACAGCATGGAGAAGCCGCCAGACGCCATTGCGGCCGGGAAGCGCACCAAACAAATGCGAAAAAAAACTCGAAATTAACCTCACAAGACTACACAAAGTACGCAGAACTAACACAACTAATGAAACATTTAACAGAGAAAACAAGGATAGCGAATAAAGGGTAGAAAAACCACCTTTACACTTAGCCTTTCTCTCAGCTCTTCCACTCACACTCCTCTCACCAGCAGAAGAAGAAGAAGAAGAAAAGGAGAGTGAGGATGCGCAGTGGTGGAATAGGGGGAAGAGGCCGAGGAGCACGAAGACACCGTGCTGTCCCAGATGAAATTCGGGCCATAATTATAGATCATGTCATCATTCATAGCCACATCATTTTGCTTGTTTTTTGTTTGTGTTTATATTACAGTATATGTGTGCTATGTATATTTTTCTTTTCCTTCTACAATACTATACTGTATGGAAGTTACGTACTTCACAGTATTTGTGTGAATAAAAATGGTTAGTATGAGTGTATTGTGTGTGCTTTGAGGCTACTCTTACTGTGAAACGTTTTTCCTTCAGTTTTATACACTATTGTATTCTGTTAGGTAGTCCTATGCCATAGTGACAAAACATCTAAACATTTTGACTTGTAGTGCTCACACAATGCCAAAAGGACAATGCATTTTGGGGCACTGACTATTTGAATGAGAAAGAAACTTCATTTTGACACATGGCTGAACTGTTTAGGGGGAGATATGAGCTTTTGCTGGTGAACCATGGTGTTTTGCTGAACCATTCAGTTTAGTTTAGCAAAAAGTACTAAAGAGTGTTGAAAACGTCCGGTCTGTTTCAAGAAATGAGCCTAGGCAACTGAGAAAGATCTTTGCAATTTGGGTGGCACTGACTCTTTTCATGGGAAAGAAATCAGGTCTGAAGCATGGGTGAACAGTTTTGGGAGAGATATGTGCTTTTGCAGGTTAGCTATGGTGTTGTGCTGAACTATAAGAGTGTTATGCCAAATGATCTTAGAGTTTTGAGAATGTAATTTCTGTTTCAAGAAATGAGCCAAACCAATAGAGAAAAACTGTAATAGGACGTTTGTTTGAATGGAAGGATATATAAGAAACAATATAACTTGATACTTACTGTAAGATTGTTTTTTTAAGTCGGCAGAGACAACGGCTCGATAAAAAATCCCTCTTCTGTAACGGCTAACTTTTATAATCCTCTAACCTAACGAAAACAAAATCTTTAATTTGTTTTTTTGTTGGTTTTGTTGGAGGAGGGGGAGCGGGAGGGGAGGGGAGGTCAACTCCAAGTTAGGGCTTCACCTTGATTGGCCGAGTTCCATTGTGAGCTCGGGCGTTGATAGGCTCGGTTCATTGTGAGTCGGTGCGACATTGGCTAAACCGTTCAATGTGAGAATGGAGAAGTGCGAAGCCTATTGGAGGTGAGATTTAGACTAACGTGAGCGAGGTAGCGCCAACGAGGCTTAAAAATCATAAACGTGCATGTATTGTCAGCCTAGGCTCACTTTCCCACACCCATTCATTGGTCCTGCAGACTTTGCTAAAGGTATGTGATAGCCACTTGCCCAGCTCACATGGATTTCATGGCAATCAAATAAGTGGATGGTAGGAAATAAGATCTTCTAACCTATGGGGGGAGAGAACGGCAAAGCCGAAGAAAAATGTGTCCCATGTCAGTCTATGTCAAGAGAAGGAGAGTCTGCAAAGGTGCTTTTGTCACACAGCGTATTCTATTATGTTAGCGTGATGAACTTCCTGTCCTTTGTCATGGGTCTTGGCCAGGGTGCAACTTGCTTTTCTGAAAGAGACATGGTTCGAATCCCCATAAGTTGTGTTTGACACCTTCCACACTTTGGAGTGACTGAGCTTCCGAGTGGGCTTTCTGCAGCTCCAACAGAGAGCAATCGGAGCCAAGTTTCCAGCTGTAACTGAGGTGAAGTGCTATAAACACATTAAAACACCTGCCCCGTGTGAGGGTCTAACTCACAACCTTCAGATTATGAGACTGACGCGCTGCCTACTGCGCCAACGAGGCCTGCAAAACAGAAATATGCATGTATTGTCATCCTAGGCTCACTTTCACACACCCATTCATTGGTCCTGCAGACTTTGCTAAAATATGTGATGACATGGCTTGTTGAGCACGTAGCTACTTGTTCAAAAGACCTGGGGCCTCATGTACAAAGCGTGCGTACGCACAGAATAGTGGCGTACGCACCTTTTCACGTCAACGATCAGATGTATCAAGAACGAAAAGACCGTGGAAATGTGCGGTGCCTCACGGCAGCTTCAGGGCTGGCGTACGCACGTTTCTGCAGCTGTTGATTGTTTGGCGACACCTAAGGTGATGTTGGGAAACTGTTATAATAAATAAATGTGAAAACAATTAGTCCTCAGACAGTGATGTGCACATTTGAGACACATGAACAATTAATACTGATAAACAATTAGTACACCCATGTGTCTCCATTTACAGAGTGGATATAAAAGCATGCGCAAAGTGGTGCAATGCATACCATTAAAAACAATGGCTGCTTTAAAAGTATTAGAAGACTTTGCAAATGGTGCAATTCGAAGAGAGCGTGTGTTCACTACAACAGAGAGTATTAGCTGGCATATGATGGCGACTGATTACTCATTAGCCGTTTTGAGGGAAATCCTCCTAGAACTGTGCGCAGAGCTGCGGCCGGCGTTAGAGCGCAACACAGCGAGGAGCCATGCGCTGCCTGTGCTCACAGGTGATGTGCACACTGGGGTTCCAACCGGAGCATTCCAGGGGCAGGTGGCCAACCAATTGGGACTGTGCCAGCCGAGCCATGCCAGCCGTGTGGGACAGAATTATCCGCATCTCAGCCACGTATATCAAATCCCCAACAGGCCAACATTAAAGCTCAATTTGAAGCGAGAGCCGGTTTTGTAATCGGAGCTATCGACTGCGCACACATTGCTATAAAAGCGCAATCACATGATGAATTTGTATGTTAACAGGGAACATTTTCATTCGATCGATGTACAGACCATATGTGATGCGTAAATGCAATTAACCAACATTGTGGCGAGGTGGCCTGGTTCAACGCACGATTCATACATTCTGAGTAACAGCATCGTTGGGAACAGATACAGGGTGGCACTGTGCGTGATGGGTGGCTTCTCGGTGAGTAACTTCATTATTGTAATTGTCCTAATATTATTCCCCGTGACGCGTGTTCACAGCATCATTATTATATTATATTTATTAGTCGGTGGTTAAAGTTAGTTTATTTCTGTTTTTTTGCTGGTTAAATGTGACCAGACCATAGGAGAAATGGACACAACAAAATAAATTTGTGGGTTTGCTTATTCCCAGACTGTACTTTATTTGAAAAGGCACAGCATTAACTTTGTAATTCTGAGTGGAATATCACAGTTACCAGAAAACCAAAACAAAAATAATTTCCTACTATCTCTCTTGTGTAGGCTAGCTTCAGTTTTGTGAACATTAATCCGGTAATACAGACAACAGTAGTGGCTATCTCTATCTGTAAACAGAAAATAAACACACAAAAATTGACTGAATAAAATACACATTTCTAGCCACTCTGGATACCATCCTTTTAAAATAAACACCATTACAGTAACTCAAATGCATATATAAATATATATAAACAAGGTACATTTTTTTAATCATCTTCTAACTAAAAAGAATTCACTCACTCCTCACTTGGAGTCTAAGAGCCTCACGTCACGCTCGACGCTGCTCAAACTCGGCTCCTTCTCCCCTCTGCGAGGCACACCAACACAACATATTACAGTTTCATAAAATAAACAAAATCTGATGACCTAGCGGTGCTAATCATTGTTTGAACTGCATATTAATAGCGACTTACGCTGTCCCGACGCCATAACAGGTGGGCTCTCGGCACGGAGGAAACTATGAAAAACACTCTGAACCAGTCCTCGGCAACAAACAAACAGGTACACTCTCCAGTCCCGAATGTCAACCTGTGGGCTCACAAAGTCTCTCCACCATAGATTGCAGAAACTAATCTTGCGGTTGTACTCACTTTTCTCTGATTTATTCGCACAGGTAACATGCACGTGTTAACGCCATTATCTGCTCTGTTTCTCCAATTCGCGATACTCGCGTCTTTCGTTCTTTTGCAACTCTCGCAGGAGTTTCCCCATACGCAGCTCTTAAAGTGACAGGACACTTAATAAAACACACCACAGAGACAGAAAACACCATCACCCCTGTTCACCTGGCTACATTCTCCCCTGCTACAAGTCAACGTCCTCGGTGGCTTATGTATCCTTAGCCCCATTAAGTTGTGATGAATAAAGGACCATTCCTGCTAACACCTGAGACAGTAAATCTGGACTAAAGGACACCGCGTTACATGCAGACATGGGCAAGTTAAAAGGGTTTCTGTTTTGTCCAGCAGTTGTTCTCCGACTCCTGCGTGTAGGAGGAACGGGTGTGTCTCCATTGACAGCCTCCTTTCTCCTGCGGGGAGCAGGTACAGGCCTCTCCTTTGACCTCTCTGCAGGCGTGGAGGGAGCCCTAGACAGTGGATGAGGGCAGGGAAATTGTTCCGTCTCCAAGCTCTCTTCCGACATGTTACTTATCTCCTCTTCAAGTCCTTCCTCTCTCTCCTCCACACTCTCAGCTCCTTCATTTGGATAGTGCTCCGTCTCAATCCCTGGATCCACATTCTCAAAATCCTGAAATGCTCCATGCTGAGCTGTTGGATGTGTGACTCTCTCTTCCAGAATGAACTCAGGCTCCATGAACTCCATCTCTGATTCTGGACTGTGGTCAGTTTCATCCATGGGGGTAGGTGAACGGTGACGCAGCCTGGGTGCCGGCACAGGACCTACACAGGGCTGCAGGTTAGATCTATGTACCCTCTTTGCTGGCCCACCCTCTAGTGGTTCCACTGTGTACGTGGTACCCTGAACATCAACAACTTTATACACCATGGCTGACCAAGCATCCTGAATCTTGTTCCTTCCTGGTGGTCTATAGCGGAGAAACACAAACTGTCCCACCTGAACATTTGGACAGTACACTCGCTCTTGCTGCCGAGCTACTCTTTCCTCAGCCTTTCGTTCAGCACACTCTCTCGCTCTGGCATGAGCATCTTGAAGACGCTCCTGGTGTACAGCTAACCAGTCTGGTTTATCACTGTTCTCCTGTTCGTGGCCCAACAGTGCATCAATCGGAAGGTGAGGGTGAACTCCAAACAGCAAATAGTAGGGTGAATACCCTGTGGTCGAGTGTGGTGTGACATTGTACGCATATACTAGCTCTGACAGGTGTTCAGGCCAACGCCGCTTTTTCTCAGGGGGGAGTGTACGCAAGAGGTCATGCAAAGTGCGATTGAACCGTTCACACTGGGGGTTCCCTTGAGGGTGATGTGGTGTTGTTCGGGTTTTCTTCACTCCATACAATCTGCATAACTCAGCGATCACAGCACTTTCAAAATTCCTGCCCTGATCAGAGTGCAGGCGTTCTGGCACTCCATACTTCAGAAACCACTCTTTCAGGATGACTTTAGCAGTGGTATCTGCCTTTTGATCACGTGTAGCAAAGGCCTGACTGAACTTAGTAAACACATCTGTCATTACAAGTACATTTTCACGACCATCTGTGGCACGTTCCAATGTTGTGTAATCCATAGCAACCACCTCAAGTGGGCGTGTGGCTAAGAATGGGGTGTGGGGTGCCTGAATCTTTGGCTGTGGCATTTTTGTTAACACACACCTCTGACATTTCTTCACCCACTGCTCAACATCTACATGCATGCCCACCCAAAAACATCTTTGTCTCAGCAGGCCCAACGTTCTTTCGATTCCTTGATGCCCCATCTGATCGTGTACACTTTTGAGAACCTGGTCTTTGAGGCTGTCTGGCAGCAGTAGCTGATGACAGATTCCAGTATGAGCATCTTCAATCACTCTGTACAAAAGTCCATCTTTCTCTTGTAGTCGCGACCACTGTTTCAACAAGGAGCGGACTGGTTTTGTCAGAGTTCTCTTGTCCGGGTAAGTTGGTTTCTTTTGTTTATCCCAGAACCCTCTCAAAACTCTGATCACTGGGTCGGACTGTTGGAAGCTCTGAAGCTCTGCTTTGGAATATCCAGGGAGTGTAGGAGTGTTATCCTGGACCGCTTCATGAACCCCTGTCTCACTGACTTCAGACGCACTTACTTGTCTGAGCTTACAGCACTCAACACCTGCTGTCAATAGATCTAAATCTAGGGCTGTACCTGGCCTGAGAGTGTTACATATGGCTACACATCCATCAAACTCTGCGTCTTCGCTGTCAGGTTCTGGCTCACCGTTTTCTGGTCGTCGGGAAAGAGCATCAGCAGCAGTATTACACCGGCCAGGGCGATACTTCACATCGAAATCGAACACGGCCAGCTGAGCGACCCACCGCTGTTGGATGGCTCCTAAACTAGCCGTGGAGAGGTGGCACAGGGGGTTATTATCGGTGATGATTGTGAACTTTGACCCCAAAAGATAACTCCTGAATTTCTCGGTGACAGCCCATTTTAAGGCCAGGAGCTCAAGCTTCATGCTACTATAATTTTGATCATTCTTTTCTGCTCCTCTTAGCCTCCTACTGGCATAGGCTATGACTGTCTTCCTCCCGCCCTGTTCCTGATACAGTACCGCCCCCAAACCCAGGTTGCTGGCGTCTGTCTCTAATATAAAAGGAAGAGTGAAATCTGCATAGCCTAGTGTGGGAGCACTAGTTAGCTTTCCTTTCAAATGCTCAAAAGCTCGTAGACACTCTGGTGTCCAAGACGACCTGAACAGCTGATTAGCCCTGACCTGGCTGCTTTCCTTGACACATACAGTTACAACATCATGAAGAGGCCCTGCAATCTGTGAAAACCCCTCTATGAACCTCCTATAGTAACTGCAAAACCCCAAAAATGATCTGAGCTCCTTTACACTGCTAGGGACGGGCCACAGCTTCACTGCACTTATCTTTTCTGGATCTGTGTCTATACCTTGGGCGGAGACCTGGTGGCCAAGGAACCTAACCTCAGATTGGAGGAAATGGCACTTCTCCACTTTAACTTTTAGACCCGTCTCTTTCAACCTCTTCAGAACGGTCTCAAGTCTCACTAAGTGCTCCTGGAATGTTGGAGAAAACACCAACAAGTCATCCAGATAAATCAACACAATTTGGAAAGCTAAATCACTCATTGTGGCCTGCATCAAACGCTGAAACGTTGCAGGGGCGTTTGATAGCCCAAAGGGCATCCGAAGGTACTCATACAGTCCAAATGGTGTTGTGAACGCTGTTTTGTTCCTGTCTTTCTCTTGCATCACGACCTGGTGATATCCGCTTGCGAGATCGATGGTTGAGAAGAAAGCCGCACCACTCAGGGCATCCAGACTCTCGTCGATGCGTGGAAGAGGGAAGGCATCACGCCTTGTCTTTGAGTTCAGCCTCCGATAATCTACACAGAGCCGCAAACTTCCATCAGGCTTGCGCACGAGGACGATTGGTGAAGCATAAGAGCTTGAACTCTCCTGAATCACTCCCTTTTTCAACAGCGCAGAGATGTGCTCTTTAACCTCCTTGTACTGATTAGGTGGTATGCGGCGGTATGGCTGGGATACTGGTGTGTCATCCACCAGGGGGATTTCATGCCTCACTCGATCAGTTTGTCCCAGATCCTCATCACTGGCTCCAAACACATCTGCGAATTTCATCAACACTGCTCCTAACTCTGCCTGCTGTTCTGGCGTGCCACCTAAGTGTAAGCGGTCAAGTAAAGTCTGTGTGTCACTACTAGATCCCTGATCATCTTTCCGGTTAATGACCACTTCCTCATGATTAGCAGAGATACGGTTAAACTTAACCTCATAGGGGTCACCCTCAACACACTGACACGGGCTGAGAATACCAAGCCTAGTCTTTGGAGAGAGCCAGACATCTTCTGGCGAAAAGTTGACTACTTGGACTGGAAAAATGTGATTGTTGGAGGAGATCACTGTAGGAACAACTATCAACCCACCAGGAAGTGGAACGCTCCCTGGCTCAAACAACATGATGCCCCCACCCTCTGTCTGCATTTTAGGGCCCCTTGCATGAACGGTGGTAACGGATGAAGCAGGGACATGTACTTTGTGTTTATCAGCTACACGAGCCATAGACATCTTCTCAATGGGTTCTGCCTTTTGCACTCGATTGAAGGCCTCTCTCCAAACAGAGTCCAGCTCACACCGAAGAGTGGTGTCTACTTCTGAGAGCATTAACTGTCTGCACCGTTTAGCAATGTTCATTCCAATGATGCCTGGTAGAGACGAGTTTGGTTCATTTGTGTCATCATCTTTGATTACGAGGAAACCACACTCTGGGATGGTGAGCCCCATCACCTGTATGTCCAACTCAACATAGCCTAAGTATGGCAGTGGTAACTTGTTTGCAGCTGTCAGTTTAAGCCATTTAGCAGTGCAGTGCATGTCGTCTTCGTCTCCATGGAGGTATTTTGTGAAAAAGCTTTCCGTCAAAATGCTAACATTACTTCCTGTGTCTAATAAGCACCTAAGAGGGACACCATCTATCTGGATGTCTACCTCTGGGCACTCACCTACAGCATTTTTTAAGAAACGCTCTTTGGTCAAGGTGTCTGGTGAGCCTTCTGACTTGCCTCGCATTGTCCGGCTCATAGCAATGGAGGGCTCTCGTTTCCCTGTACTGCAGGAGGAGGTGTAACAGACTTGCTTCCTGGTGTACGTGGTGTAGTGCACTGTCTAGCAATGTGCCCCACCCCTTCACAGCGCAAACAGATTGGTTGACCCTCACTAGTGTACTTGGGCTGAACTTTAGGTCTGCTACTCTTAGGACCACCTCCTGAACTGACAGTCTGTGTTGTGAGCTCACGAACTGCATTGGTAAGTTCCCCAATCGCTTTTCCTTGCTGAGCAATTATCTTAACTACTTCCTGCAGAGTCATTTTTAAGTCAGTTGGTGAGTCAGTGGTCCGGTTCGCCTTTTCTGTCACTTCATTGGGGCTGGCACCAACTAGATTTCTACTCCTTGCTACGTTTGAGCTCCGAGGACGGTCTTCCAGGGCCCACATGATCGCTTCTTCACGTACATCAAACAGAGTAGACCTAGGCTTCTCTCTAACGAGCCTGCGAAGTTCGCGGCGGAGGGCAGAGTCGCGCACGCCTTCAATGAACTGGTCTCTAAGTGCTAGCTGCGCGTCAGCTACTGCATCAGGGGACTGTTGGAGAGCGGTGTTAAGCAGCCGTGAGAGAGCATGTGAATAATCTCTAAGGTCCTCTCCGTCTAACTGTCTACGGGCATAGAAAGCATGCAACAGTTGTGGGGTACTGCGCTTCTCCCTAAAGGCTTCTCTCAGACAGGTATATACATCACCGGGTTGCCAATCCCATCCCCTCATGCACAGTTTGACTTCCTCCAAGGCTGAACCCCTTAACAGTGAGAGGATAAAATCTACTTGATCCTCGGTGCGTAGACCCCTCGCTCTCATTGTCCTCTCCACCTCTTCTATAAACTCATCGACAGTGTAAACATCTTTCCCAGGTTCACCACTAAATGGTACAATGTGTTTTTCTCTTGGGATGTAAACAATGGACCTTGCCTGAACATTACCCAAATCAGCAATACTGGACATAACATTATCATGTTTCTTACTCAGTTCTTGGATCTGTGATTGCAGCTGTACCAAACGGTTACCTTCATCCTCATATCTAGAAGTAGCAGGGCCATACTCGTCATCGCTGAGCTCCGCTCCTGGAGCTGCCGCTCCCCCATCTTCTGCTGACATTTTGGAAAGTCTCTTATAGTGTCTTTATTGCAGGAAAAAGACACAGTCAGTAACCAGTTCACCGTCCCTCAGTCCCACAGTCCCACAGTCTCACGGACAGAGACACCAGACAATCAGCTCCTCCAAGCGGCCCACAGCAGTGATGCAGACACTCCACTCGTCCAGGAACTCCAACAACGCGTCCTGTGCAGCCACTTCCAAGACACCACGCGCTGCTCCAGTCTTCACCACCACTGTTGTCTTTTACTCCCTATAACTTCTATCTGACTGTGATCTCAAAATTAAACAGGGGAATCCCACTTCTGACACCAATTCGTGTGACCAGACCATAGGAGAAATGGACACAACAAAATAAATTTGTGGGTTTGCTTATTCCCAGACTGTACTTTATTTGAAAAGGCACAGCATTAACTTTGTAATTCTGAGTGGAATATCACAGTTACCAGAAAACCAAAACAAAAATAATTTCCTACTATCTCTCTTGTGTAGGCTAGCTTCAGTTTTGTGAACATTAATCCGGTAATACAGACAACAGTAGTGGCTATCTCTATCTGTAAACAGAAAATAAACACACAAAAATTGACTGAATAAAATACACATTTCTAGCCACTCTGGATACCATCCTTTTAAAATAAACACCATTACAGTAACTCAAATGCATATATAAATATATATAAACAAGGTACATTTTTTTAATCATCTTCTAACTAAAAAGAATTCACTCACTCCTCACTTGGAGTCTAAGAGCCTCACGTCACGCTCGACGCTGCTCAAACTCGGCTCCTTCTCCCCTCTGCGAGGCACACCAACACAACATATTACAGTTTCATAAAATAAACAAAATCTGATGACCTAGCGGTGCTAATCATTGTTTGAACTGCATATTAATAGCGACTTACGCTGTCCCGACGCCATAACAGGTGGGCTCTCGGCACGGAGGAAACTATGAAAAACACTCTGAACCAGTCCTCGGCAACAAACAAACAGGTACACTCTCCAGTCCCGAATGTCAACCTGTGGGCTCACAAAGTCTCTCCACCATAGATTGCAGAAACTAATCTTGCGGTTGTACTCACTTTTCTCTGATTTATTCGCACAGGTAACATGCACGTGTTAACGCCATTATCTGCTCTGTTTCTCCAATTCGCGATACTCGCGTCTTTCGTTCTTTTGCAACTCTCGCAGGAGTTTCCCCATACGCAGCTCTTAAAGTGACAGGACACTTAATAAAACACACCACAGAGACAGAAAACACCATCACCCCTGTTCACCTGGCTACATAAACTTCAGTTTAAGATCTTTCTAACAAGCCCCTGATCGTCTCTGTGGGCAAATATTAATAACCCCGTGCGTAAAGTGTGAAATGTCTTAATCAGCCTCGACTTTTCCCCGGCGCACTTCTGCACGTTACTGTATGAACACGTTGTTGTGAGTTATACAAAAACATCGGTATTTAGCTTGGGGGTAATCAGTCACCCACATGAGCTCCCACCACCCCAGAGAGAGTGTCACCCATTGTTGCCCCGACTCTCTGTTCAAACAGAGTCGGTCACCCCCCCACCCGCCTGTTTTGGCCACACTGCAGCGGTGGACAGCCAGTCTCCGCTTCACATCCACCTTAATGTGGGACTACTTCTTCACTTCTGCTTGTGAGGCTTCTCAGACCCCCCAGCATTGACAGCCTCAGGCTCTCCCACACACTCTTCTTGTGTTTGCCGGAGGACAGTGTGCCAAAGAACACATTTTTGCGGGCCTTCACTTCAGAAAGTAGCACCGACATCTCGCTTTCCGTGATGTTCTTCTTTTTTCCGTCTTATTCATTCTTTTTTCTTTATTTTCTGATCGTGCAGAGAGGGGAATCGCAGGTGCAGGGCTCATTTAAATATGATTTGCGTATTTAAGTAGGGGTGTGGACAGGGAGGAGTCGGGTGCTCCGTCATGTGCGCTCAATTCCACGTTGATTGGGATGTACAAACGAAATGTGCTTGGATTAATGCGTGCGCACAGATTCGTACATCCGATGTTGGAGGCCATTTGGGTTTGAGCGTACGCCATGTTTCAGTAGGAAATCCACGCAAGTCTTTGTACATGAGGCCCCTGTTGTCTGGACTAGAGGTTAAACAATCAACTCACAAGTTTCTTTATCTGGCTTTCATTCTCATTTTGAAAGTTTATGGAAAGTTGCAAAAGAGGTAGTTTCACGTGGGATAAACTTGACTGAATTGTCCCATGTCAGTCTATGTCAAGAGAAGGAGAGTCTGCAAAGGTGCTTTTGTCACACAGCATATTCTATTATGTCAGCGTGATGAACTTCCTATCCTTTGTCATGGGTCTTGGCCAGGGTGCAACTTGCTTTTCTAAAAGAGAGATGGTTCGAATGCCCATAAGTTGCGTTTGACACTTTCCACACTTTGTAGTGAGTGAGCTTCCGAGTGGGCTTTCTGCAGCTCCAACAGAGAGCAACCGGAGCCACCTGTGCCCAGCAAGTTTCCAGCTGTTACTGAGGTGAAGTGCTATAAACACCACATCAAAACAACTGCCCCGTGTTGAGGGTCGAACTCACGACCTTCAGATTATGAGACTGACGCGCTGCCTACTGCGCCAACGAGGCCTGCAAAACATATATATGCATGTATTGTCAGCCTAGGCTCACTTTCACACACCCATTCATTGGTCCTGAAAACTTTGCTAAAGGTATGTGATGCCCACTTGCCCAGCTCACATGGATTGCATGGCAATCAAATAAGTGGATGGTAGGAAAGGTAAGATCTTCTAATCTGCAGCCCCCTGTGACATCTATGGGGGGCGAGAACGGCAAAACCGAAGAAAAATGTGTCTGACATGACAAGTTTAAGTAGATAATAAAGGAAGGAGAAACTGAAAGACGACAAATATCTGATTGCAAGGCATCTCTAACGCTAGTCGTCCATTGTTCCGTCACGTCAACTTAACTCGCCGGATTGGATGCCTAGTGTCGCCGTGTTGCTACTACAGTGGGCGTGTATACGAAGTTGTAGATAGAACATACGGTAGAACGGCTCCGGGGGAAAGTAAATAACTTGTGATTTTAACCAACCGAAGTTTCGGAGTTTCGGAGGGAAATTAATGTGTATAAATCGTCAGCAATGGAACATTATTTCATATTGCACCATGGATGTGGATCTGCGAGCGAGGAGAGTTGCTATTGTGCTGCTGCTGCGACACAGGAGATCTCCTTCTCGCTGCATCACCTGTCCCTGCACCTTTTCTCTGATTTGAAAATGAAACATGAACAAGACATGTTGTGAAAACATGGCCATGGGTGTGATTTGGTTCTTTTGTTGAAATGAATGCCTATCACAATTATTGATAACGTTTAATCCACTACTCCACCTCTGCCCATGAAAGAATTTGATGCACTGGATTGAACCTCTATTCCTTGATGGTCATTACTTTACTGCAAAAGTGGAGATGCTCACAATTGCCTGATGTTTTAGGTGTGTTTATTCGCCTACAATCGTTTTAGCACAGCCATTCTGGCCACTGCTGCTGTTCATTTTGCCCGCAATAGCAATGACATGAGCAATACCCGAAATGTTCAGTGGTGAATAAACAAAGGGAAAAAAAAATACATGATCTACTGTCATTGGGTAACGCACTACGTCTGCCGTGGCAAATTTGCATAAACTTCGAGCGAGCCCAACTTTTTGACGTGCCGCAGGTCCCCCGCTCGCCGTGCCAGAATCCCAGCATGCTTTGCGAGCACGGCGACAACGATCGGCCGGATTTCATTGAAAATTAACTGAATGCGTTGGATACGGCTTGCGTTGACGGAACAATGGACGACTAGCGTAAAAGAGCGATGGTATTACCCAGTACATCTTTTGATTTGCTACCCAACCTACAACCTGTAGCTCACCAGTAAATTTGTTGGTGCACACACTCGCCCCTGGGTGGGCTCGAACCACCAACCTTTCGGTTAACAGCCGAACACGCTGGCCGATTGCGCCAAAGAGACTTGCTGTAGCTGTCTGTGGGCGTGCCCTCGATTATTACCACCTCTCACCCCATCATCAGAGTGTGTGTTCGACTTCTTTATGTTTGTCATAAGGTTGATATCTGCTGAGTAGGTAACAAGTAAAGTAGCACACAACAAGTAGTCAATAACTTCCTGGTGTGACTTGTTAAAGAAAGAGGTTTGATGTCAAACTTTTTCCCAGGTTCCCTCATTAGGTCTCTCAGGCTTTTTGAAATTTTTTTGTTTTGTGAGTGACTTTCATAGCAATATGACAAAAAGGTTCTTTTTTAACTTTGCTTGTGCAATTTTGACAAAAGACAGAGGAGCCTCCAGGTTGAGTCATGCATTACACTGCACTTAAAGGGGAACTCCGGGGCATTTGAAGCGCAATCCCATTGCTAGAGGTTGTCAAATACTGAAAGTAGGACACAGACAGGTGCAAATCTGCGCTCCCTGTGCGGATATTGCGCTGTTTGCGCAGCCTGTCATGCGAGGCTAATACGTGGTGGCTAAGGTGCAAGTGCTAACCCTTCCACGTAAAACAACAACTTGCACACTGCAGAAACGTCACACCACTTTATAAACCATCCGACAATAAAGTCACAAGCCTTACCATCAAAACCATATGCATGGTTCTCACATTACTGGCATGGGGACGTTACAAAACAACTTTATAAACAGCATGTCACTTACCTGTTGTTTGTATGCTCGCGCATGTGAAAGCCCAAAAGAGTCAATGGACGATACTCCCAAATACAAAGCAATTATCTTCTCTAGAAAAACTGCGTTCAAGTATTTAAAACATTACAACAATACATGCCCAGTAATATTGTTGTCACCCTTGGAGAAATATTTTGCCAAGGAGCGTGTATAATGCGTAAGGAAAGATTTTTTTATATTTATATTAATTATATATACATTTATAAATTCGTTCATATTTATATACATTTTTTTTACCCAAAATTTCCCCCATGCCAGATCGCCAAATGCTCCAAGTCCGCGGACAAAAACATTTTGTCCGACAATAGACCATGAAATTTCTCTTTTTCCGTATCATTCGTGGATGCTCATGTCATTTAATGACAAATAGCATTTGTCTTTGCTGCTCAAAATGTTATTAAGCACCGTGTTACACATCAAAGTATCAGAAAAACTTGATCATTCTTTTAGTTTTTAAAAACCACAATGGTCCTAGAGCTGCTGGAAAGAGTTAAGCGAGCCCTTCTCTAAAGAGAAGTAGTAAATCTGCTGGCTGTAAAGTGTTATTTCAAATCAAGTGGTGCGCATAGGATGACTCCTTACAAACCAACGTCCTATTGAATTTGTCACAGGGCTAGATTAAATTGACATTCTAGTCATGTCATTGGAAAACAACAGCACAAATGTCTTTGGTTTACGCTACTAACAGTGCCAAAATCTGGTTCCCTCATTCCCTGACCGGGAATCGAACCCCGGCCGCGGCAGTGAGTGCGCCGAATCCTAGCCACTAGACCATCAGGGTCCCGAAAGCAGTGCACACGGTACAGGTTGCAAGACTGTGGTAAACTCATTCCTCACTGGCAAATTAATTGGCATAGTGCATTGTACTGAAGTTGTGAACATTTTAGCCTTAGATGAAAGCAATTGTGCGCATCTGGAGAATGAATCCAAGCAAGCACAAGTTTCACGCTTTAGACTTCTCTCTTATTTCAGGGAGAAATAGAAAGATTCCTGAGTAAGAGTGAGTGTGTCATAGCCCTGCAAGAAAAACAGTTGATAGATGACTAAATAAGGGTCTGTCAGGGTATTGGTGGTATAGTGGAGAGAATAGCTGCTTGCCAAGCCGTTGATGGGGGTTCGGTTCCTGGCCAATGCATTCTCCACTCATTGTATAATTAGCTTTCAAATGTACCTTGCTATCTCTACCTCTGCTCAGACAATGGGTGTCTTGTAGGGAAAACACAGTCTCAAGCTAATGCACTCTAGCAACTCTTCAACCAAAGGAAGCATTTCTTGCTATGACTCTTCAGTTAAAGTAATGGTCTGTTTTCTCATGTGCATTCTAAGTTCCTCCTCTACAAAGCAAGTGGGGAAGATTAGATTCCACAGTGCCGTACGACACAAAAAACGGGCCTCCCTCAAACTCCATCCAAGACGGACGGACGGATGGACGGCCAGCACCAGCCAGATCACCAAATGGTTCAAGTCCGCGGACAAACACATTTTGTCCGACAATAGACCATGAAATTTCTCTTTTTCCATATCATTCGTGGATGCCCATGTCATTTAATGACAAATAGCATTTGTCTTTGCTGCTCAAAATGTTATTAAGCACCATGTTACACATCAAAGTATCAGAAAAACTTGATCATTCTTTTAGTTTTTAAAAGCCACAATGGTCCTAGAGCTGCTGGAAAGAGTTAAGCGAGGCCTTCTCTAAAGAGAAGTAGTAAATCTGCTGGCTGTAAAGTGTTATTTCAAATCAAGTGGTGCGCATAGGATGACTCGTTACAAACCAACGTCCTATTGAATTTGTGACAGGGCTCGATTAAATTGACATTCTTGTCATGTCATTGGAAAACAACAGCAGAAATGTCTTTGGTTTACGCTACACACAGTGCCAAAACCTGGTTCTCTGATTCCCTGACCGGGAATCAAACCCCGGCCGCGGCGGTGAGAGCGCCGAATCCTAGCCACTAGACCATCAGGGACCCGAAAGCAGTGCACACGGTACAGGTTGCAAGACTGTGGTAAACTCATTCCTGACTGGCAAATTAATTGGCATAGTGCATTGTACTGAAGTTGTGAACATTTTAGCCTTAGATGAAAGCAATTGTGCGCATCTGGAGAATGAATCCAAGCAAGCACAAGTTTCACGCTTTAGACTTCTCTCTTATTTCAGGGAGAAATAGAAAGATTCCTGAGTAAGAGTGAGTGTGTCATAGCCCTGCAAGAAAAACAGTTGATAGATGACTAAATAAGGGTCTGTCAGGGCAGTGGTGGTATAGTGGAGAGAATAGCTGCTTGCCAAGCAGTTGACCAGGGTTCGATTCCTGGCCAATGCATTCTCTGCTCCTTGTATAATCAGCTTTCAAATGTACCTTGCTATCTCTACCTCTGCTCAGACAATGGGTGTCTTGTAGGGGAAACACAGTCTCCAGCTTAATGCACTCTAGCAACTCTTCAACCAAGGAAGCATGTTTTGCTATGACTCTTCAGTTAAAGCACTGCTGCTCAATTTCAGCCACTTTCACAGTCATGATGGATTACAGAGTTCCATTCAGAGCCAACTTATTCCTGGTCTTGGTTTTATTGAGCCCCACCATGGAAAAAACCCTCTCTGCATCAGCATTTCAGGGCGGCAGAACTAATACCATTTGGCAATTCTAGATATCCTTGGGAATCTGCTCACACCTTTGAAAAAAATTAACCACGGAAGCCTAATTACACTCCTACATATTTTTCATTTTTCATTAAGTTGCTCATGTCAAAGGGTGTGTGCTGAATATTTAGGCCTACTACTCCAACGAACACTTTAATCGGCAGGTCTTTTACAAAGAGTAGGAAAACTATGGTAACTAATAAAAGATTAAAATAAATGAAGATATGACCTGCTGACGATTCTGACGGTTCTCTTCCACCTCCAGCTCGTTTACAACTTCTGGACGCATTCAGAGCATAATAGTTGCATTCATGGAACGCGTGCTTGCAGCTGAAAGCTATTTCAGACCTCACCCGGCAACAAGAAATTCTGTTTTCTGATTGGCTGAGAAATTCCATTTTGTGATTTGCCGATGGGTTGCCAAATCAAGACAACTGTACCAGAGCTATAGTTCTTAGCTGTACAAGCGCACAGTAACCTGCCAGTGATTCGTTTATAGTATAGGCCATTAGAATTTCTGTGCGACGAAGTTGATCATTTCTCAGCGTGAGAAATGGCATGTGTGGCGTGTGAGCGTGTGAACTTGTTGAAATGCGTGTGTCTCACGCTCATTGCGTGAGACTTGAGAGCCCTGATAAAGTATTTTTATGAGCCCTGGATAGAAGCATTTTTGAACAGGGAAACATAACATCCTGTATTAATGTTAAGACCTTTATTTTATAAGCAAGACAGGAAGTGGTTCTGTGGTTGACCTGGAAGTGAAGGTGAGGATTAAAGGTTAAAGGAGCCAGCCAATGTTGAACGCCACGTGTGGTTCTTTTGTTTTCTTCAGTAAATAAAGTCAAGACGACCCTCTGTTACATTTTTAACTTTTTTATTAATTCATCTATAAAATACACGGCTTACATCATCTTATATACATTTTAAAGGCGCATTTTTACTTTTTATAATATTAAGGGGCTTTGGTAAAGGAAAGAAAATCTTTATGAAATACAAAAAATCTGGGTTTTACATTCATATATTTACATTTATGTATGAAATATTTTCTGAATAATACTATGTTATTGACCAGAAAGTCCCATTCACTATTAACCATCATAACACCATAAATAATGTCTTTTAGGGAGAAGGGTTGGAGACGGATCCCCGTGTGCAGCCAGTCATGTACATCAATCCAGAATGTTGAAAACATACAATGAAAAAACAAGTGATCAGAAGTGTCATCCTCTCCACAAAACACACATCCATCCGATTCACAACCAAATCTCCGTCTCAGTAGCTCTCCGGATGGATAAACACCATTTAGGATTTTAAAGTGAATTTCTTTTGCTTTGGGATTAATGGGGAATTTTAAATATTTAGAACGCAACGAATATATGTCTTCTTTGGAGAAACTTTGTTTAATGGAGTTACGAAATGACAATAAAGGGTGCGTGATGTCATCAAATATCTTTCTAATTGTTTTTATTAGGAATCTTAATAGTCTTAAAATGACAATTTCCAACAAAGAAGAAGTGGAACATTAGGAGTGATGTCAGTGGAATTGGAAACAATCCCTTGAATTAAATGTAAAGTAGGTTTAGGGATGGCTTTTATTATGGATACAAAGAAGTTTCGATTGATGATCAGATTATATTTGAGGCAAAAATGTTCATATGTCTACGTGACTTCCGCATTCCTTTCTTTCTTTGGATGTCTGTGGGGGTGTCGCTGTCCAAGATGGCGGCCCCACGGCTCGTCAGCGCCAACAGACAGTAGCGGTACTATATAAGTAAGCCTATTATGAATATTAAAATACGCTGAATCAAGTGTCCCGTATCATGCCTACATATGACGTTTGCAGGAAAAAAAATCCGGTGAAAATCAGTTTAATATTCAGCGAGTTATGATTGATTAAATGCGCTGACACTTCACTGCGCCAGCCAGCCAGATTACACTGAGTGGAGCTGATGACCGGTCCAAGATGGCGGCCCACGGCTCGTCTGCGCCAATAGACAGTAGCGGTCGATGCGGCGTCTATTCTTTACATGTCTATGTGTCTGTGCCATCTCCACTGCTCTTCATTCTGTACACCGATGAGTGCAGATCAACACACTCCAACTGTCACTTGGTTCAGTTTGCTGACGATACAGTTCTCCTGTCCCTCCTGTCCGGCCCCTCCCTCCATCATGGACCCGCTCTTCAGCAGTTCATAGAGTGGTGTGACTCTTCCTGCCTGGAGCTGAATGTCAGCAAAACTAAGGAGATGGTGGTGACCTTCTCTAGCAGCCAAAGGGAACTGGCGGCGGCTGTCCCCACTATGATCCACGGTTCTCCGGTCGAGACAGTTGAGGAATATAAATATCTGGGAACCATCCTGGGTTGCTAACTGAGGTTCTCTTCCAACACAGAAGAGATCCTGAGGAAGTGTCACCAGAGGATGTACCTACTAAGGAAACTGAACTCTTTTTCTGTCCGTCAGAACATCTTGTTGACACTCTATTACACATTCATTGAGAGTGTTTTGGCTTTCTCCATATGCGGCTGGTATCACTCCATTACTGTACAGGATAGGAACCGCCTGCATAACATTGTCAAGGTGTGTTCTAAGATTATTGGACTTTCTGTTGGCCATCTGAACACTGTGTACGAGCAGCCGGCTAGTGGCCTGGCTCGTCGAATTCTCAAGGACCCGACTCGTGCTGTGTTTCCGGCTTTTGAGCAGCTGCCATCTGGTTGCAGGTTCCGCTGTCCAGCCTGTAAGACCCAAAGGAGGAGAGCAACCTTTGTTCCCAGTGTTATTCTCCTCTTGAACTCTAAGAAGTCAAAGACAGTCACTACAACTTAGGTCTTCTTGTACAATACTCTAGTGCAATATCTCATGTCCTGATGTGCAATATTACAATATCACCTTGACACTTTAACTACGATGTCACTTTAATCACATTGTCATTTTAATTTTATCGACGCCTTATTTTATTTATTTGCAAAATATATATATATATATTTTTTTGTCACTCCCTTTTGTGTTTTTATTTTCTTTGTGATTCCATTTTCTTGTTCTTCTTTTAATGTACCGCTCTTCGTCCTTCTAATTGCCCTTCGGGGATAAATAAAGTTTTTTCTGATTCTGATTCTGATAAAAGCCATCCCTAAACCTACTTTACATTTGATTCAAGGGATTGTTTCCAACCCCACTCACATCACTCCTAATGTTCCACTTCTTCTTGTTGGAAATTGTCATTTTAAGACTATTAACACATTGACTACCAGCGGTTTTTACAGAATTATGTAGTAGAATCCCAGCGTTGTAAACCATTTTTTTGACGTTTTTTGTACAGTCACAGCATATTATGTGATAGGGCCACTGAAACATGTTATGGCTCGTTTGAAAGCTGAGACCTTAAACTCTTTGTGGGTCAAAACTGCGTGTCTCTAGGTGCCGCCATTAGCGAGCTATCCTTAGCTAAACCAAGGGGGGTCTCCACCAAAATCAACAACTAGCTGAGATCGGGGCTTTTGTTGTGAAACGTGCGCTCTGTCAGCCTGTCGCACTTTAAATACATATCCGAGTCAGAGGATTTGCGTGATTGGCGTAATGATCAAAATGTCCAGATGATGACACCAGTTTTTGACTGCCATCTATGTCAGTTCTGTTCATCACATAATTACAAAAATCACAGAGAATGTGCATTAGAATGTATAGATTCAGAATCCATAAAAAAAACGGAAAAACGTATTTTTACCATGTGGGAGCCAACGCATGGGCAGTAAAAACGTAGTTTTACGTGACTTGGGAGTCAATGGGTTAAGACTGATAAATCTGATGTAGCAATCAGATTTAACATATTTAAAACTCAACATATTTAAAAATGATTTAACAGAACTATATATGATGCCGTTACACAACTCAAACTATAATTTATTTTCCATCCTAATGCCTACACTGAACTGTCAACTTCGATATAGATTTCTGAGTTTACGGGGTGCACTTGAATGCACCATAAAACCGCGCACACGCTTTACTGTACGACGCGATGTAAACGGGAACTCGATTTTCAAGTGTAGCTAGCGCGCCGTGCCTCTCCGAAGCGCAGATGGCGTGACCGCAGTGAAACATCCTGGGTTGGGACAAACTTAAGAGTAGGCCCTATTCGTATTTCAAAATCCGCATTTTAGTACAAGACACGATTTCGGTTATTGCACAGCCCTTGACACACCAACAAATCTCAGACAAACCTCGACCAAGCAAGAGCGCATCAGGAGACGTAGCCTGGCTACAAACAGCCCTTGCCCTGACAAAGCTTTCAAACATTGCCAGGCTATGAAACGACGGGCAAGAGTGAACGAGCAGCAACCCCAGAAATTTTTTGAGGGCTTTTGTGCCTTTAATGGATAGGAAAGTTCAGACAGACAGGAAGCAGGGGCCGAGAGAGGGGGAACGCACATGACACTGACGTGATGAATGAAGGTGAAATGCTGTTTCAAAAAGCCTTTCCTTTCAAGATACTTTTAATAATTTGAGGAACTAATGTTAGCTAAACCTTGGTCCAGCAGAGTGTTGGCCAGGGCTAGCGAGCTAAGCTAACGTTAGCTAGCTAGACAACTTCGCTAGGTAGCTAGAGGCCAAAGTCAACCACATAAAACAAACAAAAAAAATCGCTAAAAACATTAAAAAAGAGAACATTCTATCGACCGAAACTTAACTTACCGTAGAAAGAAGAGACTTGGAAGACAAGTGTGACTGCAGTCTGAGTGCTGACTCTGAGGGTAAATCCAGAGTGATTCTCAGAACGACGGAGTTCTTTCACTATCAGGAAAGAACTGCAGGGGAAGTTCATTTTGATCAATTCTGAGTAAAATGAATAGTAACCCCTGTTAATTTACACCAACACTAAAAAAAATAACACTGACACATTTGCTGCGCAGTGGAGCACTCCGGATGGGTGTCACTGTGGGTCCCTGCTCTCTCGCTTGGGAGTGTGAAGGGTGTGACAGAGATTTGGTCTGAAGGTCTCCATGGTAACCTCGGTTCTAATACGTCACAAAGAGCTCACAAATTATGTGATGATAATGCCTCAACGACACACGTCAATGTAAAACACCTGCATGACACGTGATTAATACGTCATAACACATCATTAAACGTCAGAGGCGAAAGTTTATAAATAGGACCCAGAGATATCAACAGCTTTGTGTTGGGAGGTTGTGGCTCCCCTCCCTCAGGGAGCAGGTTGAGAGGCTGATGGCAGATGGGCGTTGAGTCTCGGCTGCCAGGACAGCAGTCAGGCTCTTTCCATGCGTACAGTATGAGGCTGGAAGCGTCTGCTCCGCACTCGCAAGTCAGGCTTGTGTTGTGGACGGGAGCCCCCGGAATTGGTTGCGTCTTGGTCTCGGTCCTCTCATGTCCTTCTGGTCCCTGAGTACGTCTTTTGTGTTAATTCCAAACACAATCATCTGAGGCTACAGCAGTGCCCGCTGTCACTGCCGTGCATTATTAGCCTCCATCACAACAGCTGGTCTCACTTTTCCATGGCAAGGAAACGAAACCAAATCATCACGGGTCCAACACATCACTTGTCCACTTCACTAGTGGGACCTGCTAGTAGGTTTTAAAGGGGGAAAAACTGAGATCGGGTTTAAGTATTACGTTAACCTGCTGAGTCTTGGAAATAACTCTAAAATAATTTTAACTCCTCGGCAGGAATATCTCTGCAGCTCTCTCATCCAGAGGATCTACAATCATGCATGTGTTTGTAACATAGCAGAGGGTGTATTCTTTCTAAAGTCAAGCATATTGCCTTTTGTGCACTCTGAGATGTTTAAAGCTCAGATTAATATCAGAGCTGAGATTTAGAAACACGTGGAACATTCTGTATTTCCTCTTTTGTCTGTTGAGGAGCTGCTAAATATCAATGGTTCAGTATTTGTAGCACATGCGCGTGCACGTAAACACATTCACTTATAATATCGTGCCCTCATAAATTCACAAACACTTACACACACGTGCACAGACACACACACACACACACACACTCACAACGGCCTACAACCACCACACGCGGGCAAACTCGTGTGTTGGTGTGTGTTCCTGCAGATCTTTCAGTCAAACCTGAAGCTGATTGGTAAGATAAGAAAGCTGGGAAAGCCTTGGCAAAATAAAAGAACGTTCATTTTTAAACGAATTTTACTAAGTGGACTCAAGAAAAAAGTTTTAGTGTATTTCTAAAATATACCCTGTATGTCACAGCCTGTGGGTTTTTGCTTCCATTTGTCATACTTGGTCATTTTGATTTCAGGAATCTGGGTTAGTTCCGTTTGGGTCATGCTGGATCTCTGTTTCGTGTCCCTTTGTCTTCTTCCATTTACTCAGTTATACTCTTGTTTTCTGCTCAGCCTGTAAAACTGGCTTAAGTTAGCCAAAGACCACCACCTGTCCTGTGTTAATCATCAGCCTCCTCAATATGAATGCTCTCAGTTTCCTTTTTTCATAGCCAGACCCTCATTGTTGTTGTTCCCTTCTTGTGAGTTTGTTGTCAGTTTTGTGTTCCAGCTCTGCTCGATGTCTAGTTTTGTCTGAAGTTTTCATTTTTGGTGATTTCCTGTTTTGCATTAAAAGTACGCATTTGTCATACTGTCCCGTGATTTAGTACAACAAATAGATCTTTCGAGAGTATAAATCATGTTATCATGTACTCTAAGAGTACCTCTGGTGTGAGAGCAGTAAACTTTAAGGTAACTACTAGTTATGTTTAGGTTTTATTTTGTACTGTAGCTGTACATACTGTGAGCTACACCACAGCTGACTGCTTATACCTCATTATATAGTCATATACTGTATACATGGACCACTTTGGTATTGCCCTTGAGTATAATCCAGGGTTTTATACCTGAAGCTGTGCCATAAATCCACTATCAGTGGACTACACATACGAATTCATAGACCGACTTGGAATTATTAGGAAGTTTATTTCTAAGAGTTCTGTGTTGAAGCAGTGCTGCACACTTAGAAGACGGTACATTGGGTTTAATTCATTTTCAATTCATTTTTATTTATATAGCGCCAAATACAACAAATGTCATCTCAAGGCACTTAGATAATAAAGTCCAATTCAAGCCAATTGGAATTCAATTAATTGTAATCATAATTATTCATAAAATAATCCAATTTGTTTATATAGAGTCAATTCAAAAACAATTTCCTAGCTAAGGAAACCAACAGATTGCACTGAAAACTTTTTCTTTTCTGGGAACCTCAAGTAAACCTGCAGTTTGGGAACGAAGTGCTCTGTTAGGAAAATATCTTACAATGAGATCTTTAAGATATGATGGAGCTCGGTCATTAAGAGCTTTATATGTAAGGAGAAGAATCTTAAATTCTATTCTGAATTTAACAGGGAGCCAATGAAGAGAAGCTAAAACTGGAGAAATATGATCTCTCCTGTTAGTTCTCATCAGAACTCTGGCTGCAGCATTTTGGATCAGCTGAAGGCTTTTCAGAGAATATGTGGGACAGCCCAATAATAAAGAATTACAGTAGTCCAATCTTGAAGTAACAAATGCATGGACTAGTTTTTCTGCATCACTCTGAGACAAGATGTTCCTGATTTTAACAATATTACGAAGATGAAAGAAGGCAGTCCTAGAAACCTGTTTTATATGCGAGTCAAATGATAAGTTCTGGTCAAAAATAACTCCAAGGTTCCTCACTGTAGAACTAGAAGCCAAGGAAATACCATCTAGAGTAACTATATAGCTAGACAATCTCTCCCTGAAGTGCTCAGGTCCAAAGATAACGACTTCAGTTTTGTCTGAATTTAAAAGCAGACAGTTCTGAGTCATCCAGGTCTTTATGTCTTTAAGACATGCTTGTAGTCTGACCAACCTATTGGGTTCATCTGGTTTTATAGATACCTCCTTGAACAGTCTGGTTGGGATTGGGTCTAAAACACAAGTTGATGGTTTAGAAGAGACTATTGCTGTTGTTAGCTCAGAGAGATCAACTGGACAGAAGCCGTCTAAATACAAATCAGGTTCTAAAGATACTTCTAAAGCTGCTGTACTTGATGATACATCACTGAAAATAGTGGGAAGGACTCCATCAATCTTCTCTCTGATAGAAACAATTTTATTAATAAAGAAGCTCATGAATTCATCACTGCTGAGAGTTAAAGGAATACCTGGCTCAGCAGAGCTCGGACTCTTAGTCAGACTGGCTACAGTGCTGAAAAGAAACCTGGGATTGTTCTTATTCTCTTCTATCAATGATGAATAATAAGCAGTTCTAGCTTTACGAAGGGCTTTCTTATACGTTATTAAACTATCTTTCCAGACTAATTGAGATTCTTCTTAATTAGAGGAACGCCACTGTCTCTCCAGCTTTCTTGCAGTCTGCTTTAAAGCACGCAGCTGTGAATTGTATCAAGGAGCCAACCTCTTCTGACTGATTACCTTCCTTTTCAGAGGGGCAACATTGTCCAGTGCTGTACGCATTGTCAACAAGAGAGTCAAGTGCTGCTGGAGTAAAGTTTAGGTAGTCGTCCTCTGTCATATCTGCACATGGCAGTGAAGAAAAGGATGATGGAATTAACTCTTTAAATCTGGTTACAGCATCCTCTGATAGGCACCTTCTATACGTAAATTTCTTCTCAGAAACTGTATAGTCAAGTAATGTAAACTCAAAGGTTATCAGAAAATGGTCAGATAAGACAGGGTTATGAGGGAACACTGTTAACTGTTCACTCTCAATGCCATAAGTCAGCACAAGATCAAGGGTGTGAAGATAGCTGCCACTCCTCCTCCTCTGCCTGTGGTTCGAGGAACGTGAACATTTAAACAGTCAGAGGGAGTTGCTTCATTAATGCTAACATGATCCTCCTGCTGCAGCCAGGTTTCTGTAAGACAAAATATATCAATGTGATGATCACAAATCAACTCATTCACTAACAGAGACTGCGAAAGGAGAGATCTGATATTCAGCAAACCACATTTAATAGTTTGATGTTTTTGTTCAGTTAAAGTTTTTGTTTTAATAATTTCTTTTTTCCCAAGAGGATTTCCTCCTTTTGTGTTAATTGATTGGGGGGGTAGCAGCAGGTGGGAAGCTGCAGAGAAGTGTGTAAGACTACAACTCTGCATCCTGGTCTGAGCCCTGGGTTGTCATGTTTTAGGGTGGCAAATAAATTCATCCATATTTCTAGAAATGAGAGCTGCTCCTTCCAAAGTGGGATGGATGCCGTCTCTCCTCATCAGACCAGGTTTTCTCCAGAAAGATTGCCAATTATCTCTGTAGCCCACAGAAATAGAATGTAATAGAAATGTAAGACAGGATTTAATCATCTTAAAAATATTGCCAGAGTTCACCCATTTCTCTCTCTTGCCAGCACGGAGGTGCTGATGCATGCTTTTATTTCTAGTAGAATAGATTGCAATGCCCTGCTCTCTGGTCTTCCCAAAAAAAAGTATTTCTTACCTACAATTACTACAGAATCAGCTACACATGCTGACGAGGACCAGAGGGCGGGAACACATGACCAGGTTTAAAACCGCTGCATTGGCTCCCCGTCCGTTTGATTTTAAGGTTCTTTCAGTTGTTTATAAATGTCTTAATGGTCTTATTTTTCTGATCTGCTTTTAAATTATTGGCCCTCGCGGACCCTGAAGTCCTCTGGTACCGGCCTTTTAGTTGTTCCTAAAGTTGGAACAAAAACTTATGTTGAGACGTCGTTCCATTATTATGGACCTGCCACAGAACCTCAGGGCTGCAGAGACGGTTTTTAAAAAGAGGCTCAATACCTACCTTTAGTTTAGCTTTCAGCTGAATTTTATTTAATTTATTAATTTGGGTTTAGTTTACTTTCATCCATTATTTTAAACAGGGCTGGGCGAGTCAACTTGTTATTATCGCATTAACTCATTCATTAGACACCGAGAGGTGGAGGTGTCGATCACATTGTACCTCAAATAAAATTATATCCAAGACTTGTGGTAAGAAGTAGAATGATTTAAAAGTGAATAAAGCTGTAAGCAGCAGGAGGAAGCAGAGACGTCTGCAATCTTCAGAAGCAGGAAGTAAAAACCATTGCAGGCGCCTACATCTTCTTCACCATTTAAAAAGGAGTTCTGGCATAATATTTTTCTTTCAGATGACTCCACGAGCCAAACTAAAAATTCAGAGACAGCTGTACACAGTTTTAGCTTCAACAGTCACTGCTCCTCCATTTACAAACATCACAAGAGGTTTCTCCCTGGTTCCCTTCCTTAGGAAGGCCTTGGACAGCCACCCTTCCATCGAGAAAAATAAATAAATTATTCAGAGCCAAGGAATTGGTTTCAGCAGCACACATTGTACAATACCACTGTTTTATTTAAAAAGAGGTTCAGGCTGGCAAGTTAGACAGCCTGAACCGCCACTGCTGCGGCAGCTTCTTCCGTCGGATTGGCGGCGGCAACCGCCACTGCTTCTGTCGGATTGGCGGCGGCTTCTTCCGTGGGACTGGCGGCGACAACCACCACTGCAGCTTCTTCCGTGGGATTGGCGGCAGCAACCGCCACTGCTGCTTCTTCCGTGGGATTGGCGGCGGCAGCTTCTGTCGGATTGGCGGCGGCGACCGCCACTGCTGCGGCAGCTTCTTCCGTGGGATTGGCGGCAGCAACCGCCACTGCAGCTTCTTCCGTGGGATTGGCGGCGGCAGCTTCCGTGGGATTGGCGGCAGCGACCGCCACTGCAGCTTCTTCCGTGGGATTGGCGGCGGCGACCGCCACTGCAGCTTCTTCCGTGGGATTGGCGGCCGCCACTGCTGCGGCAGCTTCTGTCGGGGCGGCGGCCGCCACTGCTGCGGCAGCTTCCTCCGTCGGATTGGCGTCGGCGACCGCCAGAGAAACATTCACTTCTCTTTTAGCCTTCAGATTTACTTGTGAGATGTCAGCTTGCTTATATTTCATGTTGCCAATGGATGCAGCAGCTTTAACTGCTTTGCTTTCCATTAAGACTGCAAAGAAGTTCAAAAGTGGATTAAGAAATATAGACAAGTTAGCCATAAACAGAAAATGCAAATACTTCAGACCTGCCCCAATATATGGCATTAAACTCAGTTTAGTCACTTTTCTTGCAGTGTGACAAAGCTTTAAAGGGCTTTACCATATCCTGACACGTACTATACAACTATGCAGAAGTCAAGTAGACAGCAGCAGATTGAAACGGGTCACTGTTCAAACAGAAGTCTTATGAAAACCATTTTCCAGTCAATGCTCAAACGCAGTTTATAAAGTTTCACCATCCAAGGAAGACTCAAACTCATTTTGCATACCTTCTTTTGAGTTCTTCCCCAACATGGAATCCATTGGCTGGACAAGTTCAAGGGGTTTCCTTAAAGACAAGTCTATGACACAGAAGGCATCGAGTTACTATGAAAACCTACAGCTTTAAAACATTTCTTACAGCTGTCCTTACCGCTTTGCTTTTTCTGAACCTCACTGGCAGCTCCATGATTCATCCCAACTATTGGCCAACATGATCCTATGGAGAGAGCATATTTTGCACAAATGCTAATCGTGAGACAGAACAACAGACACAATCCAGTTTTAGGACTTAACACCAATAAGAGCAGACAAAATGCAAAACCTTTGGCCAGCCAAGCCGTCAGCACAGAAATCAGCAGGACTCCAACAGCTCCCATTGTTCCAGTCAGCAAACAACATCCCAACCCACCTGTGAGGTTTAAATCAGCTCCTCGTGGAGGTGACACAGCTGTTGCTCATCAGGTATAATTAGATTTAGAAGATTCAGGGCTCATTCAGATAATAGTGAATTAAAAATACCAAAAGTGGATTTAAATAGTAGTATTGAGGATTTTAATCTTTATATATGTAATGCTATTGTAGAAGTGGCTAGTCAAACTATAAGGATAAAAGGTGGGAAAAAGGAAAGGAAGTTGGTACCATGGTGGACAATAGAATGTACTGCAGCTATTGAAGAAACAAAATAAAGCCTTTAAAGTATTAAAAAGAAATCATAGCCCTCAGAATTTGAATGAATACAAAAAATTGCAAGCAAAGGTAAGAAGAACTGTTAAAAGTGATTAAAAGAATGAAAGGAATTAAAAGAGTGAATGGATGTCCAATATTAAATAATGGAGAAACAACAGCAGTGAAAAATAAAGATAAGGCAGAGATGTTGAGAAAAGTGTTTGTTAGAATTCATAGTTCTGAAAATATCAGTGTAGTAGGGCAAGAAAAGACAATTCTGGAAAATAAGAAGTTATTGGAGAAAATGGTCGAATCGAATGATTTATTGAATATGTCATTTACAATAATGGAATTGAATAGGGTAGTTTAAAAATATAAATGATACGCTCCAGGAAAGATCAGATTTGTTATGTAATGGTAAGTCATTTAAGCGAATTTTCTAAAAATATTTGATAGGAATTGTATAATAGAATTTGGGAGGAGGGAGAATTACCAAAAAGTTGGAAAGAAGCTGTGGTTATACCAATTAGAAAGCCAGGAAAAGATGAATCAAAACCAAAAATCTAAAATTATAGACCAAGAGCTTTAACATCCAATATATGTAAAATAATGGAGAGAATGATAAATGAAAGATTGTTATATTATATAGAAAGTAAAGGACTTATATCAAAGTATCAAAGTGGATTTAGGAGAGGGAGAAGTACAATGGATCCAGTAATATGTCTAGAGAATGAAATAAGAAAGGCTCAAGTAAATAAAGAGAGTGTTGTAGCAGTATTTTTTTATATTGAAAGAGCGTATGATATGATGTGGAGAGAAGGGTTATTAGTTCAAATTAGAAGAATGGGTATAAATGGTTGTATGTTTAAATGGATTAAAAAAAATTTAGAAGGAAGAAAAATACAAGTGAGAATAGGGAAGGAATATTCTGAGAATTTTAACATAGAAAGCACAGTTAGTCCATTATTATTTTCTGTGATATGTTTAAGGCCTCTCACCAGAAGAGCACCTAAAAGATTTCTGAGGAGTGTGGACATAAATCCCGCCACATTTTACCTGGAAAGCAAGCCCTTTATAATTTGACCTAATTTGCCTTCCACATTTGGGTATATACTGAAGAGATTGTAATAACCCCAGCCCTAAATTTGACTTGTCCTAAGTGCAATTGCTTTTGTTTCGCCTAATTTTAAATCAAACAACCTCAAACATCCCTACATGAAACCACATTTAGATAATAATGATTCTATTTTTGTGAAAGGGGGATGAATTCATACCCTCTGTACACATAGCCTAGCTTTACATTAACCTGTTTTATTAATGTTTGCAGATGACTAAGACAGGGAAACCTGATGCTTACTGGAGGGACATCTGTGTAAAATATGCCCAGGGCCAATACCACTTCTCTACTGGCAAACGTCCAGGGGCCAAGAAGTGGAAAAGGGCCCTGGAGAAAATTGATGCTTGTCCCCTGCAGAACCACACAAAGGATCTGTTCGGGGGAAGCCTTCTGTGCTCCTGTGGGTTCCACAAGGTAGGTGAAATGATTTACTAAGTCCTGGTAAGCCACTGCAGCATGTGGATTTATTTATTGAACAATATATATCTGCACAACTCTGGAGAAAACTGTGAGTGTAGGATTCTGAGTTGCATGTAGTACAGCCTAGTCAGCCAAGGAGGAGGAAATAGTCCACCGCTACACAGCTCTCCATGCCATGGACAAGAAGCCTTCAAGGTACAAAATAGTAATTATTTTGTGCACCAGAATTAAACATACATTCCATGGGCTGAATGAAGAATATGGATGACTCTTTCACCATTTAGCTACACCCAGAAGGCTAGGAAGAAAGCGCGGGCATCAGGAGGACCGTGGAGAGCACCGAGGAAGCCGAGTGGCTCTGCTCCTGGACAGCAGGCGGCAGAGAGGTGCTTTCTATCATTTTGGTTCAATGCAAATCATTGACTAAGAGACAGCACATGTTATTAAGTGTAAATTACTTTATTGCAATCCCTACTGACATTGTCACTTGGTTCTTCGTGGCTTTACAACCTTGTTCACGGTCCAGATCATATCACACTTCTCTCCCACAGACTGTACATGACTCACGGCCAAGCAGCCCGGGACCCCGAAGTCCACAGGGTCAGTGAGTGTGTCTGCCTCAGACTAGTGATGTGTCGGTCGCGAACGATCCGGCTCTAAGAGCCGGCTCTTTGAAGTGAACGACAGGAACTGGCTCCACAATGGGAGCCGTTTTGGGATCCTATTTGGGAGCCGTTTTTTTTTTTCTTTCAGTATCTCGCTGTCTCGCTTGTGCTCTGCAAGTGCCACAGAGCCGACAGTTTTGTCCCCACGTCGGTTTTTTTGTCCTTGATACCTCGCTGTCTCCCCCCCCCCCCCCCTCACTCTGCTCAGCTTCTGCCAGTGCTAGACGGAGAGTTTTTTTTCCTCGGTCTCCACTGCCCTCATGGAAGCGTGTGCTCCACACATCTGACTAATCACACGCAGCTTTCAATTAATAAGGTGACGGGGCTGCTTTTATACTTTTTCGTACTGTGGTGGGTATTTGTATTTAACACAGTGAGTTCTTCATCTCTAGTGGTTCAAAACTTGTGTTGTTCACATGTTTTTTATCCTTCATAGTTTTATACTTTAATTTAATAGCACTGAAAGTGATACTTGTATTATGGTACCTTTTTGTTATGAAGCTGCTTTAATACTTTTTCGTACTGTGGTGAGTATTTGTAATACAGTGAGTTCTCCATTTCTAGGCCTAGTAGTTCAAAACTGGTGTTGTTCACATGGTCTCTTTTATCCTTCATAGTTTTATACTTTAATTTAATAGAACTGTATTTGATATTTGTATTGTGGCACCTTTTTTGTTATGAAGCTGCTTTGATACTTTTTCGTATTGTGGTGAGTGTTTGTATTTTATCTGTTTAATTTATTTTAAGTTATTTTTGTGGAAGTGGTGCTATTTTGTGATAATTTAATTGGTTATAATAAAACTTTTATTTATAAAGCACTGTTATGCAGCATTTTTACTCATCATAAGTGCTTAACAATGTCAATAATGAAACAAAATGTTATAAAATTAGGTTTAAGCTATTAATAATTAATAATGTAAAAATATATATGGGGAGCCGTTTGGGAGCCGAAAGAGCCGGCTCTCCACAGTAAGAAGAGCCATTAGAGCCGCATCTCGAAAAAGAGCCGAAAATCCCATCAGAGGTTTGTAGCAGAGTGGCGCAGCGGAAGCGTGCTGGGCCCATAACCCAGAGGTCAATAGACCAAAATCATCCTCTGCTATGTATACATTTTCAAATCAAACTCGACATCTCTCATTAAAAAACCTGGAAAAGACGATGTAACACTCATAGCATCACAATTGACACTTGACCAACTCTGAAAACCTTTCAACACACTCTTAATTAAAACTCGTTTGGTGTGCTCACGAGTGTTCTCCAAAGTCCACTTTTCTGATATAAGTAAAAAATAAGAATTATTGTTGTCAAAAGACTGAAATCTTTCACTTTTGTTAAATGGATTAGAGGATCGTTTACCCGATCTCTTTAAGTTGTGTTTTTTATTTTGAATAGTCACGTGGATAAGGCACTGGTCTCCTAAAGCTGGGCATACACTGTGCAATTTTTGGCCCGATGTCGACAAGACTTTCACTCGTGCGACTATTTTGGAGATCGGACCAAGTTTTGGCTCAATCGTGCGTCTCGCATCGTGTGGTATACATGGGGTAACAACAAACGATTAAGCCCTCCCGACCACCTCCCGATCGTTCGGATGAAAATCAAACTTGTTTGAAATCCTGGTCGCCGCTCGTGAGGCTCTCGCACAGTTGAAGCAGTTGCACGCGGCGATTGACCTCATTCTGTCACACTACGCAGAGCCAAGCAGAATGTCCAGCAAAGAGGTGTTCTTTTGCTGGGGAGAGGCCGAGTGCTCCTGCTCAATCGTTTCCAGTTGTTGCTTGGCTCTTTTGATATAAATTATCAGAGCCTGAATTTGTACTTGTACCTTCAAAGCATCCTCGGGTGACAGGAACTTCATCCTACGAAAGCGGGGGTCAGGGGCAGCAGCAATGATGGCCACATTTTGTCCATTCTCTTTGAAGCAGACTCAGACTCCCACCTTGCTTTCATCTCTTGGTCTGCAGCAATCTGAAGCAGACCCGTATGTGGTTTTCTTGTAGACTTATGGAGACCCTTCAGCAGTGGAGGTAAAACAGATATTGTGACATAGGACTCTCCACTGAGAAAAACAGTGGCCTGAGGACCTGCTCCAGTTCCTCTAGTAAGATCCACTGATCATTCCTCAAATCCATGTATTGCTTCCCACGCTGTGTAACGTCTGGGTCAGAAAGTGTTGGGACCACCGGCCACCGTTGTTCCAAAAGGCGACTTACCATGTAGTATGAGCTGTTCCATCTGACAGACACATCCTGGAGCAGGGTATGCTCAGCTGTACCCCACTGTTTTTGTTTCTGTTTCAGCTTGCTGCTAGCCGGCTCACTTTTCTTGAAATGCTTCACAAGAGACCATGCAGCCCCGAGTGTCCTGTCGATCATGGGGTTGTTCTTCAAGGCATGATTTACCACCAACTGAAGCGTATGGCCGGCACAACGATGTGATGCTACCGCATGTTTCTCCTCTAGGATGCGAAGAGCTGCAACAACATTTGCTGCGTTATCATGTACAATCGCCAGTACATCATCTCAAAGGGAGAAATCAAATTTATCTGCCACCATCTCAACCCAAGAGGCAATATTTTCAGCAGTGTGGCGCTCCTCAAGTGGCATTGTAGTTAAGCTAAACGAGGTCAGCTCCTAATTTTCATTAATGAAATGACAGGTGACACCTAAATATGCCTCAGTGGCCAGAATGGTCCAAGCATCAGTTGTTAGGGATAGTTTGGAAATGCTTTTTTTCTAGTTCACTTTTCACTTTGTCCATGGTAACCATATACTTCTTCTCCATTAAGTCAGGAAGTGGCGCCTGGATGGAAGGGTGTATCCTGAGTGGAAAGTGTTTATCATTTCACGGAAGCCTTCACCTTCAACAATCGCAAGGGGCCTCATGTCCTTCACAATCATAGAAACGATCCTGTTTGTGTACACACTAGCCTCCTGGGGTGTGCAAGGTGCCTGGTTCTTTTTATTAAAAAAAAGGTCCGCCACACTGCTTTGCTTACTCCTGTAATGGCAAAAAACATAAAGTACATGAATATTCACAGCAGCAAATCAAAAATATAGCATCGTCCACATCATTGCTGTTATTATGATACATTTAGCTAACAGTAGGCTATACTACAGCCATCTCAGAGGCTCAACTTAAAAAATTATTTATGTAATTTAAATTGTCAACTTGTAATGCGTGTTTACTGCTTGGATCTGGTTGCTACTAGATCGTGGAATTTCGACAGTCAACAGGTAGACTAGAACTACATAATGGCAGAGTATAAAATCCACCGTCCGGTGTTAGCAAATAGATAACACAGAAGAAACATGTCGGGACTGGTAGCGCTAACAGCTTTAAACTAGGCAAACATGGGACCTGTTCTAGTCGTAATTAAAAGACGTAAATTTTACGCCGGGAATATAACTGGACAACAACTCAACAGTCTAACGTAGCATTTATTCAGAGAGGATCTTGAAATGAACAGAACTTACAGTGTTTTGCTGCCATCCTGACGAGCTCCAGGGTGCTTTCGTTTTAAGTGTTCGTGCATCGCTGATGTACTGCTGTGGTACGCCAAATTAAATTTGCATAGTCTGCAAACAACCACATTGTTAGCAGCATTAAGGGTGAAAAATTCCCGGACTTTGGAAGACCGTGTGCGTGATTTTTTAGCTATATGCTCTTCAGTGCTCCAACTACTGCTTGCCGCCGCCATCGTTATGAATTCTTCTTCTTCCGTTTTAAACTAAGGCGTCTACACCGATTGGCGACTCTGGTGCATATTTACTGCCACCACTGGACTGGAGTGAGAGTTCATCTAGTAGGTCGTTTGGAACGGGGACTTCAACCAAAAAAAAAAAAAAATTAGCAACGTATAAAACGCAAATTATTCATGTCGACGAATTTATGACGTCGAATAAGTCGAATACGTCGACTATTTGACCCAGCTCTAGTGCCAAAGCATGCTGAGCTGTTTGATGAGAGATATTACAATTGTATTGTAACTGGTAATCTTGCTGTATAGCACCTCCTACTTTTCGGTTCAAGTTTGACATAGATTTAGTCAGCAGTCAAATGTTCACTCAAGTCTCATCACGCAAAAATACAGAACTCTTGCATCTACCGCCATGAGGGGGCAGCTCGAAGCCACGCTCACTGCCAACAAAAGCCAGGCAGAGTCTCTGTGGCGCAATCTTTTAGCGTGTGTGGCTGTTAACTGAAAGGTTGGTGGTTCAAGCCCACCCAGCGACAATTTTTTATACCAAAAAATCCACTGGCCAGCAACCAGTTGTATGTTTGGTAGCAAATCAAAAGATTCACGGGGTAACTTGTCCCACTGAACCCACAAGTTATCCTTTAAGTCATTTGGTTGACATGCTTGCCAAATTCAAAAAGGCTGAGAGACCAAATGAGGGCAGTTGGGAAAAAATTTGACATTAAATCTCTTTCTTTAAAGCTGCAGTCGGCAGGTTTTCAAAATTAAGAGTCTAAAGTCGGAAAATTCGAACTGATACAACTTTCAGGTCCCTCCCCGAACCTCTAACAAGCTCCGAATCGCCCCCCAAACCCCTCCCCCTCTGTGGACGAGGTTGTGCACGTAAGTTCACACCAGTGTGAGCGCACACAAGCTGTGTGATGACTCACGCTCAGCAGCGTGTGCACAAGCTGTGATTGACAGGTAGGATTCCTCCACCCTAACTTGATTGGTTAAAAACAGTCGGGAGCGCTCGGTTTTTGCAAGCATGATTACAGGCTTCAGAGGGAGCTACAGATTTCGTTATTTTTCCTAAACAGACTATTTAATATTCTACTTCCAGAATCCCATGACAGTTCAAGCTAATATGACTAAAAAAAAGTTGCAGACCACAGCTTTAACAAGTCAGAGCAGGAAGTTATTGACTACTTGTTGTGTGCTACTTTACTTGTTACCTACACAGCAGATATCAACCTTATGACAAACATTAATTAATCGAACACATACTCTAATGAAGGGATGAGAGGTGGTAGTGATCGAGGCCACGCCCACAGACAGCTACAGCAAGTCTCTGTGGCGCAATCGGCCAGCGGGTTCGGCTGTTAACCGAAAGGTTGGTGGTTCGAGCCCACCCAGGGACGAGTGTGTGTACCAACAAATCTACTGGTCAGCAACCAGTTGTAGGTTTGGTAGCAAATTGATAGCTGTAATGGGTAACTTGTCCCACTGAATCCACAAGTTATCCTTTAAGTCATTTGGTTGAGAAGAGTTAAGGTGCCAAGGCATTCTGAGCTGTTTGATGAGAGATATTACAATTGTATTGTAACTGGTAATCTTGCTGTATAGCACCTCCTACTTTTTGGTTCAAGTTTGACATAGATCAGCAGCAGTTCACTCGAGTCTCATCACATAAAAATACAGAACGCTTGCATCTACCGCCATGAGGGAGCAGTCAAGCTCGAAGCCACGCCCACTGCCAACAAAAGCCAGGCAGAGTCTCTGTTGAGCAATGGGTTAGCGCGTTCGGCTGTTAACCGAAAGGTTGGTGGTTCAAGCCCACCCAGGGAAGTTCTGACTTATGCGTATTACGTGAGTTAAAGTAAACATTCTGCTGCCAAAACGCTCTCCTTACGCATTATACACGCTCCTTGGCAAAATATTTCTCCAAGGGTGACCTGTTAAGTGCAGTGTAATGCATGACTCAACCTGGAGGCTCCTCTGTCTTTTGTCAAAATTGCACATGCAAAGTGAAAAAACAACCTTTTTGTCATATTGCTATGAAAGTCACACACAAACAAGAAAAAATTCAAAAAGGCTGAGAGACCAAATGAGGGCACTTGGGAAACAATTTGACATTAAATCTCTTTCTTTAACAAGTCAGACCAGGAAGTTATTGACTACTTGTTGTGTGCTACTTTACTTGTTACCTACACAGCAGATATCAACCTTATGAAAAACATAAATAAATCGAACACATACTCTAATGAAGGGATGAGAGGTGGTAATGATCGAGGCCACGCCCACAGACAACTACAGCAAGTCTCTGTGGCGCAATCGGCCAGCGCGTTCGGCTGTTAATCGAAAGGTTGGTGGTTCAAGCCCACCCAGGGACGAGTGTGTATACCAACAAATCCACTGGTCAACAACCAGGGGGGTATTCCTCGAAAGTAGCTAAAGAAAGCCAGGCTATAGCCAGAAATCGTCGCTTGAACTAGCACCCTCTCCCAATTAAGCCTCAAGTTGCTCCACAAAGACATTTCAGCTACATCTCAGCGAGGCTAATCCAAGCGAGCTTACATAGCCTAGCTTAGTGCGAGTGCACGAGGAACGTAAGAAGCCCTAACGAGTGGATGGTGGAAAAATGGAGATGGCAGAAAAGGAGAGCAAGACAACAGCTCTAATTTTTTCGGCAGCCGAATAAATAATGCTGATGGAGCTGTATGAGGATTTTAAAAGTGTCATCACCAGAAATGGTAATACAGCTGCGATCAAAAAAGCGAAGAAACGGCATGACTAACAACTGCAGACAGACTAAACGCCTAAGTTCTGAAAGTTTCAATTGTTAGACATTTATTTTACTGTACTCATGTATTTATGCTCTCCTCTTTGTGTTATAATGTGTTTACATAAAGCATGTTGAATTGTCTCTGTATGAGATGTACAGCACAAGTATACTGGCCCTGCTCACTTTATTAATAACCCAATAATCGACACGTATCATCATACTTTGTGACTATATTATCGTGAGTGTGTGACCCACATATTAATTTTTTCACTGTTACATCTCAACAGGAGCTATCTTAACAGCCAAAAGCGTACCTGTCAGCAGGTGAAGGTAAAGCACAGGAAAATATTTCAGAGTGGTAAGTAGCCTTTGAAGAAATGTGTTTGTCAAATAAAGAGAGCAGCAAACTAGCTATGGAAGAAACTGAAAATAAAAAAGATCAAGCTAGAGATTATGAAACTGGAGAGGGATGTTAGTATAAATTCAGATAAAGGAGAATTTCGTGTTGTGAACTGTATTTAATTCTGTTTTCTCTCCACAGCTTGAGAAACATGTAATAATAATTAAACAATTCAACACAACTTGAACTCAAACTTGTCATTATTGTACGATTCATGCAAAGTGTTAGAAATGTGTTTTTTACATTTATATTCACAGTGGGGTGCAATGAGCTAAACGTGTGGAAAGTTATAAATCATCTCTGTCCATTTAGCCTTCTTACACTTGCTCTGACTTAAACTGCTACTGTGTCAATGCTAAATTATGAAAAGAAGTTCTAAGTAAAAGGTCACAACAATAAGGATCAAAGGAAATATGTGTCCCTGTATAGGTCCCTCACTGTGTCAGGAGAAACTGAGTCCTTTCAGGCACCAGAACCTGCAGGGACTCAGACTTCAGCCTGAAAAGTTGTCCACAAGACAAAATGTATAAAATATGAAGTATACTATTAATTTAAGATGGCTCTGTCAGAAGTCAGCTATGGTGCTTGAGAATTTTAAGCAATGAACCTGTATTTAATTTGGCCAAAGGTCATTTCTATCCGTGCCCTTGTTTTAGCATGTGCATGTGCATGTGCATGTGCATGTGCATGTGCATGTGCATGTGCATGTGCATGTGCATGTGCATGTGCACATGCCCTTGTTCCTGGATCAGGATATGGCGTGAGGAGGGACGGCCAACAGATGTTTGATCCAGCACTTAAAGTCAAAGTTCAGCTCTGTTACCACCATCACAGCGTCCTCAGTGGTGCCTCTTTGAATGATCACAAACCTCCTGAAATGCACAATATGAGTAAAAAACATTCAAACTTGTGCAAGAGCATTACTTTGACCTTTCTTTGGGCTCATGTCATTTCTGTATTCCCCGTTTGCTCAAGTATGATCATTCACTTTAAAACAAAAGAAGGAAGATCTGAATAACAACCCATGGCCTCTGGCCCTCTCTTGCTTTCATTACTCATCCAGTGACATCACTCCCTGGCCAATCAGTGGCCTGCAGTCTGTAGACGTCACATTTTCGGCTGGACTCAACTCGAATCCCTGCCGTGTAGGTGCTAAAAATGTAGCTGCTACCAGCTGTTACTACCTCATGGAAAACCCTAAAACCCGAGTCGAATTTAGTCAAGTGGAGTAGCGTTTTGCATTTTGGTTCACGTTTCTCATATTTTACACAGGCAGGGAAGTAATGGTGTCAAGATGGCCGAGTGGTCTAAGGTGCCAGACTCAAGGCTTTATTCCTTCCTTAGGACAGGGACTTCTGGTCTCCAAAAGGAGGCGTGGGTTCAAATCCAGCTCCTGACACTAATTTCTTGCTTAAATCTTACTTTCTTATTAGAAGACCGTGAAGAAAGCCATGTCAGGCCATGGTGAAAAAGGGCATTTATCTCTGAAGACGGGCCTTCAGTTCCTCCCATCAACATACACAATTCTGCTGTGCGATGAGGCAGTTCTCCTGCTACATTAAGCTCTTTTCCACTCGTACTTACTCACAACCACCTCAATGTGGGTGGGGTCGTTATAGCAAGGAGGTCCAAAAGTCCTGTGATGTCACTTTTATTGGACAAAACATGACACAACAATTTAGGACATCAAGGTGAAGGTATACCTGCTACTTGGTCTATGTCTTTGCGTCTAGCAATCCACCTCGTTGACGATCACAGAATACATCAAATCCAACTGTTGCTGTTGCCGGGTTCTTGTTAAGGAGTGGCTTTCATGACTCATCCAGTGACATCACTCCCTGGCCAATCAGTTGCCTGCAGTCTGTAAATGTCACATTTTCGGCTGGACTCAACTCGACCCCGACCGAGTAGGTGCTAAAAATGTTCCACCTTGTGCCAGGTGGTATTACCTCTTGGAAAACCCTAACAGCTGAGTGGGATCCAGTCGAGTGGAGTAGGTAGAGGTTGAAAAGGGAGGAATGTGTTCCCATGTCATTCGAAATCTCTGAAAGTTGACTTTGGCTTTTTTTATCTCTTCTTTTTTTTTCCGGAAGGCATGTTTTATAAAATGTGAATAGCCCGGCTAGCTCAGTCGGTAGAGCATGAGACTCTTAATCTCAGGCGCGTGGATTCGAGCCCCACGTTGGATGTAGTAGTTTCAATAATCAACAGATGTTTGATCCAGCACTTAAAGTCAAAGTTCAGCTCTGTTACCACCATCACAGCGTCCTCAGTGGTGCCTCTTTGAATGATCACAAACCTCCTGAAATGCACAATATGAATAAAAAACATTCTTTCCCTGCCATTTGCTGCCTTTGTGTACCTCAAGTACTCTGGAAAAGATTTCCCTTCAGAATTGCTTTGACTCTGTAGTAGCCAATTTCCTGACAACACCAGTTATGTCACTGTCCATGAGCTTTACTGGCCACAACCCTGGATCATTTAAAAGTAGATCCTCACTTTCAGACTGGCAAATGTCCATTAACCCTGCCCCCTCCTGCTCTTGCTCCTTACTCTGTGCTGCGCTGTCATCTGCACTGCTGGCACTGGCCCTGTTGTCGTCACCATGGCCTGATGAGGGGCTTGGTTCTGTATCATGGATTCAAATGGAGTTTAGTTAAAGCATGCAGGTTAGTGATGCACGGACGTTAATGCATAGAAAAGTTAAATGCATGCAAGTTACAGTTATGCATGCAATCAAATTGACTCCATACTTAGCTGTAAAAGTGTAACCCTTAAAAGAAGGGAAACATCTTATTGTGAATCAATTTGAAAGTGACATGGTACTCTTTGCTACTTTCTCACCATCTTCACTGCTGGTCCTCGTCCTGTCCTCCTGCACTTCAGCAGTGGTGGTGTCACTGGCCGCTGCAACATTGCCTGATGTGGAGCCTGGCTCTGTATCAGTAATGAATGCAAGATAAGTTAATACAGGAAAAGGTTAAAGCATGCAGGTTTCAGTTATACATTCAAGTTGGATGTATATTAATATGTTAGCCTACCATTCGCTAACATCTAGTGTTTGAAAGCTCAAAGTCAGTGAGTGAACTTACCTTTCTTTGAGAAAAACTGAGTGATCAGTTGCCTGCCTCTACTGGCCCTCTCGTCTTTCTTCCGTCTTTCCTTCCGCTTCTGATAACCCGACTTCATTCTAGATTATTTCAGTCAGCTCACCGTCCATCATGTGTTTCAGACAGCCGCTCCGTACACCTGCCTGCATTTCGGATGCGTTCAACTACAATTCGATCAGAACTGGACCGCACCATTTTGCAAGAGGGGGAGGGCCGAGTAAATGTCAATATGCCAAAGAACTAAAGAAAAGTTATTGAAATCGAAAACTGTGTTTAATTAGTTTATTTTCCATTAAAAATGTTGTAATTCATTAGAAAATTCTAAGAATGGGCAACAATATTAATATTATATTATCACTACCTCCGAGGGCCCCCCAGGCCGCTGGGCCCTTAGAAACGTTACCACCTTTACCCGCCTGGCGGCGCCCCTGGTGATGCCCGCCTCCACCAGGCTGTGCACCTGCTCCACCTTCGCTAGAAATAAAACCACCGCACTGTTCATGCGGGCAGCGGACTTTACCGAACCGTGCCCGATCACCTGCCCCACGGCCAGCGCCACTTCCTCCACGCTGCACGGAGAGCCGGCACCGACTCTGATGCCGTGCTTCCGGGACAGCATGGAGAAGCCGCCAGACGCCATTGCGGCCGGGTAGCGCACCAAACAAATGCGAAAAAAACCTCGAAATTAACCTCACAAGACTACACAAAGTACACAGAACTAACACAACTAATGAAACATTTAACAGAGAAAACAAGGATAGCGAATAATGGGTAGAAAAACCACCTTTACACTTAGCCTTTCTCTCAGCTCTTCCACTCACACTCCTCTCACCAGCAGAAGAAGAAGAAGAAAAGGAGGAGTGAGGATGCGCAGTGGTGGAATAGGGGGAAGAGGCCGAGGAGCACGAAGACACCGTGCTGTCCCAGATGAAATTCGGGCCACAATTATAGATCATGTCATCATTCATAGCCACATAATTTTGCTTGTTTTTTGTTTGTGTTTATATTACAGTATATGTGTGCAATGTATATTTTTCTTTTCCTTCTATAATACTATACTGTATGGAAGTTACGTACTTCACAGTATTTGTGTGAATAAAAATGGTTGGTATGAGTGTATTGTGTGTGCTTTGAGGCTACTCTTACTGTGAAACTTTTTTCCTTCACTTTTATACACTATTGTATTCTGTTAGGTAGTCCTATGCCATAGTGACAAAACATCTAAACAGTTTGACTTGTAGTTCTCACACAATGCCAAAAGGACAATGCATTTTGGGGGCACTGACTATTTGAATGAGAAAGAAACTTCATTTTGACACATGGCTGAACTGTTTAGGGGGAGATATGAGCTTTTGCTGGTGAACCATGGTGTTTTGCTGAACCATTCAGTTTAGTTTAGCAAAAAGTACTAAAGAGTGTTGAAAACGTCCGGTCTGTTTCAAGAAATGAGCCTAGGCAACTGAGAAAGATCTTAGCAATTTGGGTGGGACTGACTCTTTTCATGGGAAAGAAATCAGGTCTGAAGCATGGGTGAACAGTATTGGGAGAGATATGTGCTTTTGCAGGTTAGCTATGGTGTTGTGCTGAACTATAAGAGTGTTATGCCAAATGATCTTAGAGTTTTGAGAATGTAATTTCTGTTTCAAGAAATGAGCCAAACCAATAGAGAAAAACTGTAATAGGACGTTTGTTTGAATGGAGGGATATATAAGAAACAATATAACTTGATACTTACTGTAAGATTGTTTTTTTAAGTCGGCAGAGACAACGGCTCGATAAAAAATCCCTCTTCTGTAACCGCTAACTTTTATAATCCTCTAACCTAACGAAAACAAAATCTTTAATTTGTTTTTTTGTTGGTTTTGTTGGAGGAGGGGGAGCGGGAAGGGAGGGAGGTTAACTCCAAGTTAGGGCTTCACCTTGATTGGCCGAGTTCCATTGTGAGCTCGGGCGTTGATAGGCTCGGTTCATTGTGAGTCGGTGCGACATTGGCTAAACCGTTCAATGTGAGAATGGAGAAGTAGGAAGCCTATTGGAGGTGAGATTTAGACTAACGTGAGCGAGGTAGCGCCAACGAGGCTTAAAAATCATAAATATGCATGTATTGTCAGCCTAGGCTCACTTTCCCACACCCATCCATTGGTCCTGCAGACTTTGCTAAAGGTATGTGATAGCCACTTGCCCAGCTCACATGGATTGCATGGCAATCAAATAAGTGGATGGTAGGAAATAAGATCTTCTAACCTATGGGGGGAGAGAACGGCAAAGCCAAAGAAAAATGTGTCCCATGTCAGTCTATGTCAAGAGAAGGAGAGTCTGCAAAGGTGCTTTTGTCACACAGCGTATTCTATTATGTTAGCGTGATGAACTTCCTATCCTTTGTCACGGGTCTTGGCCAGGGTGCAACTTGCTTTTCTGAAAGAGACATGGTTCGAATCCCCATAACTTGGGTTTGACACAAGGCGACAAAGACCTGATTGCAATGCTTTAAAAAAAAAAAGAGATGGTTCGAAACCCCATAAGTTGTGTTTGACACCTTCCACACTTTGGAGTGACTGAGCTTCCGAGTGGGCTTTCTGCAGCTCCAACAGAGAATAATCAGAGACACTTGTGCCCAGCAAGTTTCCAGCTGTAACTGAGGTGAAGTGCTATAAACACATCTAAACACCTGCCCCGTGTGAGGGTCGAACTCACGACCTTCAGATTATGAGACTGATGCACTGCCTACTGCGCCAACGAGGCCTGCAAAACATAAATATGCATGTATTGTCAGCCTAGGCTCACTTTCCCACACCCATTCATTGGTCCTGCAGACTTTGCTAAAGGTATGTGATGCCCACTTGCCCAGCTCACATGGATTGCATGGCAATCAAATAAGTGGATGGTAGGAAATAAGATCTTCTAATCTGTAGCCCCCTGTGACATCTATGGGGGGCGAGAACGGCAAAACCGAAGAAAAATGTGTCTGACATGACAAGTTTAAGTAGATAATAAAGGAAGCAGAAACTGAAAGGCGACAAAGATCTGATTGCAAGGCATCTCTAAAAGAGCGATGGTTTGAATCCCCATAACTTGTGTTTGACACAAGGCGACAAAGATCTGATTGCAATGCTTTTAAAAAAAAGAGATGGTTCGAAACCCCATAACTTGTGTTTGACACCTTCCACACTTTGGAGTGACTGAGCTTCCGAGTGGGCTTTCTGCAGCTCCAACAGAGAGCAATCGGAGCCAAGTTTCCAGCTGTTACTGAGGTGAAGTGCTGTAAACACATCAAAACACCTGCCCCGTGTGAGGGTCGAACTCACGACCTTCAGATTATGAGACTGACGCGCTGCCTACTGTGCCAACGAGGCCTGCAAAACAGAAATATGCATGTATTGTCAGCCTAGGCCCACTTTCACACACCCATTCATTGGTCCTGCAGACTTTGCTAAAATATGTGATGACATGGCTTGTTGAGCACGTAGCTACTTGTTCAAAAGACCTGTTGTCTGGACTAGAGGTTAAACAATCAACTCACAAGTTTCTTTATCTGGCTTTCATTCTCATTTTGAAAGTTTATGGAAAGTTGCAAAAGAGGTAGTTTCACGTGGGATAAACTTGACTGAATTGTCCCATGTCAGTCTATGTCAAGAGAAGGAGAGTCTGCAAAGGTGCTTTTGTCACACAGTGTATTCTATTATGTCAGCGTGATGAACTTCCTATCCTTTGTCATGGGTCTTGGCCAGGGTGCAACTTGCTTTTCTAAAAGAGACATGGTTTGAATGCCCATAAGTTGCGTTTGACACTTTCCACACTTTGGAGTGAGTGAGCTTCCGAGTGGGCTTTCTGCAGCTCCAACAGAGAGTAATCGGAGCCACTTGTGCCCAGCAAGTTTCCAGCTGTAACTGAGGTGAAGTGCTATAAACACCACATCAAAACAACTGCCCCGTGTGAGGGTTGAACTCACAACCTTCAGATTATGAGACTGACTCGCTGCCTACTGCGCCAACGAGGCCTGCAAAATATAAATATGCATGTATTGTCAGCCTAGGCTCACTTTCCCACACCCATTCATTGGTCCTGCAGACTTTGCTAAAGGTATGTGATGCCCACTTGCCCAGCTCACATGGATTGCATGGCAATCAAATAAGTGGATGGTAGGAAATAAGATCTTCTAATCTGCAGCCCCCTGTGACATCTATGGGGGGCGAGAACGGCAAAACCGAAGAAAAATGTGTCTGACATGACAAGTTTAAGTAGATAATAAAGGAAGGAGAAACTGAAAGACGACAAATATCTGATTGCAAGGCATCTCTAACGCTAGTCGTCCATTGTTCCGTCACGTCAACTTAACTCGCCGGATTGGATGCCTAGTGTCGCCGTGTTGCTACTACAGTGGGCGTGTATACGAAGTTGTAGATAGAACATACGGTAGAACGGCTCCGGGGTAAAGTAAATAACTTGTGATTTTAATCAACCGAAGTTTCGGAGTTTCGGAGGGAAATTAATGTGTATTAATCGTCAGCAATGGAACATTATTTCATATTGCACCATGGATGTGGATCTGCGAGCGAGGAGAGTTGCTATTGTGCTGCTGCTGCGACACAGGAGATCTCCTTCTCGCTGCATCACCTGTCCCTGCACCTTTTCTCTGATTTGAAAATGAAACATGAACAAGACATGTTGTGAAAACATGGCCATGGGTGTGATTTGGTTCTTTTGTTGAAATGAATGCCTATCACAATTATGGATAACGTTTAATTCACTACTCCACCTCTACCCATGAAAGAATTTGATGCACTGGATTGAACCTCTATTCCTTGATGGTCATTACTTTACTGCAAAAGTGGAGATGCTCACAATTGCCTGATGTTTGAGGTGTGTTTATTCGCCTACAATCGTTTTAGCACAGCCATTCTGGCCCCTGCTGCTGTTCATTTTGCCCGCAATAGCAATGACATGAGCAATACCCGAAATGTTCAGGGGTGAATAAACAAAGGGAAAGAAAACTACATGATCTACTGTCATTGGATAACGCACTACGTCTGCCGTGGCAAATTTGCATAAACTTCGAGCGAGCCCAACTTTTTGACGTGCCGCAGGTCCCCAGCTCGCCGTGTCAGAATCCCAGCATGCTTTGCGAGCACGGCGACAACGATCGGCCGGATTTCATTGGAAATTAACTGAATACGTTGGATACGGCTTGCGTTGACGGAACAATGGACGACTAGCGTAAAAGAGCCATGGTGTTAACCAGTACATCTTTTGATTTGCTACCCAACCTACAACCTATAGCTCACCGGTAGATTTGTTGGTGCACACACTCCTCCTTGGGTGGGCTCAAACCACCAACCTTTCGGTTAACAGCTGAACGCGCTGGCCGATTGCGCCACAGAGACTTGCTGTAGCTGTCTGTGGGCGTGGCCTCGATCATTACCACCTCTCATCCAATCATCAGAGTGTGTGTTCGATTTCTTTATGTTTGTCATAAGGTTGATATCTTCTGAGTAGGTAACAAGTAAAGTAGCACACAACAAGTAGTCAATAACGTCCTGGTCTGACTTGTTAAAGAAAGAGGTTTGATGTCAAACTTTTTCCCAGGTTCCCTCATTAGGTCTCTCAGGCTTTTTGAATTTTTTTTGTTTTGTGTGTGACTTTCATAGCAATATGACAAAAAGGTTCTTTTTTAACTTTGCTTGTGCAATTTTGACAAAAGACAGAGGAGCCTCCAAGTTGAGTCATGCATTACACTGCACTTAAAGGGGAACTCCGGGGCATTTGAAGCGCAATCCCATTGCTAGAGGTTGTCAAATACTGATAGTAGGACAGACAGGTGCAAATCTGCGCTCCCTGTGCGGATATTGCGCTGTTTGTGCAGCCTGTCATGCGAGGCTAATACGTGGTGGCTAAGGGGCAAGTGCTAACCCTTCCACGTAAAACAACAACTTGCACACTGCAGAAACGTCACACCACTTTATAAACCATCCGACAATAAAGTCACAAGCCTTACCATCAAAACCATATGCATGGTTCTCACATTATTGGCATGGGGACGTTACAAAACAACTTTATAAACAGCATGTCACTTACCTGTTGTTTGTATGCTCGCGCATGTGAAAGCCCAAAAGAGTCAATGGACGATACTCCCAAATACAAAGCAATTATCTTCTCAAGAAAAACTGCGTTCAAGTATTTAAAACATTACAACAATACATGCCCAGTAATATTGTTGTCACCCTTGGAGAAATATTTCGCCAAGGAGCGTGTATAATGCGTAAGGAAAGATTTTTTTATATTTATATTAATTATATATACATTTATAAATTCGTTCATATTTATATACATTTTTTTTACCCAAAATTTCCCCCATGCCAGATCGCCAAATGCTCCAAGTCCGCGGACAAAAACATTTTGTCCGACAATAGACCATGAAATTTCTCTTTTTCCGTGTCATTTGTGGATGCTCATGTCATTTAATGACAAATAGCATTTGTCTTTGCTGCTCAAAATGTTATTAAGCACCGTATTACACATCAAAGTATCAGAAAAACTTGATCATTCTTTTAGTTTTTAAAAGCCACGATGGTCCTAGAGCTGCTGGAAAGAGTTAAGCGAGCCCTTCTCTAAAGAGAAGTAGTAAATCTGCTGGCTGTAAAGTGTTATTTCAAATCAAGTGGTGCGCATAGGATGACTCGTTACAAACCAACGTCCTATTGAATTTGTCACAGGGCTAGATTAAATTGACATTCCTAGTCATGTCATTGGAAAACAAAAGCAGAAATGTCTTTGGTTTACGCTACTCACAGTGCCAAAACCTGGTTGCCTCATTCCCTGACCAGGAATCGAACCCAGGCCTCGGCGGTGAGAGCGCCGAATCCTAGCCACTAGACCATCAGGGACCCGAAAGCAGTGCACACGGTACAGGTTGCAAGACTGTGGTAAACTCATTCCTGACTGGCAAATTAATTGGCATAGTGCATTGTACTGAAGTTGTGAACATTTTAGCCTTAGATGAAAGCAATTGTGCGCATCTGGAGAATGAATCCAAGCAAGCACAAGTTTCACGCTTTAGACTTCTCTCTTATTTCAGGGAGAAATAGAAAGATTCCTGAGTAAGAGTGAGTGTGTCATAGCCCTGCAAGAAAAACAGTTGATAGATGACTAAATAAGGGTCTGTCAGGGCAGTGGTGGTATAGTGGAGAGAATAGCTGCTTGCCACAGCAGGGCCAGCCATGTATAGGTGTAGAACTGTGACAGCCAATTAAATTACTGCATTTTTTTCAGTCCTGCATATAATTAATGTCATTATGTAGTTCATAACCCTGCAGGTTCGAATCCCGTCAGGAGCACTCTAAAATAAAGAAAATAAAAGAGGAAGGTGTTGGAAAATCACTGTTTTATTGCAACTGCAACTTACATGGTTGTACCCACTGTAATATTCATGTTATGAGGGTCAAGAACCCTTTTGGTCTTCATTTATTGATTCATTTGTTCATTCCTATCTATACTTGTTTTTTTCCCTTTTACAAAACCACTTGGCTCGTAGGAGTATCAACATGAAGGAGACCACACACAGTTGTGCAAATGAACCAGTACATGTTTGTTTAAAGAATAAAATACAAATCAGTAATGTGACAGTGTACTGTGTATCACTAATGCAAAGATGTGGTGCAAGCAGCAACGCAGGGAGCACAGAGCTGGCCAGGTCACACCTCCTCCTGTAGGTTTAAAAATGAACACACAACAAACACAGGGAGAACAAAGCTGGCCAGGTCACACCTCCTCCTGTAGGTTTAAAAATGAACACACAACAAACACAGGGAGAACAAAGCTGGCCAGGTCACACCTCCTCCTGTAGGTTTAAAAATGAACACACAACAAACACAGGGAGAACAAAGCTGGACAGGTTATACCTCAACCTGTCACTTTAGAAATAGACAGTGTTATATTTTTCCATTCTACCTTTATCATAAAGCTTTCTATGCTTTTGCTGAAAATCCTGTGTCTTCTTTTATGAATGAGAGTCTGGCAGTGTGACATCCATTTCTGGCATCTAATAAGCTAATGTACCTAATAATATATTAGTGTCTTACAGTAAATATAGCATACAGAGCTCTGTGTTTGATCATCTTGCCTTCACCAACAAAAAGGCTGTCAATTTGGAGGATCAGAACTGTACTACTCTTCCACAAAACAGGTGTTTATACTAACACAGTTTTCATATCTAATCAAAAGTCATTGTGCGTGCGCTCGTCCAGGCCCTCTATCTTGTCCTTGACTCTCCATAGCTCCCCCTCGCCTCGGCTTTGGTTCTCATATCAGCCACCTACAGAAAACATAAACTCACATATACCCACACACATAAAAAAGAAAAAGAGACAAAGAGCATATACAACACGCATCCTTCCAGTGATCTGAGGCCCCATCCACACGTAGCCGGGTATCTGCTAAAACAAATATATTTTTCTACGTTTGGACCTGTCATCCACATGAAAACTCATAAAAACGCATCGTGAACGAATGTTTTTAAAAACTCCGGGCAAAGTGAAGATTTTTGAAAACTCCGTTTATGCATTTGCGTGTAGACAGAGATAACCGGAGATTTGCGTTTTCGAACGTCACAATATGCGCCAAAACAACAACAAATCTGCTTTAAAGTCTAAAGTGCGACCTTTGTTTACTGAAGAAGCATGGATGCCTTGAGAACTGTGGTGGTTATTATTGTGCAGGCGCTGTTTACAGCCTTGATTTTACACGCCTAAGTTATACTCCCAGAGGAATGGTGTGACAATTTCGCATGTCCCGGTCCTCACTCCTGTCGCTGTCGGAATTATTACGTCCTCATATCGAGGGGCAGTCCACTGTCATACGATCACCTGTCCGTGTGCTCAAAAAAGTGGCGTGCACACTTTATTATTTAGCTGACGAGGGCAGATTGCGCAAAACAGCAAATGCATTTGGGTTGTCAAGACAGGTGAAAACGCAGATGTTCGGTTATGTGTGGAAGGTGTTTTTTTTCGAAAACGAGGTAATGTGGATACAAATTTTTTTTATAAACGGAGGGGGGGAAACATTCGGTTTTAAAAATACCCGGCTACGTGTGGACAAGGCCTGAGACAGCGACACACTTTAACACACTTTAACACTGACATTCAAGTTTGTACAATCAGGGTCATATTAACAACACACAGGGTCATATTAACAAGTCCTTCCCACCATCCACCTGTAGATATACAGTATGTATCTATTATTCTTATGATCCCAAGACTGTGTTTCCTTTACCTAAAGGAAATATCATCATTTGAATCAACACAGGGAACACAGAGCTGGCCAGGTCACACTCCTACCTGTAGGTTTAGAAATGGACAGACAATAAACAACACAGGGAACACAGAGCTGGACAGGTCACACTCCTACCTGTAGGTTTAGAAATGGACAGACAATAAACAACACAGGGAACACAGAGCTGGACAGGTCACACTCCTACCTGTAGGTTTAGAAATGGACAGACAATAAACAACACAGGGAACACAGAGCTGGACAGGTCACACTCCTACCTGTAGGTTTAGAAATGGACAGACAATAAACAACACAGGGAACACAGAGCTGGACAGGTCACACTCCTACCTGTAGGTTTAGAAATGGACAGACAATAAACAACACAGGGAACACAGAGCTGGACAGGTCACACTCCTACCTGTAGGTTTAGAAATGGACAGACAATAAACAACTCAGGGAACACAGAGCTGGACAGGTCACACATCCACCTGTAGGTTTAGAAATGGACAGACAATAAACAACACAGGGAACACAGAGCTGGACAGGTCACACATCCACCTGTAGGTTTAGAAATGGACAGACAATAAACAACGCAGGGAACACAGAGCTGGACAGGTCACACTCCTACCTGTAGGTTTAGAAATGGACAGACAATAAACAACTCAGGGAGCACAGAGCTGGACAGGTCACACTCCTACCTGTAGGTTTAGAAATGGACAGACAATAAACAACACAGGGAACACAGAGCTGGACAGGTCACACTCCTACCTGTAGGTTTAGAAATGGACAGACAATAAACAACACAGGGAACACAGAGCTGGACAGGTCACACTCCTACCTGTAGGTTTAGAAATGGACAGACAATAAACAACACAGGGAACACAGAGCTGGACAGGTCACACTCCTACCTGTAGGTTTAGAAATGGACAGACAATAAACAACTCAGGGAACACAGAGCTGGACAGGTCACACATCCACCTGTAGGTTTAGAAATGGACAGACAATAAACAACTCAGGGAACACAGAGCTGGACAGGTCACACATCCACCTGTAGGTTTAGAAATGGACAGACAATAAACAACTCAGGGAGCATAGAGCTGGCCAGGTCACACATCCACCTGTAGGTTTAGAAATGGACAGACAATAAACAACACAGGGAACACAGAGCTGGACAGGTCACACTCCTACCTGTAGGTTTAGAAATGGACAGACAATAAACAACTCAGGGAACACAGAGCTGGACAGGTCACACTCCTACCTGTAGGTTTAGAAATGGACAGACAATAAACAACTCAGGGAACACAGAGCTGGACAGGTCACACTCCTACCTGTAGGTTTAGAAATGGACAGACAATAAACAACACAGGGAACACAGAGCTGGACAGGTCACACTCCTACCTGTAGGTTTAGAAATGGACAGACAATAAACAACACAGGGAACACAGAGCTGGACAGGTCACACTCCTACCTGTAGGTTTAGAAATGGACAGACAATAAACAACACAGGGAACACAGAGCTGGACAGGTCACACTCCTACCTGTAGGTTTAGAAATGGACAGACAATAAACAACACAGGGAACACAGAGCTGGACAGGTCACACTCCTACCTGTAGGTTTAGAAATGGACAGACAATAAACAACACAGGGAACACAGAGCTGGGCAGGTCACACTCCTACCTGTAGGTTTAGAAATGGACAGACAATAAACAACACAGAGAACACAGAGCTGGACAGGTCACACTCCTACCTGTAGGTTTAGAAATGGACAGACAATAAACAACACAGGGAACACAGAGCTGGGCAGGTCACACATCCACCTGTAGGTTTAGAAATGGACAGACAATAAACAACTCAGGGAACACAGAGCTGGACAGGTCACACTCCTACCTGTAGGTTTAGAAATGGACAGACAATAAACAACACAGGGAACACAGAGCTGGACAGGTCACACTCCTACCTGTAGGTTTAGAAATGGACAGACAATAAACAACACAGGGAACACAGAGCTGGGCAGGTCACATATCCACCTGTAGGTTTAGAAATGGACAGACAATAAACAACACAGGGAACACAGAGCTGGACAGGTCACACTCCTACCTGTAGGTTTAGAAATGGACAGACAATAAACAACACAGGGAACACAGAGCTGGGAGTAGGTTTAGAAAGAGAGAGACAACAAACAAACATAGCCCTTGTAACGTCACCGTGGGAATATATGACCAAGGACGATCCACACAACAATAACAACAAACGATGTCCGCCTTTTATACACTACTTTTACGACTAATATTTACAGCCAAAGGCAGACAAAATATGCTCATGTATGCCAAAGCTACGGCGATTTCACACGATCACACACGATCACAAAACACAGGTGCATAAACACAGAATAACAACAAACGATGTCCGCATTTTACACTACTTCAAAGGGAGACAAAATATGCTCATCATGTACACCAAAGCTACGGCAAGGTCAAAGTACCACATGTATTAAAATCATCATCTACTGCACATAAATTGTCATTTCAATGCAGTTGTTTTAAAGCAGCCAAAGACACAGCTAGTGATGCGTTGAACTTTAAGATAGCCTCTACATTACAGTCGTCTTTGATATAATAGTTTGACAAAAAACACGCCGAATGGAGACGGTACTTGCATGTACCGGACAGCTTTGTAAAGTTATACCATCATAAAACACACATTTTGACTTGTTGACGTTATTTACTTACCTCAGTAATTAATCAGATGATGAATGATGATGAACGGTGCTAGTAGCAGCAGCAGCCTGGCGACCCGGTTAACTTTGGCCGTTTCTCAACTAATACTTTGTAATAAGAGATGTATAACAGATATACATATATAACATTTGTAGAAATGAAATACTGTTATCACTAGCAATACCGTGTAACAAATTGGTCTGGTCTGCCTCTTTCTGGCTAGCAACTGCCGTACTCTATTCTGATTGGCTAACCAAACGAGTCTACCTGTAAATGTCCCAAAATATCCCCCATAGGCCAAAGAGTGCAATGCATCCGTGGTGTAAGAACTTCCATTGAAAATGAATGGGAAAAGTTAAGAGAGTTAATCTTAACGCTCGATGATGTTGTTTTCATGAATCAGGCGTTTCTGAGTGATGAAGAGGTCTCACTCTGAGTTATTTTCGCGATCCGAGGAACGGAAGCTTGTTGGAACCAGGTGGAACCGTCGATATAAAGACATCCTTCTACAAATACACGATCTTTGCTGCAATACCGTGCCTTACGAGGGTCAAAAGTCACTCATTGAAAAGAGATATGGCGAAGAGGAGGAAAGAATGACATGAAATAATGTAAAATTTAAAATATTTATGAATATAAAAAGACAGTTATTCAAAGATTATGAAATAAAAAGAACATTGAAAAGAAAAGAATAAAATGTAATATATTGAAATAAAATTTCTGAAAATAAAAGACAACCTGATGCAGGGATAGAACAAAGAAATAAAAATCATGACGAGAAAAAGGAATAAAATGAAAACAAATCAAAGGGAAATAAACAGAAATGTATTAAAATGAAGACGATCTGACAACAAAATATTAAAATGCATCAACTTAAAAATCATCAAATAGTTAGACTAAATAAAGATAAATACAAATAAAAAGGAAAAAAATGGTGCCATCCAGTAAAAAACTTCTACTATCATTGTATGGATGTATTTACAGTAAATGTTATCATTAATATTGTTTCTAAATGTCATGGTGAGACTGTTTAGACTTTTAAGACAAAAAGGTTTTTTTCCAGCCAGCACACACGCCCATGATGCACAGCGGTGGGTATTTAAAGCAAAAACTATTTAATTAGTATACTATGACAAAATGAATAAGAAATAAAAACAGAAAACAAACTCTTTGCCACTATCCTGGTGAACTTATTTCATGTTAAATCATGTCAACTTCTTTAGGTTTCTGCTCCATCACATCTGTGGACCTCTGCTCTGATCCATGCAGTCGAGTTTTTACCTGGTCCACCATCACAGTCTCACTGCAGCACCCCAAGACTTACGGGGACCTCATCAGACCAAAGAATACAAAGACCATCAAAGACAGCACTTCAAATGTGACGTGAGCTGAGAAACGTTCAGGTAACACTGTTGAACTACTGACACCTAGTGGTCAGAGCTGGAGATAGCAGTCATCTCACTGGAACTCCAAACTGCATCTGTATACATTGTGTAATTCGAGCGTTCTGCTGGGAAGAAGTCAGAAATGCTTCTTCCTGCAGTAATAACACCATTTCTGTTCATCCAGCTTTGCTTCCACATACTAGTAGAAACAGTTTTTAATCATTTTTTTCTCACACATTCTTGTTATTGTGGCACATTACAACTTTCAGAGGAAATGAATTCTGAACTGTGGCTTTTAAAGTTTGAAGTTTGGACCAGAAGAGGCTCTCTCTGTCCGTTCAGACGCAGCGAGTGCGTTGCAGCCATTTCATGTTGGGAATTATTCCTGCTCTTGGTGATCCTGCTGATGTTTAGCCAGAGCAGATGCTGAGACGAACACTGCAGCACACCGGTAACAGTGGAACAGTTCATATTCAGGGTGGGAGGGCTTATGAGCAGCAGACCGACTGGTGTCGCGGCTGAGCTGCTCCTCAGTGTGAACACGCTCATGAAGCGTGCGCTGACCTGCTGATGGGAAGCTTTTCTCACAGTGTCCACAGCTGAATGATTTCTGTCTGCGCTGGACTGTTTGGTGTCTTCTGAGGTCCGCTGCAGTGGTGAATGATGAGCCACCCTGCTGACAGCAGTCCTGTTCACCACTGGGACGGTGCACACAGGGCTCAGAACTGGGTCCATCTGAGCCGCTCTGCTTCTGAAACAACAAAGACACAAAGACAGGGAAGGTCAGGGTTTCCTGCTGCTTTTTACAATGAACACACCGGCTCTGAACTCAACCAATACCACCAAAGAAGAAGATAGAAATCTGCCAATGTTGTAGGAAACTGAAAGCTAGGAGTTTTATTTCAGTCTAATATCTGGAGGTTAAAACTAGAAGTTGGGAGCATTCAGTTAGAAAACAGATCACAGTTTGATGCCTGATGAAGTCAAATTCCTTCTTAGCACAAAGAACAAATACTTTCCACAATTTTTCTGAGGAAATGTCCTGATTTCTGCACTTTGGGCTGTGTTTACTTTACTGATTTAGCTAAATGAAAACAAACTGTGGTGCTTCTGTTCTGTTAGTGCCAGTAATCTGGCATCGAAATCCTAAACCAAACCAAACGAGCAAACAGTGACCGCTTGAAGAGGTGTTTTAGTCGAGATCGAGATATGAAAGCAGCACGGTCCAAAGACGTCCAGGAATTTAGATACATCTCTAGGATGCTCTGGGATGCATCATCAGTGATCTTCCTGGGGTCACAGTTAGCTCCGACATGATCACCCGCTTGGTGGCGTCTGAGTGAATAACCAAGTCTGTCTGTCTAGTCTTGTCTGGGTGATGTGTTCAGGGACCTTTAACTGTTTTCCAAGGTCCACTTTCAGCTGCCAATCTGAGGCTGTGGACAGCCAACATGCATTTGTTTTCGGGTGGTATGGGGGCTTCTCTCCAGCCCTAAGAAAGGGGATGGGACTCTTCCTAGGGCGGTGTCTGCTTGAGAGAATGGCTAAGGTGACTGCTTCTGCAACTGCCTTCAACACCTGGGCCATTTGTTTATGGGCAGGAATCGGGCAAACATACAGAACAGATTCTTGATTTTAGACGTCAGTCAGTTCTAAACCTAGGGGCTGTGTTGCTCATTAGAGGTCAGCATAGGCATCAGAACCACATATTATCTTGATTTGTGTCTGTACAGTTGCTGGATGTGGTCACTGAGTCCATTTGAAGTGCCATCAACAACAGGAAACTCTTCAAACCATCATCACACCAGATAACATTCATTAGAACAGGAGAACATCCCAGCTCCTGGCAGAATACTCAAGAAGATGCAGGTGGACCTGGGGAAGCAGCTCAGATTTACTAAAGACATCAGAGAAAAGTCTTAGACTGGACATTATGCTTTTTGCAAAAACATCGAAACAGGTGGTCCTGGAGGATGGGGTTTAGCTTGAAAGACCCAAAACCCTGTATGACCCAAGGTATTATCACTGATGATGTATACAAGAGTATCAACAGATGCACATTACAACCATGATAACCTTTCTTCGCCAGGGAATTCCAGCATTAGGATGGTTGATGACCATGAATAAACCAGGATCAACTGGAGGGAAAGCTGAAAGATGCATCCGGGTCGGAAGGGGCAGCAACTCAACCTGCAGCTTTTGTGTGGGAGGACGCAAACCTGCATTAAAAACTCCCAAAGAAACATAACCCAAAGAGAGGCCAAGAGGAGATGAAATTGAGCACCCCGAAAGACAGATAAGCAGGCAACAATCCATGCGATCACACAAATTACATCAAAACAACTTAATGTATGTCACAAGATCTCCAAACACTCCCAAAGCCTGAAATCCACCAGGCCGAGATGGAATTGCAGGGAAAGGTGACATGAGGAGCCGTGTCGTATGAGGAAACATTTGAGCCGTGACAACATGACAAGGGGCGGAGCTACCAGCCACCAAACACCTCCGTCAGATGTGTTCCTATGGAACCCAGAACAGACCCAGCTGAGGAGAAGGAGCTGAAATGGTTACAGGAACTGAGGGCCGTGGTCCCGAGTTCCTGTATGTGCGAATGTGGGAAAAAACGACCCCGTTCCTGAAAAGGTTATAGGAACTGTAGAAGGTTCCTACAGTGGGAATGCGCCTAATGTTCCTGAATGCAGGTAGGATCTGTAGCAATTGGTTGTAAAGGGTTGGATAGAATTCAGAAAAAAAGAAAGAAGTTAAATAAAAAGACAGAGAGACGTGGGATGTGGTCCAGAATATACAAGAGCTGGGGTTAACTCCTGGACCCGTTTGTTCTGTGACCCGACCTTGGATAAGAGGATGAAAATGGATAGATGGTTTGGATTGGCTATTTATGCTCCCTAACAAATTAATTATTGGTTTTATTTAGACTACACAGCTGTTTGGTCCCAACATGTTAAATTCTCTCCATCCAGTATCTGATAATGGTCTTCCTTTCACAATTAAACATGACCTTACTTATACTGTTGATTTCCTTTGGGTTTGATTTCGCCGAACATTTAAATGACATTGAACACTTCTGACATGGCTGTTTAAGGAGAAACAACTCACTGAATATGTTAGGATTAAAAAACTCCTACATCGCTGTCCTTCTCCAATGGGAGCCTCTTGCCTACTTGCTCAGTTAAATCCTAAACTCATCAGGAGATGGGAAAATAAGTGTTTGATGTACATACCTCACAGTGATTCTTCTTGGATCGTCTCTTTCTGCCGTGGCTTTGTTGGTGACTCTGAAAGCCACGTGGAGTCGTTAAATTTTCATTGCACTGGGAATCACTGCATGGTTGTGCTCCATTGCAGACAAGCTGATGTTTTTTTAAGGCAGAGAAGTAACCAAAGGACTCCCCACACTGTCCACAACTGAAATGTTTAACTCCACTGTGGTTACGTTGATGTGTTATTAAGGTACTTTTCTGAGTAAAAGCCTTCCCACACTGTCCGCAAAGGAAAGGTTTAACTCCACTGTGGAGACGTTGATGTGTTATTAAGGTACTTTTCTGAGTAAAAGCCTTCCCACACTGGTCACAACTGAAAGGTTTAACTCCACTGTGGATATGTTCATGTGATATTAAGGCACTTTTCTGACTAAAAGCCTTCCCACACTGTCCACAAATGAAAGGTTTAACTCCACTGTGGTTACATTGATGTGTTATTAAGACACTTTTATCAGTAAAAGCCTTCCCACACTGTCCACAACTGAAAGGTTTAACTCCACTGTGGATACGTTGATGTCTTATTAATTCACTTTTCTGAGTAAAAGCCTTCCCACACTGTCCGCAAAGGAAAGGTTTAACTCCACTGTGGATACGTTGATGTGTTATTAAGGTACTTTTCTGAGTAAAAGCCTTCCCACACTGGTCACAACTGAAAGGTTTAACTCCACTGTGGATATGTTCATGTGATATTAAGGCACTTTTCTGACTAAAAGCCTTCCCACACTGTCCACAACTGAAAGGTTTAACTCCACTGTGGATACGTTGATGTCTTATTAAGTCACTTTTATCAGTAAAAGCCTTCCCACACTGTCCACAAATGAAAGGTTTAACTCCACTGTGGATACGTTGATGTGATATTAAGCCACTTTTCTGAGTAAAAGCCTTCCCACACTGTCCACAACTGAAAGGTTTAACCCCACTGTGGATACGTTGATGTGTTATTAAGTCACTTTTCTGAGTAAAAGCCTTCCCACACTGTCCACAACTGAAAGGTTTATCTCCACTGTGGATACGTTGATGTCTTATTAAGTCACTTTTATCAGTAAAAGCCTTCCCACACTGTCCACAAATGAAAGGTTTAACTCCACTGTGGATGCGTTGATGTCTTATTAAGTCACTTTTATCAGTAAAAGCCTTCCCACACTGTCCACAACTGAAAGGTTTAACCCCACTGTGGATACGTTGATGTGTTATTAAGCCACTTTTCTGAGTAAAAGCCTTCCCACACTGTCCACAACTGAAAGGTTTAACTCCACTGTGGATATGTTGATGTGTTATTAAGGTACTTTTCTTAGTAAAAGCCTTCCCACACTGTCCACAACTGAAAGGTTTAACTCCACTGTGGATACGTTGATGTGTTATTAAGGTACTTTTCTGAGTAAAAGCCTTCCCACACTGTCCACAACTGAAAGGTTTAACTCCACTGTGGATACGTTGATGTGTTATTAAGTCACTTTTCTGAGTAAAAGCCTTCCCACACTGTCCACAAATAAAAGGTTTAACACCACCGTGGATACGTTGATGTGTTATTAAGTCACATTTATCAGTAAAAGCCTTCCCACACTGTCCACAACTGAAAGGTTTAACTCCACTGTGGATACGTTGATGTGATATTAAGGCACTTTTCCGACTAAATGCCTTCCCACACTGGTCACAGCTGTGTGGTTTTTCTCTGTTTGCTGTTTTTGATAGAGCTTCATCATTATCCTGAAGGGAATTAGGTTCCACTGTGTTTGTGCTTTTAAACTCCTAGAGAAAGAAAAAAAAGAGACCATGAAGAACAAAGTTTATATGTATTTAGCATCTCAATAACATGAGCCAACTACTTCTCACTGCTATTAGAAAGAAACACCTCTGTAATAACAGATCTATGACACAGAATGACTGAAACTGACCAGACAAACATGGAAATATCCTGAGTTCATATATCTTTGGTAATATCTTTATATAGATTATTACCTGATCCTGTAACAGAGTCAAACTGAATCTGAATGAATTTGTAGTTACACAGTGGGATACTGCACATATCTCCATTCAGATCTGCCATCAGGAGGACGCTGATGGAACCTACTACACTGAGGCAGGTAAACAACCTGTTAAATATTGATAACTGAAGATCATCCCATCAGAAACAGGGATATCAGAGCATCATGGGTTCATCCTCAACTCCGAAACCTAAACATTCTCCCTCTTCAGAGGTCTGTAGCACTAACACAGGTGACCGATATGTAATCGGCCAGAATACATTTTTGGGAACTATATCATAATGAAACCGTCTCACCTCTTCTGAAGAAGCCATTTTCCATCTGTAGTGGTTGAGTTGAGAAAACAAAATGTCTGCCAACGTTCCTCCTTCGTCATCTGTTAATCCCACCGAGCACCTGTAGCATCAAATATTCATTAGCCCCCATCATTGTTTCATGTTCATCAGCCAAAACAGTATGTTGGACAAAGACAGTCTGGGAGAGGACCTTTAAGTTCAAGATCCTTTGGGACAGATAAGATAAAGTGAAAAAGCACACTCTCCCTATTTTAAGGATAAAGTACATAAATCCCTTACATTCCACTCAGTGGAGGTCAGGTTGTGGAGGGAACATGTCCAGTTGGGACCTCATATATTATCAACTGACCAGTCCACTCCCTTTATTGAGCTGTTAGCATTCCCCTGATGGACACGCAGTTCTCCATATAACACTGGTGTTAAGATCTACTGGTGAAACTAGAGTATCTGAGAAAGATGTTTCATAGGCGTCGTTTTTGGGGATCAAAGGTCAAAAAAGCAGCAAAGAAACAAAGTTAGTCCTTAGAATCATAAAAGTCCTCTTTCTGAACCGTAACAACAGAACAATCTCGTGTCAAATTAACTTTAGCCTGAAAAAAGTTATACATTAAACTATGACAAATTCTTATTTGGACAATTATTAGCTGATATTTCAGATTCATCAGTCCTCTGTTCAGAAGGAGACGGAGGATGTACTCATCCTGCCACCCCCCCCCCCCCCCCCCCCCCCCCCCTTCCTGCCGCGGCTTGAAAAGTTAAACCGGATGGACCAACTGGAAAACAGGCTCACGGCTGACGGTTGTGTCATGTAAAATACTTTGTGCAATTATTTGTAAATAAATGATGTCGTTAGGAATTTGCTGTTGTTTCATTCACTGGAAGAGGCTTTGAGTATTAAGCGCTATATAAAACCGATCTATTATTATGGGTGCCAATGCCGAAGGCATTAGACACACATATTACTCCTGTGCTGGACTATTACTCTTCTGTTTCCGTCATGAATTTCGGTTAGCTACTAGTCTAGTAGCGAGCTCCACGAGTGTCAAAATGCTCTTTTTTAGAGGCCTTATAACTCAGCCATAAACCATAACAAAGACCTCATTCAAAGTTTATATGTGACAGGAGACTCTCGGCTTTAACTGAACCAAAGGGTTTCAAAATTCAGGTGAAAAATTATTTTAAAACTGCCGTCTCTTGGGGCGCTGACGGTTCAAGAATTATTCGGATACAACTTTTTACTTTGCAACAGTGACCGTTTGTTCGAGGCTGAAGTCAAAATTATAGTCATTTTTAAGAAGCCATAGTGTGTGCACATATCTCAGTTTGCTCTCTGTCTAACACAGACAGCTGGTTCCGTCTCCGTAGCAACGCATTAGGAGCCTGCTCTGTTCTAAGACTGCTTATGAGAGCAGAGCCAAGATGGATGCCCTGTTATAACAGCTTCATGTTATAAATCTGATATGCGTTTCTCCTTTAAACTGATAGTGAGGGGAAGTTTGAAAATACCCACAATGCAATGGGAAAATGCATTGAAAAGCACTTACCGAGGCCATTTTGAAAATGCCATAAAAGTTCCATTTTAAACAGGACCTTGATAAAAATGACTTAACTGTCTTCATCATACCTGTCTTAGAAATTTTGGGCCTCAATCGATTTAAAAGCACTTTTTTGGCACATAAATGCCAAAAACTGCCCTATTTTGGAGGCCTCATAACTCAGCCATATAACATCGGAGAGACCTCATTAAAAGTTTATATGTGACAGGAGACTCTCAACTTTAACTGAACTAAAGGGTTTGTTGATAGGGCGGGCAGTAGATCGGCACCCATCTAAATTTCTTCAGAAATTCTCTAGTTATTATTATTGTTCCATCATGAAAGGGAACGATAATTCCCAAGTGTGTCCATTGAAGCACACTATTTCATAACAAACAAACAAAGGGTTACACAATACACTTAAAAGTCCTATAACTATATTCTAAGTACTATATCAGACTATAATGGTGAGAACACACCTATTGAAATACCAACTTCTGAAGCCTCATCAGCTATTATGTAAATTATCTTTCTCTTTGGCCGCCTTTTGGCCGGTAAGGTTCTAAGCAGCAGCATCATTGATGACAGTGCTACAGGGGCATTGTTTTCTTCTCCACTTTCGTCCTTGTAGAGTAGTTAGCGGTAACCGTCTCGTAGCAGTGACACCTCTGTGATGGAGAAAACTGCAACTACTGGCGCATCAACTCGCGCCACTATAAATGGCCGGAACGAAACCGTGACGTCATCAACACCACTCACGCGAGCCATCGCAGCAACCATGCTGAAAGCTTTACGCTGTGTTAGCTGCGTTAGCTGCGTTAGCTGCGTTAGCTGCCATCACCAGCTGGACATCTGCTGTGTGATTTAATGCAGAAACTGTTAAAATTGGCTTTGTTATTTGACATTATGAATTCATATTCTGTATTTTATTAAATAATCTATGTTCCTAGTTTGTACTTTTCCACTGCTCATATAAACACAGTGTATGTCCAAGACTTCAAGGTGACATAGTGGGACTAAATAACTGGGTTAGATGAAGAGTCTGGGAAAGCAGATGCACGCTTAAAGCGGACGCTTACTCTACCTGCTCTCTGCTTGCTTTGCTTATTTTATTGATTTTATCATGCTTTTTCCCCTTTTTTTTCCCAAATGAGCCTATCTGCGATAGCTTCTGGACACTTATAAATCTCTGGGATTAAAGTTTTTTAACAGAAACAGCAACATTTTTTATAGTCCTTTATCTTCAGCGCTCCGTGCACTATAATAAATCATCCAATAATAATCCTCCCTGGAACCGTCTCGGTGCAAAACCAAAAAGTAAATCATGTCTCCTGGAAGTAGGAGGACGTATCACAGGCAGGGCACAGCGAGCTGAAATATGTGAAACCTACTGGCCTTCACTTCCCACTAGGGCTGAACGATATATCGTTATCGTATCTATATCGAGATATGAACATTCAAGAAAGTAATTTCGAAAAAGCAACGACATAAACGATATATTTCCCCCGCGCTCGCCCTGCTTATACAGCTCCGGCAGTCACCATAAACATTACTTTTAAGATTGCGCTTGAACGCACCCCACCGCCAGCCAACCACAAAGCTTATTTCACGCTTGCTGTGGATCGACAGCTGAAGCCAACCAATGACAAACATAGGAGGGTGGGAGTGAGGGAGAAGTAGACTGAGACGCACACAGCCACACACATTCACGGGGAACAGGAGGGTTTCACTTGACGTCACTTCCGTATTTTTCTAAGCGTGCGAACCCAGGTGGTGGGCAACCTGAGCTGGAGCCCATTGAAAACACTGTGTTTTGTCTGCCACTTTTTGCCCAAAATACCTCAGTTTTGTGCCGTTTTTGGATGTTGCAATCGGTCTAACCGAGAGAAGGGAAAGGGTTACTATCGAGCACCAAAGGTAATCGCCCATAGAGGTGAGAAATGAAAAAAAACTCACAGAACAACGCCGCAAAAAGTGGATAGTTAACCTACGTTTACAGACTGGAGGGGCTGAATCTGCAAATGCTCGTGTCTGCGGTGACCACTTCGTCAAAGGTATGTGCGAAATCTAACTGTTTAATAGTAGTTCAGTAAAGTATGTTGTTAAATGCCAATCAACAGTAATGTAATACGGGCTACGTTTGGGCTTTGTTTTGAAGGCTGCCCCAGCTCGTTGCTGGCTACTGAGTCAGTGGACTGGGCTCCGACGGTCAAGCTGGGTTACCAAAACACAGAGCTAAGGCACCGCCATCGGTGTTTCATGTGATCTCTGAGAGTGGTTGATCTAAACAAAACAAATTTGTCACAATCTTCACGTTTCAGTAGTATCCACGAAGTGCTTAAGTGCTAACAGGGCACATTAGCTCCCAAGTGAAATCAAAACGAAAGAAATGAAAGAAAAGTGACATGAGCGCAGGAGATAATTCGGCCGGTGGCAGTGCAGAATCTAATTTTGTGCCAAAACATAAATCATCCTCCATTATTTGGAGGTATTTTGGATTTAGAAAGGATGATTTCGACCAAAGCGAGGTGTTGTGCAGGTCGTGCTTGGCGAAAATTGCGACAAAGCAAGGGAACACAACCAACTTGTTTCACCACTTGAAAAAACACCACCGTGTGCTGCACGATGAGTGTATGACATTGAAAGAAACATCGGGGACCTCTCAGTCATCCCTTAAGTGGCCCAAGCAAACTATGCTTGATGGCAGTGAGTTCTAATCAATAAAACTGCACTCTTTTGTTTTATGATGTTTTTATTTTTCTGAAAAATGCTTGGTTTTCACCGAACCCATAGTCATATCGTATCGTATCGATATCGAGATATCTGGCATGAATATCGAGATATGAAATTTTGTCCATATCGTTCAGCCCTACTTCCCACCACACAGAGGAGCTCTTCTACCCCTGCACATGGGAGGAAACAGGACTGGACATCCGTGAATGGGAAGGTTAACAACAAACCTCCAAAACAACCGAGTGTGAAACTGCAGAACAGATTTGCTCCACTATCGAAGGACTCTGGATCTCTGTTGGATGACCATCCATCCCAAAGCGGCAAGGCAAGGACTGAAAACCTGTCAGAAAGTAAAAGGCCACAGGGAAAGCTAAAGGCTGGACCTGAAACTCTGATTGTGGGTGACTCTGCCGTAAATGATGTACAAAGGATGTGCGGTAAGAACACTGAGGTCCTCTGCTTTCCCAGGGATATGGTCAACGATATGAAGGAGAGAATTCCTGAAATAGCAGATGAATATCCATCTGTGACAAACATCGTTCTGCATACAGGGTCAAACGATATGTCCCAGCAACAATCTGAGGTTGTGAAACGGGACTTTATTGGATTATTAAACGCAGTGAGCTCGCTGAATGCAGCTGTATTCATCAGTGGACCTGTACCACCCGTCAGAGGAGGAGAGCAAAGATTCTGCAGGGTGTTGGCTCTGAATAAATGGCTTTTATCGGCATGTGCTGACCACTCAGTGCATTTTATTCATCATTTTAAAATTTTTTGGGGAACGCAGGCTTCTTTTTAAGGCAAATGGATTTAATTTGAACAAGACAAGGGTGAAACTGTTCACCTCCAACTTATTTTACTTCCTACGTCATCCATCTGTGCTCGGGGCCAAGACTGAGATAAACCAGGAGTTATCTCATAGAGAGGAACAAACAAAGCCCAGCAGAAGCCCTGAGGAGGAACTCCATCTGCCCCCACCCGGGAAGAGCTTCGGAAAGGAGAGACATCAGAGGCAAGAAGAGGGGTCCTTATTTGCCCCCAACCCTCTCAACAGCACCAATGAGCAGGACCAGGACCTTCCCCAGGCCCCCAAAGCCCTGACAGGTCATTGCGCTCCTCACCCTCCCTTTCTCCCTCCTCCCCTCACCTGAAATTCACTGAGCAGATGATGGAGCGGGTCAACGCTGGGCTCAGATCTACCCCCCAGCCCAATCCCTTTTTGTCCCCCATAAACCCCCCACCAGAGCGGCCAAAGGTTCGCCCCCGAGCCTCTCCCCTAGCAGAGCAGCTATGTGACATATGTTAAACTATCAGGATTTAACAGCAAGGCCAGACAGTCAGATGTCAGACAGTTTGTTAGCATCTTAAAGCAGTAAAGGTTAGCCTTCATCCTTTTAGAGATCAGATTAACACCACTTTAAACATTTAGCTGCTCTAATTATTTCTCCTCTGCCTCTTTTCACCAATTCTGAGTTAATAGTTATCATCAATATTTAGATTTGATCTCATTAACCCATTGTAGTATTGAACTAAATCATTGAACTGTTTAACTGCAGCAGATCTATGAAACAATGAATATGCTCTGTGAACAAAGCAGCAAAGTGCTTTATATAGAGCTTTAAATGAGTTGGATTTTTAGGAGATGAACAAAAAGACAGCTGCAGGGAGACTGAGTCATAACAAGACAAGTCAAGGTTTGTTTTTAAGGCGCATTTAAAAACAGCCACAGTGAGCAGAGCGCCGTACGAGTGGAACAATATATCACCAGGAGAAGCAGCTTCTAACCCTGCAGATAAACTCTTATAGAGCAGAAACAGCTGAACATTGGATAGAAGGAGGGAAACAGAAATAAAATGCTGTTTGCAGCTAAAGAGATGCCACTCAACCAGATTAACAAACATTTTGGATATATTAACCTCATTAAACACTTGTACCTCCATCTTTATCAGAAACATGCCGATAATGGAAGGCTAACACAGCGCATTTATTGGCTTTGGCGGTGCTTTTAACACTGCTTCGTGTGGACCGTGTCGCTCCAAACAGGAAGACTGAACCGGAGCCGAACCGTCCTAACGATGAAGATGGAAAACTTACCTGCGGCGCTGCTTCAAAGCTCCATAAAAACGAAGACGACAAAAGTCTCTGGTGGTCTTCTGGTCTTTAGACTGTTGTGGAGAAATTAGAGTCGAATCCCGCGTTGGTCAGCCGTCCATTGGGGAGTTTATTGAACAAACCGTCACAGCAAAACGTGCATTCGGAATGTACAAAATGTCCGACGAGCTCATCTAGTGACACCCTTTTATACCGTTTTATCATAACAAGTGTACGTGGCCCTCTCCGGAGGCGCCTAGCTTTCGCAGTTTATCATAAACACGCTCCTTCTAACTATCAACAATATTCTGAACCAGTCAACAAGGCCCAGGATGTAACTAGGCCAGAAGTCATGAACATGTCATGACATCCTTCTCCCACATAGTCCCCCCTGAAATCACTTATCAGTGATTTAATAAAGAAATAATCTAAAATAAAAGAAAATCATCCCACATAGTTAATTAAGAATTAATTACCATAATAAACCCTAAATTATTCTAATAATTCTACAATATCAATCAACGGGACCATTTTGAATACATGAAAAGGAATATATATATGTGTCTACTCGAATCATATTCAATGACTAACTTAAATTACACGATATTGATTTCAACAACACTACAAGTTTTACATTGCCATCACACTTGTCCACTGTTCGCAGTGCATAGGTGCGAAAAACCCACCGGCTGCTACTTTCGTAACTCATGTTCTTATCTTGGGAAAATTCACCTACGGCCCCCCCCACTGGCGACCGACCACTTTACCAAGGTCGCACTCCGAACAGTTGACTGACACAATTGGCAATGGACATATCAGTGATCAGTTTTGATTGATAATACACATAGACTGAATACACCACCTTCAAATCAGTTAATCACCGTTTTGTATCAAGTACAATACATAAAATTATGGATTATCACACAACAATAGTAATAAAATGCAATGTAATGCAGCCCCTTCAGTCCCGTCCCATCTCCTGTGCTCTGGTGTCGTCTGCTTCTGGCCGAACATCCGTCCGGCTGGGTCTGGAACTGCTAAGCTAACTCTGGGAGGAGAGGTCGCCAGTACGTCACTCCCAATCAAAGAGATCTTCAGCATCTCTTCTCCCTGTCAGGCTATACTTGGTTCCACCCTCGAAGAAAGAAACTTGTGAACCGCCCGTTGATAACCTTCATTCGTTGACCCGCTCTTCCCATGCGTTGGTCCTCAGGCCTGGTCTCGCATGGTCATCTGCCTCCAGATTCCTTCCGCTGTTTGTTTGAACATCACTTGCAGCAAACACCTTCTCAGAATGGGTATAATGCAACACACCAATAGGGGAACCATTCTCACTATCAACAATATTGCTATTCCCGCCTTAACTGTCATCGCTCCCCCTTCTCCCAAAATCCCAAACAGACCAGTCCACCACCGTTCACCTCCACCAGCATCACACGTCAGCTCCTCTCTCCGTTCTCTGAACTTCTTCACGGCTGTTGTAACCGTTCCATCAGCTGCTGCAGTGTTCCCGGGTGTAAATGTACAACATTTTCCCAACCATCTGGCACACACCATTTTCCCTTCTAATATCCATTCTAAAACTTGTCTGTTCTACCAAGCCATCATATTCGTCTCATGTAGCTGTTCTCCAAAGCCTGCAAACCCTTCACTCGTGTAGCTAAGAATTCTCTGTTGGTTGTATTATATGTAATTAGTCCACTCCCCATTTTGTTAAATATGATTCCCTGCAAACCAGCCTCAAATCCAGCTGCAATCTCCCTGCGTGCTTTGAGCTCAAAAGGAATCCCTTTCGGCTGTAATATAGCATCCAAGTAAACGTGCTTATCCATGATGTAGTCATCACTATCTGTTTTAACTCTCCCTTCTTCCACATCCAATCCTCGCATCTCGTTTACCTTGTCATACACTACCACAACTGATGTGTTCCTCCTCACCAGTGCCCAAAAACCTATCTCCCTGTTGGGTAGCACATTTAACAAAACATGATCTCCACACATCCAGTAACTCTCAGCTATCAGGTGTGTCTGATCCCCAAAAAGATATAGAGTTAAAATGATCATTTCTATATTTTCACATTTTGATCCAAATAAATAAATCCCAATAAATCTTGTTTTCATTTAACATTAGTACTACCTACGCGAGTTCCAAAAGCATTCAAACTCACCATCGTAATCTACTCTATAATCAGTGGGAGGCCCCTCCTGTGATGTACTCAGATTAAATTCAGCACAAGAAGACTCAAATTTGTGGCCCTCCCTTATTTTGAAAATAACTATGTAATTTATTTGGCCCGAACATCAATCTGCACTTAATACCACACATAGGAAACAATAACCGTTTATCCTCCTCCGATGTGAACCTACCTTCTCTGCATTCCCGCTGCTGGACCACTGCACAGTCCCTGAAGGTGTGTGGCTCTGGAACACAACAGGCAATGCTCCTGGAGCGTCTGCGCATATGAGACACTCCGTCGCCGTTAGTTCTCTTGTAGTGTACCATGCCCATCTATACCACGTATCCTGTGCTGCCTTAACCCATTTTCCACAGTTACACTGTTTTCCCGACTCCACCTGTGCATGTACACTCCGTCTGTTCTTGGATTAACATGATTATTCTGTCCTGTAGTGCTAATGGTATCAAATCCCCCTAGATTTTCCCGTGAAATCTTTCTATTCTTACAACCATTGTGAACAACTCCTTCTGACCCGATCTGACATGATCTTACCAGATTGCCCCTTTTTCGTGGCGTCCAGAGGCGGTGATTTGGTCGTCTCCTCCACCGGACCCATGATCCACACTTCCTCAAATCGTTTATTCCATGAACTTAAATTCAAGCTTAGCAGATACCTCTTCACGACTAGCTCTCGTGTGTATTGCTGGCAAAGTCTGTGGCGTGGCATGGTCTGAGTGGGTGTGTATTGTTGCATTATACTCATCTGACCCAGGCTGGCTACTTCCCTGCGGGGTGGCTTCATCACGGGACCCTTCCAGCCTCTCCTGTCTGCGGGATCCCGTCCAACATCTCCAGGCTTCGTTCTCCTGAGCCCATGCTGTCGGCCACCCACACCTGGATGCTCACAGTCTCACAGTGTCAGAAATCTTAACCTCTTCCTCTCGTTCATCCTTTCCCTCGGACTCCGTCTGTGCCTTTAGTTCGAACCTTAGTGCAGTGATTCAAATGGTACCATGTGTTGCTACCTTCCACTTGAACTGCTGTTGGCGTTGCTCGCACCATTGTGTACGGCCCTTCTTGTCCTGGCTCAAGCCACTTCCCTCGGAACACTTCGATGTGCACCTGGTCACCTGGCACCACTGGCCCCTCAACCAGCTGTTTGAGACTCAAGTCTCTGAACTCCTCCTGTAGATAGATTGTTCTGTGGACTGCAGTTAGTTGCTTCATGTAAGCTGTCCACTCTGTTTGCACCTGCTCAAGTGGGAACTGAGGTGGCGGCCTGGGTCGACCCGTTAGCATTTTATGCGGTGTTAGTGCCTGACTCTATGAGTCTGCATACGAAAGCTCATTAGTGCAAGCGGCAAAGCATCTAGTTAGTTTAGTTGAAGCACAGATTCAATTCAATTCCACTTTCCAGGTTCCATTGATCCTCTCATGCATCCCTTGACTCTGTGGATGATAAACGGCCCCACAGCGCTGCTTGATTCGCAGCTGCTGCAGAATGCCTCTTGCACTTTTATAACCAAACACTTAACCATTATTTGAGCTAATCTCTGATGGAATGACAAACAGATGAATCGATTCTCTAACCAAAAAAAATTTACGACTATTTATCCAATATGTATGACCAATATCCTTGTGATGGCGCGACCTCTGGCTCCAGTAACACCATTGGTGCCAAAACAGCAAGCTGGCACTTTGATGCTACTTTCGCTGCTTCATCAGCCACGATATTACCTTTACCAACCATTTTGTTACCTTTACGATTATTTGACACTGTATCACTGCCAATTTTCAATTTTCATGACTGCAATCCGCTCCTTCATTTGGACCTCCTGTCGCACTGGACTTCCGTCTGACCTCCTGAACCCTCTCTGCTTCACAACTGCTCCAAATGAAGAGAAAATATCATGAGCATATGCAGAAACTGTGTACACATTCGTAACCTTACCTTTCACCAGTCAACATGCTTCCGTTAGTGCCTTCAGTTCAGCCAACTGTGCCGAACATGGCCGTTCACACTTCTCAGCTTTCACCGTCACAAAGTTCCACCTTCCTGTTTCACAACTGCAAAACCTCGTGATTACCCAAATGATCTCACAACATGATCCATACACAACATAAGTGACATCAGCCTGAACAAGTGGAGTTGCTTCTAAGTCAGGTCTCAGTTTAATGTATCTCACAGCTTCTGACACACGCTCATGTGGTTCTCCTTCAAACTCACGTGGAATGACATCTGCAGGACCCGATGTAGTACACCTCTGTATTCTCACATCTGGACGTGCCAAATGATGCACAACCTGCAAACATCCTGCCTGAGTCACAACATACCTACTCTGATTTATTAGTTCTGAAATCTTATGGTTTTTATTGGAGACATATAAGAAAAATGGCTTCTCATATACTAATGTTGCCCGTTTTGGATGACTTTTGCTAATTTCGTTTCAAATTTTCAAAGTTGTGCTTTCAACCTTTGATCTTTGGATTTTTCATGATTCCTTCCAGAGGAAGCACATTTTATTGCATCATCCTCCCAAAAGAAGATCATACTTGTTGTATTTTAATTTTACTTATTTATTCATTAGATATTTATTCATTTATGTTGGACATGGCGCTTTTCTTACTCCCTCCAAGTGGGATGGAGAGATATCAGTAATTCCCTATGGGCTAACTAGATACTCTAATTCAGACTATCAATGCTAAAATTTAAATTAGAAACTTTGTTCCGTTCAAATTTTAGAACTTCGTAGTAGTGGCACATTTAAATTTTAAATTCAGAAACTCTGTTTTGCTCTGTCCTAGTAACAGTGACCTATTTAAATTCAAGTTTTAGAAACTTAGTAGTCGTGATACATTTAACTTAAAAACTTCGTTTTGTTTTGTAATAATGACACACCTGAGGGCGGTTTTTAAACCGTTTTGAGTACATCCGGTGTAAGTGTACTTCTTACCTCTATATGTCAATGTAAACCAATACTGGGATTCCTCTGCCAGAGGAACGCCTTGGACCTGCCGGGCCACTTGCTCCGCCCCCCAGGGACTGGCCACGGTCCTGCCGAACACTCGGGTTTCTCGGTGCTCTCGGACAGCTGTAAACAAAGTGTTCCCTCTCGCCACAGGCCCAACATGCCCCCGAGGACCTTCGTCCTCCTGGTGCGCCTCTTCTTGACCTTTGACAGGGTCGACGATGGACTTGCCCCTGTGACGGCTGTTCAGCGGCCCCCGCTGTCATGGCCTCATTTCGTACCTCTTGCTTCGCTTGCAGTTCTTCTAACTGCAACCGTGCAAGTTCCCTTTGCATATCCTTCTCCTGCTCCTTCCGTTTCAGTTCTTTTCTGTATTTGTTTACTGCATGCACCACGTGGTCTCGGAATTGTCCATGTGACATTGAATTCAGCCCCACCACATCCTCCAGCCGCCCCTGAACTGGGGCAGGCAGAGCCTCTTTGATGGAAACTCTGAACAATGTCACCCAAGCTGGGCTCTTCTCGATTTCTCCCTCAGACTCTTGTCTCCGTTTCTTCAATTGTTGTGCAATGTACACCGCCGGACTCTCTGTTCCTGACAGTGGCTCCCCCTTTAATGCTTCGAGGTCCACTCCCGCAGGAAACTCAGCTCGTAACGCTCTCCAGAGTGCAGCTCGATATGCATTAAAGTCAGTTCCATCAGCTCGGTGGCTCAACATCCAGTCATTCTCACTGTGTCTCAAAATGCCCTCCATGGTAGAAGTTCCAAAACACAGTGCCCACACTGCCTTAATGTGTCCCACAGTCAACAGTTTATCCACAGTCTCTTGTTCAAACGCTCTTATCCATCTACTTGCACCTCTGTGAATGTCCGGCAATCGAGCAACCAGCCCCCCTAGGTCGAGCGTCTGCCACGGCACATACTGTCCCTGCGTCATTTCTATCAAACTCGGTGCTGACGCTGTTGGACTCTTATGTTCTTCAGAAGATTCCTTTTGAACTGGAGATGCCAGTTCGGGTGATTTTTGGTATTGTGGGAGCTGTCCCCCTGCCTGATCTGAATTACAGATGGCGTCTGGCTCAGGAGCTCCATGACTGCTTGATGTAGCTATTTTTAGTTCTGGACGTTCATGAGATATTTTGTGATCTTTTATTTCAGAATCTCCTTGTATGTTTGCTGCTCCCGGCAGTGTTGGAAATAGCTCTGCATTTTCAAAGAAATGTAAAACTTTTAATTCAAGCTCTCTCTTTTCCTGTCTCTTTTTGCTTTTGTCCTTTGGTTTGTAAGCTTTAATCCTTTGTTCCATAATCTTACAGGTAGTTACATTGAAAGTGCCACCTTTTGGCCAGGGTGAGACGTTATTTTTTGTTCGTTTTTCCCATTTTAGAGATATCTTTTTAACATCTTTGGAATGTTCAGGATGTTTGGCGCTGATGATTATTGTTGGTGTTACATCCATTGTTTCACCTAGTTAGTTCCCTTCTATTGTCTTTTGACTTTTTCTTTTTATTTACTTATCTATTTTCTAAATTTCCCTTATTTATTATTCGTATTCCCCCTTTTTTTTTTTTTTTTTTTTTTTGAAAGTCAATTTAAATGCACTAATTATTTAACTCTAATCAATGCTAATTTAATGCTCGGCTAAATTTAGCTTAGATGCAGCTAATTACTGGATTGGATGTTGTCAATGCTAATGTTAAGGTTAGCCTACGTTAGCTTTAAAAGCTTATGCTCTAGGTTGTTTTTTTTTTTTTTAAATTAAATTAAACCAATGTTAATTCAATGTTAGGCTAATTTAGCTTTTTGACTTCTGGTTTGGAGTTCGGTTACTATTATTGCTAATGTTAATGTTTGCCAACCAATGCCAATTGATGTTAGCTTCCTAGCTGTTGCTAATAAATGCTAACCTATTGCTAATTAAGATTTAAACCAATATTTGCCTTATTGCTATTGCTAATCAATGCTAATTGTCTTTCTGATCAATGCTAATTATGGCTAATGAAATGCTAGCAAATGCTACTAATGCTAACCAATGCTAACTATTGCTAATCAATGCTAGCTTCCTTGTTGACCAATGCTAATTGAATGCTAATTATGCTATTCAACGCTAGTGATTGCTAATCAATACTAATTATTGCTAATCAATACTTGCTGTATTGCTAATACTACCCAATGTTAATTTATTACTAATCAAAAGCTCAGTTAATGCTTACTCTGTATGAAGTGACTCAGGCTAAAGGCGTTGCCCCAACTTTTGCTCACCTCCGGATGCTTCCGATCCAATCCACACACAATGTCCTCCACCAATCCAGATGATCCAATGTACGTCACAGCTACGTCAATTCTGACCAATGAAATAAAAATATTTTTTGACCAATGAAATCTGAACACACCTCTAACTCTAACTCCAGTGAAACACGTCTGAGACACGTAACTTCTAACCAATAAAATATGAACCCACCTCTAAGCCTGCCTCCAATGCACCACGTGAATTTCTAACAAATCAAATATGAACACACCATTACCTCTACTTCCTAGACTGTTATTAGCTCCTCCCAAGCATAACAATTGAACCAGACATAACAATTGAACCACACCCCAACTCAAAATGGCGTTTGTCACACTTATATTACAAGTTGAGAAAAGGAGGAAATACAAACTTTCAGCTGGACAGAGAAGAAATACAATTTAACACAGAAATAACAGTTGCACTATTCTTCACCTCGAAATGGCATTTGTTAAGAAAGAGAGAGAAATACAATTTAACACGCTGTGGACAGGGAAACTACAAATCAAAAGATACAGAAACAATGCATAAGCGAAAAACTTTCTTTATCAGGAATGTCACATTCAACCTGACTAGAGACAGCAACCTCTCCTCTAGAATTGCGAAACCCTCATTACTCGACTGATAACAACTCCGCAACTAGCACATTACCTAAAGAAAACTAATAATTATTACAGTTCAACCATAAAGTGCCCCTGGAAGACACAAGGAAAGAAAATGTGATCACACACGAACATTTGCAGCAGCAGAGAACTGTCAAGGCCAGAGCACGCACCCACACACCAGCCGCGGGAGCGCGCAGCACCCTCTGTCCCCCTGAGAGCCAGAACACCTTCACTCGCCTGTTAAGAATAGAACTTTAGAAACTTAACCCCAATCACAGCAGTACTCAATAATAACAAGATGCACTCAACGAAAATATAGAGTCTTAAAGAAAGAAACCCACAGCGTTTAAAAATAACAGCACATTTCGGCACAACACCTTATTTCCCCAAGTTATTAATGCGGCAACTATCACAATTAAGCAGATTATACCAGTGAAGCAAATTATGACCATAAAGCCAGTTATAATAATGAAGCAAATCTGAGTGTAAATTAAAATACTACGAATACTCAAAAGTCAAGGGATGATATGAGTCAGAACCTTTTCTCTTTTCTTCTCTTTCTTGATTCACACAAACATCAGATTTCACACACACATTGACAGACAACAGAGACCGGTCCCACACATTCAAGTCAGTCGGTCAAAAGTTTTGTCAGTCACCGTTCAAATCTTCACATTTTTAAATTATCAATTTCTTTCATTTAGACTTTTAATTTTTCAGGAGATGTTGGTGTCGGCAATATATGGAATACAAAATGTGTTTTCCCTACAAGCCTTGTGATATGGTCTCTGACCAAAGCAACAGATGCTGACGTGTACTTTACCAGCTTCGCTGTGACCTCTCAATAATAATCTCCTGTGGCCAATTTCATAAACGAATTTGAATTTTCTTCTCAAAATGTCTTTATACTGAGGTCTCGGATAACTCCAAAGAGTTCTAGGCAGATATATAAAATGATATAAACATATATACTTAAAATGTGCTCCTCATAGAACTGGATTTTTTCATTTCAGAGTTTTTTTTGAAAGCCTGATTGATTCAACCGTTGAACTTTAATGTTCGCCCGTCAATCAATTATCAGTATTCGTTTTACTCCTTGACTAGTGAAAATAATTTTCACGTATATTTAATGCGTCTAGTGTACCCCGTACTCCCGTCAGTGTCCCCCCCCCCATGCATTGAAGGATGGCTGATAGAACGCAAGAGTTACTATTGGCGATTGCTCAACAACCTGCCCGCCACTTTACAGCTATTAATTAATCCAGTTTGAATTCATCCGATTCACAATTGGCCGGAGCGCAGCGACTAGCCCTTCTTAATTACCACAAAAATACAACAACACCATAGCCCGACCAACTGCTCACAGCTGTCTGCTTTACAACTCACATAAGCTGCTGTTCACCCAATTTTATCCAAATTCACACATACGGCACCTCTTGGCCCACAGTTTCCCAAACAATTTCAGCAGCCCCTCTGCGCAGAAGTAAACAATGGAAGGGCTTACCGTGTGCAGGATCCGTCTCTCTCCTGTGTTCTTTTAAATTTGGGGAAGCCGGAAGAAGCCGTCAGCTGTGCTCCACTAACCGAGATCAACTGCGTAATGGTAGGAACAAAATCCCACCTGCCGGCTTGTAACAGCCGATGTCGGCTGTCGGGGCACAGCGAACACGCTCCGCCGGGATCCAGATGCAAACTCTCACGAATTCGGGGTCACCATTATGTTGTGGAGAAATTAGAGTCGAATCCCGCGTTGGTCAGCCGTCCATTGGGGAGTTTATTGAACAAACCGTCACAGCAAATGTGCATACAGAATGTACAAAATGTCCGACGAGCTCATCTAGTGACACCCTTTTATACCGTTTTATCATAACAAGTGTACGTGGCCCTCTCCGGAGGCGCCTAGCTTTCGCAGTTTATCATAAACACGCTCCTTCTAACTATCAACAATATTCTGAACCAGTCAACAAGGCCCAGGATGTAACTAGGCCAGAAGTCATGAGCATGTCATGACATCCTTCTCCCACACAACCTGCTTCAGAATGGCAAATCATGCGCATGTCTACAAAGGTCCGTAAAAGCACAATAAACGTCCATTTTCAAAATAATCAACTCACCGGAGTGGTTACTGGTGTGCACTGGTAATCCATATCAAATTTGTGGCGAAAAGTTGCTTCTGTCGTGTTTTATTTGACATTTTGTACTGGATGTTCGTTGATATTACTCCGCCACCGCTAAGAAAATAGTGCGAGCATGAACGAGCTGCCAAAGAGAAGCAGCACTGGACTGTTGCTCAGTGGTCCAAAGTACTTTTTTCGGATGAAAGCAAATTTTGCATGACATTTGGAAATCAAGGTGCCAGAGTCTGGAGGAAGACTGGGGAGAAGGAAATGCCAAAATGCCTGAATTCGAGTGTCAAGTACCCACAGTCAGTGATGGTCTGGGGTGCCATGTCAGCTGCTGGTGTTGGTCCACTGTGTTTGATCAAGGGCAGGGTCAATGCAGCTAGCTATCAGGAGATTTTGGAGCACTTCATGCTTCCATCTGCTGAAAAGCTTTATGGAGATGAAGATTTCTTTTTTCAGCTCAACCTGGCACCGGCTCACAGTGCCAAAACCACTGGTAAATGGTTTACTGACCATGGTATTACTGTGCTCAATTGGCCTGCCAACTCTCCTGACATGAACCCCATAGAGAATATGTGGGATATTGTGAAGAGGAAGTTGAGAGACACCAGACCCAACACTGTGGATGAGCTTAAGGCCGCTATCGAAGCATCCTGTGCCTCCATAACACCTCAGCAGTGCCACAAGCTGATTGCCTCCATGCCACGCCGCATTGAAGCAGTCATTTCTGCAAAAAGATTCCCGACTAAGTATTGAGTGCCTAACTGAACATAATTATTTGAAGGTTGACTTTTTTTGTATTAAAAACACTTTTCTTTTATTGGTCGGATGAAATACGCTAATTTTTTTAGATAGGGATTTTTGGTTTTTCTTTATTTTTTTACCAAAATCATCAATATTAAAACAATAAAAGGCTTGAACTACTTCAGTAGTGTGTAATGAATCTAAAATATATGAAAGTCTAATGTTTATCAGTACATTACAGAAAATAATGAACTTTATCACAATATGCTACTTTTTTGAGAAGGACCTGTATAATATTATGATTATGTCAGTGGGTCAACAATTTTATAAAGGCAACTTTACATTTCTTTTTAAATTTTCAAAAACTCTAATGTAAACATAAAGAGCAACCTCAAAACAAGATCTAGCATGTTACATAGCATGTTGTCTCTACAGCCTGAAGGAAGAAATCTTGGGCTGTTGATGCCTTATTGTTTTTGGCAGCATGTAGGTACATGATCTTTGTGAGGATTTGGAAAACATAAACACCACAGAAATACATTATTAAGCATCAACTATCCATCCATCCATCCATCCATCCATCATCTTCCGCTGGTCCGGGGATCGGGTCGCGGGGGCAGCAGCTTGAGCAAAGAGACCCTGACGTCCCTGTCCCCGGCCACTTCCTCCAGCTCTTCTGGGGGGACCCCGAGGCGTTCCCAGGCCAGCCGAGAGACATAGTCTCTCCAACGTCTCCTGGGTCTTCCCCGGGGCCTCCTCCCAGTGGGACGGGCCCGGAACACCTCACCGGGGAGGCGTCCAGGAGGCATCCTCACCAGATGCCCGAGCCACCTCATCTGACTCCTCTCGATGCGGAGGAGCAGCGGTTCTACTCCGAGCCTCTCCCGGATGACCGAGCTTCTCACCCTATCTCTAAGGGAGAGCCCAGACACCCTGCGGAGGAAACTCATTTCGGCCGCTTGTATTCGCGATCTCGTTCTTTCGGTCACTACCCACAGCTCGTGACCATAGGTGAGGGTAGGAACATAGATTGACCGGTAAATCGAGAGCTTCGCCTTCTGGCTCAGCTCCTTCTTCACCACGACGGGCCGGTGCAGAGCCCGCATCACTGCAGACGCCGCACCGATCCGTCTGTCAATCTCCTGCTCCATTCGTCCCTCACTCGTGAACAAGACCCCGAGATACTTGAACTCCTCCACTTGGGGAAGGATCATAAACATCAACTACAATAATATAAAAACAATAAATGAATGAAATGTTGGGAAGCTGGGAATGATGTCACAGCCGAGTTATCATCAGCGTTCCAGTTACCGCGTCCACCAAAGCTATTCTCGCGCTCGCCTTGTCCGAATATAAACAACTTGTGATCTACCAGGCTAATGTTAGCGCGGCCTGCTTTGTAGTTTGCGTGTACCCGACTCCCGAGTACAACTTGAACGCACCATGAGCAGAGTGAGTGAAACGGGGAGGGGCGTGGGGACAGATGACAGGCAGGAAGCTCGGCAAATCATTTTATTCGGTCCGAATAAAACGATTGGTCGGACTTCTATCAGAAATATATGAGAATTGAATATTGACGAGTTTCCACATATGGTGGATTGCTTTTACATTTTAGTGTGCCATAAGCTTATTCGGAACATTTTAAGATTACAAAAGAAAAGTGTAAAAATGCCAGAAAGGTAAGTATAGCATTAAGGAAATTACATTGAATATTATATCACACACTTTAATCTCCATGGGGACACTGACCTTTCTTGAAAAGCCATCTATTCCACCAAACATTACCACACCATATCTGTAAAATAAAAATGTATCAATTGTTTAATGCAGCTACTGTACATCGTGGTCCATTACACCAGTAGAATCCAGAAATCTGGAGAATGTATGCCATAGATCATTTTTTAAATCGATATGTAGATATATAATGTCCATGTGATGTCCTTTGCTGTCAACTTACCTGATTAACTTGTGGTTGGTATCTATATGTACGAGTGACAGGGGACCTGCGACATTGTAGGTCCTTCTCACAACACATCCGAGGCTTGTCATTCTCTGTAGTATTCCTAGACTATCAACCCGGTGCATGGAATCCCACAGTCTTGTCCACTGAACTCTGTGGCCTAAAGCCCTCAGACGGCCTTTTACCATTCTGTGACCTAAAGGAAGATATGTGAAAACAATTGTTATTTAAGATCTATTGATTGATAATTATGTGAACAAACAATTAAGGCATTTAACTTTTTCTCAGGTTAGGGTTTTCTCAGGTATACATGCTATGATGACTGTGATGGCCAAACCCATGGCCACACTCTAAAGTCAGCGACTCTCTTATGTAGTATTCTTTTACACATCACTTTCATCACTTTAGTTCCAATAAAATGTTTATTGTTTGGGTTAAATCCATTTGTTCTATTTGTAAGCGCGCACATTTAGTTACTTTCTCAACCTGTGGTTTCTGTATATTTAATTATGTTTCTTTTACTGGTATTTACCTGTTGTTCTGTGGGAGTTGCCTGACAAGAGTTGAGCATGCAAACACTGATTGGACTGAACCATCAGTTCCTGCTCGAGGGGGGGAGGAGATTTTGAGTTCTTTAGTTAAATAAGTTTTCCTATTTAAGTGATTTTTGTATTTAAATTGTAAGACTTTTGCTCTTATTTTTGGGTGGTTAGTTTATTTACTAATGTGGTTGTAATGTGGTATTTGTTGTAGTTGGTGATTGTATTTTGTTTAGTTACCCCTAATGTGTGTGTTACTGGTCTGATCAGCCAGCATTTACCCTTGTGTGTCATTTCTTTGTTCAGGTCAGTTATGTTTTGGTTGTACAGATACTTTGTTCACATTTTTGCCTGAGTTCAGTTTTGTTTCTTTGACCTCTTTTATGAGCTCAGTATTTTGTAGTGGATTTTTGGGTTAAATAAAGAAACCCTATTTTCTAATAATTTTCCAGTCTCTTCTCTTGGTTTGACGTGGTCCCTCACATATGGTGTCAGAAGTGGGATTCTTGAGTTGAGGAGACAGGATTTTTTTTTTCTTTTTGTTACTCCCCCAACAAATCTTTTGAGCCATGCAGAATGGTGTGCGACCCAGGAAAGGAAATAGAGTGGAGACCAAAGAGGCCTTGCAGCAGCCAGAGACGGAGGGAGCCAACTTTGCTTGATATTGCAGGAATCCTTCAGACCTTCATGGGACAGCAGGAAGTTCAGGATAAAAAGCAGAGAGAGGAATCTGCACAACAAGAACAGCGCTTCAAGAGTTTACAACACCAGTTTCGGCTTTTGTGGACAGGAGTACATGCCAGGACAGCTCCTGTCCATGAGCCTACATCAAATGATTCAGGGCTGGTTGGAAATTCAACTGATTACCAGACTCAAGTAACTTCTCAACCTGGGGTTGACTCAGCTTCCAGTCTAACAGGTCAGTCTGGGCATATTCATCATCCTAGATTGGAAAAATTAACTGTTGAAGATGATATTGAACATTTCCTGACCACCTTTGAGAGAATTGCAGCTGCTTGTCACTGGTCCAAGTCAGACTGGATTTTTCATCTAATACCTCTTCTGACTGGTAAGGCCCGAAGTGCTTATGTGAACATGGATGTGGATGATTCCCTGGATTATGTGAAGGTAAAAGCTGCCATTTTGCAAAAATATGATGTAAACCCAGAAACTTATAGGCAAAGATTCCGCTCTCTTGATGCTACTGATGAGAGTCCAAAGGAATTATATGTAAGGCTGAAAGAACTTTATGAGAAATGGATTCAACCTAAAAATAAAACTGTGAGGGAAGTTGGTGAGCTGATCATTTTGGAACAATTTTTGAGAATGCTGTGTCCTGAGCTTTAGGTCTGGATCAAGGAGCACAATCCAAAGACTGCTGCAGAAGCTGCCACACTGGCAGATGTATTTGTCGCTGCCCGAAGGAGTCAGCCATGGAGCAACAGTGCATGGAAGGCTGCTAGAGACTCACGTCGACCACAGGCCTCTCCACATCATCAGAGGTCAGCAACAAGTGTGGGCAAGCTCTTTTCAAGGGAAAACCAGTCTGCAAACACCTTCAAGTCAGGTAAAAGACCACCTGTGTGTTACCTCTGTGGACAGGAAGGCCACACAAAGCCTGTGTGTCCCAGGAATCAAAGCAAGTTATCTCAGATGTGTTCAGTGCCTCACCAGAATGTGGATATTAAATCTGAGATGAAACATTCAAATAAAGTCACCCAGGTGAAGATTTGTGAACAAGAATTGGATGCTTTAATAGACACTGGTAGTACACAAACTCTGGTGCACAGGACAAATGTACCAACTGGCTATGTATGTCCCTCTGAAACAATATCAGTTTGCTGTGTACATGGGGATGAAAGATTGTACCCCACTGCTGATCTGTTTATTGAGGTGCAGGGTGGGAGAAGTGAGAGACTAAAACCAGCGTACCTAGCTAGCCAGGAGTTGAACCTAGAATCTTCTGATCCGTAGTCAGACGCGTTATCAATTGCGCCACTAGCACTTAGCAAATCTGATAGAGAGTGGTACAGCATATTCCAAAAGCTTTGAAAGGATTGACGGAGTTGGCCAAAAGAGCCTCTGTATACAAAAGCTTGGCACATCCTTCGAGCCGGAATTGAACCAGCAACCTAAGGATAACTGCTGATGGGCACCTACAGTCCTCCACTCTACCAACTGAGCTATCGAAGGGAGCAAAGCCCACATCCTTTTCATGAATCCTGTATGAATGCATGTAACCAGGCTTAAGATGCGTATCATGGGGCACCTGCAGTTCTCTGCTGTACCAAATGAGTTATGGAAGGGAGCCAGGGGCTTGGGCCTGTTTATCAGTTAAATAAACACAAAAAGTGATGAGAAACCATCAGTTTCAGATGCGTTTCAGATCAAATCAGCCTCAGTTTCTATCATGCATTTAGTCCTTACAAAAACATATCTGGCATCTATCTGGGAAAGTCTCCACATCGTCCAACACAGATGTTGATCCTCAATATACCCTCACATTGTCCAGCGCAAAAGTCCAGCCTTTTTTCTTTGGTTCTTTTTTGTCAGGTCTATCCATCCATTCTTTTGGCGCACGATTTTCATCTTCTGTTGTTAGGATGTTTATACTTTGGGTGTGGCGGTGTGTGAAAACCCTCCCTTTAGAAGAGCTAAAAAACACAGAACATATGCGGCCTTGGCGACTCATTAAAAAGGCACTATTTCTCATTGGGGCCTGTTTGATACTTTGACCCCTTTTATGCTCTTTAAATGGGCAGACCTTCTGCATTTGTGCTGTTTGATTCTTTCAGACCTTTGATACGGGACAGAGGCCTGTAGACAAAATAATTTTTTTAAAAGTTTAAGAAATCTAAGTTGAAAGTGGGATCTTTTTTCAGCGATGCAAACAAATTCGGTCGGGGGGTTGCCGTGACCCGGATTCGAACCGGGGTTGCTGCGACCACAACGCAGAGTACTAACCACTATACGATCACGGCCGGTTGTGGGTTGTTGTCGTGTGTGGCTTTGATGTGATCCCAAACAACTTCGTATCCCAAGGATAGCATATGTAGCTCTGCGGCATGTGGCTGGCAGGCATGTTTTTTTTTTGTGTTTGGAGCAAAATCATTGACAGCAGAGATAAAGAGGAAGACGAGCTTTCCTTACGGTGTGGGGTCAGCCACATGTGTTGCAAGACGACACACTGTGAGGTATCTTTGGGGCGTAAGTGAGCTGGGATACCCAGGGAGTAGAAGGTTTAAAGCGATCCTGTTCTATAGCAGTGGGAGAAGTGAGAGACTAAAACCAGCGTGCCGAGCTAGCCAGGAGTTGAACCTAGAATCTTCTGATCCGTAGTCAGACGCGTTATCCATTGCGCCACTAGCCCTTAGCAAGTTCGATAGAGAGTGGAACAGTCTTTCGTAAAACAGCATATTCCAAAAGCTTTGAAAGGATTGACGGAGTTGGCCAAAAGAGCCTCTGTATACAAAAGCTTGGCACATCCTTCGAGCCGGAATTGAACCAGCAACCTAAGGATAACTGCTGATGGGCACCTACAGTCCTCCACTCTACCAACTGAGCTATCGAAGGGAGCAAAGCCCACATCCTTTTCATGAATCCTGTATGAATGCATGTAACCAGGCTTAAGATGCGTATCATGGGACACCTGCAGTTCTCTGCTGTACCAAATGAGTTATGGAAGGGAGCCAGGGGCTTGGGCCTGTTTATCAGTTAAATAAACACAAAAAGTGATGAGAAACCATCAGTTTCAGATGCGTTTCAGATCAAATCAGCCTCAGTTTCTATCATGCATTTAGTCCTTACAAAAACATATCTGGCATCTATCTGGGAAAGTCTCCACATCGTCCAACACAGATGTTGATCCTCAATATACCCTCACATTGTCCAGCGCAAAAGTCCAGCCTTTTTTCTTTGGTTCTTTTTTGTCAGGTCTATCCATCCATTCTTTTGGCGCACGATTTTCATCTTCTGTTGTTAGGATGTTTATACTTTGGGTGTGGCGGTGTGTGAAAACCCTCCCTTTAGAAGAGCTAAAAAACACAGAACATATGCGGCCTTGGCGACTCATTAAAAAGGCACTATTTCTCATTGGGGCCTGTTTGATACTTTGACCCCTTTTATGCTCTTTAAATGGGCAGACCTTCTGCATTTGTGCTGTTTGATTCTTTCAGACCTTTGATACGGGACAGAGGCCTGTAGACAAAATAATTTTTTTAAAAGTTTAAGAAATCTAAGTTGAAAGTGGGATCTTTTTTCAGCGATGCAAACAAATTCGGTCGGGGGGTTGCCGTGACCCGGATTCGAACCTGGGTTGCTGCGACCACAACGCAGAGTACTAACCACTATACGATCACGGCCGGTTGTGGGTTGTTGTCGTGTGTGGCTTTGATGTGATCCCAAACAACTTCGTATCCCAAGGATAGCATATGTAGCTCTGCGGCATGTGGCTGGCAGGCATGTTTTTTTTTTGTGTTTGGAGCAAAATCATTGACAGCAGAGATAAAGAGGAAGACGAGCTTTCCTTACGGTGTGGGGTCAGCCACATGTGTTGCAAGACGACACACTGTGAGGTATCTTTGGGGCGTAAGTGAGCTGGGATACCCAGGGAGTAGAAGGTTTAAAGCGATCCTGTTCTATAGCAGTGGGAGAAGTGAGAGACTAAAACCAGTGTGCCGAGCTAGCCAGGAGTTGAACCTAGAATCTTCTGATCCGTAGTCAGACGCGTTATCCATTGCGCCACTAGCCCTTAGCAAGTTCGATAGAGAGTGGAACAGTCTTTCGTAAAACAGCATATTCGAAAAGCTTTGAAAGGATTGACGGAGTTGGCCAAAAGAGCCTCTGTATACAAAAGCTTAGCACATCCTTCGAGCCGGAATTGAACCAGCGACCTAAGGATAACTGTTGTTGGGCACCTACAGTCCTCCGCTCTACCAACTGCTCACATTGCTTCCCCTGTGATCCGTTCCAGGACAAGCAGCATCAAATATATTGATATATCTTTAAAAGTCATGTGTTATGGAAGGGCACCTACACATGTGGCATTGTCACTGATGTCTGTGAAACTTTGGCCAGTATGGGGATTGAACCCATGACCTTGGCTTTATTAGCACCACGCTCTGACCAGCTGAGCTAACCGGCCTGATTTTGAGTTGCCCTATGAGCACATTTGTGCGAGAATAAGTGCTCTCAGTGTTTTCTCTGTTACCTATTTAAGTCACACAAACATTCTATACAGCTTGCCTTTGGTATTGCGGATTTGGATGTTATCAGCAGGTGAGTTGAAAGACTTTTAGTTCTTCAAAAAATGCTTTGAATGCAATTATTTTATCATTTGTTATATGCTACAATGACTCGACGTGATAGAACTTCCTCATTCAAGTCTCTCATCTTTTTGTACTGCTTGAGTGTAGGCAGTATGGGGAAGCCAAGATCATTGCGCAACATCAGCTTAACTTTGGATTTTTTTTTTTACCAGTAACAGACTGGTAAAATCGTCCGACTTTAATGGCATGCCATTCAGAGGATTTCTGACATGGAGTATAACTAGCAAAGTACTTAGCAGCTTTCACCATGTGTTTATTTGGTTAGTACTCAGTACAGTGCTCTTGATTTCTGTACATATATGACAGCATACAACTAAACAAGACAACCACGAAGGGACTCGAACCCTCAATCTTCTGATCCGAAGTCAGACGCCTTGTCCTTTAGGCCACATGGTCTCACCTGAGTCATCCGGCCGGTACAGGGGTGGTCTGCTGCCAAGTCTGAAACAGCAAGGAATAAAATTGTACCTCCAAGTCTGAGGCTCTGATCCTTATTTGGAAAAGGGTTGAGGGCCCTCTTCTTGCTTAGAACCAGTTGCTGCCTCAAGTGGAAGAGTTTAGGGATCAGACCATTTTGACCACGACTGGAGGATCTCGTTCTATCAGTCGATCTTCCTTCCAACGCTCACCTCTGGTGACTCCTTATGAGTGGTGACTAAATGAATGGATTTGGGTATATACTGAAGAGATTGTAATAACCCCAACCCTAAATTTGACTTGTCCTAAGTGTAATTGCTTTTGTTTCGCCCAATTTTAAATCAAACATTCCTACATGAAACCATATTTAGATAATAATGATTAAATTTTTGTGAAAGGGGGATGAATTCATACTCTCTGCACGCAAGGCCAGTGTATCTAATGAGGCTTCAATTTGAGATCGAAATTATACCAGCTGTAGTTTAAGACGGAAATTTTTATGGTCAAACTTACAAGCAAGAGGACGAGGTGGCGGAGCGGTTAAGGCGATGGACTGCTAATCCATTGTGCTTTGCACGCATGGGGTCAAATCCCATTTTCGTTGGCTTTGAATTTTAAGTTGTTAGTTTGTTAATATTTCTGATTCGACTTTTTACAAGCAGGCTTTTCAAACAATGCTTTTGTCGCAATATTTTTATTTGCTTACACTAAGTTCATTTGGGCGATTGAATCTATAGTGAAGAATTTTGAGTCTGACTTCAGGCTAATGTGAAAGAGCTGTCTTTCTTTCAGTTTACACCCACGTTTGCCACATCCAGCTGTTAATCATTTCCTCCAGAGAGCAAGAGAACAAAGGAAAGATGACTGGAGAACGCAGGCGTCGATCCCACTACTTCTCACATGCAAAGCGAGCACTGTACCATTTGAGCTAATTCCCCTTTATTTTGCTACATTCTCAGGTTTTTTTAATGAGAGATGTTGAGTTTGATTTGAAAATGTATACATAGCAGAGGATGGTTTCAGTCCATCGACCTTCGGGTTATGGGCCCAGCACGCTTCCGCTGCGCCACTCTGCTACACACCTCAGATGGGACTCGAACCCACAATCTCTGGCTTAGGAGGCCAGTGCCTTATCCACGTGACTGTTCAAAGTAAAAAACACAACTTAAAGAAATCGGGTAAATGATCCTCTAATCTATTTAACAAAAGTGAAAGATTTCAGTCTTTTGACACAATAATTCTTTTTTCTTACTTATATCAGAAAAGTGGACATTGGAGGACACTCATGTGCACAGCAAACCAGTTTGAGTTAAGAGCGTGTAGAAAGGGTTTCAGAGTTGGTCAACTGTCAATTGTGATGATAATGAATGTTATATCATCTTTAACAGGTTTTTTTAATGAGAGATGTTGAGTTTGATTTGAAAATTTTTACATAGCAGAGAATGGTTTCAGTCAATCGATCTCCGGGTTATGGGCCCAGCACGCTTCCGCTGCGCCACTCTGCTACACACCTCAGATGGGACTCGAACCCACAATCTTTGGCTTAGGAGGCCAGTGCCTTGTCCATTAGACCAGTGCCTTGTCCATTAGACTACTGAGGCACTTCTGTTGCGCCACTCTGCTACACACCTCAGATGGGACTCGAACCCACAATCTCTGGCTTAAGAGGCCAGTGCCTTGTCCATTAGGCCACTGAGGCACTTCTGCTGCGCCACTCTGCTATACAACTCAGATGGGACTCGAACCCACAATCCCTGGCTTAGGAGGCCAGTGCCTTATCCACGTGACTGTTCAAAGAAAAAAACACAACTTAAAGAAATCGGGTAAATGATCCTCTAATCCATTTAGAAAAAGTGAAAGATTTAAGTCTTTTGACACAATAATTCTTTTTTCTTACTTATATCAGAAAAGTGGACATTGGAGGACACTCATGCACACCAAACGAGTTTGAATTAAGAGTGTGTAGAAAGGCATTCAGAGTTGGTCAAGTGTCAATTTTGAGGTTGCTGAATGTTACATCATCTTTTGCAGGTTTTTTTTAGTGATACATGTTGAGTTTGATTTGAAAATGTATACATAGCAGAGGATGGCTTCGGTTCATCGACCTCTGGGTTATGGGCCCAGCACGCTTCCGCTGCGCCACTCTGCTATACACCTCAGATGGGACTTGAACCCACAATCCCTGGCTTAGGAGGCCAGGGCCTTATCCACGTGACTATTCAAAATAAAAAACATAAAAAGAAATCAGGTAAACGATCCTCTAATCCATTTCACAAAAGTGAAAGATTTCCGTCTTTTGACACAATAATTCTTTTTTCTTACTTATATCAGAAAAGTGGACATTGGAGGACATTCATGTGCACACCAAACCAGTTTGAGTTAAGAGCGTGTAGAAAGGGTTTCAGAGTTGGTCAAGTGTCAATTGTGATGATAATGAATGTTAAATCATCTTTAACAGGTTTTTTTAATGAGAGATGTTGAGTTTGATTTGAAAATTTTTACATCGCAGAGGATGGCTTCGGTCCATCAACTTCTGGGTTATGGGCCCAGCACTCTTCCACTGCGCCACTCTGCTACACACCTCAGATGGGACTCATACCCACAATCTCTGGCTTAGGAGGCCAGTGCCTTGTCCATTAGGCCACTGAGGCACTTCTGCTGCGCCACTCTGCTATACAACTCAGATGGGACTCGAACCCACAATCCCTGGCTTAGGAGGAGAGTGCCTTGTCCATTAGGGCACTGAGGCACTTCCGCCTCGCCGCTCTGCTGCACACCTCATATGGGACTTGAACCCACAATCCCTGGCTTAGGAGGCCAGTGCCTTATCCACGTGACTATTCAAAATAAAAAACACAACTTAAAGAAATCGGGTAAACGATCCTCTAATCCATTTAACAAAAGTGAAAGATTTCAGTCTTTTGACAAAATAATTCTTTTTTCTGATTTATATCAGAAAAGTGGACATTGGAGGACACTCATGTGCACACCAAACGAGTTCAAATTAAGAGTGTGTAGAAAGGGTTTCAGAGTTGGTCAAGTTTCAATTGTGATGTTGCTGAATGTTACATCATCTTTTGCAGGTTTTTTTTAGTGATAGATGTTGAGTTTAATTTGAAAACTTTTACATAGCAGAGGATGGCTTCGGTCCATTGACCTTTGGGTCATGGGCCCAGCACGCATCCGCTGCTCCACTCTGCTACACACCTCAGATGGGACTCGAACCCACAATACCTGGCTTAGGAGGCCAGTGCCTTATCCACGTGACTATTCAAAATAAAAAACACAACTTAAAGGAATTATCCGGAGTAAAATGCACTTCAGGTCAATTTACGGGAAGTTGGGAGTACATACGTTGAGTTGACATCAAAATCATGTTAAAGGATAAGACCGGTTTTTTGACATTGGGCCCTTGATTTCACATTATAATATGATGTTCTACTCACCCCTGCTTGTTGTTGGTCATTTGGAGCTGTTCCGAAGATATTCGCGAGGCGTCTGGCTGCTCTCTTGAGATATTCGGCCATGAAACGGTTTCCTATGGGCAAGCTTATACAGGCACAAACTATGCTGTTTATAATTTATTAATTACTCTACACTAGCACTGATAACGTGGAGGTGCATCGCTTACTTAAAAAAATCTGGGTTACTAATTTTGAATTTTAGCCGAATGAATAAATAAGCAGCAGGTCTGTGGGCTGTCTGTGGTAGTAGCACGATGAGGACGTCAGTAACACCCACTTTACGACGAAAAAAACAAAATTACAATAACCCAGATTTTTTTAAGTAAGCGACGCACCTCCACGTTATCAGTCCTAGTGTAGAGTAATTAATAAATTATAAACAGCATAGTTTGTGCCTGTATGAGCTTGCCCATAGGAAACCGTTTCATGGCCGAATATCTCAAGAGAGCAGCCAGACACCTCGCGAATATCTTCGGAACAGCTCCAAATGTTCAACAACAAGCAGGGGTGAGTAGAACATCATGTTATAATGTGAAATCAAGGGCCCAATGTCAAAAAACCGGTCTTATCCTTTAATTCTGATGTGTTTTGAGAATTTTGATTTGACCGTTTTCAGCCAAAAGTCGTTAGCCTGGAGGAGAGTGGAGCATATGGTATCGCCGCTACAAAACGCTATTTTTACACCTCTTCTACAGCTCCAAACAACATAACACTTACGTGGTAGTGAGTAGAGGGTCCCTAAAGCCAAACAGAAGTGTCCCGAGGTCTTCATGTGGTCGGATAGAGAGTCCAGAATTAATTTAATCGAGCCAGTATCTTTCCGGAAATCGCTCCTGCTCCAGCTGGCATCTTCAGCGTAAAGTCCGTATAGTAGAGAGCCGCATGTGGAGCAACACGCTCTGGAAATTCCACGCCCATAGACAGGTACAGCAGATGTTGACTTTGATTTGAAATTGTATACATAGCAGAGGATGGTTTCGGTCCATCGACCTCTGGGTTATGGGCCCAGCACGCTTCCGCTGCGCCACTCTGCTACACACCTCAGATGGGACTCGAACCCACAATCCCTGGCTTAAGAGGCCAGTGCCTTATCCACGTGACTGTTCAAAATAAAAAAACACAGCTTAAAGAAATCGGGTAAACGATCCTCTAATCCATTTAACAAAAGTGAAAGATTTCAGTCTTTTGACACAATAATTCTTTTTTCTTACTTATATCAGAAAAGTGGACATTGGAGGACACTCATGTACACACCAAACGAGTTCAAATTTATAGTGTGTAGAAAGGGTTTCAGAGTTGGTCAAGTGTCAATTGTGATGTTGATAAATGTTACATCATCTTTTCCAGGTTTTTTTCATGAGAGATGTTGATTTGAAAAGTTATACATAGCAGAGGATGGTTTCGGTCCATCGACCTCTGGGTTATAGGCCCAGCACGCTTCCGCTGCCCCACTCTGCTACACACCTCAGATGGGACTCGAACCCACAATCACTGGCTTAGGAGGCCAGTGCCTTATCCACGTGACTATTCAAAATAAAAAAAACACAACTTAAAGAAATCGGGTAAACGATCCTCTAATCCATTTAACAAAAGTGAAAGATTTCAGTCTTTTGACACAATAATTCTTTTTTCTTACTAATATCAGAAAAGTGGACATTGGAGGACACTCATGTGCACACCAAACGAGTTTGAATTAAGAGTGTGTAGAAAGGCTTTCAGAGTTGGTCAACTGTCAATTGTGATGTTGCTGAATGTTACATCATCTTTTCCAGGTGTTTTTAATGAGAGATGTTGATTTGAAAATGTATACATAGCAGAGGATGGTTTTGGTCCATCGACCTCTGGGTTATGGGCCCAGCACGCTTCCGCTGCGCCACTCTGCTACACACCTCTGAAGGGACTTGAACCCACAATCCCTGGCTTAGGAGGCCAGTGCCTTATCCACGTGACTATTCAAAATAAAAAACATAAAAAGAAATCAGGTCAACGATCCTCTAATTCATTTCACAAAAGTGAAAGATTTCAGTCTTTTGACACAATAATTCTTTTTTCTTACTTATATCAGAAAAGTGGACATTGGAGGACACTCGTGCACACCAAACGAGTTTGAATTAAGAGTGTGTAGAAAGGGTTTCAGAGTTGGTCAAGTGTCAACTGTGATGTTGCTGAATGTTACATCATCTTTTCCAGGGGCCTCATGTACAAAGACTTGCGTGGATTTCCTACTGAAACATGGCGTACGCTCAAACCCAAATGACCCCCAACGTCGGATGTACGAATCTGTGCGCACGCATCAATCCAAGCATATATCGTTTGTACATCCCAATCAACGTGGAATTGAGCGCACATGTCGGAGCAGCCGACTCCTCCCTGTCCACGCCCCTACTTAAATACGCAAATCATATTTAAATGAGCCCTGCACCTGCGATTCCCCTCTGTGTACGGTCAGAAAATAAAGAAAAAAGACTGAATAAGACGGGAAAAAAGAAGAACTTCACGGAAAGCGAGATGTCGGTGCTACTTTCTGAAGTGGAGGCCCAAAAAAATTTGTTCTTTGACACGCTGTCCTCCGGCATAAGCAGCAAACTAAGAGGAGTGGGTGGGAGAGCCTGAGGCTGTCAATGCTGGGGGGTCTGAGCCTCACAAGCAGAGGTGAAGAAGAAGTGGTCCAACATTTAGGTGGATGTGAAGCGGAGACTGGCTGCCCACCGCTGCAGTGTGGCCAAAACAGTCGGGTGGGGGGGTGACCGACTCTGTTTGAACAGAGAGTCGGGGAAACTATGGGTGACACTGCTCTCTCTGGGGTGGTGGGAGCTCATGTGGGTGACTCTGATTACCCCCAAGGTAAATACCCATGTTTTTGTGTAACTCACAACAACGTGTTCATACAGTAACGTGCAGAAGTGCGCCGGGGAAAAGGTGAGGCTGATTGAGACATTTCACACTTTACGCATGGGGTTATTAATATATGCCCACAGAGACTATCAGGGGCTTGTTAGAAAGATCTTAAACTGAAGTTTAACCAGCAAAAAACAGCAAGAAACTAACTTTAACCACCGACTAATATATATAATATAATAATGTTGCTGTGTGTTGTGTCCAATTACATGTCACTAATGCTGTTCTCATTCCAGTTTGATTTATTCTCCCGTGTGACGCACGTGTCCAAATACGGACCTACCTGCTGAAGTGGGCGTGGCCCAATTGGGATTCCCCAGATAAAGAAGCCGTGGACGCGCAGCGCAGGAGCGCGCACACATCAGAGACTCTTTCTTTGACATTGTTCCCGAAGCCATCCCCCGCGCATTTTGAAATTGTGAAGTTTAATAATAAATAAAACTAAGAAGATAAGAAAAAGACTCTTCTCCTGGAAAACTTATTTTGCACTCTACAAATAAGAGAGAAGTCTAAAGCGTGAAACTTGTGCTTGCTTGGATTCATTCTCCTGATGCACAATTGCTTTCATCTAAGGCTAAAATGTTCACAACTTCAGTACAATGCACTATGCCAATTAATTTGCCAGTTAGGAATGAGTTTACCACAGTCTTGCAACCTGTACCATGTGCACTGCTTTTGGGTCCCTGATGGTCTAGTGGCTAGGATTCGGCGCTCTCACTGCCGCGGCCGGGGTTCGATTCCCGGTCAGGGAATGAGGGAACCAAGTTTTGGCACTGTGTGTAGCGTAAACCTAAGACAGTTCTGCTGTTGTTTTCCAATGACATGACAAGAATGTCAATTTAATCGAGCCCTGTCACAAATTCAATAGGACGTTGGTTTGTAAGGAGTCATCCTATGCGCACCACTTGATTTGAAATAACACTTTACAGCCAGCAGATTTACTACTTCTCTTTAGAGAAGGACTCGCTTAACTCTTTCCAGCAGCTCTAGGACCATTGTGGCTTTTAAAAACTAAAAGAATGATCAAGTTTTTCTGATACTTTGATGTGTAACACGGTGCTTAATAACATTTTGAGCAGCAAAGACAAATGCTATTTGTCATTAAATGACATGGGCATCCACGAATGATACGGAAAAAGAGAAATTTCATGGTCTATTGTCGGACAAAATGTTTTTGTCCATGGACTTGGAGCATTTGGCGATCTGGCATGGGGGAAATTTTGGGTAAAAAAATGTATATAAATATGAACGAATTTATAAATGTATATATAATTAATATAAATATAAAAAAATCTTTCCTTACGCATTACACACGCTCCTTGGCAAAATATTTTTCCAAGGGTGACAACAACATTACTGGGCATGTATTGTTGTAATGTTTTAAATACTTGAACGCAGTTTTTCTAGAGATAATTGCTTTGTATTTGGGAGTATCGTCCATTGACTCTTTTGGGCTTTCACATGCGCGAGCATACAAACAACCGGTAAGTGACATGCTGTTTATAAAGTTGTTTTGTAACGTCCCTGTAGCGTTACCGGGTATTTATATACCTATTAAATATAAGGATTTATGAGATGTTCTTACAGTCTCAAATAAACCTTACCTCGAATTTAGGGGCACCACCAACCTAGGTTTTGACTTAATTTTAAGTCACAGTCCGGTCGGAAAACTGTTCGAAATCTTACGATCCTGGTGTTAAATTAATATTCAATTAATATTCAGTCTCATATCTCGCTACTTTCGTGAAGTTCTCGTTTGGTTGGACAGACATTACGTAAAGAAAGCATACGACACAATCTGTGATTATAACATATATATAGATATATGAACTGTTTATTACAATGATATGATCTTAGACATGAACCTTTAAACAAACAGGAGATGCATTGAATATGGGTGATTATATAAAACACTTAGTGAATATAAAATAAAATATGGGAATGGGGAGATACTGGATGTATTCAAATAGTTTGGGTTGGCTGACTATTTGACGCTAACTACTGACATCCATCCATCCATCCATTATCTATACCGCTGAATCCGTCGATCGGGTCGCGGGTGGGCTGGAGCCTATCCCAGGAGTCAATGGGCGAGAGGCGGGGTACACCCTGGACAGGCCGCCAGTCCATCGCAGGGCCACATAGAGACATACGAGACAAACAACCATGCACGCTCACACTCACTCCTAAGGACAATTTAGAGATGCCAATCAACCTAACATGCATGATTTTTTGGACAGTGGGAGGAAGCCGGAGTTAACTACTGACATTTCGGATTAATTTATCATTCTGTGAAAGCCTCGAGACATCCATCAAACCCACTTTAAGGTGAAAACGGGTCGGTCTTACTGTGCTTAGCCGGTTCGGACCACGGCAGCGGCCACGCGGGGTCTGAGGGGATTTCTCTTCCGCTCTCTGGGCCTTCCTGGCTGTGGTGGCTGACTTTAGCGGACTTCTCAGTTGCTTCTTTCACCGGGAAACGGGGACGATGATGTCGAGGGCTTTACTGTGGGATGATCAAATCCATCGTTGTGTCAGAGTTGGTCCGTTGCTGCTTTCTCTGATGAAGTGAACTTAAGTTCACAGAAGATTAATAAAAGGTTGCTTGGAGTTGGCTTTCTTGGTAGGAAAAGGTGATGATGGCGTGAAACAGCGGAGGTTAGGACGTGCGACGTAGAAGGACGTGGATGGCGAGGGACGAACACAAACACGTAAAACGTGCATCTTCAGAGTATTTCAATCTGTTTCTTTGTTCGGATCTTTCTTTCTCGTCTCCGGGGTCTCACTGGGTTCTGGAGGGTCTCCTCCGGTCGTCCGCTGCATCGTTATCCACACGTCCTTACGCTCTCTCCTGAGATTATGGGAAAACTCCCAAACTCCGGCGAGCTCTTCTCTTCTGCTTAAACCATTTCTAAAAGTCTATGAGCAGCTGTTTTCTGCTCATATCTCCTTCTGAAACTCTGGGTTGGAACCCTTCTGGAACAAGATCCAGAGCACAAGAGGGCAAGCGCAGACGCCTGAAGCGAGCCAGAGCACACGAGCGCAAGAGGGCAAGAAGGCAAGAGAGACTGTGTTTTCCGCGGTTCCGGGTTTTGACTCTCGGAGGCGGGGCTTACACTACTTTTTCAGCCAATGACATGCTTGAACTGTGTGCATGTCTCTGTAAGGTGATCTGTGCTAGGGGGATTTCTGGATTTAGACAAAGAAAACTCTTATTTCTCCATTACTCCCATCTCATAGAACATTTGTCTCGGTGATTCTGAAAACATCACATCTTGTTAAGATATGCAGATTAAAGATATAACATAGACTTGTAATATAAAGACATCAAAATAACACACATGATAAAGACAATTATGACTTTCAAAATTCAGATGAATATCTATGAAATCGTGACAAATGAATATTGAATTACACAATGCTAATTTCTGTGTTAACAATGGGGACACTAAACAAATACCAAATAGATACCGAAGGGACATCGTTAGAAGTTACTAGTTGCATATATTGTCCATTCCATATCCATTTTACTGAGTCCTTTGGTATTTAAATGTTCAACTAATCACACTGCAGACCACTAGGGGGCAATGTGGTTCCATCAGGCAGGTTGGGCATTTTCCACCAAAATCAGTTCTTTGTCAATATTTAAGCCAGAATCGTACAAATTGTCTCTATATGCGTCTTGTGATCAAGCTGGAAACCTGAAAGAAATTGTACACGGTTATCAAACACATTTAATATAGTTTTAAGATTTAACTAAAAGTGAGTCTTCTCAGTTCGTATGTATAGCCATCTGGTCTCTTTCTCTGGTGGGAGAGGGTGTTAAAATGTCAATTCGATTCATGGTGAAGATAAGATAGTGAGGTCTCCAACAGAAAGATCCTTTGTTCATTCGAGTTTTCCAATTTTTATGGCAAGTGTCTGTTGCGAGTTCGACTCCCCAAAAACTCTTAAGAGGGTAGAAGATCAACGTAAATTAGGCAGTTTCTGTCTCTTTTTCCTTTGTGGAAAGAAAATGAAGATCTGGTTTATATCCACATACGTAAACATCCCCCACAGGAATGTGGGTTTTGTCAAAGTTTGAAAAACTCTTAATCCACACGGCACTGTGACTGCTACATCCCCATGCCAGTAATGTGAGAACCATGCATATGGTTTTGATGGTAAGGCTTGTGACTTTATTGTCGGATGGTTTATAAAGTGGTGTGACGTTTCTGCAGTGTGCAAGTTGTTGTTTTACGTGGAAGGGTTAGCGCTTACCCCTTAGCCACCACATATTAGCCTCGCATGACAGGCTGCGCAAACAGCGCAATATCCGCACAGGGAGCGCAGATTTGCACCTGTCTGTGTCCTACTATCAGTATTTGACAACCTCTAGCAATGGGATTGCGCTTCAAATGCCCCGGAGTTCCCCTTTAAGTGCAGTGTAATGCATGACTCAACCTGGAGGCTCCTCTGTCTTTTGTCAAAATTGCACAAGCAAAGTTAAAAAAGAACCTTTTTGTCATATTGCTATGAAAGTCACACACAAAACAAAAAAATTTCAAAAAGCCTGAGAGACCAAATGAGGGCACTTGGGAAAAAATTTAACATCAAACCTCTTTCTTTAACAAGTCAGACCAGGAAGTTATTGACTACTTGTTGTGTGCTACTTTACTTGTTACCTACTCAGCAGATATCAACTTTAAGACAAACATAAAGAAATTGAACACACACTCTGATGATGGGGTGAGAGGTGGTAATGATCGAGACCACGCCCACAGACAACTACAGCAAGTCTCTGTGGCGCAATCGGCCAGCGCGTTCGGCTGTTAACTGAAAGGTTGGTGGTTCGAGCCCACCCAGGGGTGAGTGTGTGTACCAACAAATCTACCGGATGAGCTAGAGGTTGGGTAGCAAATCAAAAGATATACTGGTGAATACCATCGCTCTTTTACGCTAGTCGTCCATTGTTCCGTCAACGCAAGCCGTATTCAGTTAATTTTCAATGAAATCCGGCCGATCGATGTCGCCGTGCTCGCAAAGCATGCTGGGATTCTGACACGGCGAGCTGGGGACCTGCGGCACTTCAAAAAATTGGGCTCACTCGAAGTTTATGCAAATTTGCCACGGCAGACGTAGTGCGTTACCCAATGACAGTAGATCATGTATTTTTTTTTCCCTTTGTTTATTCACCACTGAACATTTCGGGTATTGATCATGTCATTGCTATTGCGGGCAAAATGAACAGCAGCAGGGGCCAGAATGGCTGTGCTAAAACGATTGTAGGCGAATAAACACACCTAAAACATCAGGCAATTGTGAGCATCTCCACTTTTGCAGTAAAGTAATGACCATCAAGGAATAGAGGTTCAATCCAGTGCATCAAATTCTTTCATGGGCAGAGGTGGAGTAGTGGATTAAACGTTATCAATAATTGTGATAGGCATTCATTTCAACAAAAGAACCAAATCACACCCATGGCCATGTTTTCACAACATGTCTTGTTCATGTTTCATTTTCAAATCAGAAAAAAGGTGCAGGGACAGGTGATGCAGCGAGAAGGAGATCTCCTGTGTCGCATCAACAGCACAATAGCAGCTCTCCTCGCTCGCAGATCCACATCCATGGTGCAATATGAAATAATGTTCCATTGCTGACGATTTATACACATTAATTTCCCTCCAAAACTCCGAAACTTCGGTTGATTAAAATCACAAGTTATTTACTTTACCCCGGAGCCGTTCTACCGTATGTTCTATCTACAACTTCGTATACACGCCCACTGTAGTAGCAACACGGCGACACTAGGCATCCAATCCGGCGAGTTAAGTTGACGTGATGGAACAATGGACGACTAGCGTTAGAGATGCCTTGCAATCAAATATTTGTCGTCTTTCAGTTTCTCCTTCCTTTATTATCTACTTAAACTTGTCATGTCAGACACATTTTTCTTCAGTTTTGCCGTTCTCGCCCCCCATAGATGTCACAGGGGGCTACAGATTAGAAGATCTTATTTCCTACCATCCACTTATTTGACTGCCATGCAATCCATGTGAGCTGGGCAAGTGGGCATCACATACCTTTAGCAAAGTCTGCAGGACCAATGAATGGGTGTGTGAAAGTGAGCCTAAGCTGACAATACATGCATATTTCTGTTTTGCAGGCCTCGTTGGCGCAGTAGGCAGCGCGTCAGTCTCATAATCTGAAGGTTGTGAGTTCGACCCTCACACGGGGCAGGTGTTTTGATGTGTTTATAGCACTTCACCTCAGTTACAGCTGGAAACTTGCTGGGCACAGGTGCCTCTGATTGCTCTCTCTTGCAGCTGCAGAAAGCCCACTCGGAAGCTCAGTCACTCCAAACTGTGGAAGGTGTCAAACACAAGTTATGGGGTTTCGAACCATCTCTTTTTTTTAAAAGCATTGGAATCAGATCTTTGTCGCCTTGTGTCAAACCCGAGTTATGGGGATTCAAACCATCGCTCTTTTAGAGATGCCTTGCAATCAGATATTTGTCGCCTTTCAGTTTCTGCTTCCTTTATTATCTACTTAAACTTGTCATGTCAGACACATTTTTCTTCGGTTTTGCCGTTCTCGCCCCCCATAGGTGTCACAGGGGGCTGCAGATTAGAAGATTTTATTTCCTACCATCCACTTATTTGATTGCCATGCAATCCATGTGAGCTGGGCAAGTGGCTATCCCGTACCTTTAGCAACGTCTGCAGGACCAATGAATGGGTGTGGGAAAGTGAGCCTAGGCTGACAATACATGCACGTTTATGATTTTTAAGCCTCGTTGGCGCTACCTCGCTCACGTTAGTCTAAATCTCACCTCCAATAGGATTCGCACTTCTCCATTATCACATTGAACGGTTTAGCCAATGTCGCACCGACTCACAATGAACCGAGCCTATCAACGCCCGAGCTCACAATGGAACTCGGCCAATCAAGGTGAAGCCCTAACTTGGAGTTAACCTCCCTCCCCTCCCGCTCCCGCTCCCCCTCCTCCAACAAAACCAACAAAAAAACAAATTAAAGATTTTGTTTTCGTTAGGTTAGAGGATTATAAAAGTTAGCCGTTACAGAAGAGGGATTTTTCATCGAGCCGTTGTCTCTGCCGACTTAAAAAAACAATCTTACAGTAAGTATCAAGTTATATTGTTTCTTATATATCCTTCCATTCAAACAAACATCCTATTACAGTTTTTCTCTATTGGTTTGGCTCATTTCTTGAAACAGAAATTACATTCTCAAAACTCTAAGATCATTTGGCATAACACTCTTATAGTTCAGCACAACACCATAGCTAACCTGCAAAAGCACATATCTCTCCCAAAACTGTTCACCCATGCTTCAGACCTGATTTCTTTCCCATGAAAAGAGTCAATGCCACCCAAATTGCAAAGATCTTTCTCAGTTGCCTAGGCTCATTTCTTGAAACAGACCGATCGTTTTCAACACTCTTTAGTACTTTTTGCTAAACTAAACTGAATGGTTCAGCAAAACACCATGGTTCACCAGCAAAAGCTCATATCTCCCCCTAAACAGTTCAGCCATGTGTCAAAATGAAGTTTCTTTCTCATTCAAATAGTCAGTGCCCCCAAAATGCATTGTCCTTTTGGCATTGTGTGAGCACTACAAGTCAAAATGTTTAGATGTTTTGTCACTATGGCATAGGATTACCTAACAGAATACAATAGTGTATAAAACTGAAGGAAAAAAGTTTCACAGTAAGAGTAGCCTCAAAGCACACACAATACACTCATACCAACCATTTTTATTCACACAAATACTGTGAAGTACTAGCCTGGCTGACGCGTCCACAATCTCGATGAGATGGTGGTCTGGGAACTAGGTGTGCATTTTCTCGTATTTGAGGCGTGGTTTACGAACGCCTAGAGCCGTTTATTGGGCGCTACGAATGTCTATCAAATGACGTCAGGTATTTCCCATGCTGCTTTGCGCGCAATTCATAGCCAATTGTATCACTTATACCAGATGACAACAGAAATTTGACAAGGAAGAAGAAAAAATGGAAAATAAAAGTAAACTTGCGCTCTAAGCTACTTAAATTGACAACAAAGTAGGCCTATATGCTATATTCTACATGAATTTTTATGTTGTAGAGTTGTGAATTTATTTTAATAATGGAGAAATTGAGCAACCTTGCTTTGTTGTCTGCAGTAGTAGATCAACCCTCATCTTACTTTGAAGCTCCCAGAAGTGACGTCAACGAAGCTTTAGCAGCAGAAAAGCTATCAGGCTTGTGTTGATGATAATAATAATCTCCTGGACTATGTACAAACTTCCAAATGCATCGTTTTGTGAGTACAGACCATACTTGTACTACTGTAGAAGTTTGGTTTCATAACATGTGATTTTAGTGTGGTCTTTTTTGGAGATACTGCCAGGGTCCGTCAGCGCTTGTACGAAGCTATTCGGGATAACTCAGTAACTCAGCTGATGTTCAGCCAATATCGAAAAAAAACTTTGGGTGTGCTACTTGGCTGGATGTCACGGTTCAAATGACCCCAGGGTGATTCTACTCCGAAACACTTTCTAAGGCTGCATTGAAAAGTAACGTTGTGTCCGCTGTCATGTTGGATTAACACTCTACAAGCTTCGGTGTAGCATAGACGTCGTCATCGTCTTGCTGCCGCTGCCCCCCCCGTTCTATGATTGGTTCCCAAACTCAGGCAAAAATAAGGGCGGTGGTTTCCAGGCTGACTTTGCAGTGAGAATGAAATCGAGCGCAAAGCAGCATGGGAATTCCCAGGCTAGTGAAGTACGTAACTTCCATACAGTATAGTATTATAGAAGGAAAAGAAAAATATACATTGCACACATATACTGTAATATAAACACAAACAAAAAACAAGAAAAATTATGTGGCTATGAATGATGACATGGTCTATAATTGTGGCCCGAATTTCATCTGGGACAGCACGGTGTCTTCGTGCTCCTCGGCCTCTTCCCCCTATTCCACCACTGCGCATCCTCACTCCTCCTTTTCTTCTTCTTCTTCTTCTGCTGGTGAGAGGAGTGTGAGTGGATGGAAGAGCTGAGAGAAAGGCTAAGTGTAAAGGTGGTTTTCTACCCTTTATTCGCTATCCCTGTTTTCTCTGTTAAATGTTTCATTAGTTGTGTTAGTTCTGCGTACTTTGTGTAGTCTTGTGAGGTTAATTTCGAGGTTTTTTTCGCATTTGTTTGGTGCGCTACCCGTCCGCAATGGCGTCTGGCGGCTTCTCCATGCTGTCCCGGAAGCACGGCATCAGAGTCGGTGCCGGCTCTCCGTGCAGCGTGGAGGAAGTGGCGCTGGCCGTGGGGCAGGTTATCGGGCACGGTTCGGTAAAGTCCGCTGCCCGCATGAACAGTGCGGTGGTTTTATTTCTAGCGAAGGTGGAGCAGGTGCACAGCCTGGTGGAGGCGGGCATCACCAGGGGCGCCGCCAGGCGGGGAAAGGTGGTAACGTTTCTAAGGGCCCAGCGGCCTGGGGGGCCCTCGGAGGTAGTGATAATATAATATTAATATTGTTGCCCATTCTTAGAATTTTCTAATGAATTACAACATTTTTAATGGAAAATAAACTAATTAAACACAATTTTCGATTTCAATAACTTTTCTTTAGTTCTTTGGCATATTGACATTTACTCGGCCCTCCCCCTCTTGCAAAATGGTGCGGTCCAGTTCTGATCAAATTGTAGTTGAACGCATCCGAAATGCAGGCAGGTGTACGGAGCGGCTGTCTGAAACACATGATGGACGGTGAGCTGACTGAAATAATCTAGAATGAAGTCGGGTTATCAGAAGCGGAAGGAAAGACGGGAGAAAGACGAGAGGGCCAGTAGAGGCAGGCAACTGGTCACTCAGTTTTTCTCAAAGAAAGGTAAGTTCACTCACTGACTTTGAGCTTTCAAACACTAGATGTTAGCGAATGGTAGGCTAACATATTAATATACATCTAACTTGGATGTATAACTGAAACCTGCATGCTTTAACCTTTTCCTGTATTAACTTATCTTGCATTCATCACTGATACAGAGCCAGGCTCCACATCAGGCAATGTTGCAGCGGCCAGTGACACCACCACTGCTGAAGTGCAGCAGGACAGGAGGAGGACCAGCAGTGAAGATGGTGAGAAAGTAGCAAAGAGTACCATGTCACTTTCAAATTGATTCACAATAAGATGTTTCCTTTCTTTTAAGGATTACACTTTTACAGCTAAGTATGGAGTCAATTTGATTGCATGCATAACTGTAACTTGCATGCATTTAACTTTTCTATGCATTAACGTCCGTGCATCACTAACCTGCATGCTTTAACTAAACTCCATTTGAATCCATGATACAGAACCAAGCCCCTCATCAGGCCATGGTGACGACAACAGGGCCAGTGCCAGCAGTGCAGATGACAGCGCAGCACAGAGTAAGGAGCAAGAGCAGGAGGGGGCAGGGTTAATGGACATTTGCCAGTCTGAAAGTGAGGATCTACTTTTAAATGATCCAGGGCTGTAGCCAGTAAAGCTCATGGACAGTAACATAAATGGTATTGTCAGGAAATTGGCTACTACAGAGTCAAAGCAATTCTGAAGGGAAATCTTTTCCAGAGTACTTGAGGTACACAAAGGCAGCAAATGGCAGGGAAAGAATGTTTTTTATTCATATTGTGCATTTCAGGAGGTTTGTGATCATTCAAAGAGGCACCACTGAGGACGCTGTGATGGTGGTAACAGAGCTGAACTTTGACTTTAAGTGCCGGATCAAACATCTGTTGATTATTAAAACTGCTACGTCCAACGTGGGGCTCAAACCCACGACCCTGAGATTAAGAGTCTCATGCTCTACCGACTGAGCTAGCCGGGCTATTCACATTTTATAAAACATGCCTTCCGAAAAAAAAAAGAAGAGATTAAACAAGCCAAAGTCAACTTTCAGAGATTTCGAATGACATGGGAACACATTCCTCCCTTTTCAACCTCTACCTACTCCACTCGACTGGATCCCACTCAGCTGTTAGGGTTTTCCATGAGGTAATACCACCTGGCACAAGGTGGAACATTTTTAGCACCTACTCGGTCGGGGTCGAGTTGAGTCCAGCCGAAAATGTGACATTTACAGACTGCAGGCAACTGATTGGCCAGGGAGTGATGTCACTGGATGAGTCATGAAAGCCACTCCTTAACAAGAACCCGGCAACAGCAACAGTTGGATTTGATGTATTCTGTGATCATCAACGAGGTGGATTACTAGACGCAAAGACACAGACCAAGTAGCAGGTATACCTTCGCCTTGATGTCCTAAATTGTTGTGTCATGTTTTGTCCAATAAAAGTGACATCACAGGACTTTTGGACCTCCTTGCTATAACGACCCCACCCACATTGAGGTGGTTGTGAGTAAGTACGAGTGGAAAAGAGCTTAATGTAGCAGGAGAACTGCCTCATCGCACATCAGAATTGTGTATGTTAATGGGAGGAACTGAAGGCCCGTCTTCAGAGATAAATGCCCTTTTTCACCATGGCCTGACATGGCTTTCTTCATGGTCTTCTAATAAGAAAGTAAGATTTAAGCAATAAATTAGTGTCAGGAGTGGGATTTGAACCCACACCTCCTTTTGGAGACCAGAAGTCCCTGTGCTAAGGAAGGAATAAAGCCTTGAGTCTGGCACCTTAGACCGCTCGGCCATCCTGACACCACTACTTCCCTGACTGTGTAAAATATGACAAACGTGAACAAAAATGCAAAACGCTACTCCACTTGACTATATTTGACTCAGGTTTTAGGGTTTTTCATGAGGTAGTAACAGCTGGTAGCAGCTACATTTTTAGCACCTACACGGCAGGGATTCGAGTTGAGTCCAGCCGAAAATGTGACGTCTACAGACTGCAGGCCACTGATTGGCCAGGGAGTGATGTCACTGGATGAGTAATGAAAGCCAGAGAGGGCCAGAGGCCATGGGTTGTTATTCAGATTTTCCTTCTTTTGTTTTAAAGTGAATGATCATACAAACGGGGAATACAGAAATGACATGAGCCCAAAGAAAGGTAAACGTAATGCTCTTGCACAAGTTTGAATGTTTTTTACTCATATTGTGCATTACAGGAGGTTTGTGATCATTTAAAGAGGCACCACTGAGGACGCTGTGATGGTGGTAACAGGGCTGAACTTTGACTTTAAGTGCTGGATCAAACATCTGTTGGCCGTACCTCCTCACGCCATATCCTGATCCAGGAACAAGGGCATGTGCACATGCACATGCACATGCACATGCACATGCACATGCACATGCACATGCACATGCACATGCACATGCACATGCACATGCACATGCACATGGTAAAACAAGGGCACGGATAGAAATGACCTTTTTGCCAAATTAAATACAGGTTCATTGCTTAAACTTCTCAAGCACCATGGCTGACTTCTGACAGAGCCATCTTAAATTTTATAGTATACTTCATATTTTATACATTTTGTCTTGTGGACAACTTTTCAGGCTCAAGTCTTTTCTTCATTGAGTTCCAGTGCCTGAAAGGACTCAGTTTCTCCTGACACAGTGAGGGACCTATACAGGGACACATATTTCCTTTGATCCTTATTGTTGTGACCTTTGAGTTAGAACTTATTTTCATAATTTAGCATTGACACAGTAGCAGTTTAAGTCAGAGCAGGTGTAAGAAGGCTAAATGGACAGAGATGATTTATAACTTTCCACACGTTTAGCTCATTGCACCCCACTGTGAATATAAATGTAAAAACACATTTCTAACACTTTGCATGAATCGTACAATAATGACAAGTTTGAGTTCAAGTTGTGTTGAATTGTTTAATTATTATTACATGTTTCTCAAGCTGTGGAGAGAAAACAGAAATAAATACAGTTCACAACACGAAATTCTCCTTTATCTGAATTTATACTAACATCCCTCTCCAGTTTCTTGATCTCTTTTATTTTCAGTTTCTTGTGTTCCATATCTAGTTTGCTGCTCTCTTTATTGGACAAACACATTTCTTCAAAGGCTACTTACCACTCTGAAATATTTTCCTGTGCTTTACCTTCACCTGCTGCCAGGTACGCTTTTGGCTGTTAAGATAGCTCCTGTTGAGATGTAACAGTGAAAAAATAATATGTGGGTCACACACTCACGATAATATAGTCACAAAGTATGATGATGCGTGTCGATTATTGGGTTATTAATAAAGTGAGCAGGGCCAGTATACTTGTGCTGTACATCTCATCCAGAGATAATTCAACATGCTTTATGTAAACACATTATAACACAAAGAGGAGAGCATAAATACATGAGGACAGTAAAATAAATGTCTAACAATTGAAACTTTCAGAACTTAGGCGTTTAGTCTGTCTGCAGTTGTTAGTCATGCCATTTCTTCGCTTTTTTGATCGCAGCTGTATTATCATTTCTGGTGATGACACTTTTAAAATCCTCATACAGCTCCATCAGCATTATTTATCCAGTTGCCGAAAAAATTAGAGCTGTTGTCTTGCTCTCCTTTTCTGCCATCTCCATTTTTCCACCATCCACTCGTCAGGGCTTCTTACTTTCCTCGTGCACTCACAATTAGCTAGGCTATGTAAGCCTTGCTTGGATTAGCCTCACTGAGATGCAGCTGAAATGTCTTTGTGGAGCAACTTGAGGCTTAATTGGGAGATGGTGCTAGTTCAAGCGACGATTTCTGGCTATAGCCTGGCTTTCTTTAGCTACTTTCGAGGAATACCCCCCTGGTTGTTGACCAGTGGATTTGTTGGTATACACACTCATCCCTGGGTGGGCTCGAACCACCAACCTTTCGGTTAACAGCCGAACGCGCTGGCCGATTGCGCCACAGAGACTTGCTGTAGTTGTCTGTGGGCGTGGCCTCGATCATTACCACCTCTCATCCCTTCATTAGAGTATGTGTTCGATTTATTTATGTTTTTCATAAGGTTGATATCTGCTGTGTAGGTAACAAGTAAAGTAGCACACAACAAGTAGTCAATAACTTCCTGGTCTGACTTGTTAAAGAAAGAGATTTAATGTCAAATTGTTTCCCAAGTGCCCTCATTTGGTCTCTCAGCCTTTTTGAATTTTTTCTTGTTTGTGTGTGACTTTCATAGCAATATGACAAAAAGGTTGTTTTTTTCACTTTGCTTGTGCAATTTTGACAAAAGACAGAGGAGCTTCCAGGTTGAGTCATGAATTACACTGCACTTAATAGGTCACCCTTGGAGAAATATTTTGCCAAGGAGCGTGTATAATGCGTAAGGAGAGCGTTTTGGCGGCAGAATGTTTACTTTAACTCCCGTAATACGCATAAGTCAGAACATCCCTGGGTGGGCTTGAACCACCAACCTTTCGACTAACAGCCGAGCGCGCTAACCTATTGCGCCACAGAGACTCTGCCTGGATTTTTTTGGGCAGTGGGCCTGGCTTCGAGCTTGACTGCCCCCTCATGGCGGTAGATGGAAGTGTTCTGTATTTTTACGTGATGAGACTCGAGTGAACTGCTGCTTATCTATGTCAAACTTGAACCGAAAAGTAGGAGGTGCTATACAGCAAGATTACCAGTTACAATACAATTGTAATAGCTCTCATCAAATAGCTCAGCATGATTTGGCACCTTAACTCTTGTCAACCAAATTACTTAAAGGATAACTTGTGAGTTCAGTGGGACAAGTCACCCATTACACTTATCGATTTGCTACCAAACCTACAACTGGTTGTTGACCGGTAGATTTGTTGGTACACACACTCATCCCTGGGTGGGCTCGAACCACCAACCTTTCGGTTAACAGCCGAACGCGCTGGCCGATTGCGCCACAGAGACTTGCTGTAGCTGTCTGTGGGCGTGGCCTCCATCATTACCACCTCTCATCCCTTCATTAGAGTATGTGTTCGATTTCTTTATGTTTGTCATAAGGTTGATATCTGCTGTGTAGGTAACAAGTAAAGTAGCACACAACAATTAGTCAATAACTTCCTGGTCTGACTTGTTAAAGAAAGAGATTTAATGTCAAATTTTTTCCCAAGTGCCGTCATTTTGTCTCTCAGCCTTTTTGATTTTTTTCTTGTTTGTGTGTGACTTTCATAGCAACATGACAAAAAGGTTGTTTTTTCACTTTGCATGTGCAATTTTGACAAAAGACAGAGGAGCCTCCAGGTTGAGTCATGCATTACACTGCACTTAACAGGTCACCCTTGGAGAAATATTTTGCCAAGGAGCATGTGTAATACGTAAGGAGAGCATTTCAGCGGCAGAATGTTTACTTCAACTCACGTAATACGCATGTGTCAGAACACCCCTGGGTGGGCTTGAACCACCAACCTTTCCGTTAACAGCCGAACGCGCTAACCCATTGCTCCACAGAGACTCTGCCTGGCTTTTGTTGGCAGTGGGCGTGGCTTCGAGCTTGACTGCCCCCTCATGGCGGTAGATGCAAGCGTTCTGTATTTTTATGTGATGAGACTCAAGTGAACTGCTGCTTATCTATGTCAAACTTGAACCAAAAAGTAGGAGGTGCTATACAGCAAGATTACCAGTTACAATACAATTATAATATCTCTCAAACAGCTCAGAATATCTTGGCACCTTAACTCTTCTCAACCAAATGACTTAAAGGATAACTTGTGGATACAGTGGGACAAGTCACCCATTACAGATATTGATTTGCTACCAAACCTACAACTGGTTGCTGACCTGTAGATTTGTTGGTACACACACACTCGTCCCTGGGTGGGCTCGAACCACCAACCTTTCGGTTAACAGCCGAACGCGCTGGCCTATTGCGCCACAGAGACTTGCTGTAGTTGCCTGTGGGCGTGGCCTCCATCATTACTACCTCTCATCCCTTCATTAGAGTATGTGTTCGATTTATTTATGTTTGTCATAAGGTTGATATCTGCTGTGTAGGTAACAAGTAAAGTAGCACAAAACAAGTAGTCAATAACTTCCTGCTCTGACTTGTTAAAGCTGCGGTCTGCAACTTTTTTTTAGTCATATTAGCTTGAACTGTCATGGGATTCTGGAAGTAGAATATTAAATAGTCTCTTTAGGAAAAATAACGAAATCTGTACCTCCCTCTGAAGCCTGTAATCATGCTTGCAAAAACCGAGCGCTCCCGACTGTTTTTAACCAATCAAGTTAGGGTGGAGGAATCCTACCTGTTAATCACAGCTTGTGCACACGCTGCTGAGCGTGAGTCTGCACACAGCTTGTGTGCGCTCACACTGGTGTGAACTTACGTGCTCAACCTCGTCCACAGAGGGGGAGGGGTTTGGGGGGCGATTCGGAGCTTGTTAGAGGTTCGGGGAGGGACCTGAAAGTTGTATCAGTTCGAATTTTCCGACTTTAGACTTAATTTTGAAAACCTGCCGACTGCAGCTTTAAAGAAAGAGATTTAATGTCAAATTTTTTCCCAACTGCCCTCATTTGGTCTCTCAGCCTTTTTGAATTTTGCAAGCATGTCAACCAAATGACTTAAAGGATAACTTGTGGGTTCAGTGGGACAAGTTACCCCGTGAATCTTTTGATTTGCTACCAAACATACAACTGGTTGCTGGCCAGTGGATTTTTTGGTATAAAAAATTGTCGCTGGGTGGGCTTGAACCACCAACCTTTCAGTTAACAGCCACACACGCTAAACGATTGCGCCACAGACACTCGACCTGTCTTCTGTTGGCAGTGAGCATGGCTTAGAGCCCTCATGGCGGTAGATGCAAGCGTTGTGTATTTTTGCGTGATGAGACTCGAGTGAACTGCTGCTGATCTATGTCAAACTTGAACCGAAAAGTAGGAGGTGCTATACAGCAAGATTACCAGTTACAACACAATTGTAATATCTCTCATCAAACAGCTCAGCACGCTTTGGCACTAGAGCTGGGTCAAATAGTCGACGTATTCGACTTATTCGACGTCATAAATTCGTCGACATGAATAATTTGCGTTTTATGCGTCGCTAATTTTTATTTTTTTTTGGTTGAAGTCCCCGTTCCAAACGACCTACTAGATGAACTCTCACTCCAGTCCAGTGGTGGCAGCAAATATGCACCAGAGTCGCCAATCGGTGTAGACGCCTTAGTTTAAAACGGAAGAAGAAGAATTCATAACGATGGCGGCGGGCGGCAAGCAGTAGTTGGAGCACTGAAGAGCATATAGCTAAAAAATCACGCACACGGTCTTCCAAAGTCTGGGAATTTTTCACCCTTAATGCTGCTAACAATGTGGTTGTTTGCAGACTATGCAAATTTAATTTGGCGTACCACAGCAGTACATCAGCGATGCACGAACACTTAAAACGAAAGCACCCTGGAGCTCGTCAGGATGGCAGCAAAACACCGTAAGTTCTGTTAATTTCAAGATCCTCTCTGAATAAACGCTACGTTAGACTGTTGAGTTGTTCTCTAGTTATATTCCCGGCGTAAAATTTACGTCTTTTAATTACGACTAGAACAGGTCCCATGTTTGCCTAGTTTAAAGCTGTTAGCGCTACCAGTCCCGACATGTTTCTTCTGTGTTATCTATTTGCTAACACCGGACGGTGGATTTTATACTCTGCCATTATGTAGTTCTAGTCTACCTGTTGACTGTCGAAATTCCACGATCTAGTAGCAACCAGATCCAAGTAGTAAACACGCATTACAAGTTGACAATTTAAATGACATAAATCATTTTTTAAGTTGAGCCTCTGAGATGGCTGTAGTATAGCCTACTGTTAGCTAAATGTATCATAATAACAGCAATGATGTGGACGATGCTATATTTTTGATTTGCTGCTGTGAATATTCATGTACTTTATGTTTTTTGCCTTTACAGGAGTAAGCAAAGCAGTGTGGCAGACTTTTTTCATAAAAATAACCAGGCACCTTGCACACCCCAGGAGGCTAGTGTGTACACAAACAGGATCGTCTCTATGATTGTGAAGGACATGAGGCCCCTTGCAATTGTTGAAGGTGAAGGCTTCCATGAAATGATAAACACTTTCCACTCAGGCTACACCCTTCCATCCAGGCGCCACTTCACTGACTTAATGGAGAAGAAGTATATGGTTACCATGGACAAAGTGAAAAGTGAACTAGAAAAAAAGCATTTCCAAACTATCCCTAACAACTGATGCTTGGATCATTCTGGCCACTGAGGCATATTTAGGTGTCACCTGTCATTTCATTAATGAAAATTAGGAGCTGACCTCGTTTAGCTTAACTACAATGCCGCTTGAGGAGCGCCACACTGCTGAAAATATTGCCTCTTGGGTTGAGATGGTGGCAGATAAATTTGATTTCTCCCTTCGAGATGATGTACTGGCGATTGTACATGATAACGCAGCAAATGTTGTTGCAGCTCTTCGCATCCTAGAGGAGAAACATGGGGTAGCATCACATCGCTGTGCCGGCCATACGCTTCAGTTGGTGGTAAATCATGCCTTGAAGAACAACCCCATGATCGACAGGACACTCTGGGCTGCATGGTCTCTTGTGAAGCATTTCAAGAAAAGTGAGCCGGCTAGCAGCAAGCTCAAACAGAAACAAAAACAGTGGGGTACAGCTGAGCATACCCTGCTCCAGGATGTGTCTGTAAGATGGAACAGCTCATGCTACATGGTGAGTCGCCTTTTGGAACAACGGTGGCCGGTGGTCCCAACACTTTCTGACCCAGACGTTACACAGCGTGGGAAGCAATACATGGATTTGAGGAATGATCAGTGGATCTTACTAGAGGAACTGGAGCAGGTCCTCAAGCCTTTCGAACAGGCCACTGTTTTTCTCAGTGGAGAGTCCTATGTCACAATATCTGTTTTACCTCCACTGCTGAAGGGTCTCCATAAGTCTACAAAGAAAACCACATACAAGTCTGCTTCTGTGAACTCTTTTCAGATTGCTGCAGACCAAGAGATGAAGGCAAGGTGGGAGTCTGAGTCTGCTTTCAAAGAGAATGGACAAAATGTGGCCATCATTGCTGCTGCCCTTGACCCCCGCTTTCGTAGGATGAAGTTCCTGTCACCCGAGGATGCTTTGAAGGTACAAGTACAAATTCAGGCTCTGATAATTTATATCAAAAGAGCCAAGCAACAACTGGAAACAATTGAGCAGGAGCACTTGGCCAGTCCCCAGCAAAAGAACACCTCTTTGCTGGACATTCTGCTTGGCTCTGACTCTGAGGGGAGGGCAGCACTGAGGATATTGGCCAGGAGGACAGTGGTGAGGGTGAATCTGTGAGAAATGAGGTTCTTTTGTATTTTGGGGAGAATTGCAATCCAAGGGATACTAGCCCACTTCAATGGTGGAAGGAAAATGCAGGAAGGTTCCCCAACCTGTTAGTTCTAGCCAAATCCTACTTGTCTGTGCCTGCAACCTCCACTCCATCAGAACGTCTCTTTTCAAATGCTGGACATATTGTAACCAAAAAAAGGGCAAGTCTGACGCCGGATCATGTTGACATGTTAACATTCCTCCACTCCAACCGTCAAACTATATATCTTGAATTCAACACACACACACACACACACACACACACACACCCACACACACACACACACACACACACACACATACACGAACAGTGTGAACAGGGGTCTATCATTGTACCCTGCCAAGAGTGGGCTTATGTTTCTGCTCATTTTGAAAAAACCAAAATGTAATACAAAATTTTCTTTTAAGGTGTTTAACCATAATGTTACTGAAAATATGACTTTTAATTAGTTTTAAAGGGACTGCCAAGAGGGGGCTTGGATCACTGAGCGATGTCTACCTATCAAAGAGTGGACCTCCACATACTGCAGTGGAGCTGTCTGTGCCCATTCTTTCACCTAATGAGTAGTTTGTTTACAACAATGACTTTCTTGAGTTTCTTTCAAAATTGAATAGTTTAATTTTAGTATTCGACCCTCTCCGGGTCGGGAATGAGATCCTTCCCCAAGTGGAGGAGTTCAAGTATCTCGGGGTCTTGTTCACGAGTGAGGGACGAATGGAACAGGAGATTGACAGACGGATCGGTGCGGCGTCTGCAGTGATGCGGGCTCTGCACCGGCCCGTCGTGGTGAAGAAGGAGCTGAGCCAGAAGGCGAAGCTCTCGATTTACCGGTCAATCTATGTTCCTACCCTCACCTATGGTCACGAGCTGTGGGTAGTGACCGAAAGAACGAGATCGCGAATACAAGCGGCCGAAATGAGTTTCCTCCGCAGGGTGTCTGGGCTCTCCCTTATAGATAGGGTGAGAAGCTCGGTCATCCGGGAGAGGCTCGGAGTAGAACCGCTGCTCCTCCGCATCGAGAGGAGTCAGATGAGGTGGCTCGGGCATCTGGTGAGAATGCCTCCTGGACGCCTCCCCGGTGAGGTGTTCCGGGCCCGTCCCACTGGGAGGAGGCCCCGGGGAAGACCCAGGACACGTTGGAGAGACTATGTCTCTCGGCTGGCCTGGGAACGCCTCGGGGTCCCCCCAGAAGAGCTGGAGGAAGTGGCCGGGGACAGGGACGTCTGGGTCTCTTTGCTCAAGCTGCTGCCCCCGCGACCCGATCCCCGGATCAGCGGAAGATGATGGATGGATGGATGGATGGATGGAATTTTAGTATTATCAATATTTAAACAAGTCTCTGCAATACAAATATTAAGAAAAAAAATTATGGCCACATCTGAGAATAAATAATGCTTTGCATGCAATTCAGAAGTAACATGGCAGCATACAATAATCAAGGTCTGCAGAATTAGCAACACAATTTACTTTATATAGACTTAAATGTAGATAAATTCTTCTTTCTTAATAAAGATAAGTTGCTCCTCTGTCTTTACTCATCCATGATTGCATTGCCTCTGTCATTCTTAGCAGTACAAGAGGGGACCTTCTGCAGTCTAAACTGTGGAAAAGATAAATGCTCTAGACAACACACTGTAGGTGGATATAATCTTGCATAGCTGGAATCTATCTAAGAGTTGAATTATTTTATTTTGACATGAATTACAGATCACAGATACTGTTGTCAAAAATGTTTCCTCAACATGGACAGTCTAAATGGCATATGCACTGATATTTTAATGGTGGAGTGACCTGCAGCCTTTGTCAGATCTAGCATAAAAGGATATTTAAAGCTCCATCTCATCAGTTCACCCACTCATTTAAATCTTGATGTGACTAAAGCGATCAAAACAAAAAAAAAAAGAAAAGAAAAGAGAAAAAACATGAATTAAATGTTATTCCATCTTTCCCCCATGACAAAATCTCCATCTACATTTCTACTGGTACCACTTGTTTATTTTCCTCTGCAGAGACACAGAGAAAGAAACATAAAAATGATAAAAATGACCAAACACTAAGTAATACCGTTCTGTTAGACCTTGAGAACTACTGTCAATTTATACATCTATTGACATGTTTTCTATTCTATTACCACCAATGTGTCACTCTATACCAGCAAAGAGGGGACTTGAGTCATTCTGTACAATGCAAGTGGAAATCAACTTTTCTGTTTTAGAGCACAAAGTTCAAAACAAAATTTGACATATAAAGCCCTCTGTAGAGATTGTGCTGGTTTTGACAGAGGCTGTAGGTAACTTTATCAGGGACAGCAGGACAAAAAGCTACTCTGTGGCCACATAATATTCCATATGAACCCCTGTGGGACAATCAATTTTAATGTACTTGCATCCTAAATCTATATGTATAGGAATGCATTGTATCTACTGTTCTGCATTACAGAAAAAAGGTCCACACTTGGTTTATATGGAATGACAGGGGTCCACTGTTGGCTGGTACATAATGACACAAGTTCCCATTGAGATAGCATGGAGCGACATACACACTCCAGCATGGGTGAATAAAGATGAAATTAACTAAATTGATCATTTTAAAGATAGATTTAGAATTTAAATTTAATACAAAAATAAATTTGTGTGGCTCCAGGCCATGTCAAACCCTGAGTTTAGTGAGTTTAGTTCTGAGTTGTTGTTTTTTTCTCATGACAACAATGCAGTCTGGAGTATAAAACTCCAGTAGTGTGAAAAATGAATGGACTGTAGAAATGTGTGTTGCAGTGGTTTAACATAGGTCTTTGTGATCTTAATTCACCCTCCAGGTGAATAATCTGTATCTCAGACAAACTGATGACCCTCTGTTCCTCCTATATTTTCCTATACATGTTAAATTGCTGTGCCAATACCTTGATGTCAGTAACTTTTTGATGGTTGACACACTGTATCTACAATAATGACATTACCGGTGCTACTTTAGAACAAATGTTTGTATTAAGTTTAGATGAATATCTGCTTATTAGAATTACCAGTTTTGCTAATGTCTTCTTTATACACTGATGCTGGAGTGTGCATGTCGCTCCATCCTGTCTCAGTGGGAACTTGTGTCATTATGTACCAGCCAACAATGGACCCCTGTCATTCCATACAAACGAAGTGTGGACCTTTTTTATGCAATGCAAATCAACAAATAATTCCTAGAATTACAGATTAGCAACAAGGTTTATTGTAAATTTGATTGAAACCCTGTTTTAAATTTTTTTTAGCATTTCATCAAATCAAAAGAAATGATCTTAATGTTAGGGTGAATTTGCAGAATGGCTTAGATGATCTTTTCTAAAATGGGTACAAAAAATGTATGAATGAATGAATGAATATTTTATTTTCATGTCGTGCCACTATTGTGGCCCACCTCATATGGGATTACAAGACACATTTACTAAGAACATCAAAAACTGGATAATCCTTCCTGTTGCCCATACCTGCCAAAAGAGGTACATAAAATTTTATTTATGAGGTACAGTACAGGAGGGCCCGTTGCTTCCCTCATGACCAGGACACTTGTAGATATTGTAGTTGTTGTTTTTGATCACCAGTTACATGTATTTGGATGTGATGATGAAGAACTAAGTATATTATTTTTATATTATAAAGAACACTGTTGTTTGTGACATAAGAAGAGTTTTGTGGGCCGCTTCAGAATTTTTTTAGTTTTTTAGTTTTGTGTACCACTTCAGATACAGATTTCCCCTCACAGGAGTGTGCATATTTTCTTGCAGGCAGGAAGCCTCTTATTTCTATCCTTCTGATTGTTCTTATTTGTTTCATTTTACTGCATTGTTATATCTAGACAGTCGTTATTATTTCTTATAACTTTTGTTTAGAGCCAGTCAGGTTTCAGTAACAGTCAGACTCTGCCCCCAAGTTGACTTAAGGGCGGATTATAGTTCTGCATCTATCGTCTTGACGTGTTGCTTTGCTCTGGTCGCGAACCACTTTTCATGTTATGGTTCTGTAACCTCGGTCTGGAATTTCTCGGGACGCACAGCAGTTTCCCCTCGCGAGAATTTCGGTGGGCGGTGACGAGAACTTCGGCGGCGCCGGCGGAAGTGTTTATCTTTCAAAAAAAAAAAAAGTGTATGCAAGATATGGATCTGAAGTTGCTCGACATCGAAGAAGAACAGCTTCTTTTATTGGAGTTGGCGAAAATGCAAAGGAGGAAGCCACACAGACAACCGGAAAGGCACACCGAGGACCAATCACAGCCGCTTTTGTCTGCGCACTTCCGTTGGTGGTCTGCGTGCGTCTGTCGCGTAGTCAGGATTTTTTTGAGGTGCACGAGAACACGCGCAGAGCCTCTTACTTAACATTTTGTTGCAGCTGAAGAGGAGTCCAGCGACTCAGACGCAGATGTCCAATCTGAGGGGACTGCTACCAGAAATCAAAAAGGTAAATTTTTCCACTATATGAGCTGTAGTAATGGTAAAGAAAAATCTGGCCACTAAACACAGTGTTTTTAAATTATTAAATTATTATCATTATTATTATTAACTATTAATTATTATTGTTAAATCACTTGAATCTCATGTAAACATTTTAGTGCTATGTGTTTAGAGGTTAGAGGGTTAATCGTTTGTCGTTACCCCATGTATACTACACGATGCGAGACGCACGATTGAGCCAAAACTTGGTCCGATCTCCAAAATAGTCGCACGAGTGAAAGTCTTGTCTACATCGGGCCAAAAATAGCACAGTGCATGCCCAGCTTTAGGAGGCCAGTGCCTTATCCACGTGACTATTCAAAATAAAAAACACAACTTAAAGAAATCGGGTAAACGATCCTCTTATCCATTTAACAAAAGTGAAAGATTTCAGTCTTTTGACACAATAATTCTTATTTTTTACTTATATCAGAAAAGTGGACTTTGGAGAACACTCGTGAGCACACAAAACTAGTTTTAAATAAGAGTGTGTAGAAAGGTTTTCAGAGTTGGTCAAGTGTCAACTGTGATGCTATGAGTGTTACATCATCTTTTCCAGGTTTTTTAATGAGAGATGTTGAGTTTGATTTGAAAATGTACACATAGCAGAGGATGGTTTTGGTCCATTGACCTCTGGGTTATGGGCCCAGCACGCTTCCGCTGCGCCACTCTGCTACACACCTCTGATGGGATTTTCGGCTCTTTTTCGAAATGCGGCTCTAATGGCTCTTCTTACTGTGGAGAGCCGGCTCTTTCGGCTCCCAAACGGCTCCCCATATATATATTTTACATTATTAATTAATTAATAGCTTAAACCTAATTTTATAACATTTTGTTTCATTATTGACATTGTTAAGCACTTATGATGAGTAAAAATGCTGCATAACAGTGCTTTATAAATACATTTTTTATTATAACCAATTAAATTACCACAAAATAGCACCACTTCCACAAAAATAACTTAAAATAAATTAAACAGTTATAAATACAAACACCCACCACAATACCAAAACGTATCAAAGCAGCTTCATAACAAAAAAGGTGCCACAATACAAATATCAAATACAGTTCTATTCAATTAAAGTATAAAACTATGAAGGATAAAAAAGACCATGTGAACAACACCAGTTTTGAACTACTAGGCCTAGAGATGGAGAACTCACTGTATTACAAATACTCACCACAGTACGAAAAAGTATTAAAGCAGCTTCATAACAAAAAGGCACCATAATACAAGTATCACTTTCAGTGCTATTAAATTAAAGTATAAAACTATGAAGGATAAAAAACATGTGAACAACACAAGTTTTGAACCACTAGAGATGAAGAACTCATTGTATTAAATACAAATACCCACCACAGTACGAAAAAGTATAAAAGCAGCCCCGTCACCTTATTAATTGAAAGCTGCGTGTGATTAGTCAGATGCAGACCCGGCGGCAGAGACTAGCTATTGGACGGGCATTTAAATGAGTAGGGGGGGCCCCCTAGCGGGGGGTCTGGGGGTCCTCCCCCAGAAAATTTGGTATTTCTTAGATGCAATTTTCTGCATTTTAACCGAATTGTGGGCCCCGTTTCAGCCCAATAAGGAACTGTCCTTTTGTTACTAAATACGTGACGATTCCATTATTTCAAGGGACGGTTGGCAACTCGTTTAGGCAGCCCTGGCAAACACATCACGCTTCCTTTAAAGTAGGCATTCGGAGACATCTCGAATAGCCTGCACAGTTTAATCCACTCTGTATAATCATCGGTGCATAAATTGAACGCAAAGCCCAGATCACGTTTGCCCCTTTCTAGTCGCCATTAATACTAATATACACACAACGAGCAAACAGGAGCGCAACAACAACAGCAACGCCCACGCACGGCCACAGTGAATTCAGACTGGCGTTGAGCCAACATCAGAACGCATTTGAACATGTAGTTCAGGGTCGGACTGGGAAAAAAAAAAATCGGCCCTGGCTATTTTCCCCGGGACCAGCCCCCCCTCAGTATTAATTAGTATCTCCAATCTAATTAAATAAAAATAAAAAAACGAGCACAGACCGCTCAGTCAATGGCATGTACCCATAGAAAAAATACACACCCAACACACAACCTGACTATCGGCTAACAACCATGATCAGTAACCTACACAAACCCAGACACATAATGGCTCGGCGGCCAGCAATCGGATAAACCAATGAAGTGAATCAATCCTGTGAAAAAATGAAAACAAGTGAACGAAACCTGCACTCACCCATTATGAAGTTAACTCTGCCAGCCCCATACTCTTGCCGCTGCTCAGCCAACTCCTTGACGTCGGGTATGGTTGGTAACGTTACGGCGGCTAGCATTAGCAACGAGGCTGCTAGGCTTGCTAAATCGGTAAGCATTAAGCTACTGAAGAAAGCTAGTCTTTTTAGCTACGTTATATTATCATCTTTCTTCTCGGCTATAGCCTTTGTTTACGGCCACTGGCCCTAACCTGACGAGCTAGCTGTCAAATCACCGGAAGTTTTCACCGGAAGTACTGGCGCACACACAAAAGCTCTCTCCAGACATATCTTTCTTTCATTCCGCCCAGATGAAATTTAATGCCACTCTTCGAAAATCAGAGAAATTTAAGACATTTTAAGACCTTAAAAACGTATTTTTTATTTAAGACTTTTAGATCATGTCCCCTCAGTGTTTGAGGCAATCTCCGGTCAAATGTCAAAGTGAACCCAGGGGGGGTATGAAGGACAAAAAAACGACGTGGGGACAAAACTGTCGGCTCTGTGGCACTTGCAGAGCACAAGCGAGACAGCGAGATACTGAAAGAAAAAAAAAACGGCTCCCAAATAGGATCCCAAAACGGCTCCCATTGTGGAGCCAGTTCCTGTCGTTCACTTCAAAGAGCTCTTAGAGCCGGATCGTTCGCGACCGACACATCACTAGTCTGAGGCAGACACACTCACTGACCCTGTGGACTTCGGGGTCCCGGGCTGCTTGGCCGTGAGTCATGTACAGTCTGTGGGAGAGAAGTGTGATATGATCTGGACCGTGAACAAGGTTGTAAAGCCACGAAGAACCAAGTGACAATGTCAGTAGGGATTGCAATAAAGTAATTTACACTTAATTACATGTGCTGTCTCTTAGTCAATGGTTTGCATTGAACCAAAATGATAGAAAGCACCTCTCTGCCGCCTGCTGTCCAGGAGCAGAGCCACTCGGCTTCCTCGGTGCTCTCCACGGTTCTCCTGATGCCCGCGCTTTCTTCCTAGCCTTCTGGGTGTAGCTAAATGGTGAAAGAGACATCCATATTCTTCATTCAGCCCATGGAATGTATGTTTAATTCTGGTGCACAAAATAATTACTATTTTGTACCTTGAAGGCTTCTTGTCCATGGCATGGAGGGCTGTGTAGCGGTGGACTATTTCCTCCTCCTTGGCTGACAAGGCTGTGCTACATGCAACTCAGAATCCTACACTCACAGTTTTCTCCAGAATTGTGCAGATATATATTGTTCAATAAATAAATCCACATGCTGCAGTGGCTTATCATGACTTAGTAAATCATTTCACCTACCTTGTGGAACCCACAGGAGCACAGAAGGCATCCCCCGAACAGATCCTTTGTGTGGTTCTGCAGGGGACAAGCATCAATATTCTCCAGGGCCCTTTTCCACTTCTTGGCCCCTGGACGTTTGCCAGTAGAGAAGTGGTATTGGCCCTGGGCATATTTTACACAGATGTCCCTCCAGTAAGCATCAGGTTTCCCTGTCTTAGTCATCTGCAAACATTAATAAAACAGGTTAATGTAAAGCTAGGCTATGTGTACAGAGGGTATGAATTCATCCCCCTTTCACAAAAATAGAATCATTATTATCTAAATGTGGTTTCATGTAGGGATGTTTGAGGTTGTTTGATTTAAAATTGGGCGAAACAAAAGCAATTGCACTTAGGACAAGTCAAATTTAGGGTTGGGGTTATTACAATCTCTTCAGAATATACCCAAATGTGGAAGGCAAATGAGGTCAAATTATAAAGGGCTTGCTTTCCAGGTAAAATGTGGCGGGATTTATGTCCACACTCCTCAGAAGTCTTTTAGGTGCTCTTCTGGTGAGAGGCCTTAAACATATCATTGACAATCACAGAAAATAATAATGGACTTACTGTGCTTTCTATGTTAAAATTCTCAGAATATTCCTTCCCTATTCTCACTTGTATTTTTCTTCCTTCTAAATTTTTTTTAATCCATTTAAACATACAACCATTTATACCCATTCTTCTAATTTGAACTAATAACCCTTCTCTCCACATCATATCATACGCTCTTTCAATATAAAAAAATACTGCTACAACACTCTCTTTATTCACTTGAGCCTTTCTTATTTAATTCTCTAGACATATTACTGGATCCATTGTACTCCTCCCTCTCCTAAATCCACTTTGATACTTTGATATAAGTCCTTTACTTTCTATATAATATAACAATCTTTCATTTATCATTCTCTCCATTATTTTACATATATTGAATGTTAAAGCTCTTGGTCTATCATTTTTTATTTTTGGTTTTGATTCATCTTTTCCTGGCTTTCTAATTGGTATAACCACAGCTTCTTTCCAACTTTTTGGTAATTCTCCCTCCTCCCAAATTCTATTATACAATTCCAATCAAATGTTTTTAGAAAATTCGCTTAAATGACTTACCATTACATAACAAATCTGATCTTTCCTGGAGCGTATCATTTATATTTTTAAACTGCCCTATTCAATTCCATTATTGTAAATGACATATTCAATAAATCATTCGATTCGACCATTTTCTCCAATAACTCCTTATTTTCCAGAATTGTCTTTTCTCGCCCTACTACACTGATATTTTCAGAACTATGAATTCTAACAAACACTTTTCTCAACATGTCTGCCTTATCTTTATTTTTCACTGCTGTTGTTTCTCCATTATTTAATATTGGATATCCATTCACTCTTTTAATTCCTTTCATTCTTTTAATCACTTTTAACAGTTCTTCTTACCTTTGCTTGCAATTTTTTGTATTCATTCAAATTCTGAGGTCTATGATTTCTTTTTAATACTTTAAAGGCTTTATTTTGTTTCTTCAATAGCTGCAGTACATTCTACTGTAATGTCCACCATGGTACCAACTTCCTTTCCTTTTTCCCACCTTTTATCCTTATAGTTTGACTAGCCACTTCTACAATAGCATTACATATATAAAGATTAAAATCCTCAATACTACTATTTAAATCCACTTTTGGTATTTTTAATTCACTATTATCTGAATGAGCTCTAAATCTTCTAAATCTAATTATACCTAATGAGCAACAGCTGTGTCACCTCCACGAGGAGCTGATTTAAACCTCACAGGTGGGTTGGGATGTTGTTTGCTGACTGGAACAATGGGAGCTGTTGGAGTGCTGCTGATTTCTGTGCTGACGGCTTGGCTGGCCAAAGGTTTTGCATTTTGTCTGCTGTTTTTGGTGTTAAGTCCTAAAACTGGATTGTGTCTGTTGTTCTTTCTCATGATTAGCATTTGTGCAAAAATATGCTCTCTCCATAGGATCATGTTGGCCAATAGTTGGGATGAATCATGGAGCTGCCAATGAGGTTCAGAAAAAGCAAAGCGGTAAGGACAGCTGTAAGAAATGTTTTAAAGCTGTAGGTTTTCATAGTGACTCAATGCCTTTTGTGTCATAGACTTGTCTTATTCCACTTTTGAACTTCTTTGCAGTCTTAATGGAAAGCAAAGAAGTTAAAGCTGCTGCATCCATTGGCAACATGAAATATAAGCAAGCTGACATCTCACAAGTAAATCTGAAGGCTAAAAGAGAAGTGAATGTTTCTCTGGCTGTCGCCGCCAATCCGACAGAAGCTGCCGCAGCAGTGGCGGTCGCCGCCGCCAATCCCACGGAAGAAGCTGCCGCAGCAGTGGCGGTCGCCGCCGCCAATCCCACGGAAGCTGCCGCAGCAGTGGCGGTCGCCGCCGCCAATCCCACGGAAGAAGCTGCCGCAGCAGTGGCGGTCGCCGCCGCCAATCCCACGGAAGAAGCTGCCGCAGCAGTGGCGGTCGCCGCCGCCAATCCCACGGAAGAAGCTGCCGCAGCAGTGGCGGTCGCCGCCGCCAATCCGACAGAAGCTGCCGCAGCAGTGGCGGTCGCCGCCGCCAATCCGACAGAAGCTGCCGCAGCAGTGGCGGTCGCCGCCGCCAATCCGACGGAAGAAGCTGCCGCAGCAGTGGCGGTCGCCGCCGCCAATCCGACGGAAGAAGCTGCCGCAGCAGTGGCGGTCGCCGCCGCCAATCCGACGGAAGAAGCTGCCGCAGCAGTGGCGGTCGCCGCCGCCAATCCGACGGAAGAAGCTGCCGCAGCAGTGGCGGTCGCCGCCGCCAATCCGACGGAAGAAGCTGCCGCAGCAGTGGCGGTCGCCGCCGCCAATCCGACGGAAGAAGCTGCCGCAGCAGTGGCGGTCGCCGCCGCCAATCCGACGGAAGAAGCTGCCGCAGCAGTGGCGGTCGCCGCCGCCAATCCGACGGAAGAAGCTGCCGCAGCAGTGGCGGTCGCCGCCGCCAATCCGACGGAAGAAGCTGCCGCAGCAGTGGCGGTCGCCGCCGCCAATCCGACGGAAGAAGCTGCAGCAGCAGTGGCGGTCACCGCCGCCAATCCGACGGAAGAAGCTGCCGCAGCAGTGGCGGTCACCGCCGCCAATCCGACGGAAGAAGCTGCCGCAGCAGTGGCGGTCACCGCCGCCAATCCGACGGAAGCTGTCGTCTGAGGCGGCTGTCATGAAGCTGTCTAACTTGCCAGCCTGAACCTCTTTTTAAATAAAACAGTGGCATTGTACAATGTGTGCTGCTGAAACCAATTCTTTGGCTCTGAAGAAGTTATTTATTTGTCTTGATGGAAGGGTGGCTGTCCAAGGCCTTCCTAAGGAAGGGAACCAGGGGGAAACATCTTGTGATGTTTGGAAATGGATTTAAGTTGGAGGGAACTATTTGGAGCTGCATATTCTTATAGATGCAGCTACTCAAAATGATGGCTCTGTACAGCCAGTTGCCAGCAGGGTCCTATCCAGTTTTCAGCCAAGTAACACCACCCCCAGCCATAACAAAGTAATAATGTCCTTCATCAAGGAAGTGAGCTGAAATGCCTTTTCTCCACATGGGGAGGAGCAGTGACTGTTGAAGCTAAAACTGTGTACAGCTTAGAGTATGGCAGCCCAACGGGCCCAGTTGGAACCCGCCGGGCCGGACTCGGACAAATTAGAATGTCTTGTCGGGCTCGAAAGCAAGCAGACATTGTGAAAATTATAAACAGCCAGAGGACAGCTGGTTTCAGTTCATTGCAAACGTCAGTTTTTGTGATGAACATAAATAATTGAATATGCATAAATGAAAATGTTGGTAGGCTATTCGTGCCTCATGCCGTGCAGCATGCATCTGTGGTCTGTGCATGCTCGGTGCGCACGCACGCATATCGAACATTCAAACAACTTTACATTAAACACGTGCGATCAGTGCAGTCGAGCTCAGTTGGCTGGAAGTGATATGGAGGACATTAAAAGAAAAATAGCTTCTGGAGAACTGAAAGTCGTGGAAAATGAGAGGGGGAAATGTTTTATGGTGGATAATGGTGCGCTGTCACCAATGTGTATTTACTGATTAGGGTGCGCCGTCTTGCGTTGGTCACTGTCTCGGGCTTCCGGCGGGCTCGGACACAAATATTTTAATTAATCTCGGGCTCGGGTCGGATTTGAGAACTTTTCTGTCGGTTGAGGGCCGGGCTCGGACAGAAAAATCCGGCCCGAGCCAGGCTCTAGTACAGCTGTCTCTGTATTTTTAGTTTGTCTCGTGGAGTCATCTGAAAGTAAAATATTATGCCAGAACTCCTTTTTAAATGGTGATGAAGATGTAGGCGCCTGCAATGGTTTTTACTTCCTGCTTCTGAAGAGTGCAGACCTCTGCTTTCTCCTGCTGCTTACAGCTTTATTCACTTTTAAATCATTCTACTCTGTCTTGGATATAATTTTATTCCTTTTCTTTAAATTGTATATTTGTAAACGGTATTAGCCCTCCTGTTTACAAAAATAATCAAACAGAACAATGTCTCCTCACCCTGCAGTATCAGTGAGCAAACCCAGCATGATCCGTTGATTCCAAATAGAATGTGTGATAAATGAATGAAAATAAATGGCCCCAAAACTCAGCCAAGGGCTGACCAGATTATCAGGAGAAGCCCAAATCCCACAACCAAGGTGAGGACTACAGAAGCGATCGACACCTCCACACAAAAAGCAATAGACACCATTCTATAACACAGCATGTCAGAATGGCAAAGATGGAAAATATAACTTTTTCTGATACATCAGTCAGGGAACTGATAGATATTTTGCCGACCATTCTGTCTACTCATCCAGATGGCACGAGGATCATGGTCCACACAGGGTCTTTTGATGTTCTGAGAAGGAAGACTGGCTCTGAGATCCTGAAGAAGGATTTTTCTCTGCTGTTGGAGAGACTGTGTCACTATGGAGCACACCGGGTCTCCCTTTCAGGCCCCATTCCTACTGTGGGTAATGGAATTGAACTTTTCAGCAGACTTCTTGGCCTAAACACATGGTTGTCAAATGCATGCATCGCCCATGGGATTAAGTTCATTGATAACTTTAATATCTTTTGGAACTGTAAGGAGCGTTTCAGACCTGATGGCATGCATCCAAATCGAACTGGATGCAGATTACTTGGTGCACAATTACGTCATGCTGTTGGGACGGCAAACTCAAACATGACTGTACAGATTAGACTGAAGGACACAGCAGCGAGGATGTCTCTATCCCAGCCAGGACTCCAGCGACCACCATCAACCGAGAAACGCAGGGCACCCCCTGCTCCTCCTCTTACATCATCTGTCCTGGCAGAGCAGGACACAAGGGGATGTGCAGGATGTTCAAGGAGCAGCAAAACACCCAGAGTTCAAAACAAAGATAGCACTGTTCAGAACAAAGATAGCATGCCATGATGCGTTCAGGGTCCCTGCTATAGTAGTCCTACTACTGACAGCTGTTCTGAGAACAAGCTGGGGCCCAATAGGATTCCTGTATTAGTTAGTAAAAGAAGGAATAGAAAACAGTCAGCCAGCTGGGTGAATCTATCTAATCTGTTAACGGTACCACGTACAACTCAGAATACAACAGAGACCAGTGTAAACTCCACAAAGCTAGCCGCACTTAATATTAGATCTCTGTCTAATAAGTCACTCTTAGTTAATGACTTCATAATTTCACACAATTTAGATTTTCTTTTTCTGACAGAAACATGGTTAACAGAGAGCACAAGTGCTACTGTTCTTAATGAAGCAGCCCCCCCAAACTTTAGTTTTATGGATAAATGCCGAAATGGGAGGAATGGGGGGGGGCGGCGGCCTTATTTAAAGATACATTCCAGTGTAAAGAGATCTCATTTGGTGAATTCATTTCTTTTGAATATCTTAGTTTTATTTTAAAGGGTGTTCCTAAAATCCTGTTCTTAATCATTTACAGATCTCCAGGATACTGTGTAAGTTTTATTGATGAATTTTCTGAATTATTGTCTGTTACCTCGACTGATTTGAACCATTTTATCTTGACCGGGGATTTTAACATTCACATAGATAATATGACGGATGATAATGCCAAATAATTTTCTTCTGTGCTGGACATGTTTGGTTTGTGGCAACATGTAACAGAACCAACCCACCTTCGAGGTCACATTCTGGACCTGCTCATTTCTAAAGGTGTTGATATTTCTTCTGTTGTGGTTATTGATTTGGCCTTGTCAAATCATTTTTGTATTTTATTTGATTTATTGATCACTCAGTATGTTCAAACAACCAGCTTCTCAGTTAAGAAGAGGTACATCAATGAGAAAACAAGTGCTCAGTTTAGGGAGGCCATAGCTATGTTACCAACAATGAGCGCAGAGTCGGTTGAAGGACTGCTGGATCATTTCAACTTGAAAAATTTGAATGTAATGGAAGCTGTTGCACCGATAAGAATCAAGAGCACCTTGAGCAACCAGAAAACACCATGGAGAAACACCACTACGGTCAAAAACCTGAAAAGAGAATGCAGGAAAGCTGAACGTAAGTGGACGAAAACAAAGCTTCAGATTCACTATGAGTTGTTCAAAGAAAGCCTGCGTAGTTATAAAAATGAGCTATGCAAGGCCAGACAGCTGCATTTATCTGAAATGATTAATAAGAATGTCAACAATTCTCCAACTCTGTTTGCTATGTTTCCTAAACAAGCAAACCCACACCTCCTCTCCACAGAGAAATGCAACGAATTTGCCAACTTTTTTAGCCAAAAAATCAAAACAATTAGACAAAACATTAAACTAATGTGTCTAAAATCTAGAAATAACTCTGATGTTATGTCACAATTTAATTTTGTTTATTCAAAAATCCTAGAGGAAACAGTTTAGCATCTGAAATCAACAACTTGCACTCTGGACATAATACCATCCGACTTTTTAAAAACAGTTTTTACCTCAGTAGAAAGTGATCTCCTACAAATAGTTATCAGCTCACTGGCATCAGTGAGCTGATAACTCTAGACGCCTCTATGATGAACAACTACAGACCTGTTTCTAACCTCTCTTTTCTATCTAAGATCATTGAGAAAGTTGTATTTAACCAGCTCAACGACTTTGAATGAAAGTGGAAGTCCTGATAACTTTCAATCAGGCTTCAGACGTCATCACAGCACTGAAACAGCTCTGGTCAAAGTGTTAAACAACATCAGGTTGAATACTGATTCTGGTAAGGTTTCAGTCCTGGTTCTGTTGGACCTCAGCGCTGCGTTTGATACTGTAGATCACAGAATCCTGTTGCACAAGCTGGAAAACTGGGTTGGACTTTCTGGAGCGGTCCTTAACTGGTTCAGGTCCTACTTAGAAGGCCGGAGTTATTTTGTTACAATAGGCGGCTATGAATCTGAGCGAGTGGCCATGACTTGTGGAGTCCCCCAGGGGTCAATTCTTGGACCTCTTCTGTTTAACTTGTATATGCTCCCTTTGGGTCAGATATTGCAGAATTTTAACATCAATTATCACAGTTATGCAGACGATACACAACTTTATGTGTCTCTGTCACCGGACGACTGCAGCCCAGCAGACGTACTGTGTCAGTGTCTGGAGGAAGTAAACACCTGGATTACTCTGGCTTCCAGTCAGTCACAGAATAGATTTTAAAAGCCTGCTGATGGTTCACAAATCCCAGAACGGTTTAGCCCCAAAATACATCTGTGATATGTTCAGAGAATATAAACCTAGCAGAGCTCTTAGATCCAAGGACTCAGGTCAGCTGGTCCAGTCCAGAGTCCAGACTAAACATGGAGAAGCAGGATTTAGCTGTTATGCTGCAAACAAGTGGAACAAACTGCCAGTGGAGATTAAACTTTCACCAAATGTAGACATTTTTAAATCCAGGTTAAAAACATTTCTTTTCTCATGCATGAAATCTGCACGATCTCTTTTAATTTCTTGCTTGTTTTTAAATTAATTTAAATGATTTAATTTGTTTCTCTTTATATTCTTTTATGTATTTTTAATGCTTCTTCCACTCCCTGCTGCAATGCTTTTATTTTATGTGAAGCACTTGGAATTGTTTTGTACATGAAATGTGCTATACAAATAAATTTGATTAGATTTGATTTGCATTTACTGGAAGAAAATGCATCCCCAGACTTTCATTGGAGCTTAAAGAGCAAAACATTTAGTCACATAAGCTCACAGAAACATGTTGGCTTACATTTCTGATCAGTCATCATTAACAAAAGAATTACTAACAACGTTGTGGTGGGAGATCGGCACAAAAGCCCAATATCAACCCCTTCTCTTTGTGTGCTTTGCTTGTGTGCTCATCAGAGGTTGGACAAACAAATTAACAATGTTGTCAGGACTAGTTTTTTCCAGTTGTGTCTCCTGGCCAAAGTTAAAATGTTTTTAAATAGTCATGACCTTGAGAAAGCCATCCATGCCCTAATAAGTTCAAGGTTAGACTATTGCAATGCACTTTATGTTGGCGTCTCCCAGTCTTCTCTCAGTCGCCTTCAACTTGTGCAGAAACATGGCGCGGTACAAACGCTCGAAAGTTTGGTTACACTTCCCTAAAAAAGACGACAACAGGGCAAAAAGTGGATATTTCATCAAAGGGAGGAAATACTACCAACATGCAATAATTATGAATGAATGTCGCGTTTTCGATCCGTTCCGAACTAACGTTGGTGAATCTTAACCCAGCAGCAGCAGCAACGTTAGCAACGTTAGCAACGTTAGCATGTCCTTGGCTAACACTGCAGGTAACTAACAAACTAACAAACACTGCCTATCATGTTGGCACCATTTGCCTCATTGTAAAACCTGCTATTAGTAACGGTTAATGTAAAATAAAGGCCTTCTCATGCATTACATTTAAATGACCATCCCGAGAGGCAGAGTCCGATTGGCTCAGAGCCAGAGGCTGGTGGTACTACCTCCAGTTCACTTCTACCTCCAGCTTCTCCTTTCACCAGAGCAGGGAGGAGTTAAATTACCCAGGCCATGATAGACCAATGTGGACCTCACCGTTGTTGGGTTTGTGAGGTCACGACTCTTGTTACTTCTGAACTAAACAAAGCTGATGCTAATCGACCGGTTTGTTTCCAAATGAGAATCGATGAAGAACCGAATCGCTAAGCAGAATCGAAAATGGAATTGGAATCGTAAAAATCTTATCAATTCCCATCCCTACTCATGTCTATTTTATCTAAATATATTTCCCTAATTTTAGTGTTTACTATCGTTCCATAACTTTTAATTTTTTTCTTTTTCCCAACCTGTTTCTGATATTTTTAAAATTGGATGATCTTTTCTCTGTCCTTGTAAATTTGACCAATAGTTCAAGGATTATTGTTCCCTTCTAATTTTAAGAGGCATTTCACCCATTTTAATCTGTAATGCTGCTATAGGAAATGTTTTAAAGCTGCAGTCGGCAACTCTTTTTCAAGCATAATGCCTGGAACTGTCCGGGGATTCTGAAAGTAGTACATTAAATACCCCAATACAAAAAAAAAGAGTTCTCTAGGTCCCCTATATGTCCCGCTAGGTCCCTCCAAAGCCAGCAGGTTTGTTTACAAAATTGCAGACCGGACCGGTAAAAGGTAACCAATCAGGTTACGAGCTGGGCTCTGCTGCCTGTCAATCACCGATTGTGCACGCGCGATACAAGGTAGGCTCGTCCCCACGCTTATTAATCTGGACTATTGAACTTCATCACGGGCTAGTCTACTTACTGTGTCTTCCATGATCGCAAATGACAGGTGAGTTGATGAATGAGGAGTCGTGTACGCGCATCTGGCGTGCACGTAGACGTGCACGAGTTCTCATGTGTTTTGATGGGGCGGGACAGGAAGTTGAATAACTTTTTATTTTTCGGTTAAAAAATAAGCATTTCCTGCATTTTGCGACTACGGAGGTCACCGTTTTCAACTTCAAGCGTTATGATAGATCATGTAAACTCTTAAAATGCCAAAAATTAGGACTTTACGTATGACAACAACAAATCCTGCAGACTGCAGCTTTAAAGGCACCTGTACATATTCTTAATGCCTGATATTGAACATAATTGAACTTTTGAAGATTTGTATCTGCAGCTGAATTATACACTATGCACCCATAATCCAAAATTGACTGAATTAACCCTGTACAAATAGATTTCAATGCCCTTCTATCAGCCCCCCACTCAGTACCAACTAAACATCTCATTATATTCAATACCTTCCTACATTTATCTATTCTTTTCTTAATGTGTACACCCCAAGTCATTCTTTCATCCAACCATAACCCAAGAAATTTAAATTGCTTAACTCTTTCCCATTCGTAACCATATCATTTCAACTTTATTTCTCCATCAACTCTTTTCCTTGTAAAAAACATTATTTTAGTTTTTTCAACAGAGAACTTACATCCCCATTTATATGACCAATTTTCCACAATTGAAATTGCTTCCTGGAGCTTCTTGACAATAAATTTTAAATTCCTTCCTCTTTTCCACATTGCTCCATCATCAGCAAAAAGTGAACAGCCCATTCCACCTTCTGTTTCCTTAAACATATCATTGACATTCACAGAAAATAATAATAATGGACTTACTATGCTTCCTTGTGGTGTCCCATTTTCTATGTTAAAATTCTCAGAATATTCCTTCCCTATTCTCACTTGTATTTTTCTTCCTTCTAAATTTTTTTTAATCCATTTAAACATACAACCATTTATACCCATTCTTCTAATTTGAACTAATAACCCTTCTCTCCACATCATATCATACGCTCTTTCAATATAAAGAAATACTGCTACAACACTCTCTTTATTTACTTGAGCCTTCCTAATTTCTGTCTCTGTTTGTTGGAATCCACAGAAAACACCTTCAGAAGCTTCAATACATTCAAAACAGTGCAGCCAGGGTTCTCTTGAGAGCTCGTAAATCTGACCATATTACACCTATTCTCCATGATCTGCACTGGCTTCCTGTCACTTACAGAATTCAGTACAAAATTGCTCTCATCACCCATCAATGCTTACACTGAACCTCACCAGATTATCGGAAGGACCTTCTCATTCCACATTCATCCACCAGATCTCTACGATCACAAGACTGCAACCTCCTCCACCTTCCTCGATCCAGATTAAGGACCATGGGAGATCAGGCATTCTCTGTGGCTGCCCGCCGTCTCTGGAACTCTCTAATGAAAAGTGCGTTACAAATTTGATTTTTTTTATTATTATTATTATTATTATTATTATTATTATTTCATCCTCTAGACATATTACTGGATCCATTGTACTCCTCCCTCTCCTAAATCCACTTTGATACTTTGATATAAGTCCTTTACTTTCTATATAATAGAACAATCTTTCATTTATCATTCTCTCCATTATTTTACATATACTGGATGTTAAAGCTCTTGGTCTATAATTTTTGATTTTTGGTTTTGATTCATCTTTTCCTGGCTTTCTAATTGGTATAACCACAGCTTCTTTCCAACTTTTTGGTAATTCTCCCTCCTCCCAAATTCAATTCCAATCAAATATTTTTTAGAAAATTCACTTAAATTACTTACCATTACATAACAAATCTGATCTTTCCTGGAGCGTATCATTTATATTTTTAAACTGCCCTATTCAATTCCATTATTGTAAATGACATATTCAATAAATCATTCGATTCGACCATTTTCTCCAATAACTCCTTATTTTCCAGAATTGTCTTTTCTCGCCCTACTACACTGATATTTTCAGAACTATGAATTCTAACAAACACTTTTCTCAACATGTCTGCCTTATCTTTATTTTTCACTGCTGTTGTTTCTCCATTATTTAATATTGGATATCCATTCACTCTTTTAATTCCTTTCATTCTTTTAATCACTTTTAACAGTTCTTCTTACCTTCACTTGCAATTTTTTGTATTCATTCAAATTCTGAGGGCTATGATTTCTTTTTAATACTTTAAAGGCTTTATTTTGTTTCTTCAATAGCTGCAGTACATTATAATGTCCACCATGGTACCAACTTCCTTTCCTTTTTCCCACCTTTTATCCTTATAGTTCGACTAGCCACTTCTACAATAGCATTACATATATAAAGATTAAAATCCTCAATACTACTATTTAAATCCACTTTTGGTATTTTTAATTCACTATTATCTGAATGAGCCCTGAATCTTCTAAATCTAATTATACCTGATGAGCAACAGCTGTGTCACCTCCACGAGGAGCTGATTTAAACCTCACAGGTGGGTTGGGATGTTGTTTGCTGACTGGAACAATGGGAGCTGTTGGAGTGCTGCTGATTTCTGTGCTGACAGCTTGGCTGGCCAAAGGTTTTGCATTTTGTCCGCTCTTTTTGGTGTTAAGTCCTAAAACTGGATTGTGTCTGTTGTTCTGTCTCACGATTAGCATTTGTGCAAAATATGCTCTCTCCATAGGATCATGTTGGCCAATAGTTTGGATGAATCATGGAGCTGCCAATGAAGTTCAGAAAAAGCAAAGCGGTAAGGACAGCTGTAAGAAATGTTTTAAAGCTGTAGGTTTTCATAGTGACTCAATGCCTTTTGTGTCATAGACTTGTCTTCAAGGAAACCCCTTGAACTTGTCCAGCCAATGGATTCCATGTTGGGGAAGAACTCAAAAGAAGGTATGCATATTGAGTTTGAGTCTTCCTTGGGTGGTGAAACTTTATAAACTGCGTTTGAGCATCGACTGGAAAATGGTTTTCAGAAGACTTCTGTTTGAACAGTGACCCATTTCAATCTGCTGCTGTCTACTTGACTTCTGCATAGTTGTATAGTACGTGTCATGATATGGTAAAGCCCTTTAGTTGCTTTCCTTGCAGTGTGACAAAGCTTTAAACTGAGTTTAATGCCATATATTGGGGCAGGTCTGAAGTATTTGCATTTTTTGTTTGACTAACTTGTCTATATTTCTTAATCCACTTTTGAACTTCTTTGCAGTCTTAATGGAAAGCAAAGAAGTTAAAGCTGCTGCATCCATTGGCGACATGAAATATAAGCAAGCTGACATCTCACAAGTAAATCTGAAGGCTAAAAGAGAAGTGAATGTTTCTCTGGCTGCCGCCGCCAATCCGACAGAAGCTGCCGCAGCAGTGGCGGTCGCCGCCGCCAATCCGACGGAAGAAGCTGCCGCAGCAGTGGCGGTCGCCGCCGCCAATCCGACGGAAGAAGCTGCCGCAGCAGTGGCGGTCGCCGCCGCCAATCCGACGGAAGAAGCTGCCGCAGCAGTGGCGGTCGCCGCCGCCAATCCGACGGAAGAAGCTGCCGCAGCAGTGGCGGTCGCCGCCGCCAATCCGACGGAAGAAGCTGCCGCAGCAGTGGCGGTCGCCGCCGCCAATCCGACGGAAGAAGCTGCCGCAGCAGTGGCGGTCGCCGCCGCCAATCCCACGGAAGAAGCTGCTGTGGCGGTTGCCGCCGCCAGTCCGACGGAAGCTGTCGTCTGAGGCGGCTGTCATGAAGCTGTCTAACTTGCCAGCCTGAACCTCTTTTTAAATAAAACAGTGGCATTGTACAATGTGTGCTGCTGAAACCAATTCTTTGGCTCTGAAGAAGTTATTTATTTGTCTCGATGGAAGGGTGGCTGTGCAAGGCCTTCCTAAGGAAGGGAACCAGGGAGAAACCTCTTGTGATGTTTGTAAATGGAGGAGCAGTGACTGTTGAAGCTAAAACTGTGTACAGCTGTCTCTGCATTTTTAGTTTGTCTCGTGGAGTCATCTGAAAGTAAAATATTATGCCAGAACTCCTTAAATGGTGATGTAGGTGCCTGCAATGGTTTTTACTTCCTCCTGAAGAGTGCAGACGTCTCTGCTTCCTCCTGCTGCTTACAGCTTTATTCACGTTTACATCCTACTTCTTACCACAAGTCTTGGATATAATTTTATGAGGTACAATGTGATCGACACCTCCACTTCTCGGTGTCTAATGAATGAGTTAATGCGATAATACCAAGTTGACTCGCCCAGCCCTGTTTAAAATAATGGATGAAAGTAAACTAAACCCAAATTAAAAAATGAATCAAAATACAGCTGAAAGCAAAACTAAAAAGGTAGGTATTGAGCCTCTTTAAAAACAACAGTCTCTGCAGCCCTGAGGTTCTCTGGCAGGTCCATAATAATGGAAGGACGTCTCACCATAAGTTTTTGTTCCAACTTTAGGAACAACTAAAAGGCCAGTACCAGAGGACTTCAGGATCCGCGAGGGCCAATAATTTAAAAGCAGATCAGAAAAACAAGATCATTAAGACATTTATAAACAACTGAAAGAACCTTAAAATCAATCCTCAAACGGACGGGGAGCCAATGCAGCGGTTTTAAACCTGGTGTCATGTGTTCCCGCCCTCTGGTCCTCATCAGCACACGTGCAGCTGATTCTGTAGTAATTGTAGGTAAGAAATACTTTTTTTTGGGAAGACCAGAGAGCAGGGCATTGCAATAATCTATTCTACTAGAAATAAAAGCATGCATCAGCACCTCCGTGCTGGCAAGAGAGAGAAATGGGTGAGCTCTGGCAATATTTTTAAGATGATTAAATCCTGTCTTACATTTCTATTACTTTCTATTTCTGTTACATTTCTAATATGTGGGATAAAATCCAGCTCAGAGTAAAAAATCTGACCAGTGATGACATGTTTAGCCGCATGTCGTCCTACAATTGCTGGTTGTCTAGATGGTGTCCAGCAAACAACGTGGGCTACATAGATAATTGGCAATCTTTCTGGAGAAAACCTGGTCTGATGAGGAGAGACGGCATCCATCCCACTTTGGAAGGAGCAGCTCTCATTTCTAGAAATATGGATGAATTTATTTGCCACCCTAAAACATGACAACCCAGGGCTCAGACCAGGATGCAGAGTTGTAGTCTTACACACTTCTCTGCAGCTTCCCACCTGCTGCTACCCACCCAATCAATTAACACAAAAGGAGCAAATCCTCTTGTGCAAAAAGAAATGATTAAACCAAAACTTTAACTGAACAAAAACATCAAACTGTTAAATGTGGTCTGCTGAATATCAGATCTCTCCTTTCGAAGTCTCTGTTAGTGAATGAGTTGATTTGTGATCATCATATTGATATATTTTGTCTTACAGAAACCTGGCTGCAGCTGGAGGATCATGTTAGCATTAATGAATCAACTCCCTCTGACTCTTTAAATGTTCACGTTCCTGGAACCACAGGCAGAGGAGGAGGAGTGGCAGCTATCTTCAGATCAGGGTTACTAATCAGTCCCAGACCCAAGATTAGTTTGAGCCCTTTTGAATCTCTGATTCTCAGTTTTTCCCACGCAAAGTGGAAATCCCAGAAACCTCTTGTGTTTGTTGTGTATCGCCCTTATTTTGAGTTTCTGTCTGAATTCTCAGAGTTTTTATCCCAGTTAGTGCTGAGTACAGATAAAGTCATTGTAGTGGGTGACTTTAACATTCATGTAGATGTTGAAAATGACAGCCTGAATATGAACTTTAATTCTATATTAGACTCTATTGGATTTTCTCAGAGTGTTCACAGAGCGACTCACTGCCTTAATCACACCCTTGATCTTGTGCTGACTTATGGCATTGAGAGTGAACAGTTAACAGTGTTCCCTCATAACCCTGTCTTATCTGACCATTTTCTGATAACCTTTGAGTTTACATTACTTGACTATACAGTTTCTGAGAAGAAATTTACATATAGAAGGTGTCTATCAGAGGATGCTGTAACCAGATTTAAAGAATTAATTCCATCATCCTTTTCTTCACTGCCATGTGCAGATATGACAGAGGACGACTACCTAAACTTTACTCCAGCAGCACTTGACTGTCTTGTTGACAGCACTATAGTTTCAATGCGTACAGCACTGGACAATGTTGCCCCTCTGAAAAGGAAGGTAATCAGTCAGAAGAGGTTGGCTCCTTGGTATAATTCACAGCTGCGTGCTTTAAAGCAGACTGCAAGAAAGCTGGAGAGACAGTGGCGTTCCTCTAATTTAGAAGAGTCTCAGTTAGTCTGGAAAGATAGTTTAATAACGTATAAGAAAGCCCTTCGTAAAGCTAGAACTGCTTATTATTCATCATTGATAGAAGAGAATAAGAACAATCCCAGGTTTCTTTTCAGCACTGTAGCCAGTCTGACTAAGAGTCCGAGCTCTGCTGAGCCAGGTATTCCTTTAACTCTCAGCAGTGATGATTTCATGAGCTTCTTTATTAATAAAATTGTTTCTATCAGAGAGAAGATTGATGGAGTCCTTCCCACTATTATCAGTGATGTATCATCAAGTACAGCAGCTTTAGAAGTATCTTTAGAACCTGATTTGTATTTAGACGGCTTCTGCCCAGTTGATCTCTCTGAACTAACAACAGCAATAGTCTCTTCTAAACCATCAACTTGTGTTTTAGACCCAATCCCAACCAGACTGTTCAAGGAGGTTTTCCCATTAATTGACACTTCCATATTGGATTTGATCAATCTGTCTTTGTTGACAGGATATGTACCTCAGACTTTTAAGGTTGCTGTAATTAAACCTTTACTTAAAAAACCTACTCTTGATTCAGAAGTGTTGGCTCATTATAGACCTATATCCAATCTCCCTTTTATGTCTAAAGTTCTTGAAAAAATAGTTGCAGCTCAGCTTTGTGATCATTTACACAGAAATAATCTGTTTGAAGAGTTTCAGTCAGGATTCAGAGTGCATCATAGCACAGAAACTGCACTGTTGAAAGTTACCAATGATCTCCTCTTAGCCTCTGATAGCGGACTTGTGTCTGTGCTTGTCCTGTTGGATCTCAGTGCTGCATTTGATACGGTCGATCACAGTATCTTATTACACAGACTTGAACATGTTATTGGGATTAAAGGAACTGCATTAGGCTGGTTTAAATCATATTTATCTGATAGATTTCAGTTTGTTCTTGTAAATGAAGAATCTTCCTCACACACCAGAGTAAGTCATGGAGTTCCCCAGGGTTCTGTGCTTGGACCGATTCTTTTTACTTTATACATGCTTCCATTAGGTAACATTATTAGACAGCATGGTATAAATTTCCATTGCTATGCTGATGATACTCAGCTGTACTTATCTATAAAACCAGATGAAACCAATAGGTTGGTCAGACTACAAGCATGTCTTAAAGACATAAAGACCTGGATGACTCAGAACTGTCTGCTTCTAAATTCAGACAAAACTGAAGTCGTTATCTTTGGACCTGAGCACTTCAGGGAGAAATTGTCTAGCTATATAGTTACTCTAGATGGTATTTCCTTGGCTTCTAGTTCTACAGTGAGGAACCTTGGAGTTATTTTTGACCAGAATTTATCATTTGACTCGCATATAAAACAGGTTTCTAGGACTGCTTTCTTTCATCTTCGTAATATTGTTAAAATCAGGAACATCTTGTCTCAGAGTGATGCAGAAAAACTAATTCATGCATTTGTTACTTCAAGATTGGACTACTTTAATTCTTTATTTATGGGCTTTCCCACATATTCTCTGAAAAGCCTTCAGCTGATCCAAAATGCTGCAGCCAGAGTTCTGATGAGAACTAACAGGATAGATCATATTTCTCCAGTTTTAGCTTCTCTTCATTGGCTCCCTGTTAAATTCAGAATAGAATTTAAGATTCTTCTCCTTACATATAAAGCTCTTAATGACCGAGCTCCATCATATCTTAAGGATCTCATTGTAAGATATTTTCCTAACAGAGCACTTCGTTCCCAAACTGCAGGTTTACTTGAGGTTCCCAGAGTTTCTAAAAGTAGAATGGGAGGCAGAGCCTTCAGTTATCAGGCCCCTCTATTGTGGAATAAGCTGCCAGTAAATGTCCGGGAAGCAGACACCCTTTCCACTTTTAAGACCAGGCTTAAAACTTTCCTTTTTGATAAAGCTTATAGTTAGGGATGGCTCAGGTGATCCTGAAACATCCCATAGTTAAGCTGCTATAGGCATAGACTGCTGGGGGGCCTCATCTGTCACACCTTTCCTCACTTTACTCTCTTTATGTATATGTGATATTATTGTGGTCATTAACTCGTGTTTCCCTGTTCCAACAGATATCCTTTGAATGGTGTTACAGTGCCGCTGCCGCGGCCCCCTACCCCCCTCCCCCCCTTCTTGTCTTCTTAAACCCCAGCTGGTCGAGGCGGATGGCCACCCTTCCTGAGTCTGGTTCTGTCCAAGGCTTCTGAGGGACTGTGCTGGTCAACTAGCAGTCCCTCTTCAGAGGCTCTTCAATATGAGCATTCAGATGGAAAAAGTGCCGGTGCTGTGGAAAACTTCTTGTCTCATACCGGTGCCCAAATTAGGGCAACCGGTGGAGCTGAATGACTACAGACCGGTGGCTCTGACATCTCATATCATGAAGACCTTGGAGAGACTTCTTGTTCGTCGCATGAGATTGCAGGTTGCTGAGGCTCTTGACCCCCTCCAGTTTGCCTACCAGAAACACATGGGAGTGGAAGACGCGATTATGTACATGTTGCATCGGGCATATGCTTATCTGGATGTGCCTGGTTCATATGTGAGAGTCATGTTCTTTGACTTCTCCAGTGCCTTCAACACCATACAGCCTCCCATACTGAAAGACAAGCTGCTCGGTATGGGTGTGGCCCCCTCCCTGACATCATGGATTAGCTGCTGCAGTGAGAGGCTCATCTCTCTGCACTGCAGGACTGAGAGGTTCAGAAGGTCCTTTGTTCCCACAGCCATAAGGCTTTATAACAGTGACTGCTAAGTTCTTCTCAAATTGATTGATTGATTTTTATTTATTTGTTAATTTAGCCATTTAGTCGTTTATTATTATTTAGTTAGTAGTAGAATTATTATTGTTGTTTTATTGTTGTTAATTCAATCATTGTAAATATTTAAAAAGAATTTTGAGCTACTTGACGAATTTGAATTTCCCCCATTGGGGGATAAATAAAGTATTATTCTATTCTATTCTATTCGCAAGAATGATGCCTGGGCCCGCCGACAGTATCACTAAATTTCCCTTTAAGCGGTCAGAATGGCCGAGCACCGAGAGGCACTGGGCAGGTTTTGGGAATCCCCAACATTACATCTCCACTGGGATGATTTTCTTAGGATTCATTGCATTAAGGCTTTAACACTGCACGAAAAGAGGGATTTGTGTCACTGTGGACGGCAGTGAACTTCCGCGAATTTGCCTAATTTTCGGACGCACCTGGGCACTTGCAGGCAGACAAACTTTAAGTTTGTTGAGCGACAAAATCGTCGGAAACGAACCCGACTCGCGGCGGGCTCTCACAGCGGGGTGCTAATGGCCCAGCGATTAGCACCCCGCTGTGAGAGTGCCTGGACCTCTCACTGGCCTCGCTGGTATTGGACGAAAAAGGCACGTGATTACATGAAAAAGCTCCTGTAAAGCTGACCGCCCATTGGCCAATAAGGTTAATATATGCATACTTTATATGGGCATATCACTCAGCAATTATGATTAATAATTGTGATTATGATTACTAATATTCCTGGGATGTTTGTGTACTTCATATATTCACGTCATTCTTATAAGCTGCACTATGACTAGGCTAATGCAGGCATGAATGACGTGAATCTATTGAGAAAATGAAAAAGGAAACTTTTTTTTTTTAAAGCGCTTTTATTGCCACACCACACAATGTACATAGCTTACATTGTAATAAGAACCATGTTGATAATAAAGAATTGAAAACTATATACACACACACTGCTGTAGCCTACAATATACACAATAAGCCTAAACGCCGCCGTTTGGAATCCGCATTCTTCGCATTACTCCGGTCCCTGCAGGGTCTGCGGGAGTTGTCAGACGTCCTCATCCTGGATCAGAAGCTGGCTTCTGGGAGCTGTTGGAATAACCAATAAATAATCAAAACATAGTCTATCCATGCACAGCATATTGACAACTTGTCTATAAAGTAAGGAAAGTCATATTGACAGCGTATATGTTCTTACTCTCTTTCACTCTTCTGTGGTGCGACTGTGAGTATTTCGGGTTGGCTTCAAGACGCGCCTGTAGCACAGCACACAGGTCCGTCACGCAGCTAAAAAAAAAACAACAAGAGGAATGAATAAAATGACCAGTGCTTAAAAGTATCAGTGCCAGCCGGGGTAAAAGTCAGCGCCGCTCACCCTCGATAGTGTCCCCGTCTGCCTCTCTGAAGTTCGGACTGTTTGCCACCGCCTCCTTCAAGCGACTCGTTACATCCATATTGTGAGGTGACAGTAGCCTGTAAAAACAATAGTCCTATGGTTAATAAAAAAAAACTGCATTAACGTAACATCGGGTCCAACTTGATATTGGGAGAACATTCACTTATTCTTACCCTTGACCTGGATTATAATGCCACGGTGAGTTATGCAGGCGGCGAACTGCTTCCTATAAATTGGAAACACGAAATTCATTTTTTTAAATAAAGCAACTCACACTGGTTTTCACGTGATGGACACAATTAAGTTGAGTTTAGCCTAAAGCCACAGTCAATAACCTACTCTTACCGCGATTTTCGGATTCTGTATCCGCCTTCTCTTGGGGGTGCGCTCTTCAACTTCTCTGGAATGTAACTCCAGTGCGTTCTCGACGGCCATCTTGCCTCCAACCTAGCGAATCTCTGGTCCATTCCCTCCAGAACCCTCTGGCCACCATACGAGACATCCCGGTCATAGCATTCAACAGGACTTTCATTTTATCTGCCTGTAAGCAAGTGAGTAAGTAAGTTTAATACACAGCACATTTAAAATCAGCGAGAACTGTCCCAAGTGCTGTACAGTGTCAACAAGACTAAAATGAAACAATCAAATGGTCATGTGCAAGTAGAAAAAAAACACACAAACCTGTAGACCCGCAGAGAGTTGCTGGGGAGTTGAAAGCAAGTCGTCTTCCAGCCATTGTATTCCGCAAACCAGGGCAGTTTTCACAGCACGGGACCTCAGCGATTTCTGTCTGCCTTTCTCTCTCTCTCTCTCTCTTTCGGATTTTATATTGGCGGTTGGCAAACAACTTTTAGTAGCATTACCGCCACCTACTGATATGGAGTGTGGATCACATGACATTTATCTATTTCCATATATATATATATATATATATATATATATATATATATATATATATATATATATATATATATATATATATATATATATATATATATATATATATATATATATATATACCTATACATACCTATACGTCAACACTCATCTATACGCCCATATATCTATTTATGCCTACACTTTTACATACTCCCTACTCATATACCCTCATTTATATACTTTATCTGTACTATATTCTATTATATAACCTACACCGTTTTAAATAATAAAAAATTTCCTGATAACATCTGTTTCCTGATTCTTTTTGCAATAAATCTACCATATCTAATTTCATTTTCATCCTACTAAGCTTTCTAATTAAATTATTTCTCTGAACCTGATACTTCCTACAATATATCATAACATGTTCTATTGTCTCATCTTCCCCACACTCACATTTCCCTGATTGATGTTTTCCTATCATATATAAGTTTTTATTTAATCCATTATGTCCAATTCTAAGTCTTGTTATAATGATCTCCTCTCTCCTACTTCTTTCTGTTCTTCTCATTTTCCCTATTTTCCTTTGTATTTTAAACAACCAACGTCCTTTTCTTTCTTCCTCCCATACCTTTTGCCATCTCTCTTCCATTTTTTGTTTTATAATACCCTTTACCTCTTTTACACTCATTCTTACATTAATATCAATCATTACTCTTTTTACACTCTGTTTTGCCATTCTATCTGCCATTTCATTTCCCTCAACTCCATAATGCGCTGGTACCCATATAAAATGAACTATAATCCCCATCATACTAATTCTATATAGTGTTTGTTCTATTTCTATTAATATATCTGGTCTACTTTCTGACTTACTATTTTGAATACTAACTAATGAAGAACTTGAATCTGAACATATAATTGACTTTAATGGTTTAACCTCTTCTATCCATTGAACTGCTAAAAGTACCGCAATCATTTCTCCAGTATATACTGATACTCCATCACTTACCCTTTTCCCCACTTTAATTTTAAATTGCGGTACAATCATACCTATCCCTATCCTATCATCTAAAGTTTTTGATGCATCAGTATATATATGTACATAATTATAATATTGATTTATATGCTCCTGTACAATATATTTATTCAAACTAAAATTATTTCTATTCTTCTTTTCTAATAATGATAAATCTACTTTTGCTTCAGGTATTATCCATGGTGGAACTGTATGTAATGGAATCGTTTGACTTATATCTATTTTATCTAAATATTTTTCCCTACTTTTATCATTTACTATTGTTCCATAACTTTTAATTTTTCCTTTTTCCCACCCTGTTTCTAACACTTTTACTGTTGGATTATCTTTTTTCTGACCTTGTAATTTTGACCAGTAGTTTAAGGCTAATTGTTCCCTTCTCATTTTTAGAGGCATTTCACCCATTTCCACCTGTATTGCTGCTATAGGAGATGTTTTAAAGGCCCCTGTACATATTCTTAAAGCCTGATATTGTATAGTATTTAACTTTTTTAGATTTGTATCTGCAGCTGAATTATACACTATACTCCCATAATCCAATACTGACCTAATTAAACCTGTATAAATAGCTTTCAATGACCTTCTATCAGCCCCCCACTCAGTACCAACTAAACATCTCATTATATTCAACACCTTCCTACATTTATCTATTATTTTCTTAATGTGTACACCCCAAGTCAATCTTTCATCCAACCATAACCCAAGAAATTTAAATTGCTTAACTCTTTCCAATTCCTGACCATATATTTTCAACTTAATTTCTCCATCCACTCTTTTCCTTGTAAAAAACATTATTTTAGTTTTTTCCACAGAAAACCTAAATCCCCATTTATATGACCACTTTTCCACCATTGAAATTGCTTCCTGGAGCTTCTTTACAATAAATTTTAAATTCCTTCCTCTTTTCCACATTGCTCCATCATCAGCAAACAGTGAACAACCCATTCCTCCTTCTGATTCCTTAAACATATCATTTACTATCACAGAAAATAATACTGGACTTACTATACTTCCTTGTGGTGTCCCATTTTCTATATTAAAATTTTCAGAATATTCCTTCCCTATTCTCACTTGTATTTTTCTTTCTTCTAAAAATGTTTTAATCCATTTAAACATGTTACCACTTATACCCATTCTTCTAATTTTAACTAATAACCCTTCCCTCCACATCATATCATACGCTCTTTCAATATCAAAAAATACTGCTACTACACTCTCTTTATTTACTTGAGCCTTCCTAATTTCATGCTCTAAACCTATTATTGGATCCATTGTACTCCTCCCTTTTCTAAATCCACTTTGAACCTCTGTTATAAGTCCTTTACTTTCTATATAGTATATCAATCTTTCATTTATCATTCTCTCCATTATTTTACATACATTGGATGTTAAAGCTATTGGTCTATAATTTTCTGGTTTTGATTCATCTTTCCCTGGCTTTCTAATTGGTATAACCACAGCTTCTTTCCAGCTTTTTGGTATTTCTCCCTCCTCCCAAATTCGATTATACAATTCCAATAAAATGTTTTTAGAAAATTCACTTAAATTACTTACCATTACATAACAAATCTGATCTTTCCCTGGTGCTGTTAATTTACATTTTTTAAGTGCCCTATTTAATTCCATTATTGTAAATGACATATTCAATACATCATCCGATTCTACCATTTTTTCCAATAGCTCCTTATTTTCCAGAATTGTTTTTTCTCTCCCTTTTTTTGTCTGCCTTTCTGCCGCCAGATCTGCTCTTTAAACTTTTTAGGCCGTAAGGTGAACCCCGTTTTCGTTTAGGCTCGCTCCGTGCTCTCCGAACTACATGCCCGTTAGCTGATAAAAATGACCAACTTATTTTGCACATATAAAAAAAGTTTCGCGTCACAGAATCCTGTACTTTTTTAAAACCGAGACGTTTTCTGAAGATATTTTCCGCAGGGCTGAATGACGATTTTGACGTCACAAGACACCACGTGACCGCGCTGGACCAATCACGTTGCCGATTTACGACAACAAACTGGAAAAATGACAACCTGTCTGATGCTGTCAAAACTAACCTACAGAAAGGAATCTCGCAAAATATCATTTTAAAGTGAACATAAAATAATAATTATCAACGATAATGCTCATTCATGTATTTCTGAATTGAGCCACTTTAGCCATTTACCATTCAGGTATTCATTTACTGATTTATTCACTAATAACTATACAACACATAACAAAATCAAAACAAGTAGGGCATACACATCAACCGGCATAAACTTATATACATAACCATAATAAAAGGAATGATACAAATGGAATAGAATAAAGCTAAAAAAAAAAAAAAACGCGCGCACACACATACACTATTCCTCACTGTCAGTGTCAGGGCAGCTGTCATCTTCTTTATCCTCTGTTTCCTTTGTGGTGTTTGAACAGCTGGAACACCTGCACAAGTCTACTTTATTAATACTTTATTAATCCCAATTTGGGAAATTGTTTTGTTGCAGCATACAGTATATGAAAACAATTAAAGTAGTAAAAAACAAGCAAATAGAATAGAATAAAATAAATATAAAATAAAATAAAATAAATAAAAATAGTGAATAAACACTTGCTACATACAAATCTACAGTATTTTTTGTTTGTTGTTATTGTTTTTTAGGAGAGACTTGAAGCCTATTGAGGTTGAAGTTCTCTTCCAGCCAGAGGGGGGGTGTTGTATATGGTGATGGCTGCTGGTAGGAAGGATTTCCTGAAACGGTCCTTGTGACAGTGGAGCTGGATGAGCCTGTTGGAAAAGGAGCTCCGCTGTCCAACCAGCAGCTGGTGGAGAGGATGGGTGGGGTTATCCATGATGGATAACAGTTTGTTCAGTGTCCTCCTCTCCACCACCGATTCAAATGAGTCCCATCTTTTGCTTTACACATGACCTTATTATTTTAGCCTGATAATTTGCCCTTTTGCAGTGCTGGTTAAGGGCATCACTTGTTGGGGGGATAGATAATTCTGGCAAGGCTGATGATGCCATACAGAAAGCTTTGTACCTAGCCTCATTGATGTTTTCTGCGGTTGGCTGATCGTACAAATGGCATACATATTTGCAAAGTAATGCAAATGTAGAGTGGTCCAAGTTAAATTCAGTCCCCAGATTTCTGAAAGCCTTCAGGTAGACATCTCTCTCGCATGCCACAGCAAATGTCTTCTTTTTGCCTTGTGGTGTCACACCCAGTGAATGTATGGATCCCAATAAAGGCTGAACACACACTGGCTCCGAGAGCTGATGACACCTTGGTAATGTCCATTATGCGTGTTCTGTTGCCCGTCCCTGTGAAAAAGTACAAGCTGCATGGCAAATCTTTCTGCAGACTCACAGCAATGACTGCTACATCAGTGTCAGGGCTCTTAATAATGACAGTCTTCTGTTCCTGTGCAGCATGTTGTGCATGCAAAAACACCAGTGTCACATTCTTCATGGTCACACTGCAGGTCTTCCACAGCACGAACAGACTGCACACCTTCCAGTACAGTCACACAGTGACATTGGGGTTGATGTGCTATGTACAAGCTGAGGTTTCTTCCCACTGCTGTTAGATCAGCATGTGGCCACGCATCGTATAAGAACTCAGCAAGTGCTTCTTTATTTGTTCCTTCTGATTCCTTCCATCCCACCTTGTGCAGGTGAAATTTCCTCATGCTTAACAGAAGATATGTGCATGTAACAAATCTTTCGGTCGAAATTTCGTCTTCTTCGGTACTGCTGGATGATCGCGCTGCTGCTGCGGTGCTGTTTTTGTTTACCAGCTCAGCTGACAGACCAGCTATCCGATTCGTCCGTTCTGATGACGTCTCAACCGTGGCACCTCTCGCGAGCCAAACTGTTATTACGCCTGCCGAATATGTACATACGCCTTGCCAGGCACTAGTTATTCCTTTAAACGTTGCGAACTAAAAAATTACTGCGTTCTGAGCGGCAAAACCTTTTTTTTAAACCTCAACATAACTTAAATCTTTTTATGAGCTGAAGCGTGTTTGGTTCGGAGAGCGCGGAACAAGCCTGGTGTTCTGAAGGAGTTTTTGAGGTTCACCTTACGGCCTACTGCTCCGGCTCCCATAGCAGGCTCCACTCACCCCGGAAACTGACCCGCAAAGTTTTGCACAACACGTGCAAAAAATGCGGGCAGTTCAGAATTGCTGCAACAGGACCCAGCCAATATAGAGGGCAAATTTACTGTCCCTCTAGTGAAACTCTAACTAAAGAGCAGTGGCTGGAAGAAATTAAAAAGAAGCCATAAGTGTCTACTCATTTATACTTTTTTAGCATTTACAAACTTTTTTTATTGTATATAGTTACTGCTGTTTCAGACCTCTCAATCTTTTAATTTATTTCAGAGGGTTATTCATTTTATTTAGTGATGATACTACATGTTTTTTGTTATTGTGATTGTGTACAAAGTCCAACTGTTTAAAATCTGTAAAGTAAATGCTAAGATTGTTCACAGTTTTTATTTTTTTTAGGTTAAAAAATGGTTTAATTCACTCTTTTTGTTGTTGACAAATAAATATTTGGTTCCTTAAAAACAGATAAGGTCTACGATCTTTTACTGTGAATAAATATGAGCTGCTATTGATTCTGAAATATTAGTAATAATTTTATACATAAACTAGGAACAATTTATCATTCACTTCACTCCTCACTCACATATACATACTTTATATACTTTATACATACTTTTAAAACAATACTATAGTTTGAGCCGTTTCATTAAAACATAATATGCGACTGGTGGGATCGAACTCGCGACTCTGGGATCAGCCGCTTTCTTCTTCCTCTTTCTTTCCCCCTCCCTTCTTCCCCCTTCTCTCCTTTGTCCACCTCCGTTAAAAGACTATTGTTCCCCGGCTTTGGCGCAATAGGTTAGCGCGTTTGGCTGTTAACAGAAAGGTTGGTGGTTCAAGCCCACCCAGGGAAATTCTGACACATGTGTATTACGTGAGTTAAAGTAAACATTCTGCCGCCAAAACGCTCTCCTTACGCATTACACACGCTCCTTGGCAAAATATTTCTCCAAGGGTGACCTGTTAAGTGCAGTGTAATGCATGACTCAACCTGGAGGCTCCTCTGTCTTTTGTCAAAATTGCATAAGCAAAGTGAAAAAATAACCTTTTTGACATATTGCTATGAAAGTCATACACAAACGAGAAAAAATTCAAAAAGGCTGAGAGACCAAATGAGGGCACTTGGGATACAATTTGACATTAAATCTCTTTCTTTAACAAGTCGCACCAGGAAGTTATTGACTACTTGTTTTGTGCTACTTTACTTGTTACCTACACAGCAGATATCAAACTTATGACAAACATTAATAAATCGAACACATACTCTAATGACGGGATGAGAGGTGGTAATGATCGAGGCCACGCCCACAGACAACTACAGCAAGTCTCTGTGGCGCAATAGGCCAGCGTGTTCGGCTGTTAACCGAAAGGTTGGTGGTTCGAGCCCACCCAGGGACGAGTTTGTGTACCAACAAATCTACCGGTCAGCAACTAGTTGTAGTTTTGGTAGAAAATTGATAGCTGTAATGGGTGACTTGTTCCACTGAACACACAAGTTATCCTTTAAGTCATTTGGTTAACAAGAGTTAAGGTGCCAAAGCATGCTGAGCTGTTTGATGAGAGACATTACAATTGTATTGTAACTGGTAATCTTGCTGTATAGCACCTCCTACTTTTCGGTTCAAGTTTGACATAGATCAGCAGCAGTTCACTCGAGTCTCATCACGCAAAAATACAGAACGCTTGCATCTACCGCCATGAGGGGGCAGTCAAGCTCGAAGCCACACCCACTGCCAACAAAAGCTAGGCAGAGTCTCTGTGGCGCAATCGGTTAGCGCGTTCGGCTGTTAACCGAAAGGTTGGTGGTTCAAGCCCACCCAGGGACGGTCTGACTTATGTGTATTACGTGAGTTAAAGTAAACATTCTGCTGCCAAAACGCTCTCCTTACGCATTATACACGCTCCTTGGCAAAATATTTCTCCAAGGGTGACCTGTTAAGTGCAGTGTCATGCATGACTCAACCTAGAGGCTCCTCTCCCTTTTGTCAAAATTGCACGAGCAAAGTAGCCTGGGTGACGCGTCCACAATCTCGATGAGATGGTGGTCTGGGAACTAGGTGTGCATTTTCTCGTATTTGAGGCGTGGTTTACGAATGCCTAGAGCCGTTTATTGGGCGCTACGAATGTCTATCAAATGACGTCAGGTTCTTCCCATGCTGCTTTGCGCGCGATTCATAGCCAATTGTATCACTTATCCCAGATAACGACAGAAATTCGACGAGGAAGAAGAAAAAAAAGTAAAATAAAAGTAAACTTGCGCTCTAAGCTACTTAAATTGACAACAAAGTAGGCCTATATGCTATATTCTACATGAATTTTTATGTTGTAGAGTTGTGAATTTATTTTAATAATGGAGAAATTGAGCAGCCTTGCTTTGTTGTCTACAGTAGTAGATCAACCTTCATCTTACTTTGAAGCTCCTAGCTCCCAGAAGTGACGTCAACAAAGCTTTAGCAGCAGAAAAGCTATCAGGCTTGTGTTGATGATAATAATAAACTCCTGGACTATGTACAAACTTCCAAATGCATCGTTTTGTGAGTACAGACAATATTTGTGCTACTGTAGAAGTTTCGTGTCATGGGATGTGATTCTAGTGTGGAAATTTGGAGATACTGCCAGGGTCCGTCAGCGCTTGTACTAAGCTATCAGGGATAACTCAGTAACTCGGCTGATGTTCAGCCAATATCGGAAAAACTTCGGGTGGGCTACTTGGCTGGATGTCACGGTTCAAATGACCCTAGGGTGAATCTACTCCGAAACACTTTCTAAGGCTGCATCGAACGGTAACGTTGTGTCCGCTGTCATGTTGGATTAACAGTCTACAAGCTTCGGTGTAGCGCATAGAAGTCGTCATCTTCTTGCTGCCCCCCCCCCCCCCCCGTTCTGTGATTGGTTCCCACACTCTGGCAAAAATAAGGGCGGTGGTTTCAAAACAAAGTTTTGAAGTTGTAAAAACATTTTGTGCATGTGTAACAAAGTTTTGAAGTTGTAAAAACATTTTGTGCATGTGTAACAAAGTTTTGAAGTTGTAAAAATAGTTTGTGTATGTGTAACAAAGTTTTGAAGTTGTAAAAACATTTTGTGCATGTGTAACAAAGTTTTGAAGTTGTAAAAACATTTTGTGCATGTGTAACAAAGTTTTGAAGTTGTAAAAACATTTTGTGCATGTGTAACAAAGTTTTGAAGTTGTAAAAATAGTTTGTGTATGTGTAACAAAGTTTTGAAGTTGTAAAAACATTCTGTGCATGTGTAAAACTAAATCCGACGGACACACAACCATCCAATCAAGGAGCAGCAATTTCTGCCGGCCGGGATCTGAGCGCCAACGACACTCAGTGGGCACACGTTGGTACTGATGGAGGAAAAACAGGATGGAGTAAAACGCTTCTGCTCAGGTAAGTTAATTAAAGATATCGGCAATTTCACGATGTAGCAAAAGTTTCTCAACGTCGTCATGTCAGCGGTCATATAAGCCTAACGATGTGAAATGACGGCTCTTCTGACGAAAACTGTAGTTTCATGGGCGCGTGCGAGAGGCGCTAGTCCGTGTCATAGCCGACTGTGTGCGTGCGTGCGTGCGTGCGTTGTTTTACTGCAGTTCAACTGACATAACTGTGCTGACTTCTAACCAGCTAATGCTAAATCTCCCAGTTCATAATCAGGGCTTTCCTTGTAGCCGGTCAGCACATATAGCCGGCTACACAATTAAGTCTAGCCGGCTACTTTAATAATGACTATTATTTTTACAGCCTAGGCTACACATTTTATTTTTCTATTTGAATAAAATTAAATGTTTTTCTAACAGACTGACAATAATGCCAAACTGAACCGCACTCCATTAAAGTTGTGATTCGCTCTGCTTATACTGATAATAACCACAAATTACTCTGATCACCGCCGACTTCATTGCTCACAAGTAAGAAAAACTCATCCGCGGCCCCCGGCATGCCAGTTACTCAGGCTATCCACTGCAAAATTTCGTCAGTTTAATCAGTCAGTATCAAAAAGACAGACACCAGAAGAAAGACTAACCGCATCGCTTGTTTAGCCCAAAACGTTGTCCAACTGTCTTTTCTTCCAGTCTGTCTTTTAATCCAGTCTTTTCTTCAAGTGTTCAATTAGCACCACCTGCGACACGTGAGAGTGTATTTTCATTCATTCATTTCATCAGTGTACATGATCATGGCTATGATGTAACCTAACCACCAACAGCCCCCCTCCCCCTTAGATCACTATCTGACAGCATACCTTTTGTGATGGATACAGAGAATAAAGCTCTATGTCTCCCACAGGATGATCACTCTGTAGTTGAGGTAGCAGTCCGCAACTTCATTGACATTTTGTCAAATGCGAGGACACAAGCTGCACCACATCAAGGAGCCAGACAAAGGTATGATGAGATGGGCATGAATGTAATTTATTTATTGCTCAGTATTGTCAACATCTATAATTATTAACTTAGAACATGTCCAATTAAGGCAGAATAGGGAAATTAGAAGTGCTGGCCAGAGGATCTGTATAAAGAAATAACAGAATGAGGTTCGCAAAGTCCAGGGCCCTCATTTATCAAGCGTTCTTAGGAACAGATCTGTGCGTAAAGCGTGCGTGCGATCATTCCTGAGCAAAGTGTGGGATTTATGAACATGTACTTGAACTTAGAAATGTGCCTAAATCTAAGCACAGTTTTGACCATGCTTACGCACATTGCCTAGTGGTAGAATTACGAAACTGCAAATGGTGTTGATCACTGCACAGGGGAATATTACAATGTTCATTCAATTGTTGCATTACAGTATGTCTGACGGCGTTTGGGTCCGCGTAGCCTATGCAATTCCAAAGCACGGTGCATTAGACCTACCTGGCATTCATTGCATTTAATTCAGAGTGTAACAATAATTGTTTCACCAGAAGACCTGACAATAATCATCCTAGTTTAATTGATATGGGTATAAAAGGCACACGTAGGACATGCCATTCAGAACGCAACATGGTCCATCCTGCATTGCTTGAGGATCTGGAAAACCGTGCGCTACGGAGGAAGCGCGTGTTTAGGGAGCGTGCAGATTTATTGGCAGAAAGTAGTGAGTGGCTTCTAAGCAGGTTCAGATTTCCAAAACATATAGTGCTCAACCTCTGCCGTGAATTGGGGCCATTTCTCGAGCGAGAAACTAAGCACACGCAAGCCATACCTGTGCATATACAGGTGCTGTCCACTCTGGGCTTTTTGGCTACAGGTACGTTTCAGCGCGAGGTAGGAGATCGATGCGGCATTTCTCAGCCGTCCATGAGCCGAATTCTGCCCACAGTGTTGGATGCGATTATTTATTTGGCCCCGACTTACATTCGATTCCCTTATGGGGGTCCACGCCAGGCAGACATTAAGCGAGGGTTTTATGGTATCGCGCAGTTCCCCAACGTAATAGGAGCAATAGACTGCACCAGCGCTCGAAATTAACGGTGTCCCGACGTCCCGGGGACCATCAAAAATTACACAGGGACACAACATTATCATATCTGGGATAATCGCGGGACAATGAGAAATAAAAGTTATTATTATTAGTTACTTATTATAAGCCCCCTCTATCCATTTTAATTGCTTTACCATATCCTGACACATACTATACAACTATGCAGAAGTCAAGTAGACAGCAGCAGATTGAAACGGGTCACTGTTCAGACAGAAGTCTTCCAAAAATCATTTTCCAGTCAATGCTGAAACGCAGTTTATAAAGTTTCATCATCCAAGGAAGGCTCAAACTCATTATGCATACCTTCTTTTGAGTTCTTCCCCAACATGGAATCCATTGGCTGGACAAGTTCAAGGGGTTTCCTTGAAGACAAGTCTATGACACAAAAGGCATTGAGTTACTATGAAAACCTACAGCTTTAAAACATTTCTTACAGCTGTCCTTACCACTTTGCTTTTTCTGAACCTCACTGGCAGCTCCATGATTCATCCCAACTATTGGCAAACATGATCCTATGGAGAGAGCATATTTTTGCACAAATGCTAATCATGAGACAGAACAACAGACACAATCCAGTTTTAGGACTTAACACCAATAAGAGCAGACAAAATGCAAAACCTTTGGCCAGCCAAGCCGTCAGCACAGAAATCAGCAGCACTCCAACAACTCCCATTGTTCCAGTCAGCAAACAACATCCCAACCCACCTGTGAGGTTTAAATCAGCTCCTCGTGGAGGTGACAGAGCTGTTGCTCATCAGGTATAATTAGATTTAGAAGATTCAGGGCTCATTCAAATAATAGTGAATTAAAAATACCAAAAGTGGATTTAAATAGTAGTATTGAGGATTTTAATCTTTATATATGTAATGCTATTGTAGAAGTGGCTAGTCGAACTATAAGGATAAAAGGTGGGAAAAAGGAAAGGAAGTTGGTACCATGGTGGACAATAGAATGTACTGCAGCTATTGAAGAAACAAAATAAAACCTTTAAAGTATTAAAAAGAAATCATAGCCCTCAGAATTTGAATGAATACAAAAAATTGCAAGCAAAGGTAAGAAGAACTGTTAAAAGTGATTAAAAGAATGAAAGGAATTAAAAGAGTGAATGGATATCCAATATTAAATAATGGAGAAACAACAGCAGTGAAAAATAAAGATAAGGCAGAGATGTTGAGAAAAGTGTTTGTTAGAATTCAGAGTTCTGAAAATATCAGTGTAGTAGGGCGAGAAAAGACAATTCTGGAAAATAAGGAGTTATTGGAGAAAATGATCGAATGATTTATTGAATATGTCACTTACAATAATGGAATTGAATAGGGCAGTTTAAAAATATAAATGATCAGCTCCAGGAAAGATCAGATTTGTTATGTAATGGTAAGTCATTTAAGTGAATTTTCTGATAATATTTGATTGGAAATGAATTTGGGAGGAGGGAGAATTACCAAAAAGTTGGAAAGAAGCTGTGGTTATACCAATTAGAAAGCCAGGAAAAGATCAATCAAAACCAAAAATCAAAAATTATAGACCAAGAGCTTTAACATCCAATATATGTAAAATAATGGAGAGAATGATAAATGAAAGATTGTTATATTATATAGAAAGTAAAGGACTTATATCAAAGTATCAAAGTGGATTTAGGAGAGGGAGGAGTACAATGGATCCAGTAATATGTCTAGAGAATGAAATAAGAAAGGCTCAAGTAAATAAAGAGAGTGTTGTAGCAGTATTTTTTTATATTGAAAGAGCGTATGATATGATGTGGAGAGAAGGGTTATTAGTTCAAATTAGAAGAATGGGTATAAATGGTTGTATGTTTAAATGGATTAAAAAAATTTAGAAGGAAGAAAAATACAAGTGAGAATAGGGAAGGAATATTCTGAGAATTTTAACATAAAAAGCACAGTAAGTCCATTATTATTTTCTGTGATATGTTTAAGGCCTCTCACCAGAAGAGCACCTAAAAGATTTCTGAGGAGTGTGGACATAAATCCCGCCACATTTTACCTGGAAAGCAAGCCCTTTATAATTTGACCTAATTTGCCTTCCACATTTGGGTATATACTGAAGAGATTGTAATAACCCCAACCCTAAATTTGACTTGTCCTAAGTGCAATTGCTTTTGTTTCGCCCAATTTTAAATCAAACAACCTCAAACATCCCTACATGAAACCACATTTAGATAATAATGATTCTATTTTTGTGAAAGGGGGATGAATTCATACCCTCTGTACACATAGCCTAGCTTTACATTAACCTGTTTTATTAATGTTTGCAGATGACTAAGACAGGGAAACCTGATGCTTACTGGAGGGACATCTGTGTAAAATATGCCCAGGGCCAATACCACTTCTCTACTGGCAAACATCCAGGGGCCAAGAAGTGGAAAAGGGCCCTGGAGAAAATTGATGCTTGTCCCCTGCAGAACCACACAAAGGATCTGTTCGGGGGAATTAGCCTTCTGTGCTCCTGTGGGTTCCACAAGGTAGGTGAAATGATTTACTAAGTCCTGATAAGCCACTGCAGCATGTGGATTTATTTATTGAACAATATATATATGCACTATTCTGGAGAAAACTGTGAGTGTAGGATTCTGAGTTGCATGTAGCACAGCCTTGTCAGCCAAGGAGGAGGAGGAAATAGTCCACCGCTACAATGCTCTCCATGCCATGGACAAGAAGCCTTCAAGGTACAAAATAGTAATTATTTTGTGCACCAGAATTAAACATACATTCCATGGGCTGAATGAAGAATATGGATGTCTCTTTCACCATTTAGCTACACCCAGAAGGCTAGGAAGAAAGCGCGGGCATCAGGAGGACCGTGGAGAGCACCGAGGAAGCCGAGTGGCTCTGCTCCGGGACAGCAGGCGGCAGAGAGGTGCTTTCTGTCATTTTGGTTCAATGCAAATCATTGACTAAGAGACAGCACATGTAATTAAGTGTAAATTACTTTATTGCAATCCCTACTGACAATGTCACTTGGTTCTTCGTGGCTTTACAACCTTGTTCACGGTCCAGATCATATCACACTTCTCTCCCACAGACTGTACATGACTCACGGCCAAGCAGCCCGGGACCCCGAAGTCCACAGGGTCAGTGAGTGTGTCTGCCTCAGACTAGTGATGTGTCGGTCGCTAACGATCCGGCTCTAAGAGCCGGCTCTTTGAAGTGAACAACAGGAACTGGCTCCACAATGGGAGCCGTTTTTTTTTTCTTTCAGTATCTCGCTGTCTCGCTTGTGCTCTGCAAAGTAGAAGAGCCGACAGTTTTGTCCCTACGTCGTTTTTTTTTGTCCTTCGTACCTTGCTGTCTCTCCCCCCCCTCCCACTCTGCTCTGCTTCTGCCAGTGCTAGACGGAGAGTTTTTTTCCTCGGTCTCCACTGCCCTCATGGAAGCGTGTGCTCCACACATCTGACTAATCACACGCAGCTTTCAATTAATAAGGTGACGGGGCTGCTTTTATACTTTTTCGTACTGTGGTGGGTATTTGTATTTAATACAGTGAGTTCTTCATCTCTAGTGGTTCAAAACTGGTGTTGTTCACATGTTTTTTATCCTTCATAGTTTTATACTTTAATTGAATAGCACTGTATTTGATATTTGTATTGTGGCATCTTTTTTGTTATGAAGCTGCTTTGATACGTTTTTGTATTGTGGTGGGTGTTTGTATTTATAACTGTTTAATTTATTTTAAGTTATTTTTGTGGAAGTGGTGCTATTTTGTGATAATTAAATTGGTTATAATAAAAAATTTATTTATAAAGCACTGTTATGCAGCATTTTTACTCATCATAAGTGCTTAACAATGTCAATAATGAAACAAAATGTTATAAAATTAGGTTTAAGCTATTAATTAAATAATAATGTAAAAATATATATATGAGGAGCCGTTTGGGAGCCGAAAGAGCCGGCTCTCCACAGTAAGAAGAGCCATTAGAGCCGCATCTCGAAAAAGAGCCGAAAATCCCATCACTACCTCAGACTGGCCAAGGAGTTCCAGCAGTCACACAACAGGCCCAAGGACATGAAGGAGAAAACCCTGCCCATCCCTCAGTCCACTGTGAGTGTGTACAGCCACATTAGACAGCTGCTGGAGGACAGCAGGGTTGTCCTGGTCCAGACGACGCTGGCTCTGGTGCCGGTGAACAACACCACGGTCTCTGCATGGTATGTGTTATTTCATTTACCTTCCCCATACAGCTAAGACAGTGGCCCTCATTTATCAAGCCGTCGTAGAAAGCATCGTAGATATGAGCGGAGAACTTGTCGTACGCAGAGGTTCAAGTGAGATTTACAGAACATGCGTACCACACCAATCCCATCGTAAGACCGAGCGGCTGTTGATAAATCCGGTGGCTGAAATCCATCGTAATGATCCTAACCACGCCTTCTACAAAACGGGGCTGAGAGGCCGCACCTCTAGAGTTTGCGACATGGATTGACGAAAGGCGGCAAAGAAACGCTGCCAACAGCGTTGACAGCTGGGACGGCTGTCAACAGCGTTGGCGATGTACATCGCAGACAGGACGAGTTATGTATTTTCCCCTACTATGATGGTCAATAAAATGTGATAAACTCCAGATTAAATTAAATCTAAGATTGAGCGAAGTTTTACTTTTTCTCCAGTAAGATCAGGAAGAAGTGGTCCGATATGAAATTGGCCAAAAAAGAAGGTCGCAGCTCTCCGACGCAGCATGTCACAAACGGGAGGAGGGGGGGGGGGGGGGGGGGGGGGGGGGGGGGGGGCGAGGAGGGGGGTCCAGGTTTGGATTTGAATGCCTTGGAGGAGAGGGTGGCTGGCGTGATCGGAGCTACGTCCTCATCAGGCGTGCTAGGGAAACTTGACACTGATGCGCCCATGCTAGAGCTCGAGAATGGTAAGAATGACTGCACACCCAAGACGTTTAAATAAAACCGTTGCTTTAATTTTCAACACAAATGAGGTTCCTAATCAAACTAATATTTTTCATTCACAGATGAATCCAAAATGGCATCCGTGCAACCTGACCCGCGCGACGAATACGCGGCCCCGTCAACATCCGAAGCGTCTGCCTGCCTCTCCCCCCCCCGGTCTGCAGCGTCACACCGGCCAGCCGTGTTAACCACAGAGGTCCTAGAAAGACAAACAGAGATCGTGAAGTGGATGATGGCTTTAACACACACCATGCAATCTATCGACAGTACATTGAATGACATAAATGAAACACTGAAGTCACAGAATAAATGCTGAAAGAAATCGTTGTTCTCCTTTCTTTTTTCCTTGAATAACAGAATGCTTACCGAAAGTCAGAATCGCTGAATAAGTTCCCCTCTCCTCCTGAGCGCTCTTGGCTGTGCAGGCTGGTGGTAGGGATCTCTGGGTGCGGGGTCCTCTGGATGTACATCTGGAAATGGCACTCCAGTTTTTTGGGCAATGTTATGGAGATCCCCGCATGCAATAATAATATTGCATACCTTTTCGGGCGGATAGGGTTCCCCCCCGCAGCCGAGAGACAGATCCAGCTTTAGGAGCCCTATACACCTCTCCACAGTGGCACGCGTGCGCGTATGCGCAGTGTTAAAGCCCCTCTCCTGTTCGGTGTGAGGGTGCACGGTTGAATAATGAGCCATCACTCTTCCAATTACGGAGTTGTACTTGTTTAATTTATTTAACTTGCGTTTATGTTTATATTTATGTTGAAGTCAAATAAAACATGGGCCTTCTTTAAAGTGATAAGTCTGTCATTTTAACCTAGGGATTTGTTGCGACTCCTGAGCACGCACTAGTGACGCTGCTGTATTGCAGTCACCGCAAGTCAAAATGGAAAAGTGCGTACACCGGCCTCAGATCTGTCGTGGCGATTTCATCTTTCCTGCGCTCACGATGGATTTGATAAATGCCAACCTTTGCGCAGAAAAGAAAATACACACGACCTACGCACGTTTTTCGTCTTACGCAAGTTTGATAAATGAGGGCCAGTATATACTGTATATACATGTATATGAATATTTAACTTAAGAAAAACCAAGAAAACCCTCCACCTGCATGCTTGTTAGAAAATATGTAATACACTGTATGTAATAACCTTAGGGAGGGAGGATAGGCTTACACATATAAAATAATGAATGTTTGTCTTGTAGGCTGCTTAGGAGGGACAAGAGGAAGGACGGGAACATGCTGCTGAAAGGTACAGTTCTCCCTCAACAGCTGCACCTGGCCATGGAGCCTCTCCCTCCAATCAGCACTCTCCCGGCTGCCCCTGTGCAACATGCACACGAACAGATGACCTTTGACCTCCTCAGTTCCCTCCACAATTTGGGCCAGCTCCGTTCCAGCAAGCTCCCTTTTCATATGCTCCCCCATTTCCCCACTTTCCATCCACACATGCTCCTCCTTTTTCTCAGGCTCCTCAACCACAAGCTCCTCCAGAGGGCCTTCCAGGTGCCCAGCCAAGGCAACCTGCCTGGAGGCTGAACAAAGCTGCCCAGGAGGATGAGGAGCGAATGGCAAGGGGGGAACAGCCACGGAAGAGGCTGAAAAAGGAGAAATACCACTACACCTGCAAAGTGTGTGGCCAGGACAAAAACAAACAGACTGGACACACCCAGCTAAAGGGGCGGTGCTACTGTCCAGAGTCAGGACAGACCCTGGATGACCGGAGGAAGAGTGGAGGCCTATAGTCACCATTACTTCGCTCTCTCTGTTGTTTGTCTGTCTGTCTGTTAGCGTGGATATATGACAGGGCCAGAGCTGAGGTGTGTGTGTGTGTGTGTGTGTGTGTGTATGTGTGTGTGTGTGCGTGCGTGCGTGCGTGCGTGTGTGCGTGTGAGAGAGTTCCAAAAGTTCTGTTCTGTTCTGTTCGGTTCTGTTTCAGTGAGACAGGAGGGACATAACATACTTTATAACAGAATCTTCTTGAATAACAGGACAGTGAGTGTCATCCACTGAATGTGATTGTGAAAACCAAAGCCAGAATCATTTACATTTATTCACAAAACACAACACTCTTTGCTGCTCAATCTGGAATTTGTTTTATTCATTTGTGCTGCACAGATGTAGTCTCTCAAATAATTGAGATTACAATAAAGAAGGAGGGGAAACATGATGGGGAGTTATTTACATTTACAGTTATAGATTGTTAATACTGTTTTAACTTTAAATGTAGCATATGGCAATTTGAGTTAATAATTTTAATATTGTATCATATTCATTTCATCATATTAAATGCATTCATGTGCGTAATTGCATAATCACAGGGTTATTACTTTGGTGATTTGTATGGAAAAAGAGTTTCTGTGTTAAAAATGACTACATTACCCAAAATACATTGCGAGACGAGAGCGCAAGCTAAGATGCAAGTGATATGTATCCTGCAAGAGAAATGACAATTAAAGTGATGATACACCTTGCAATAAGTGCAGAACTGTGTGTAAACAATGTTGAGAAGATAGAAAAGTAGATAAAAAGAATATAAAGTGTATGTTCTCCTCCTTTTCTTTCTCTCTCTTTCCCTCCTTTTTCCTTTATTGTTTTTTTTTTGCCCATTTTTGGTCAAATGGATAAGGCACTGGCGTCCTAAGCCAGGGATTGTGGGTTCAGGTCCCATCTGAGCTGTGTAGTAGTGATGTGTCGGTCGTGAACAATCCGGCTCTAAGAGCCGGCTCTTTGAAGTGAACGACAGGAACCGGCCAGTATAGTTTTATACTTTAATTTAATAGAACTGTATTTGATATTTGTATTGTGGCACCTTTTTTGTCATGAAGCTGCTTTGATACTTTTTTATATTGTGGTGAGTGTTTGTATTTTATCTGTTTAATTTATTTTAAGTTATTTTTGCGGAAGTGGTGCTATTTTGTGATAATTTAATTGGTTATAATAAAAAATGTATTTATAAAGCACTGTTATGCAGCATTTTTACTCATCATAAGTGCTTAACAATGTCAATAATGAAACAAAATGTTATAAAATTACGTTTAAGCTATTAATAATTAATAATGTAAAAATATATCTGGGTAGCCGTTTGGGAGCCGAAAGAGCCGGCTCTCCACAGTAAGAAGAGCCATTAGAGCCGCATCTCGAAAAAGAGCCGAAAATCCCATCAGAGGTGTGTAGCAGAGTGGCGCAGCGGAAGCGTGCTGGGCCCATAGCCCAGAGGTCAATGGACCAAAACCATCCTCTGCTATGTATACATTTTCAAATCAAACTCGACATCTCTCATTAAAAAACCTGGAAAAGATGATGTAACACTCATAGCATCACAGTTGACACTTGACCAACTCTGAAAACCTTTCTACACACTCTTAATTAAAACCAGTTTGGTGTGCTCACGAGTGTTCTCCAAAGTCCACTTTTCTGAGATAAGTAAAAAATAAGAATTATTGTTGTCAAAAGACTGAAATCTTTCACTATTGTTAAATGGATTAGAGGATCGTTTACCTGATCTCTTTTAGTTGTTTTTTTTTTATTTTGAATAGTCACGTGGATAAGGCACTGGCCTCCTAAAGCTGGGCATGCACTGTGCTATTTTTGGCCCGATGTCGACAAGACTTTCACTCGTGCGACTATTTTGGAGATCGGACCGAGTTTTGGCTCAATCGTGCGTCTCGTATCGTGTAGTATACATGGGGTAGCAACAAACGATTAAGCCCTCCCGACCACCTCCCGATCGTTCAGATGAAAATCAAACTTGTTTGAAATCCTGGTCGCCGCTCGTGAGGCTCTCGCACAGTTGAAGCAGTTGCATGCGGCGATTGACCTCATCCTGTCACACTACGCATGCACGAACATAGATACGGAAGAGAAAATTGTCAACATCAGAAGAAGAAGACAACAGAACAGCATGGCAGCACAACGTGTCAACTGGACGCCGGCAGTGGAGGGTCGGCTTGTTGAGCTATGGCAGGCACAGCCGTGCTTGTTTGATGTGGCCTCACAGTCCTACCATGACCGCAACAACAGGGATTGGACGGCAATTGCAGCTGCCTGGTAAGTTTTTTTCTGGACTAGGTATTTAACAATGTGGATAACAACTGTTATCAACAGCTGTTGTTGTTGGTGTGTGTGTGTGTGTGCGTGTGTGTGTGTGTGTGTGTGTGTGTGTGTGTGTGTGTGTGTGTGTGTGTGTGTGTTGAATTCAAGATATATAGTTTGACGGTTGGAGTGGAGGACTGTTAACATGTGAACATGATCCGGCGTCAGACTTGCCCTTTTTTTGGTTACAATATGTCCAGCATCTGAAAAGAGACGTTCTGATGGAGTGGAGGTTGCAGGCACAGACAAGTAGGATTTGGCTAGAACTGCCAGGTTGGGGAACCTTCCTGCATTTTCCTTCCACCATTGAAGTGAGCTAGGATCCCTTGGAATGCAATTCTCCACAATGATGTGATGCTACCCCATGTTTCTCCTCTAGGATGCGAAGAGTGTGGGAGAAGGATGTCATGACATGTTCATGACTTCTGGCCTAGTTACATCCTGGGCCTTGTTGATGGTTAGAATGAGCGTGTTTATGATAAACTGCGAAAGCTAGGCGCCTCCAGAGAGGGCCACGTACACTTGTTATGATAAAACGGTATAAAAGGGTGTCCCAGAATGAAGACGGTGGACATTTTGTACATTCTGTATGCACGTTTTGCTGTGACAGTTTGTTCAATAAATTCCCCAATGGACTGCTGACCGACCGCGTACTCGTCTCTATTTTCTCCACAACATAATGGTGACCCCGAGTGCGTGAGATTTTGGCAGCTGGAGCCGGACGGGACGCGTCCTCTGTGCGCCGACAGCCGAGATCAGTCGTTAAGCCTGCAGGTACGACATATTTTTTCCTTTTTTTTCTGAAAGCGGCGGTGTCTGTTGCTGGTGTACAGGTGACGGGCCTCCGACAGCTCCACAAATTTAAAAGAACACGGGAGAAGGACGAGTATATTCGGTAAGCATCTCATTGTTACCTCTGCGCAGGGGGGCTGTTGAAATTGTTGAAATTGTGGGCCAAGGGGAGCCAAGTGTTTTAATTGAGATAAAAATTGGGTGAACAGCAGCTTATGTGAGTTGTAAAGCAGACAGCTGTGAGCAGTTGGTCGTGCTATTGTGTTGTTGTATTTTTTTGTTGGTAATTAAGAAGGACTATAGTCGCTGCGCTCCGGCCAATTGTGAATCGGATGAATTCAAACTGGATTAATTAATAGCTGTAAAGTGGCGGGCAGGTTGTTGAGCAATCGCCAATAGTACCTCTTGCGTTCTATCAGCCATCCTTCAATGCATGGGGGGGGGAACACTGACGGGAGTACGGGGTACACTAGATGCATTAAACATACGTGAAAATTATTTTCACTAGTCAAGGAGTAAAACGAATACTGATAATTGATTGACTGGCGAACATTAAAGTTCAACGATTGAATCAATCAGGCTTTCAAAAAAACCTCTGAAATGAAAAAATCCAGTTCTATGAGGAGCACATTTTAAGTATATATGTTCATATCATTTTATATATCTGCCTAGAACTCTTTGGAGTTATCCGAGACCTCAGTATAAAGATATTTTGAGAAGAAAATTCAAATTCGTTTATGAAATTGGCCACAGGAGATTATTATTGAGAGGTCACAGCGAAGCTGGTAAAGTACACGTCAGCATCTGTTGCTTTGGTCAGAAACCATATCACAAGGCTTGTAGGGAAAACACATTTTGTATTCCATATATTGCCGACACCAACATCTCCTGAAAAATTAGAAGTCTAAATGAAAGAAATTGATAATTTAAAAATGTGACGATTTGAACGGTGACTGATACAAAACTTTTGACCGACTGACTTGAGTGTGTGGGACCGGTCTCTGTTGTCTGTCAATGTGTGTGTGAAATCTGATGTTTGTGTGAATCAAGAAAGAGAAGAAAAAAAGAAAAGGTTCTGACTCATATCATCCCTTGACTTTTGAGTATTCGTAGTATTTTAAGTTAAGTTCAGATTTGCTTCATTTCACTGAGTGCATCTTGTTATTTTTGAATTATTGAGTACTGCTGTGATTGGTGTTAAGTTTCTAAAGTTCTATTCTTAACAGGCGAGTGAATGTGTTCTGGCTCTCAGGGGGACAGAGGGTGCTGCGCGCTCCCGCGGCTAGTGTGTGGGTGCGTGCTCTGTCCTTGACAGTTCTCTGCTGCTGCAAATGTTCGTGTGTGATCACATTTTCTTTCCTTGTGTCTTCCAGGGGCAATTTATGGTTGAACTGTAATAATTATTAATTTTCTTTAGGTAATGTGCTAATTGCGGAGTTGTTATCAGTCGAGTAATGAGGGTTTCGCAGTACTAGAGGAGAAGGTTGCTGTCTCTAGTCAAGTTGAATGTGACATTCCTGATAAAGAAAGTTTTTCGCTTATGCATTGTTTCTGTATCTTTTGATTTGTAGTTTCCCTGTCCACAGCGTGTTAAATTGTATTTCTTTCTCTTTCTTAACAAATGCCATTTCGAGGTGAAGAATAGTGCAACTGTTATTTCTGTGTTAAATTGTATTTCTTCTCTGTCCAGCTGAAAGTTTGTATTTCCTCCTTTTTCTTAACTTGTTACAAAGTGTGACAAACGCCATTTTGAGTTTGGGTGTGGTTCAATTGTTATGTCTGGTCCAATTGTTATGATTGGGAGGAGTTAATAACAGCCTGGGAGGTAGACTAAGTGGTGTGTTCATATTTGATTGGTTACAATTCACGTGGTTCGCTGGAGGCGGGCTTAGAGGTGTGTTCATATTTCATTGGTTAGAAGTTACGTGTCGTAGACGTGTTTCATTGGAGTCGGATTTAGAGGTGTGTTCAGATTTCATTGGTCGAAATTGACGTAGCTGTGACGTGCATTGTATCATCTGGATTGGTGGAGGACATTGTGTGTGGATTGGATCAGAAACATCCGGGTGTGAGCAAGGGTTGGGGCGGCGCCAAGCCTGAGTCACTTTAAACAGAGTAAGCAATAACTAGCATTGTTTAGCAATAAATTAGAATTGATTAGCATTGGTTAGCAATCAATAGCATTGATTAGCAATAACTAGCATTGATTAGCAATAACTAGCATTGTGTAGCAATAAATTAGCATTGATTAGCATTGGTTAGCAATCGATAGCATTGATTAGCAATAATTAGCAATAAATTAGCATAAAATAGCATTGATTAGCAATAACTAGCATTGTTTAGCAATAAATTAGCATTGATTAGCATTGGTTAGCAATCGATAGCATTGATTAGCAATAATTAGCAATAAATTAGCATAAATTAGCATTGATTAGCAATAACTAGCATTGATTAGCAATAACTAGCATTGTTTAGCAATAAATTAGCATTGATTAGCATTGGTTAGCAATCGATAGCATTGATTAGCAATAATTAGCATTAAATAGCATAATTAGCATTCGATTAGCATTGGTCAACAAGGAAGCTAGTATTGATTAGCAATAGTTAGCATTGTTAGCATCTGTTAGCATTTGTTAGCATTTCGTTAGCCATAATTAGCATTGATCAGAAACACAATTAGCATTGATCAACAATAGCAATAAGGCAAATATTGGTTTAAATCTTAATTGGCAATAAGCTAGCATTCATTAACAACAGCTGGGAAACCAACAGCAGTTGGCATTGGATAGCAAACAATAGCATTAACAATAAGCTAATAAGAACCTAACTCCCAATTAGGAATCAAAATAGCAACGAGCTATATTAGCTTAACAGTAGCATTGATAATATCCAATCCAATAATTAGCTGCATCTAAGCTAAATTTAGCCGAGCATTAAATAAGCAGTAGAGTTGAATAATTAGGTAATTTAGAAATTGGTCTTCAAAATTTGTTTGGAAAAAAAAAAAAAAAAAAGGGGGGGGAAGGGATAATAATAATTATTATTCCCGGTTCTAGGGAACTAACTAGGTGAAACGATGGATGTAACACCAACAATAATCGTTAGCGCTAGGCATCCAGGACGTTACAAAGACATTCAAAAGTTATCTCAAAAATGGGAAAAAAGAACCAAAAATATGTTCCCACCCTGGCCAAAGGATGGCACTTTCGACGTAGCTGTCTGTGAAGTTATGGAACAAAGAATCAACGACCACAAATCAAAAAACAAAAGCAAAAAGAGACAGAAAAAGAGGGAGCTTGAATTAGAAATTTTGCACTTCTTTGAAACTGAAGGTCGTCGTTACAGAAGGAATTTGAAGGAAGGTGTAGCCATACTGAGGGGGGAACAGCCGGTAGTGGAGAAGGTCAAGCAGCATGAGTCTGCAGGACTATATCCAACACTGTCAGGGGTGATGAACATAAAAGGAGACTTTGAGATGAAAAATCAGGAAGTACCTTATGTACGCCCTGAACCACAAACAGCGGCTTCGAGCAGTCAGGGAGCTCCTGAGCCAGGCGCTGTCGGTGGTTCAGATCAGGTTGCAAGGGGAAACCCCCCACAATATCAGGCAGCGTCAGATCAAAAACCATCATGTGATCAATGTTCATCTTGCACGGAACACAACAGTCCAACAGCTTCAACATCAGCCCAGGCCTTAGGTTATCCGAAACCACTATCTGTTGTAGAGGTTAGGAGTCCAACAGCCTCAGCTTCAGCAACGGAACAGGCCTCAGATCACCAAAAAGCACTACACCTAGATCGTACCACCACTCCCATAGTAGAAAAGTCTATACTACAGGAAAGGACGTCACAAGAAAAATCCATGGTACATGAAAGGCCTCCCAAACATTGTAGTACGGCCAGGAAGACACCACAGGTTTTAGACTGTTATGCAGAATATGAGGGGAAACTGGCAGAAGATTCATATTGGATAGAGCATACTCATCCCATGGTTGATTTACAGCAAGAGATAAACCAAGCAGAAGAGCAGGTTCAGGAACAGAATCCACCCGGCCAGCAGGGAAACGGCAGGGACAGAGAGTTTAATTTAAGATACCGACCAGGTATTCATGCACCAGAGAGATATCCTGCGGGTAATTTTCCGATTTTGGTGAATGGGATGCAGGGACAGTATGTGCCGTGGCAGATGCTCGACCTAGCGGGGCTGGTTGCCAGACTGCCGGACATTCACACAGGTGCAAGCAAATGGATAAGAGCTTTTGAACAAGAAACTGTGGGCAAACTGTTGGCTGTGGGAGACATCAAGGCAGTGTGGGCAAGGTGTCTTGGAACTACTACCATGGAGGGCATTTTGAGAAACAGTATGAATGGCTGGATGGTGGGCCATCGAGCAGATGGAATTGGGTTCGATGCACATCGACCTGCACTGTGGGGAGCTCTGCGAGCTGAGTATCCTACGAAAACGGATCCAAAAGCGTTAAAGAGCGATACACTGTTGGATACAGATAATCCAGCGGCGTACGTTGCACGCCAGTTGGAAAGATGGAAACAAGAACTGGAACAAGACATTGAACCTAACACAGTGCTCAACTCTGTGTTCAGAGACTCTATCCTAGAAGCCATGCCCGACCCAGTTCGAGCGAGGCTGGAGGATGTGGTAGAGTTGAAATCAATGACACATGCGGCATTCCGGGATAATGTTGTGCATGCTATTGACAAATACAGGCAAAGTGAACGGAAACGGAAGGAGCAGGATAAGAACTTGCAGAGGAAACTCACACAGATGCAGTTGGAAGGACCAAAGGTAGGAGGCCAGGCCCTGATGACACCAGGGACCACTGAACAGGTACCTCCACCCTCTACACCCTCTGCACCCTCTGCACCCTTTCAACCCGTCACACCTCAGGCCTACACGCAACCACCATACACACCACGGGCAGGAGGACAAAGCCAACCTCGACCTTACCGAGGGTACAGGAGAGGCACAGCCGTAAGACGAAGATCCTCGGGGGCATGTTGGGCCTGCGGCGAGTTGGGACACTTTGCTGACAGGTGTCCGCGAGCACCAGGGAACCAGAATGTGCGGCAGGACCGCGGCCAGTCCCCGCGGGGTGGATCAAGTGGCCCGGCAGGCCCATGGGTGAGTCCAAACTTTGGTTATTAGGGGTGCCCACAGAGTCCTAGAGGGGAGGGTCAGTTTCCAGTCGTAATGGTGGGAGCTGATGAAGAACCGATGCTGCAGGTTCTAATTGAGGATGAGCCAACTCCAATGTTGGTGGACACTGGAGCCACCTACACTTGTGTAAGTCAACATTATGCCACACACCTCCCCATGTCAAATAAATTTATTGAGACAATAGGATTCTCGGGAATTAAGCAGCTAGTACAAATGACCGCCCCCGTGCGCATCTCCACAGGGGAAAATGAAATCAGGATGCCAGTTGGGGTATCTTTTCAGACTCCCCTTAACTTGCTGGGGAGGGATGCTCTGTGCAAATTAAAAATTAAGATTTGGTGTTCACCGCAAGGCATAATCTTGGATAAAAGAGGTCTGGAGTTTCCAGAGTCAACACAGGCAGACACAGCAAGAATCTATTGGTTGGGAGACATTTCTGAGCCAGTAACAGTGGCTTGGAACAAATGGGAAAAATACATTCAAGCCCAGTGCCCTAAAGCAAGGAAACCTACGCTGGATTATCATTGTACAATGTATTATGATGTTTCAAAAAGTGGAGAGTTCGAAGAGCCATGGGACAAACAAACGGAACACTCTGAGATAAATTTGACAACTCAATACATTATCATTGGAAAACAAGGGGCAGCCATGAATGTGGAATCAAATGCATTTATTTCAAAATGGTACAATGTGCCAGAATCTGCTCCACATGTTACTTTGTTGGTGAATGAGAATTTCAAAGCAAAGGATGTGGGGCCCATGATGAAAACAGCGTTAGGAGTAAAGTGGGAGCGAACAGAGAATCCGTTAATTTTCCAATCACAGGATGCCACGATGATTAAAATCCTATGCAGCGTGGCAGCATTGGCAAAACCGCAGGCTGTTATGGCATTGGCGAACCAATCAGTCCAGACAGCTAAGCAAAGTGAGACACAAAGTGTTGAGAATGATTTGTTGAAAGAAATGATAGCTCATGTCCCAAACCAAGTGTGGTCTAAGAATGAGGCCGATGTTGGTTTGGTGAAATCTGCTAACCCAGTGAAAGTAGAGTTAAGACCTAATGTCAAACTTCCTAATCGTCCTCAGTATCCACTCAAGCCAGAAGCAGAGGAGGGGGTAAGTGGGACAGTAGAAGGTTTTGTTGGAAAAGGAGTGTTGGTTGAGACAGTCAGTGTGTGTAATACTCCAATATTTCCAGTACTGAAGGCAGACAAATCTAAATACAGGTTAGCACATGACTTGCGCATGATAAACGCGATTGTGGAAGATTGGCCAGCAGAGGTGCCAAATCCATACACACTCCTCACCAACGTGCCTCCTGACGCAAAATTTTTCACAGTAATCGATTTATGTTCTGCATTTTTCAGCGTTCCTCTAGCTGAGGAATCCCAGTATTTGTTCGCATTCACATACAGAGGTAAGAAGTACACCTACACCAGACTTCCTCAAGGGTTTAAACACAGCCCTCATGTGTTTAACCAGCTCCTTGGACAGGACCTAGAGGGCCTCGCATTGAACGGTACCCTACTACGCTATGTTGATGATCTCTTGCTGTGCGCACCAACACTTGAGGCATGTCATCAGGACTCTATGAAGATCCTTGAGAGGCTAGCAGAGGGAGGGTACAAAGTTTCTAAATCAAAACTGCAGTATTGTCAACCTAAAGTAGATTATCTGGGGAGGGTAATCTCGCAGGGAACGATTGCTATTTCCCCAACACACTTGGAGGGAGTGAGTAAAGCACCATGTCCAAAAACAATCGAGGAAATGATGATCTTTTTGGGGATGACAGGTTTCAGTGCAGATTGGATAGAAGATTATGCAATTAAATGCGCTCCCTTGAGAGGGATCATGAAACAATCCAAAGACCAAAGGTTGAAAGCACCACTGGAGTGGACCAGCGAGGCTAAGTTAGCCTTCGAAAGTTTGAAACAGGATTTGCAAAAAGCACCAACACTGGCAATACCAGACTATGAGAAGCCATTTTTCTTATATGTCTCGAACAGACACAACATGTATGCTTCTGCAGTGCTGATGCAGGAAACGTGTAGTGGTCGAAGAAAACAAGCCATTGCGTATTACAGTACAAAATTGGATAATGTTGTACAAGGCTGGCCACCGTGTTATCAAGGGTTGGCCGCAGTGCAGTATGCTTATGAGAAAGCATCCACAATAACAATGGGGTATCCAGTCAACATTATGACACACCATAACATCTCAGAACTAATAAATCAGGGAAAGTATGTTGTGACTCAGGCGAGGTGTTTGCAGTTTATGCATCTGTTGACATATCCGGATGTGAGAATACAGAAGTGTACTACATTGAATCCGGCGGATGTCATTCCACTCGAGTTTGAAGGAGAACCACATGAGTGTGTAGCAGAAACTATGAGATATACCAAATTGAGACCTGATTTAGAAGCAACTCCGCTTGGGCGGGCTGATGTCACATACTTTGTGGATGGTTCATGTTTCAGAGATCATTTGGGTAATCATGCAGGTTTTGCAGTCGTGAAGCAGGAGGACGGAGACTTTGTGACGGTGAAGGCTGAGAAGTGTGAACAGCCATGTTCGGCACAGTTGGCTGAACTGAGGGCATTAACGGAAGCATGTCGACTGGCGAAGGGTAAGGTTGCAAATGTGTACACAGATTCTGCATATGCTCATGGTATTTGCTATTTGTTTGGAGCAGTTTGGAAGCAGAGAGGATTCAGAAGGGCAGACGGGAGTCCAGTGCGGCACGAGGTCCAAGTGAGGGAGCTGATTGCAGCCATGATGCTCCCCTCGAAACTGGCAGTGATAAAGTGTCAGGCACATCGGAAAGGTAACGAGATGGTCAGTAAAGGTAATAACGCGGCTGATGAAGCTGCGAAAGTAGCATCAGGATGCCAGGTGGCTGTTTTGGCACCGATGGTGTCACTGGAGCCAGTTGTCACGCCAGAAGACATCATTCTAATGCAACAGGAAGCAGGGGTGGGGGAGCACGATGTCTGGATGCGGAGGGGCGCCACGAAGAACGAAAAGGGATTGTGGAGATCACAGGATGGTCTCCTGGTGGCACCAGTGGCTCTGCTGACAATGCTGATCTCTGATGTTCACAGTGTGGATCACTGTGCCAGGGCAGAGGTAGTGAAAAAGGTAAAACAACAAGGTTATTGGTCACCATACATGCATGCAATGGTTGATGAAGTGTTGGGTCAATGTGAAATCTGTGCACAGAATAATGTGCGAAAGGGTGTGAAGACACCAGTGGGACACATTCCGGTGCCAGAAGGACCCTTTAAGTCATTGGTCATAGACTATGTGGACATGATTAAAACAGTACAAGGGAAAAGGTACATGCTAGTGGTGATTGATCGTTTCAGCCGGTGGGTCGAAGCAACTCCATCCAAGGATTTGGGAGCAGAGACGGTCGTGAAGTTTTTGGTAAGAGAGGTGATTCCTCGGTTTGGCATTCCAGCAGAGATTAGCTCAGATAACGGCTCAGCATTTGTTCAGAAGGTGGCGAAAGGCATTCTGCAGCAGCTGCGAATTAAGCAGCGCTGTGGGGCCGTTTATCACCCACAAAGTCAAGGGATGGTTGAGAGAATCAATGGAACCTTGAAAGTGAAATTGAATAAAATCTGTGCTTCAACTAAACTAAACTGGGTAGATGCTTTGCCGCTTGCACTAATGAGCTATCGTATGCAGACTCATAGAGTCACGCACCTAACACCGCATGAAATGCTAACGGGTCGACCCATGCCGGCACCGCAGTTGAGAGGGCCATTTAAAGGGCCCCCACTTGAGCAGCTGCAAACAGAGTTGAAAGCTTACATGAGGCAGCTGACTGCAATCCACAGAACAATCTATCTACGGGAGAAGTCCAGAGGCGTGAGTCTCGAACAGCCGGTTGAGAGACCAGTGGTGCCGGGCGACCAGGTGTACATCAAAGTGTTCCGAAGGAAGTGGCACGAGCCAAGACGAGAAGGACCGTACGCAGTGGTGCGAGCAACGCCAACAGCAGTTCAAGTGGAAGGTAGCAACACATGGTACCATTTGAATCACTGCACTAAGGTTCGGGTTAAAGGCACAGACGGAGTTCAGTCCGAGGGGGAGAATGAACGAAAGGAAGATGTTAAGATTTCTGACACTGATGAGCATCCAGGTGTGGGTGTGGGCCGACGGTATGGGCTCAGGAGAGCAAGGCCTGGAGGTGTGGGACGGGATTCCACATCCAAGAGAGGCGGGAAGGGGTCCAGTGAGGAAGACACCGAGCGGGGGAAGTAGCCAGCCTGGGTCAGATGAGTATGATGCAACAACACACACCCACTCGGACCATGCCACGCCACAAACTTTGCCAGCATTACACACCAGAGCTACTCATGAGAAGGCAGATGTTAAGCTTGAATTTAAGTATGTTGGAATAAAGGATGGTGAGGAAGTGTGGATCATGGGTCCGGTGGAGGAGACGACCAAGCCACCGCCTCCGGACGCTACAACGAAGGGACAACCTGGGAAAATCAGGGTGTCCTCGGGCCAGAAAGGAGTTGTTCACAATGGTGGTAAGAATAGGAAGATGTCTCGTGAGAATCTAGGGGGACTTGATACCATTAGCACTACAGGACGGAAGAATCATGTTAATCCAAGAACATATGGAGGGTACATGCACAGGAAGAGGCAGGAAAACAGTGTAAGTGTGGAAGATGGTTTGTGGGGGAAGGCAGCACAGAATATGTGGTATAGATGGGCATGGTACACTACAAGAGAACTAACGGCGACGGAGTGCCTCATATGCGCAGACGCTCCGGGGGCATTGCCTGTTGTTGTTCCAGAGCCACACACCTTCAGGGACTGTGCAGTGGTCCAGCAACGGGAATGCAGAGAAGGTAGGTTTACACCGCAGAAGGATAAATGGTTATTGTTTGAACTTCCTATGTGTGGGATTAAGTGCAGATTGATGTTTGGGGCAAATAAATTACAGGACTTTTTCAAAAAAGGTAGGGGCCACAAATTGGAGTCGTCCTGTGCTGAATTTAATCTTAGTACAACACAGGATGGGCCTCCGACTGATTATAGAGTAGATTACGATGGTGAGTTTGAATGCTTTACGAGTGGTAGATTTACTAATGACAGTGGAACTCATGTAGGAAACACTACCGTTAAATGCAACGTCACATGGGTTTTATCTTGGTTTCCACACGCAAATATGAAACCAATATTTATCAGGAAACCTGTGTGGTTTGAAAATCCAGTTCCTTTGGATCAAAAATGTGAGGATATCGAAATGACAATTCCGACTCTCTACCTGTTTGGGGATCAGACACATCCAATAGCTGATAGCTACTGGATGTGTGGAGATGATGTTTTGTTAAATGTGTTACCCAACAGGTGGATAGGTCTGTGTGCACTTGTGAGGATGAAAACTTCGGTTGTGTTAGTGTACGACAAGGTAAACGAGTTACTGGGGTTGGATGTGGAAAATGGGAGAGTTAAAAGATCTAGTGGTGATTATATCATGGATAAGCACGTTTACTTGGATGCGATAGGGCAGCCGAGAGGGATTCCTTTTGAGTTCAAAGCACGCAGTGAGGTTGCAGCTGGATTTGAGTCTATTTTGCCGTGGATCACGATTAACAAAAATGTGGAGTGGATTAATTACATATACTACAACCAACAGAGAATTCTTAACTACACGAGTGAAGGGCTTGCAGCCTTTGGAGAACAACTACATGAGACGAGTAGGATGGCTTGGCAGAACAGACAGGCTTTGGATTGGATATTAGCGGAGAAAGGTGGCGTTTGCCAGATGGTTGGGGAAAAATGTTGTACATTTATACCCGGGAACACTGCAGCTGATGGTACGTTTACAACGGCCATGAAGAAGATCAGGGAGCTGAAAGAGGAGCTGAAGACTAATGCTGGTGGTAGTGAAGGGTGATGGACTGGTCTGGATGGGATTTTGGGAGAGTGGGGAGCGATGGCAGTGAAGGCGGGATTAGCTATGTTGTCAATATTCATAATGGTTGCCCTATTGGTGTGTTGCATTATACCCATTCTGAGAAGGTGGTTGCTGCAAGTGATGTTCAAACGAAGTATGGAACAAACCAGGAGGCAGATGACCATGCGGGACCAGGTCTGAGGACCAGCGCATGGGAGAGCGGGCCAACGAATGAAGGTTATCAACGGACGGTTCACATGATTCTTTCCTCGAGGGTGGAACCACGGTTAGTAGGATAGGGAGAAGAGATGCTGAAGATCTCTTTGATTGGGAGTGACGTACTGGCGACCTCTCCTCCCAGAGTTAGCTTAGCAGTTCCAGACCCAGCCGGACGGATGTTCGGCCAGAAGCAGATGACACCAGAGCACAGGAGATGGGACGGGACTGAAAGAGCTGCATTACATTGCTTTTTATTACCTTTGTTGTGTGATAATCCATAATTTTATGTATTGTACTCGAGACGAAACTGTGATTAATCGGTTTGATGGTCGTGTATTCATTCTATGTTTATTATCAATCAAAACTGATCACTGATATGTCCATTGCCAACTGTGTCAGTCAACTGTTCGGAGTGCGACCTTGGTAAAGTGGTCGGTCGCCAGGTGGGGTGGGGCCGTAGGTGAGTTTTCCCAAGATAAGAACATGACTTACGGAAGTAGCAGTCGGTGGGTTTTTCGCACCTATGCACTGCGAACAGTGGACAAATATGTTGGCAATGTAAAACTTGTAGTGTTGGTGAATGCAATATCGTGTAAATTAATTTAATCATTTGATGTGATTACAGTACGCATATATATATTCCTTTTCAGTTCTTCAAATTGGTCCCGTTGATTGATATTGTAGAATTATTAGAATAATTTAGTGTGATTATGTTAATTAATTCTTAATTGACTATGTGGGATGATTTTCTTTCATTTTAGATTATTTCTTTATTAAATCACTGATAAGTGATTTCAGGGGGGACTATGTGGGAGAAGGATGTCATGACATGTTCATGACTTCTGGCCTAGTTACATCCTGGGCCTTGTTGATGGTTAGAATGAGCGTGTTTATGATAAACTGCGAAAGCTAGGCGCCTCCAGAGAGGGCCACGTACACTTGTTATGATAAAACGGTATAAAAGGGTGTCCCAGAATGAAGACGGTGGACATTTTGTACATTCTGTATGCACGTTTTGCTGTGACAGTTTGTTCAATAAATTCCCCAATGGACTGCTGACCGACCGCGTACTCGTCTCTATTTTCTCCACAACAAGAGCTGCAACAACATTTGCTGCGTTATCATGTACAATCGCCAGTACATCATCTCGAAGGGAGAAATCAAATTTATCTGCAACCATCTCAACCCAAGAGGCAATATTTTCAGCAGTGTGGCGCTCCTCGAGCGGCATTGTAGTTAAGCTAAACGAGGTCAGCTCCTAATTTTCATTAATGAAATGACAGGTGACACCTAAATATGCCTCAGTGGCCAGACTGGTCCAAGCATCAGTTGTTAGGGATAGTTTGGAAATGCTTTTTTTTAGTTCACTTTTCACTTTGTCCATGGTAACCATATACTTCTTCTCCATTAAGTCAGGAAGTGGCGCCTGGATGGAAGGGTGTATTCTGAGTGGAAAGTGTTTATCATTTCACGGAAGCCTTCACCTTCAACAATCGCAAGGGGCCTGATGTCCTTCACAATCATAGAGACGATCCTGTTTGTGTACACACTAGCCTCCTGGGGTGTGCAAGGTGCCTGGTTCTTTTTATGAAAAAAGTCCGCCACACTGCTTTGCTTGGTCCTGTAAAGGCAAAAAACATAAAGTACATGAATATTCACAGCAGCAAATCAAAAATATAGCATCGTCCACATCATTGCTGTTATTATGATACATTTAGCTAACAGTAGGCTATACTACAGCCATCTCAGAGGCTCAACTTAAAAAAATATTTATGTAATTTAAATTGTCAACTTGTAATGCGTGTTTACTACTTGGATCTGGTTGCTACTAGATCATGGAATTTCGACAGTCAACAGGTAGACTAGAACTACATAATGGCAGAGTATAAAATCCACCGTCCGGTGTTAGCAAATAGATAACACAGAAGAAACATGTCGGGACTGGTAGCGCTAACAGCTTTAAACTAGGCAAACATGGGACCTGTTCTAGTCGTAATTAAAAGATGTAAATTTTACGCCGGGAATATAACTGGACAACAACTCAACAGTCTAACGTAGCGTTTATTCAGAGAGGATCTTGAAATTAACAGAACTTACGGTGTTTTGCTGCCATCCTGACGAGCTCCAGGGTGCTTTCGTTTTAAGTGTTCGTGCATCGCTGATGTACTGCTGTGGTACGCCAAATTAAATTTGCATAGTCTGCAAACAACCACATTGTTAGCAGCATTAAGGGTGAAAAATTCCCAGACTTTGGAAGACCGTGTGCGTGATTCTTTAGCTATATGCTCTTCAGTGCTCCAACTACTGCTTGCCGCCGCCATCGTTATGAATTCTTCTTCTTCCGTTTTAAACTAAGGCATCTACACCGATTGGCGACTCTGGTGCATATTTACTGCCACCGCTGGACTGGAGTGAGAGTTCATCTAGTAGGTCGTTTGGAACGGGGACTTCAACCAAAAATAAATAAAAATTAGCGACGCATAAAACGCAAATTATTCATGTCGACGAATTTATGACGTCAAATAAGTCGAATACGTCGACTATTTGACCCAGCTCTTGTGCCAAAGCATGCTGAGCTATTTGATGAGAGATATTACAATTGTATTGTAACTGGTAATCTTGCTGTATAGCACCTCCTACTTTTCAGTTCAAGTTTGACATAGATTTAGTCAGCAGTCAAATGTTCACTCAAGTCTCATCACGCAAAAATACAGAACTCTTGCATCTACCGCCATGAGGGAGCAGTCAAGCTCGAAGCCACGCCCACTGCTAACAAAGCCAGGCAGAGTGTCTGTGGCGCAATGGTTTAGTGTGTGTGCCCAGATAGCATGCGGATGTGGGCCACTTGAGGCAACGATCCGGCACTGTAGGCATTCTTCTGGCCCGGACAAAACAGATGTGAGCCTAAAGTGGCCCATGTACTAAATGCTACATTTGGGCCAAATATTACAAAACGGATACGGCCCAGCTTTGGCTGATATATGGCAAGTTAGCAACGACTAATCCGGGTGTGAGCCTAAAGTGGCCCACAAATGAAGAAACATACTTGGCCCACCTTTGTTGAAACATATTTGGGCCAGTTTTGGCAGAAATACGGCAAGTGAGCATCAAGTAATCCGGATGTGAGCCTAAAGTGGCCCACATATAAAGAAACACACTTGGCCCACCTTTGTTGAAACATATTTGGGCCAGTTTTGGCCAAAATACGGCAAGTGAGCATCAAGTAATCCGGATGTTAGCCTTAGAGTGGCTCACATATAAAGAAACACACTTGGCCCACCTATGTTGAAACATATTTGGGCTAGTTTTGGCCAAAACATGGCAAATAAGAAAAGAGTAATCCGGATGTGAGCCTAAAGTGGTCCACATATAAACTTGGCCCACCTTTGTTGTGGGTTTACTGTGAGCTGGGCAAACACATTCTTATTCCACAAAAAACTGCAAGTTTTACCTGAAGAGAAGTTAGACTGTTTTTTTTTTGTTTTTTTTCACTACCACGCCCCCTCAGTGTGATTTGTTCCAAATTTGCGGGGGAGTTTGGAACACAACCGTTAACATTTGAATCGGTCAACGCCACTCTGATTGGCTGAGGCAGCACTTCATCGTGACCCAGCTACCTTGCAGAAGAAACTGGCCATATTCAGCCTGCTGGGATCCACAGAAAAGTTGAAGGTAAGTTCGGCTTAGCTTATTTAATTTTATGTGTGAGATGTGTTAGCTTTGTTTCTCTTAAACTATACAAACCTGCTGTGTCTACAAGTGGCATTGTACCTCTTCAGATAGGGTTAGCTGAAATTGGCTATAGTTGAAATGTAATTACTTTTCAAAACGACCAGTACTGTAAGCTATGCTGCGACCAAAATACAGCCACGAGTGAGGTTGATGCCATTTTTCAAAAAGAAACACTGCTTGTTCTATGGTCATTAGTATGAGTCTGAAGTTGTTCCCAGACCGCTGGGACTGGAGGGTTTGCTTTCTGTTTTTGCGACCGAGGACGATCGTTGTGTTAGCTTAGCATGCTATGTTATTGATGCACGTGTACGGGAACTTTTTTTCTGTTCGGTTATGATTAAGCAATATCGAAACCTTATCAAAAAACAATCCAATTGAACTGTAACTGTACAGAGATGTTGAGGACTGTTCTAAAGTAAAGGGTGTATGGTTTGTACATCTGTGGGTAACAAAACTCCTCATGCACAGTAAAAATGAAGCTCAGTTGGGACACCTCGGGTGAAAAATGAAGAAACCACAGTACACTGATTTCATTTACTGAAATTGATTATTTAGTCTAAACATTTTCTCTAAAACTGTGGTACTAATACTGCCTTTTTTTTCTCTTTTTTCCCCCTGAGATTACTGCTTTGAGTGTCATCGGTGGGGTTCACATTAAAGATGCGGTCTGGAGAATCATGAGATACTGCTGGCCAAGCAGCTCAACTGGCGGGGCGTAAATGGAAAAACGGCTTTCCACAGCCTCCAAATATAAGATGTAATTACTGGTAAGTGTTAATTGTGTTATATTTCATTGTGATGCTTTTTATGAATGGGTTAGGCTTGTCCTTTTCTTTCATGATCCTGAGTAGTTGCTAGGGGTGCTGAAATGAATCATAATCGCTTTATCAATATGCATCAGTGTGGTAGCAGACACTATTCTATTCTGTTGCAATATAATGGCATTGATTGTTGATTAATCAATCAGTTCATCAGGTGAAGGGCAGTTTTCCTCCAATTTTAGTAATGGGCTGGTCATGGGCATGGCTAAACTGTTTGCAAACTACACTCATCATTGCTGCCCAACTATGGGCAGGATATAGCATGCCATGCATTTCTCACCATTGTGTGTAATCTGTCTAAAACTTTACTGTTTTCTCATTTTTTAGGAACGGTCAGAAACAACCAACTAACGGCCACTGCTACTGACCAGGAGGTGGAGGCCTACATAAAAAGGTGGCTTCATCTCGCCGGAGACCGGGATGGTGGGAGGAGAGAAGGAGTTCATCACAGCACGCACGTAAGTCGGCTACCATACCTATTTTGCAATATGTGATGCTGTTCGACAGCAGAAATCAAGATGAAGCTGGCAGCATGTGTGCGGGGTGTGTGCAGCTCCTGAGTTTAATTTCAATATATTCCAAAATATCAAAAGCAAAAAATCACCTTTAACATAAACATGAGTTATTACTGTAACTTAAATGTTGAGGTTAAATGTGAAGTTTGTCTGAGTGTTTGAAGCTGCTTTACTCCAGTTCACATTGCCTGTTACCCAACTTTCATTGTCTGAACAGAATGAGGTTGAGCAAGCAGATATTGGGTTTAGCTTCAGATTAATTGTAATTAAAAACAGACTAGGTTTTGAAGTTTTCAAAGGCATGAACACAATATTATAATAACTTTATAGCATTTCACACAGCCTTTTTTGTTTATCCTGATGAGGTTTTGTGTTTTGCAATTCACTGCCACCTTATACTGAATATACTTTACTGAATCAACTAAATTTGTTCTTTTGTGTATTTCTTAAAGGGACGGAAGACGGATTTGGATTTTTGTAGGTCGCCAACTCTTTTCTTTTTTTTTTTTTCTTTTTTTTTTTTGCCATTATGTTTTAAAATAAAAAAATCACACCCACTTCTCGTGTTTGGTCATTTCTTCAGTTTCCTCATCATTGACGCCAAGATGAGTCCCACTGCATGCCATCATTCAAACGGTATCTGGGGTTACCATAATGGCATGTAGCCACAAATTGAGACCATTCTGTGTTTTCATATTTGACATACCATTTTATCATGGTTGACTCCCCAAGTGTGCAGGTTAGTCAAGGTCATAGTGTGTAAACCAGTTCTGACCAGAATTAAAGTGTACAGTGGCCCACATCCGGTTCAGTGCTGGTTTATTTTGGCTGACATCTGGCATCGTGATGGCTTGGTTGCGGCCCACTTCTGGCAAACGTGTGCGGACCGCCCAAGTGCCATCATTCCATGCTGTATGTGGGCCGGATGAACATGTCAGCTGTGGGCCGGATACGGGCCAAAAGAGTTTTGTACAGTGGCCCACATCCGGTTGAGTGCTGGTTCATTTGGGCTGATTTTGGCTGACATCTGGCATTGTGATGGCTTGGTTGTGGCCCACTTCTGGCAAACGTGTGCGGACCGCACAAGTGCCATCATTCCATACCGTATGTGGGCCGGATGAACATGTCAGGTGTGGGCCGGATACGGGCCAAAAGAGTTTTGCTATCTGGGTGGCTGTTAACTGAAAGGTTGGTGGTTCGAGCCCACCCAGCGACAGTTGTTTATACCAAAAAATCCACTGGTCAGCAACCAGTTGAATGTTTGGTAGCAAATCAAAAGAGTCACGGGGTTCCTTGTCCCACTGAACCCAGAAGTTATCCTTTAAGTCATTTGTTTGACCTTTTTGTCATTTGGTTGACATGTTTGCAAAATTCAAAAAGGGTGAGAGACCAAATGAGGGCAGTTGGGAAAAATTTTGACATTAAATCTCTTTCTTTAAAGCTGCAGTCGGCAGGTTTTCAAAATTACGAGTCTAAAGTCGGAAAATTCGAACTGATACAACTTTCAGGTCCCTCCCCCAACCTCTAAAAAGCTCCGAATCGCCCCCCAAACCCCTCCCCCTCTGTGGACGAGGTTGAGCACGTAAGTTCACACCAGTGTGAGCGCACACAAGCTGTGTGCAGACTCACGCTCAGCAGCGTGTGCACAAGCTGTGATTGACAGGTAGGATTCCTCCACCCTAACTTGATTGGTTAAAAACAGTCGGGAGCGCTCGATTTTTGCAAGCATGATTACAGGCTTCAGAGGGAGGTACAGATTTCATTATTTTTCCTAAACAGACTATTTAATATTCTACTTCCAGAATCCCATGACAGTTCAAGCTAATATGACTAAAAAAAAGTTGCAGACCGCAGCTTTAACAATGTTCTGATTTATGCGTATTACGTGAGTTCAAGTAAACATTCTGCCGCCAAAACGCTCTCCTTACGCATTATACACGCTCCTTGGCAAAATATTTCTCCAAGGGTGACCTGTTAAGTGCAGTGTAATACATGACTCAACCTGGAGGCTCCTCTGTCTTTTGTCAAAATTGCACAAGCAAAGTGAAAAAACAACCTTTTTGTCATATTGCTATGAAAGTCACACACAAACAAGAAAAATTCAAAAAGGCTGAGAGACCAAATGAGGGCACTTGGGAAAAAAATTGACATTAAATCTCTTTCTTTAATAAGTCGCACCAGGAAGTTATTGACTACTTGTTTTGTGCTACTTTACTTGTTACCTACACAGCAGATATCAATCTTATGACAAACATAAATAAATCGAACACATACTCTAATGAAGGGATGAGAGGTGGTAATGATTGAAGCCACGCCCACAGACAGCTACAGCAAGTCTCTGTGGCGCAATCGGCCAGCGCGTTCGGCTGTTAACTGAAAGGTTGGTGGATCGAGCCCACCCAGGGACGATTGTGTCTACCAACAAATCTACTGGTCAGCAACCAGTTGTAGGTTTGGTAGCAAATCGATATCTGTAATGGGTGACTTGTCCCACTGAACACACAAGTTATCCTTTAAGTCATTTGGTTGACAAGAGTTAAGGTGCCAAAGCATGCTGAGCTGTTTGATGAGAGATATTACAATTGTATTGTAACTGGTAATCTTGCTGTATAGCACCTCCTACTTTTCGGTTCAAGTTTGACATAGATCAGCAGCATTTCACTCAAGTCTCATCACGCAAAAATTCAGAACGCTTGCATGTACCGCCATGAGGGGGCAGTCAAGCTCGAAGCCACGCCCACTGCCAACAAAAGCCAGGCAGAGTCTCTGTGGCGGAATCGGCCAGCGTGTTCGGCTGTTAACCGAAAGGTTGGTGTTTCAAGCCCACCTAGGGATGTTCTGACTTATGCGTATTACGTGAGTTCAAGTAAACATTCTGCCGCCAAAACGCTCTCCTTATGCATTATACACGCTCCTTGGCAAAATATTTCTCCAAGGGTGACCTGTTAAGTGCAGTGTAATGCATGCCTCAACCCGGAGGCTCCTCTGTCTTTTGTCAAAATTGCACAAGCAAAGTGAAAAAACAACCTTTTTGTCATATTGCTATGAAAGTCATACACAAACAAGGAAAAATTCAAAAAGGCTGAGAAACCAAATGAGGGCACTTTAGACTAAATTTGACATTAAATCTCTTTCTTTAATAAGTCGCACCAGGAAGTTATTGACTACTTGTTTTGTGCTACTTTACTTGTTACCTACACAGCAGATATCAACCTTATGACAAACATAAATAAATCGAACACATACTCTAATGAAGGGATGAGAGGTGGTAATGATCGAGGCCACGCCCACAGACAGCTACAGCAAGTCTCTGTGGCGCAATCAGCCAGCGCATTCGGCTGTTAACTGAAAGGTTTGTGGTTCAAGCCCACCCAGGGACGAGTGTGTATACCAACAAATCCACTGGTCAGCAACCAGAGGTAGCTAAAGATAGCCTTGCTATAGCCAGAAATCGTCGCTTGAACTAGCACCATCTCCCAATTAAGCCTCAAGTTGCTCCACGAAGACATTTCAGCTGCATCTCGGTGAGGCTAATCCAAGCGAGGCTTACATAGCACCAGTGTTGTATAAAGTACTGAAATCTCACACTCAAGTAAAAGTATAGGTACCCCTCCAAAATATGACTTTGGTAAAAGTCCACGTCACTGACTGAAATGTTACTTGAGTTAAAGGGATAGTTCGCTTCTTTTGACATGAAACTGTATGACATCCCATAAAGCAATATCATTTATGAACATTGACTTACCTCCCGCTGCGTCCTGTGAGCCGAATCCCAGCTGAGTTTTGCGTTCCACGAAGGTAGTCCGGCTAGTTGGCTGGGGTCAAAAAAATAAAGCGTTTTGCTTCTCAAAAAAATATCCGTTCAAAAGAGTAATACATTTGCATCACAAAATGTTGTCCAGGAAAAAGTCAGACCTCGCTTCGCTTGGCGCTATTTTTGCCTCCCTTGATATCAATGCGTCCAATGTAAAACTGTGCAGACCGAAGAGCAGACCGAGCAGTCCCCTGCTTCCGAGCAGTAAACACCGTAACAGGTGCGGCTATCGCTAGGTGGCCAGGGAGTGCTCGGTTTTCTCTTCGGTCTGCACTGTTTTACATTGGACGCATTGATATCAAGGGAGGCAAAAATAGCGCCAAGCGAAGTGAGGTCTGACTTTTTCCTGGACAACATTTTGTGATGCAAATGTATTACTCTTTTGAACGGATATTTTTTTGAGAAGCAAAACGCTTTATTTTTTTGACCCCAGCCAACTAGCCGGACTACCTTCGTGGAACGCAAAACTCAGCTGGAATTCGGCTCACAGGACGCAGCGGGGGGTAAGTCAATGTTCATAAATGATATTGCTATATGGGATGTCATACAGCTTCATGTCAAAAGAGACAAACTATCCCTTTAAAGTCTTAAAGTATCCGAAATGTCTTGTACTTAAGTATGAGAATTACTGTAAAAATAGATGTACTTAAGTAATGTAATGAAAAGCAAAAAGTAAACAAGGCAAATGCAGTTTGAATGACATTTTTTATATTTTGGTAAACTTTGAAGGTCAAATACACTTAAAATCTACACACAACCAAGTGCAAGCAAAATTTAAACCAGGTTTAGACAGAAAATACAAACTTTGTGAACCTTTAAGTTTTTCTTCTTCAAGTAAGGTCAGTGCTGAAAATGAGGTGTACATTACACCATTAAGAAAAAAATGAAACAAAAGAGGCTGCTACTGTTATTGCCATCATTATAAACAAAATTTAAAGAAAAAATGGGAGAAAACTGAAGCTTATCTGGCATCTGAAGAGGGAGTCCAGTTTGAAACCCCTTTTGAAAACCTTTCTAAAAAATAAATAAAATAACTCAGTACAGAAAATGCGCCAACATCACCAAGAAAAAAAGCTGTTACGATTACTGTACTTCACAAGCTATAGGAGGTGCACACACAACCGGTCATTATACAAAAGAAAAAAAGAATTGGGAGGGAACTGCAGCTTATCTGGCATCTGAAGAGGAAGACGTTTTTTGTAAAAACTACCTTAAAACCTAAAAAAGGGGAGTGTCTGTAAGATAGAATTTCCACGTCTTTGGGCAGGCATAACATGCATGGGGTCAAAACACTGTTACGTTTTTTTTCTCTCTCTCTCTCTCTCTCTCTTTTTTTTGTAACGAGTAACTAAACCGAACAATGAAAATGTATTGGAGTAAAAGTATGCAATTAAGTTCGGAAATGTAGTGAAGTAAAAATGAAAGTTGTCAAAAAATTTTAAACTCGAGGAAAGTACAAAGTATCCCAAAATATACTTAAGTACAGTAGTGAAGTATTTTTACTTCGTTACTATACAACACTGCATAGCACTGAACGTAAGAAGCCCTGACGAGTGGATGGTGGAAAAAGGGAGATGGCAGAAAAGGAGAGCAAGACAACAGCTCTAATTTTTTCGGCAGCTGAACAAATAATGCTGATGGAGCTGTATGAGGATTTTAGAAGTGTCATCACCAGAAATGGTAATACAGCTGCAATCAATAAAGCGAAGAATACGGCATGACTAACAACTGCAGACTGACTAAATGCGTAAGTTATGAAAGTTTCATACCATTGTCAATTGTTAGACATTTATTTTACTGTCCTCATGTATTCATGCTCTCCTCTTTGTGTTATAATGTGTTTACATAAAGCATGTTGAACTGTCTCTGTATGTGATGTACAGCACAAATATACTGGCCCTGCTCAGTTTATTAATAACCCAATAATCGACACGCATCATCATACTTTGTGACTATATTATCATGAGTGTGTGACCCACATATTAATTTTTCACTGTTACATCTCAACAGGATCAATCTTAACAGCCAAAAGCGTACCTGGCAGCAGGTGAAGGTAAAGCACAGGAAAATATTTCAGAGTGGTAAGTAGCCTTTGAAGAAATGTGTTTGTCCAATAAAGAGAGCAGCAAACTAGATATGGAACACAAGAAACTGAAAATAAAAAAGATCAAGCTAGAGATTATGAAACTGGAGAGGGATGTTAGTATAAATTCAGATAAAGGAGAATTTCGTGTTGTGAACTGTATTTAATTCTGTTTTCTCTCCACAGCTTGAGAAACATTTAATAATAATTAAACAATTCAACACAACTTGAACTCAAACTTGTCATTATTGTACGATTCATGCAAAGTGTTAGAAATGTGTTTTTTACATTTATATTCACAGTGGGGTGCCATCACCTAACGTGTGTAAAGTTATTAATCATCTCTGTCCATTTAGCCTTCTTACACTTGCTCTGACTTAAACTGCTACTGTGTCAATTCTAAATTATGAAAAGAAGTTCTAACTCAAAAGTCACAACAATAAGGATCAAAGGAAATATGTGTCCCTGTACAGGTCCCTCACTGTGTCAGGAGAAACTGAGACCTTTCAGGCACTAGAACCTGCAGGGACTCAGACTTCAGCCTGAAAAGTTGTCCACAAGACAAAATGTATAAAATATGAAGTATACTATAAAATTTAAGATGGCTCTGTCAGAAGTCAGCCATGGTGCCTGAGAATTTTAAGCAATGAACCTGTATTTAATTTGGCCAAAGGTCATTTCTATCCGTGCCCTTGTTTTAGCATGTGCATGTGCGTGTGCGTGTGCGTGTGCGTGTGCGTGTGCGTGTGCATGTGCATGTGCATGTGCATGTGCATGCCCTTGTTCCTGGATCAGGATATGGCGTGAGGAGGTACGCCCAGCATGCATAGCCTCTGTCCCCAAGCAGGACACCATTGAACTCTCCTGCAGAATAAGAGAAATGTTGGATGGATATACATGTGTTAAGACTTGGCAATTTGATGCAATATGTGCCTTATATGGCTATCTATAATAAAGTATGACGAGCACTTTAAATTCCTTAAGATGACCTCCACACCTGACCTCTCATTAGATTACCAAAATTCTGCCTATGCAACACCTTACTTCAAAAGTACACTCCTTCAGGTTAGTAAAATTCTTGCGCCTTGTGCAAACCTCTGTGCCAGTGAGGATGCTCGGAAGATCCTAGAATCATGAACTGATCCCGGCCATTAAGCCTCAATGTTGGAAATGAAATGAGCTCCATCACAGATCATCTGTATGCACGGAGGATAGGAGTCAATGATGAGCTTTCACAGGGCATAAATGTAACATTGCTCAGCATTACTCAAAGGGGTTGATGTGGTATTTTTCAAAATGAGAAATCCAGTTCAGAGTCTATGGACAATTATCCCAAAGTGTACCTGTACATTTAGGATATGGAAAAATGTTCGGTTTACATAGTCAGCCTCCACGGTTCCAGCAGGGGCCTGGACAATGTGACAATGTTTAAATCCAGGCTGAGAACAGTTCTATTTACATGTGCATATGACACCTGAAAGTATTTTATCTGCACTCTTCATTTTTAAATTAATTAATGAAGGATTTTTTTTGTTTTTTGGAATAATTTTTTTGCCTTCTTGTGATTTTATGTAGCTGTAAAGCACTTTGAATTGCCTTGTGTACGAATTGTGCTCTACAAATTGCCTTGCCTTGGATGCGTACATGGGTACAGTGTAGTGCACTGATAACATTAGGGAAGCCTGAGGGAGATGATGAACTTAATGCAAATACTTCAGCCAGTAGGTTGTTTTACATTATCGGCTACTGTAAATGTGGATCAGCAGCCTGAAAGGACAGAGCCCCCGCCCCCGACATTCGCAATACTGACACTCTCCCTCTGTTCAAGTCTTAACTCCGTTTAACTTTGTTTACCTCCAGTTATTGCTCCGTTCTGTGTATTTTTAATATGGTATGATGTTTTAATTCCTGCGTTTTATCTAATACAGTGGAAACCGCTTATAGTGGTCACGGATATAGTAATCAACCGCTTATATAGATCAAAAGGCTTGGGACGGAATCATTTCTATACAAATGCTGTTTAAATAATTCGTTTATAGTGATCAAGAAATCCGCTTATAATGTTAATTTTTGGCCATTTTATGAATGTAAATTAAATGTAAATTAATTAATTTTAAAACTACGTGTAGCTATTTTATTTTTTACTGCCTTGATTACTTTCTGGACCCGCCATATCCATGACCTGCATTTACAAAACCCCAAAGAGTAACGGCCAAAAACAAACATGAGCCTTGGAAAAGATAGCTTGCCAGCCAGCTGCCAATGTCACAGTGGTAACATCCATTTTTTTTATGAGCTGTTTCACTGTTTATTCTGTGACCCTGAAGGGACTCTTTAGTTGTGTGTGACATTAACGTATAAGCTTTATTAAGGACTCTCTGTAGTTCCACATATAAATGATTTCTGACCAAGGTCCTCTTTATCTCTGGCAGTAGAAGAAACTGAAGTTCTTCAAAATGTCAGTAACAGGTTAGACTGGGTAAAATGAGCTTTCTTTCTGTCGTCACACATTAAGACTGAAAGGGGCACCTAGAAAGATTTGGGATTCATGTTTGAACCTTATCAGAGGATGAAAGTGGAAGTGGACTTGACATATGGGTTACCTCCCCAAAGGACCAGCACATGTGTATGAATTCCTGTGAGTTCCATCTTCATCATGGCGATGTTTTTTTTAAACTGATTTGTACTTTTGATTGTGAAACTGCCACCAAGAAAGCAGCCATATTGGCAGTGGTGGGATTTGAACCCACGCCTCCATAGAGACTGGAGCCTAAATCCAGCTCCTTAGACCACTCGGCCACACTACAAAAGATATCTTTGAGCCAACTACAAGGGAGCGTCACCTTTAAAAGTTGGACTGAACTGAAGGATTGTAATCAACAGTTGTCAGTAGACGCTGTAAGATGAAACTTTTCTAACTCAGAATAACAACTGATGAGTACCAGTTGTAGTCTTGCCACTGTGCAACACCCATAGATATTTCTTGTGCTCTTCATCTAACGCCATGAAATCTTTACAGAAGAGAGCATAGGAAGAGAAGAGTATAAACTGGTGGAACTCAACAAGATGATCAACTAGCAGAGGATGGTTTCGATCCATCGACCTCTGGGTTATGGGCCCAGCACGCTTCCACTGCGCCACTCTGCTTTTGCATCTCAGTCTGTAGACGTAAGACAGCAAATTGTGTTGGGAGATACATTTGAGGATTTAAAGCACCTCGGAGCAAGCGCTGTGCAACTCAGCTTCCATGTGTCTTGGTTAAGGTTTTGGAAATCTAGGAACCTCCAAGTTACCATCACAACATTAGCAGTCACCGCAGTACTTTCAATGGCGTCTTCAGGCCGTTTTCAGTTCAATCCCTTTACACCACTATGTTAACAGGCCACCTCATTAGTAGATATACAGAAGTTTAAAATCTGCTACTTCAAATGACTTTGATCTCTATGGCTAGTAGCCCCAACATTACATCTCCACTGGGAGGATTTTCTTAGGATTCATTGCATCAAGGCTTTAAACAGTGCAGAATTAATGGTTTGCCCTCTGAGTCATAGTGTACAAATGTTAGACCTACTGACTGACCACGCATAGCATCTCGCTGTCCTCAGCCATATCCATGACCTGCATTTACAAAACCCCAAAGAGTAACGGCCAAAAACAAACATGAGCCTTGGAAAAGATAGCTTGCCAGCCAGCTGCCAATGTCACAGTGGTAACATCCATTTTTTTTGCATGTGCTGTGTCACTGTTTATTCTGTGACCCTGAAGGGACTCTTTAGTTGTGTGTGACATTAACGTATAAGCTTTATTAAGGACTCTCTGTAGTTCTACATATAAAATTGATTTCTGACCAAGGTCCCCTTTATCTCTGGCAGTAGAAGAAACTGAAGTTCTTCAAAATGTCAGTAACAGGTTAGACTGGGTAAAATGAGCTTTCTTTCTGTTGTCACACATTAAGACTGAAAGGGGCACCTAAAAAGATTTGGGATTCATGTTTGAACCTTATCAGAGGATGAAAGTGGAAGTGGACATGACATATGGGTTTCCTCCCCAAAGGACCAGCACATGTGTATGATTTCCTGTGAGTTCCATCTTCTTCATGGTGATGTTTTTTTTAAACTGATTTGTACTTTTGATTGTGAAACTGCCACCAAGAAAGCAGCCATATTGGCAGTGGTGTTATTTGATCCCACACCTCCACAGAGACTGGAGCCTAAATCCAGCACCTTAGACCACTCGGCCACACTACCAAAGATATCTTTGAGCCAACTACAAGGGAGCGTCACCTTTAAAAGATGGACTGAACTGAAGGATTGTAATCAACAGTTGTCAGTAGACCCTGTAAGATGAAACTTTTCTAACTCAGAATAACAACTGATGAGTACCAGTTGTAGTCTTGCCACTGTGCAACACCCATAGATATTTCTTGTGCTCTTCATCTAACGCCATGAAATCTTTACAGAAGAGAGCATAGGAAGAGAAGAGTATAAACTGGTGGAACTCAACAAGATAATCGACTAGCAGAGGATGGTTTCGATCCATCGACCTCTGGGTTATGGGCCCAGCACGCTTCCGCTGCGCCACTCTGCTTTTGCATCTCAGTCTGTAGACGTAACACAGCAAATTGTGTTGGGAGATACATTTGAGGATTTAAAGCACCTCGGAACAAGCGCTGTGCAACTCAGCTTCCATGTGTCTTGGTTAAGGTTTTGGAAATCTAGGAACCTCCAAGTTACCATCACAACATTAGCAGTCACCGCAGTACTTTCAATGGCGTCTTCAGGCCGTTTTCAGTTCAATCCCTTTACACCACTATGTTAACAGGCCACCTCATTAGTAGATATACAGAAGTTTAAAATCTGCTACTTCAAATGACTTTGGTCTCTATGGCTAGTATCCCCAACATTGCATCTCCACTGGGATGATTTTCTTAGGATTCATTGCATCAAGGCTTTAAACAGTGCAGAATCAATGGTTTGCCCTCTGAGTCATAGTGTACAAATGTTAGACCTACTGACTGACCACGCATAGTATCTCGCTGTCCTCAGCCATATCCATGACCTGCATTTACAAAACCCCAAAGAGTAACGGCCAAAAACAAACATGAGCCTTGGAAAAGATAGCTTGCCAGTCAGCTTCCAAAATATCCATTTTTTTGCATGTGCTGTTTCACTGTTTATTCTGTGACCCTGAAGGGACTCTTTAGTTGTGTGTGACATTAATGTATAAGCTTTAATTAAGGACTTATTCTAACATTTGTCCCAGGTAAACTCCTCAGTGTAGATTACCTGTATAGCCAAACAGGACAGGCCTTGCAGGACGTGGATCCTGACTCTGAGGCAACAGACCAGCTGTTGGAGGATGTGGGCACAGAGGAAGAGTTGGAGGAAGAGGGCTTTGGAGACAGCAGTTTGGACCTCAACCTGGATCCTACTAATGAGATGCTGGACCCGTCCGATGGCTCATGACCTGCCACGACCAGTGTAGCCAGCACTCCTGCCACTGTCCAGACTACAGAACTGGTAACTATTCTTAATAATAACAGTACATGTAGTATTATTTGTATAGCACTACTAACTTTGACTGAAAACACTTCTCTTTTCCCTGGAGTTCCCCTTGGCTTGCTACTTTTATTGTTATTGTTATTTTATGTTTTATAATATAAAAAATATAAGCAGTATTAGGTGTGTGGTGGTTTAATACTCTTCTCTGTATTGTTATTATTGCAACAAATTGCATTATTATTCTTACCAATTGTATTTGTATCAGTTTTAAAGCTATATTTTGTCATATAGGCCTAACGATGTGAAATGACGGCTCTTCTGACAAAAACTGTAGTTTCATGCGCGCGTGCGAGAGGCGCTAGTCCGTGTCACCGTGTCAGCCGACTGTGTGCGTGCGTGCGTGCGTGCGTGCGTGCGTGCGTGCGTGCGTGCGTGTGTGGCTGCGTTGTTTTACTGCAGTTCAACTGACATAACTGTGCTGACTTCCAACCAGCTAATGCTAAATCTCCCAGTTCATAATCAGGGCTTTCCTTGTAGCCGGCCAGCACATATAGCCGGCTACTTTAATAATGACTATTATTTTTACAGCCTAGGCTACAGGCTATACATTTTATTTTTCTATTTGAATAAAATTAAATGTTTTTCTAACAGACTGACAATAATGCCAAACTGAACCGCACTCCATTAAAGTTGTGATTCGCTCTGCTTATACTGATAATAACCACAAATTACTCTGATCACCGCCGACTTCATTGCTCACAAGTAAGAAAAACTCATCCGCGGCCCCCGGCATGCCAGTTACTCAGGCTATCCACTGCAAAATTTCGTCAGTTTAATCAGTGAGTATCAAAAAGACAGACACCAGAAGAAAGACTAACCGCATCGCTTGTTTAGCCCAAAACGTTGTCCTACCCGTAATCCAATCTTTTCTTCAAGCGTTCAATTAGCACCACCTGCGACACGTGAGAGTCTATTTTCATTCATTCATTTCATCAGTGTACATGATCATGGCTATGACGTAACCTAACCACCAACAGCCCCCCTCCCCCTTAGATCCCTATCTGACAACATACCTTTTGTGATGGATACAGAGAATAAAGCTCTATGTCTCCCACAGGATGATCACTCTGTAGTTGAGGTAGCAGTCCGCAACTTCATTGACATTTTGTCAAATGCGAGGACACAAGCTGCACCACATCAAGGAGCCAGACAAAGGTATGATGAGATGGGCATGAGTGTAATTTATTTATTGCTCAGTATTGTCAACATCTATAACTATCAACTTAGAACATGTCCAATTAAGGCAGAATAGGGAAATTAGAAGTGCTGGCCAGAGGATCTGTACAAAGAAATAACAGAATGAGGTTCGCAAAGTCCAGCTCTTTTCAGTCTGCCAGGAAGCCCTGTTCAAGTGGCAGCAGAAAAAGTCAAATAACTTCATATAAATAAATACATACAAGGACAAATAACTTAAAACACAAATTTTGAATGTTGGCATTAGCACAGTGTTAACTTTGCATGGAAGGTGGAGTGTCTGACTTATTCTACAATGTCAGTATAATTTCATGTTATCCTAAGTCGTGTTTGTGTTCCAGCCCCCAGCCACCAATTCAGATGCAGCCACCACGGCAACAGCCAGCAGCTTCCAACACTGGAAGAGAAATGCAAAGGTAGAACAATGCTGACTTTGCATGGGATGTGGAGTGTGTGACTTATTCTATAATGTCGTTGTACTCAGAATAATTTTATGTTATCCTAAGTCGTCTTTGTGTTCCAGCCTCCAGCCACCACTCCTCATGCAGCCACCACGGCAACAGCCAGCAGCTTCAAATATTGGAAGAGAAATGCAAAGGTATGACAGTCATATGTACAGATTATCCATCTGTTGTTACAGTTAGTAATGTTTGTGCACATATTTGTGTTATTCATGCTTCATACCCTATGATGACATAAGTTATCACTGTGAATAGCTTATGTCATAGCCCAACTCGGGCTCTGAGAACCTCAGGGAGGGGTCTCCTGCTGGTGCCCAGAGTCAGAACTAAACAAGGTGAGGCTGCGTTTCAGTTTTATGCTCCTAAAATCTGGAACAGTCTTCCAGAAGATGTGCGACAGGCCTCAACTCTGACAATGTTTAAATCCAGGCTGAAAACAGTTCTATTTAGCTGTGCATATGACACCTGAAAGTATTTTATCTGCACTCTTCACTTTTTTAATCAACTAATGATTATTTTAATGGGTTTTTTATTATTATTTTATTTCTTTTATTTTTTTAATGATATTATTGCCTTCTTGTGATTTTATGTAGCTGTGAAGCACTTTGAATTGCCCTGTGTATGAATTGTGCGCTAGAAATAAAATTGCCTTGCCTTAATAGAAATTAAAACATCATTTGTCTTCCTATTATCATTTTTGACCATATAGGATCATTTGCATATTTTACAGTGATTATAGTATTTATTACAGCTTATTCCATTTCTTTATTAGATCATTTCCAGCATTGTTCCAAATGAGGAGGGGCAGAGGAAAGAGGCAGAGTATTACAATTCCAGTTGGCAAACAGCTGGAATTGAATTTCTGTCTGTTACCAGAAACAACAGACAGAACTCCAAAAGATGATTCCAGGCTCCTAAGGGCAGGACTTGGAAAACGCACCATAAGCATGAATGACAATGCTGACCACACAGAGGTATTACTTTGGATGTTTTTTAGCTAAAACATACCTGAGTAAAATTCCATGGTGTTCTGCTCACTTTTTGGCACCAGACAAGGTATTGCAATGTTATCATAATGTTTGGAAAGAGACATGTTTAGTTACCTATACTATGTAAACGTCAGGAATGCATCATAACAAAAATATATTCTTTTCTCTAATTATAAATACCTTTTGCCACTTTGTGTGGTATAAGAATCTGATTTGGCCCATGCATGAGCTAAATTGTGTATGTCCAAAATTGGGAGAAAAGCAGGGAGAGTAAGCACAAAAAAAACTTGTGATTTTCATGTCTATCTGAATGTAGATTGCCAGAGCCCTGACTGAAACATACCCCAAAATGAGGGAACTGACGGGAGGTTGGCTGCTATATAAAGCAGGAGGTATGGAATATTTCTGTATTAATGGTATATTAATGTATTGTAATGTAATGTGTGCTCACTGATACACCCAGCAGTTTGGAAATACAGGGGACAGAGAGGTTGATTTCAATCAAATGCTGGAGGTGGTCTTTGGAAATAACCAACTTTGGAAACCCCCTTTCTCCAGCAGTCCTGTCCACTACAACTGCTTTTCTTCTCCCATCTAATTCAGTGCTGATGAGGGTGTGCAGCTGGAGAAGACCTTCAAATACCTAAAAGAAAGAAGGAAGAACATTTTCATTTGTCACTGCAGTCAGTGGACCTTATTTATCAAAGTGGTGTAACATTAAATCCAAGAATACAAAAGTTTTTTATCTTTGGCATCTAACTTCTGTCTGTGGACTGATTGGAACATGTGAACAAGATACATAAATGTCTGAATTGGCTGTAAATATTAGACCAACCTGGGGGCTTTCCATGACTATTGCAGGTTTTATCAAAACCTAGGAACCCTGCAGAATAACCAAGCCACATCGCACAAACACCATTTAACTTACCTCCTGTGTGAAGTCTACGTGAGCAGAGAGTGACATAATCAGAGTCATTTCACTCATGCATATGAACTCGAGATAGTCCAGGTCCAAGGGCAGTCGCTGCAATGCCTGCTCCAACCTGGACTGCAGTCGGTCCAGAATATGCCGGCCCACCATCACGTCCTGCCATAGAGGAATTGAAGAGGTTATCATTTATACCTCCCCCATAAGCAAGTGTATAATACATTCTGTGCAATTTATGAACTCCAAAATATACAGATGTAGCCTATCTATCATAAAATCTAAACATTAGCAACACCAAATAGACTCCTGTGGGAGTATCCATCACAAAAGGTACGCTGCCTGTCAGGTAGGGATATAACGGTCAAATCTTGTAAATATAACTCTGCAGAGTTATAAAAAGTCATTTTGAGACCAAAAAGAAATATCCAGTATCCAAATGTCTTTATAAGCCTTAATGTAAGCCAGATATAAATCACCATCTATCCAACAACGATAAACACAGATAAAAAAATAAATAACATTTGATGATTATAGTCAACACACGATCGTCATTGTCGTCTCACATATATGAGCCACATACCAGCGTTTCTTCATTCCGGTCCTCGGGACCCACTGCCCTGCTTGTTTTATGTCCCCTGCTCCAACACACCTGATTCAAATGAATGGCTCCTTATTAGGCCACTGCTGAGCTTGATGGCGAGCTGATAATTTGAATCAGGTGTGGTGAGTGGAGGAGGGAAACATCGAAACACTGAGCTACGCTTTTCAAATTGAACAGACTGTGCGCGCTCCCGCGTACCGGAAATCAATTTCTGGCAGCAATCAACTTTTGGCACGGCACCTGTCATTTCACATCGTTAGGCCTATATGACCGCTTATATGACGACATTGAGAAACTTTTGCAACATTGTGAAATTGCCGATATCTTTAATTAACTTACCTGAGCAGAAGCGTTTGATCCATCCTGTTTTTCCTCCATCAGTACCAACGTGTGCCCACTGAGTGTCGTTGGCGCTGAGATCCCGGCCGGCAGAAATTGCTGCTCCTTCATTGGATGGTTGGTTGGCACGTGGGTGGGCACCGGGTTGATTGGCAAGTCAGTAAGCAACATGCTGATTGGCTATTCACTCAGGCGTCAAAATAGGTAAAAATTCGTACTCCTAACTTGAGTTTTGTAAACTTGTAGCTTCAGGGTCGTACTTGAAGGTCGGATTTAGTTTTACACATGCACAAACTGTTTTTATAACTTCAAAACTTTGTTACAAATGCACAAAATGTTTTTACATAGACACAAAATATTTGTACAACTTCAAAACTTTATTACACATGTGAACATCATTGTACAAGTACAAAATCTTTCTGACCCTTTTTTGATCCCATATTTTTCGTTCTATGCTGTCATTTCTGTACAGAAATCGAGAGCACTGTACTGAGTACTAACCAAATAAATACATGGTGAAAGCTGGTAAGTACTTTGCTAGTTGTACTCCATGTCAGAAATCCAGTGTGCGTACGACCTGTCTAAGAAGGTTTGATGAATGCCGATTTTTTTTGTACTTGGGCACATTCTAAATTTCACTCCTACGACAGGATTTAGAAGGGATTCTACGCACTAATGATAAATGAGGGCCCAGGACCTTCCCTCAGGCCTCCTCACCGTGCAACTGATCCAAAATATCTCCCCTGGGGGGAATCTACATGATATTCTGACCAGATGCCCATACCGCCTGATCTGACTTCATTCAAAGAAGAGCGGCAGAGACTTTATTCTCAGCGTATTCCAGATGACTACGCCTATCACCCTGATCCAAGAGGGTGAGCCTAATCACCACAGAGTGGAAGATGATTTCAGCCCTTATGCATTCGCAATCTCATTCATTTAGTCACCACTCATAAGGAGTGACCAGAGGTGAGCGTTGGAAGGAAGATCGACTGGTAGAACGAGATCCTCCAGTCGTGGTCAAAATGGTCTGATCCCTAAACTCTTCCACTTGAGGCAGCAACTGGTTCTAAGCAAGAAGAGGGCCCTCAACCCTTTTCCAACTAAGGATCAGAGCCTCAGACTTGGAGGTACAATTTTATTCCTGGCTGTTTCACACTTGGCAGCAGACCACCCCTGTACCGGCCAGATGACTCAGGTGAGACCATGTGGCCTAAAGGACAAGGCGTCTGACTTCGGATCAGAAGATTGAGGGTTCGAGTCCCTTCGTGGTTGTCTTGTTTAGTTGTATGCTGTCATATATGTACAGAAATCAAGAGCACTGTACTGAGTACTAACCAAATAAACACATGGTGAAAGCTGGTAAGTACTTTGCTAGTTGTACTCCGTGTCAGAAATCCTCTGAATGGCATGCCATTAAAGTCGGAGGATTTTACCAGTCTGTTACTGGTAAAAAAGATCCAAAGTTAAGCTGATGTTGCGCAATGATCTTAGCTTCCCCATACTGCCTATACTCAAGCTATAAAAAAAAGATGAGAGACTTGAATGAGTAAGTTCTATCACGTCGAGTCATTGTAGCATATAACAAATGATAAAATAATTGCTTTGAAAGCAATTTTTTGAAGAACTAAAAGTCTTTCATCTCACCTGCTGATAACATCCAAATCCGCAATACCAAAGGCAAGCTGTATAGAATGTTTGTGTGACTTAAATAGGTAACAGAGAAAACACTGAGAGCACTTATTCTCGCACAAATTTGCTCATAGGGCAACTCAAAATCAGGCCGGTTAGCTAGGCTGGTCAGCGTGTGGTGCTAATAAAGCCAAGGTCATGGGTTCACTCCCCATACTGGCCACGAATATCAGCAACAACAGCACATGTGTAGGCGCCCTTCCATAACACATGACTTTTAAAGATATATCAATATATTTGATGCTGCTTGTCCTGGAACGGATCACAGGGGAAGCAATGTGAGCAGACATCCCTTGCCCCGATTCTCACAAGACATAATCTACACCTCTTCTCGGGTGGACACACAGAAATACCAATGCAAGACCAGCATGGTTTATTTCTTGTGAGTCCTGGACCTTCCCTCAGGCCTCCTCACCGTGCAACTGATCCAAAATATCTCCCCTGGGGGGAATCTACATGATATTCTGACCAGATGCCCATACCGCCTGATCTGGCTTCATTCAAAGAAGAGCGGCAGAGACTGTATTCTCAGCGTATTCCAGATGACTACGCCTATCACCCTGATCCAAGAGGGTGAGCCTAATCACCACAGAGTGGAAGATGATTTCAGCCCTTATGCATTCGCAATCTCATTCCTTTAGTCACCACTCATAAGGAGTGACCAGAGGTGAGCGTTGGAAGGAAGATCGACTGGTAGAACGAGATCCTCCAGTCGTGGTCAAAATGGTCTGATCCCTAAACTCTTCCACTTGAGGCAGCAACTGGTTCTAAGCAAGAAGAACCAGTTGCAGTTTTCCAACTGAGGATCAGAGCCTCACACTTGGAGGTACAATTTTATTCCTGGCTGTTTCACACTTGGCAGCAGACCACCCCTGTACCGGCCGGATGACTCAGGTGAGACCATGTGGCCTAACGGACAAGGAGTCTGACTTCGGATCAGAAGATTGAGGGTTTGAGTCCCTTCGTGGTTGTCTTGTTTAATTGTAAGCTGTCATTACTGTAAATAAATCAAGAGCACTGTACTGAGTACTAACCAAATAAACACATGGTGAAAGCTGGTAAGTACTTTGCTAGTTGTACTCCGTGTCAGAAATCCTCTGAATGGCATATCATTAAAGTCGGAGTATTTTACCAGTCTGTTACTGGTAAAAAAATCCAAAGTTGAACTGATGTTACGCAATAATCTTGGCTTCCCCATACTGCCTATACTCAAGCTATACAAAGATGAGAAACTTGGATGAGTAAGTTATTGTAGCATATAACAAATGATAAAAAAATTGCATTGAAAGCATTCTTTGAAGAACTAGAAGTCTTTCAACTCACCTGCTGATAACATCCAAATCTGCAATACCAAAGGCAAGCTGTATAAAATGTTTGTGTGACTTAAATAGGTAACAGAGAAAACACTGAGAGCACTTATTCTCGCACAAATTTGCTCATAGGTCAACTGAAAATCAGGCCGGTTGGCTCAGCTGGTCAGAGCGTGGTGCTAACATCAGCAACAACAGCACACATGTAGGTGCCCTTCCTTAAGACATGACTTTCAAAGATATATCAATATATTTGATGCTGCTTGTCCTGGAACGGATAACAAGGGAAGCAATGTGAGCAGACATCCCTAGCCCCGCTTCTCACAGGACATAATCAACACCTCTTCTCGGGTGGAGAGAAACCAATGCAACACCAGCAATGTATTATTTTGAAGGAGTTCAAGTATCTCTGGGTCTTGTTCACGAGTGAGGGACGAAGGGAGCAGGAGATTGACAGGCGGATCGGTGCGGCGTCTGCAGTGATGCGGGCTCAGAAGGAGCTGAGCCAGAAGACGAAGCTCTCGATTTACCGGTCAGTATATGTTCCTACCCTCACCTATGGTCACGAGCTGTGGGTAGTGACCGAAAGAACGAGATCGCGAATACAAGCGGCCGAAATGACTTTCCTCCGCAGGGTGTCTGGGCTCTCCCTTAGAGATAGGGTGAGAAGCTCGGTCATCTTGGAAGGGCTCGGAGTAGATCCGCTGCTCTTCCGCATCGAGAGGAGTCAGATGAGGTGGCTCGGGCATCTGGTGAGAATGCCTCCTGGACGCCTCCCCGGTGAGGTGTTCCGGGCCCGTCCCACTGGGAGGACGCCCCGGGGAAGACCCAGGAGACGTTGGAGAGACTATGTCTCTCGGCTGGCCTGGGAACGCCTCGGGGTCCCCCAAGAAGAGCTGGAGGAAGTGGCTGGGGAGAGGGACGTCTGGGTCTCTCTAATTAGGCTGCTGCACCCGAGACCCGATCCCCGGACAAGCAGCAGATAATGGATGGATTAATGGGCTCCCTTATAGTTGGCTTAAAGTTATCTTTGGTAGTGTGGCCGAGTGGTCTAAAGAGCTGGATTTAGGCTCCAGTCTCTGTGGCGGCGTGGGTTCAAATCCCTACACAGAGTCCTTAATAAAGCTTATACATTAATGTCACACACAACTAAAGAGTCCCTTCAGGGTCACAGAATAAACAGTGAAACAGCACATGCAAAAAAAATGGATGTTACCACTGTGACATTGGCGGCTGGCAAGCTATCTTTTCCAAGGCTCATGTTTGTTTTTGGCCGTTACTCTTTGGGGTTTTGTAAATGCAGGTCATGGATATGGCTGAGGACAGCGAGATGCGTGGTCAGTCTTTAGGTCTAACATTTGTACACTATGACTCAGAGGGCAAACCATTAATACTGCACTGTTTAAAGCCTTAATGCAATGAATCCTGAGAAAATCATCCCAGTGGAGATGTAATGTTGGGGATACTAGCCATAGAGACCAAAGTCATTTGAAGTAGCAGATTTTAAACTTCTGTATATCCACTAATGAGATTGGCCTGTTAACATAGTGGTGTAAAGGGATTGAACTGAAAACGGACTGAAGGCGCCATTGAAAGTACTGCGGTGACTGCTAATGTTGTGATGGTAACTTGGAGGTTCCTAGATTTCCAAAACCTTAACCAAGACACATGGAAGCTGAGTTGCACAGCGCTTGTTCCGAGGTGCTTTAAATCCTCAAATGTATCATCCAACACAATTTACTGTCTTACGTCTACAGACTGAGATGCAAAAGCAGTGTGGCGCAGCTGGAAGCTTGCTGGGCCCATAACCCAGAGGTAGATGGATCGAGACCATCCTCTGCAAGTCGTTCGTATTGTTGAGTTCCACCAGTTTATACTATTCTCTTGCTATGCTCTCTTCTGTAAAGATTTCATGGCGTTAGATGAAGAGCACAAGAAATATCTATGGGTGTTGCACAGTGGCAAGACCACAACTGGTACTCATCAGTTGTTATTCTGAGTTGGAAAAGTTTCATCTTACAGGGTCTACTGACAACTGTTGATTACAATCCTTCAGTTCAGTCCGTCTCTTAAAGGTGACGCTCCCTTGTAGTTGGATCAAATATATATTTGGTAGTGTTGCCGAGTTGTCTAAGGCGCTGGATTTAGACTCCAGTCTCTGTGGAGGCGTGGGTTCAAATCCCACCACTGCCAATATGGCTGCTTTCTTGGTGGCAGTTTCACAATCAAAAGTACAAATCAGTTTAAAAAAAAACATTGCCATGAAGAAGATGGAACTCACAGGAAATCATACACATCTGCTGGTCCTTTGGGGAGGTAACCCATATGTCAAGTCCACTTCCACTTTCATCCTCTGATAAGGTTCAAACATGAATCCCAAATCTTTTTAGGTGCCCCTTTCAGTCTTAATGTTTGACAACAGAAAGAGAGCTCATTTTACCCAGTCTAACTTGTTACTGACATTTTGAAGAACTTCAGTTTCTTCTACTGCCAGAGATAAAGGGGACCTTGGTCAGAAATCATTTTTATATGTGGAACTACAGAGAGTCCTTAATAAAGCTTATACATTAATGTCACACACAACTAAAGAGTCCCTTCAGGGTCACAGAATAAACAGTGAAACAGCACATGCAAGAAAATGGATGTTACCACTGTGACATTGGCAGCTGGCTGGCAAGCTATCTTTTCCAAGGCTCATGTTTGTTTTTGGCCGTTACTCTTTGGGGTTTTGTAAATGCAGGTCATGGATATGGCTGAGGACAGCGAGATGCTATGCGTGGTCAGTCAGTAGGTCTAACATTTGTACACTATGACTCAGAGGGCAAACCATTAATTCTGCACTGTTTAAAGCCTTGATGCAATGAATCCTGAGAAAATCATCCCAGTGGAGATGCAATGTTGGGGATACTAGCCATAGAGACCAAAGTCATTTGAAGTAGCAGATTTTAAACTTCTGTATATCTACTAATGAGGGTGGCCTGTTAACGTAGTGGTGTAAAGGGATTGAACTGAAAACGGCCTGAAGACGCCATTGAAAGTACTGCGGTGACTGCTAATGTTGTGATGGTAACTTGGAAGTTCCTAGATTTCCAAAACCTTAACCAAGACACATGGAAGCTGAGTTGCACAGCGCTTGTTCCGAGGTGCTTTAAATCCTCAAATGTATCTCCCAACAAAATTTCCTGTCTTACGCCTACAGACTAAAATGCAAAAGCAGAGTGGCGCAGCTGAAGCGTGCTGGGCCCATAACCCAGAGGTCGATGGATCGAAACCATCCTCTGCTAGTTGATCATATTGTTGAGTTCCACCAGTTTATACTATTCTCTTGCTATGCTCTCTTCTGTAAAGATT